>NC_044041.1:110327306-110932944 GCF_901765095.1 Microcaecilia unicolor
CCATAGAAGAAGATACTAGTTGGACCATTTTATCCTGATCTACCCTCTTCTACTATGTTATTTTGGAGGCCCTTAGTGGCAAGAAATTTGTCGCAAACGCTTCCCTTTTTCCTCAGTGAATGCTTTATCTTCTCAAACTGCAGCCCAGGATTAACCATTAAGCAATATAAGCACCTGCTTAAGGCACCAAGAGAAGGGGAGGGCACCACAGAGTATTTTCCCCTAGCTATCGTGCCCTTAATTCTTTCACTACTATCTGCCACACCCATTTTCCAACATGAACTTCAATGCTTTTCTAATCATTATAAGTATATATGATATTTTTTCATATAATAATGATATTTCTCAGCACTTATTGAGTCTTAATGTCTTTTCAGGTAGGAATGGAAAGGCCAAGGGGCACCATTGTTGAGCTATGTTTAGGGCATCAGTTGGACAAGCCAGCCCTGTCATACTGAAGCAAAATCCTTGTACAACCGTAGTAAGCAATGGGCTATGACTATAATAATGATATAGAAATCCAATCTAGCATGCCCAAACAGAAAACATAGTGTAACATGTCAAGGCAATGTTCTGCCACGCTGTCACCTCTGATACTTTAAAGACCATGGGCTAGCTCAGAAAGTGCTTCAACAGCCCCTTGCAATCATGCCATGTACAGTGCACTGAAAACTGAGGTGTAAAAAGCTACAAGGCCTTTCAGAGCTTCATTATCTCAAGTTTACATCCTGGAGGATGGTTAGTTGACATACAGTATTCTGTGGTAGAGACCATACCTTATCCTCTGAATCTACATGAGACAGCTCTCTGTTTCAAGCAGGCACTGAGAAATTGGTGTCCACTCCACATTCCACTGTAATCTTGTATTAGCTCTGAAACAAACACTTTCTAGTATTCTGCTGTCTCATTGCTGGAGGATGTGGTAACAGCTGTTAGCGTATCTGGTTTTAAAAAAGGTTTGGATAAGTTCCTGGAGGAAAAGTTCATAGTCTTTTATTGAGATAGACATGGGGGAAGCCACTGCTTGCACTGGGATTGGTAGCATGGGATGTTGCTACTAATTGGGTTTCTTCCAGGTACTTGTGACCTGGATTGGCCACTGTTGGAAGCAGGATCTTGGCTAGATGGACCATTGGTCTGACTCAGTATAGCTATTCTTATGTTCTTATGGAGAGAGCCCAGGGAAAGAAGAGCAGATGTTCACAGCCTTGTCATTACAGGAAAGAAAGTTGGTGGATGAGTGGCATATGAATGCTAGGCTACTGGCAATATGCTACCATTAAACTCTTCACACACCTATCATTTTGGATGGGTCCATAGTTAAGATGGTTGGGCCTTCCAAAACTCCCTCCTCCGTTTGTCCTGCATCTCTCTCCCTCTCCTCTGCCCCCGGATCCAGCATTTGCCCCCTGCCCATGGCCCAGCAACTGCCCCCTGCTCTACCTCAGCATCTTCGCCAGCGCAGCAATGCACATCTGCTGCCGGCTCTAGCCTCACAGGCTTCCTCTGCTGTGTCCCTCCAGAGAGGAAACAGGAAGTGACATCAACGAGGGCGGGACGTGGCAGAAGGAAGCATGTGGGGCCAACGCAGGCAGCAGATGTGCATTGCTGCTGCATCTGTGAAGATGCGGAGGTAGACCAGAGGGGAGTTGCTCGGCCACATGCAGGGGGAGGGTAATGATGGATCCAGGGGCGGGAGAGAGTAGAGTGAGGTGGCTGTTGAACCTTTTTGGTTGGCTAGACAACAAGGTGGGCCTGAGCCAAGAATGGGTGGGCCCATCTGAGCTACACCACTGCTGCAGAGAGCTAGCTTGTTCTTTCTTCTCATAGGTCCTTCTCATCAGCTGCCTGCCACAGTTCCATACAATGTTCCTGCTCTCCTGCAAAGTACAGGTACTGACTGGTTCCAATTTATCAAAACAGGCTACTCCAGTCCAGTCCCAGTCCTACAGTATGGATGAACCTAGAGATCCACTTGATTAGTCCTGTGCTGATAGTTTCCTATTAAGGGGTTTTTGCCATCTTTGATCTGTTTGTTATGGCATTAACAAAGCACTTCAGGACTCTCTCCAGTACTTCAAGGCTTTGGACACCCTGAGTGTGATGGAGTGTGTTGTACATGAGCTTAAATACCGTATATAGCTAACAGCAGTACTTACTGGATGTGATGGGTAAGGAACACAAAGACCATTAGAGCAGTGCTGATGGATGGGAGCAGGAATCTGGCAGCTATAGTGGGGTAAGGATGAACTACAGGGTAGGTGGGAGTGGGGGAGACAATTGTGGTCCTCATAGGATTTTTTTTTTTTTACAGATTGATGTAATATCATAGGTACAGCGCTCACTATTTTTCTGGGCCTTTTGCCCAGTCAAAGGGGAACTCAATGCTTGCATCCTGTCTGCTGTGTCATAGCATCTGCAGCGTCTACCTGCAAAAGTGCCATCTGTACCTTCATAACAGCTATGCCACATCCCCTCCCCCAGCCTCAGACTGGGAATTTTTAGAAACACTTTATTTTACAGTCTAATCAATAAATCTTCCCCCATTTCTCTGGCTGCCTTTCAGCCTATATACATGTCGCTCTTATTTTCCATAGTAACATAGTAACCGATGGCAGATAAAGACTAACATGGTCCATCTAGTCTGCCCAGCAAGTTAGCTACAGTTGTAACTGCTGCCCTATGCAAAGCATGCAGGTTACCTCCTCTGTGCCTTTGTTGAGGATCATAGGTGCTGTTCTGTGCAGGTTACACCCCTCTATGTCATTTGTTTTGCTTTGATCCCATCCTCTTGTTTATCCCCCACCTTTTTGAATTCTGTCAATGTTTTTGTCCTAACCATCTCAGCCGGGAAGGATGTTCCTGGCATCCACAACCCTTTCTGTGAAAAAGTATTTCCTGATGTTGTTTGTAAGCATACCTCCTTGCAGATTCATTCCAGGTTCTCTAGTTCTACAGCTTCCCTGTTTTGACAAAGATGTGTTTGCTTGTCAAGTATTTAAAGCAATGCCATCTCTAGACAGAAATGTTTGGGATGGCAACAGGGAGGCAAGCTAGGTAAGAGGGGATAGAAACCAAAGTGACATTTCCAGACATCATAATCATCCCTCTACTCACAACTTTAAAAAGCTGTAAAAGATACTTTAAGAAAGTCCAAAGGGTCTTGTATGCATAAAGAATCCCCAAGCTAGTTTGAGTCACCCAGTAAAACTACCATTGCAACTAATAGCATTTTCCACAAATTCTTCCTTCATCTCTAGAAAATATTTGCTTTCACATTCAATTTGCTCACTTCAGATGCTACTGTCCCCTTTTCTTCCCCTCCAGACTCTCTTCCTCCTTCTTGTCCCCTTCCTTCACTCTTTCCTCCCTGACACATGCTCCCTTCTCCTTCTAGAGATACTTCCTCCCCTTTCTCACTTCATCTCTCCTTCTAGAGACTCTTTCCTTTAATGGTTAGAACAGTAGGCTGAGAACCAGGGAAGCCAGGATTTACATCCCACTGACAGTCGTGGAGGGGCATAATTGAACGGAAACGCCTATCTCCTTGGGCGTTTATCTCCGAGAACGGGTCCGTGAAGGGGCGGGCCAAACCGTATTTTCGAAAAAATGGACGTTTTTGAGCTGGGCGTTTGTTTTATTTTTAGCGATAATGGAAACTAAAAACGCCCAGCTCAAAAATGTCCTAATCCGAGCCATTTGGTTGTGGGAGGGGCCACGATTCGTAGTACACTCGCCCCCATGATATGCCAGGACACCAACTGGGCACCCTACGTCAGTGCAGTGGACTTCAGAAAAAGCTCCCACATGCATAGCTCCCTTACCAAGGGTGCTGAACACCCAACCCCCCTCCCCCAAAACCCACAAATGTACAACACTACCATAGCTCTTAGGGGTGAAGGGGGCACCTACATGTGGGTACAGTGGGTTTTGGAGGCCTCCCATTTACCAGCACAAGTGTTACAGGTGTGTGGGGGGGGGGGGGGGTTGGGCCTGGGGCCACCTGGCTGAAGTGCACTGCAGTACCCACTAAAAGTGCTCCAGGGACCTGCATACACGCAGGCCTCTAGGACTGGTTGCTGCTATATAACCTTGGCATACCAGTTGACACCTGAAGACTAATCTCTATGAAAACGTCCTTTATTGGAATAACCGCCTTTACTCACAGTTAACTGCAGATCAGAGGTTGTGCCCCACTGGCAATGAGTCTCCCTGGTACTGAGATGAGCAGTAGGTCAGAACTGGCAGAATGCTGTACAATGCCCTCATTCAGCCACATTCAAGGGAAGAACTAAGTTGTCTAACGTGGCTAACACAGGAAAGGGAACTAAAACTGGCTTACAAAAATGACGACTACCGCATGGACTACAACAGGAAATACAACAGGGCACACTCTGACCTAGTAGGCAGGGGGAAAAGCACCATGGGAGAAGAGCCTACCAACTACCAACATTGTGAGACTTAACACAAGCTAATGAAATCACGGAGCCCAATACCCTACACCCACCACAATGCAATGCTGATGTGACCCTGTACTGCACCTGAGAGCCACATCTGACCCAGGGAAAGGCTGTGACAGGATCAAACACATTCTGCTGTCATGGAGGTAGGTACGGCATTTGAGGCTGGCATACAGGCTGGGAAAAAAGTTTTTAAAGTGGGGGTTTTTTTGATGGGAGGGGGTTAGTGACCACTGGGGGAGTCCGGGGAGGTCATCCCCGATTCCCTCCAGTGGTCATCTGGGCAGTTGGGGCACTTTTTTGGGACTTGTTCGTGAAAAAAAAGGGTCCAAAAAAAGTGACCCAAAATCACGGTAAAAACGCCTTTTTTTTTTCCGATTATCAGCTAAAGACGCCCATCTCTCCCTCGGCTGATAACCACGCCCCAGTTCCGCCTCCACCACGCCTCCGACACGCCCCCGTCAACTTTATTCGTTTCTGCGACGGAGTGCAGTTGGAAACGCCCCAAATCGGCTTTCGATTATACCGATTTGGGCGCCTTTGCGAGACAAACGTCTATCTCCCGATTTAGGTCGCACTATAGGCGTTTTTCTCTTTCGAAAATAAGCTGGATTGTGATCTCGAACAAGTCACTTAACCCTTCATTGCTGCAGATAAATACCCTCTAGGGACGGAAAAACATCTACTTTATCTAAATGTAACTCACCTTAAGATACTACAGAAAAGACCTGAACTAAATTCAAAATCCCCTTCCCTTCTCTTCCTGTTCCTGCTAATGCTCATCTCTCCTCTCCACCCCTTCCTCCCTCCATATGCTATTTTCCCCTTTTCTCACCTTGCCCCTCCCAGGCTTCTCCCCCTTACCCCTTCTTTCCTTCACTCTGTTCTTTCCTTCTCCCACTTGTCCCTCTGCAGGAGCTCAGCTCAGAGGGTTGTGCAGTTACCTTGGTCACCATGCTTGGGATTTGAGGAGTAGCCTAGTGGTTAGAGCACCAGCCTTGACATCCAGAGGTGCCCTGTTCAAATCCCACTGCTGCTCCTTGTGATCTTGGGCAAGTCATTTAACCCTCCATTGCCTCGGGTACTACTGGAAAAAGGTGTGAGCAAAATCTAAATAAATAAAAAAAGAAATCCAGTGCCTTATTGCACAGCTCACAGGCTGGCAGCAGAAGTGTTGAATCAAACACCATCTCTGCTGCCACAGGGCCAGTCTCATTGTAAAAGCTATGATTCTGTGACTCTTACCATAAGTCCAATATCTGAGCCAACACTTTCTGCTGCCAACTTGGGAGGGGATTGCAGTAATGAGTGGGAACAGAAGCAAGCCATTGGATCAGGCAGGAATTTGGGTAATATCACAAAAACGGATTTGAGAGAGTATCACTACTGTATAATCTCTAATATTTCTCTCATATATTGGCACCAAAGTAATTTTCTATTTGTACGACTATGGTTCTGTGAAGTGCATTGCAGAATATTTTAGCTATAAGGTTCAATATTTCCTTTTGAAGAAAAGGGGAAAAAAGCCTCAGCAGAAAGCCCAACCAACTACCCAAAAACAACGTGGGTGGAAAGAAATCAACCGGCTGTTTAATCTTCACGGGCTCCAAAAAAACCCCTTCTAAGGCCAAAACTGTAGTGTAAAAATGCTGACTTCACAGAACTGACTTCAAGTGGATTAGGGTAATACCAGGCCCATAGGCATATGTGGCCTGTATAGCTTGAATGGTTAAGGTTTTAGCTGGTGTAAATCCTCACACCAAAAAATTGGGTGTGGATCCAGGGCCAAACACTATTCTATAAACAGCGCCCAACTCTGATCATCATTTATAGAAAAGTGCTTAGTGCTAATTTTTATCAGCGCCCAAATCTGGGTACCATTTGTAGAATTGAACCCTTTACCTTTCTTGTCCCTTGAACTGTGTTTCCAAATTCATGCCTCTAATAACGGAGTCTCTGAGAAGTAACAGTTTTTTCCCTTTTGAGGCATTTTGAAATTACCTGAGGTTTTTTGGTATCCTGAATATCACATATCTTTTGTCAAGCTAAATTTATTTAGTTATCGGGATTTATTAACTGCCTTTATGAAGAGATTCACCTAAGGCGGTGTACAGCAGGTACAGTCTAATATAAAATTTTCAATTTTGTTAACAATACTAAAATGACCACGCATAAATAAAATAAACGAAGTAAACTTGAAAACAGCTAATTGAAACCTAATAATAGGACTACCATGAAACAGTATCAAAAATATACACTTGTGTTCTGTTCTTCATCATTTCCCAAGGTAGAGAGGCAAACTCAAGTATTTCCAGATAAGACTTTTTTAATGTCAGCATGTTAGGAAAATATTAGGGAAAAATTGTCATGACATGTTTACAGAGCATTCCAAGTACATCCATTGATACCCCATCTACTATCACCAGGACATCACATGTCATCCCACACGCTGTGTGAGGACCCTTCAGTCTCTCATTTCACCTTGAATACCATGCAGGATCCCCTCTTTATTTCACTTTCAAATTCCACCCCCTTTCCATCTCCCTCTCCCCTTCACTCCCATATCCCAGACTGAAACTCCACTGAGATGGATAGGAATATAAGCCTTCATTTAATTGTCAGAACATTAACTGTGAAAATTCATAAAGCACCACAAATTCTATCTGCACTGAAGACAGACAGTGCAGAGAGGTTAGACTGCAGATTTCTGGGCCTGATTCAAAGGCTGTAAGAGGGAAAAGAGTGCGAAGAAGGAGAAAGGAAGCACAGTCCAAACTTTGTTAGATTTGCCTTCTATTCAGCCTTGCTCTGTACTAATAGGTTACAGAATGAATTGATAACACATATTGTGAAAAAAAAGAGACCCAAGGCTTCAGGCTGTGAAGAGCAGAAAACAAGGAACCCCATTGTGTGGGGAAGAGAAAGCTCACAGTCTCGACATAAAGATAGCCAGGAGGCCCAGGGTGTGAAGAAAAGGCCCAAAGCTCCAGGGTATGAATATACACTCTGCTAGGAAGACGGGAGGTATTACCATCAGTCTCTTCAGTAATATATTAACCCCATTTGTAAGACCCAAACTTGTGTTTTGGGGAGAAAGTCCCCATTTTCCACTATTTGAATCTCATCCACTATTTGAACCTCAGCCCCTGACATAAAAAATGGCTCAAATTCCAGCCACAGAAAATACGCCTGAAAAATTTACACTTGCCATATTCATAGATTTTGCAGCCCCGCCTTTCCACTAGCCCCTCTCATATCCTTTAAGGGAAGGAGCAGAGCTCAAGTCCCACAAATCAGTAACTTGTATTCTTGGTATCCCTCCTTTCTTTGGCTCATAGGATCAAGTGGCAACAGTATTCAACCTGGTCAACAAGACAGTCTGGACATGCCAAAGATCACGGATCACGTGCAGGTTCCACCAAAGAAGTTGAATGGCTGCGCACAAGGTCAGTATCGTACATTCGCCACTGAAAGATGCTGGTGTCCTTCCCACCCATTGAGATCAAGTGGCTGTCATTATGTGTGAAGCGCACATTAGTCACATGACTTCCATGTCCAGCATACATGTGACTTGGCGCCTGCAGGGAAAGCAAGGGAAAATAATCAGTGATTGTACACATTTTCCTAGGCAATACCATGGCCAAATGTATACTATGAACTGAACCAGTCTCACCTTTGGTGTACAAAAAATGGTTCAGGGACTGGTGAGGTGTCCGTGAAGGATACCCTATTCCAGGCCCTCATTCCTATAAACTGAAAAATGCAGTGGGGGTGTGAGCACAGTTACTTGCCTTAGGCTTGGCACAAGGATACTGGAACAAATGAACTTTGCAGAAGTCATCAGCTACAGCCACAACCTTCTCGTTGTGGGAGCGACAGAGCGAGTTAATATCTGTTCCATCAGAACCATCTGGCCACACACCTGGGGATAGAGAAAGGACAGATAACTCTGATTTATTTATTTATTTATTGCATTTGTATCCCACATTTTCCCACCTATTTGCAGGCTCAATGTGGCTTACAGAGTTTGGTTATGACATGATGGGTCTGGCGTTATCTCACTGAGGAAAGCAGAGAAGTGGAATGAAATTCCACAGGGATGATAGAGCTGCTTTGCCAAGAAGATGCCTTGTCTCCAATTTAACTGAATATTGGTATACATTATTATAGTTGTGCAAACTAGACTTACTATATAAGAACACAAATGGAGAAAAAGATTTCCTAAAGCAGGAACAGAACTAGACTCCCACTCCCAGCACATTCATCCTCCACAGTCCCATGTTGTCACTCTCACCTACCCACATCCCTGCTGTCACCCTCATGTTCCCTTATCACAGCCTTGACATTGTGGAGCTGTCACAAAGTTGCCAACTGACTACATTTCTTCTGGTCATGCAGATTCAATCCTGGCTTTATTCTCATTGCATGCAAGAACTTTTATGGCATGCTCTTCTTAGGGAAATCAGAACTACAGGTATATGGGGCAGTGGGGATAAGACCTGGACAAGATCAGCCTGACCGGGAGGAATGGAACCAGTTGATCCCCTAAGTTACCATGACAGAGTTAAGAATTCTGTTCCATGACAGTGTTCACCTCTGTTCATTCTCATTCTTTCCTGTTCCACCCTTGTGGTCTAGACGGTGGCTACAAGCAATATTGTTTCTCGCCATACTCACCAAAGACATGGAAACCCAGGACACAAGTATATGAGGCCCATTCCCTATCGCGGCTCTCAAAGCGATTCCTCAGAAGCTTGCATCCCCCAGCCACATCCCCTGCACAGCCAAGGAGAAAAAGATGCAGCCTGAGATGTTGAACAATGCTAGCCCGATCCCTATGTCTCCACCTGTGAAGTAGAGGCCCTCTGTATCCATAACATAGTCAATAGCCTTCTGCACATGCAAATGCATAGACACTCAGATGCATGCGAATTGCAAACATATCTGTGCATGCACTGTATACACTGACAAACTAGAAACATCGAGAACCACTGCACACAATGAAGAACATGTGCTCCATTGTTGCTTGCCACTCTTGGTACTTACAGTAAAGGATCTCATAGTCCCCTGAGTTTGACATGATGAATTTGCTGTCTTTTGACCAGTCAAGGTGGGTGATGAAACTGGAATGACCCTGAGACACAAGTTTGAAAAAAAAAAAAAAAAGGAAAATTTCAGAACTGAAGAAATACTGGTGCAAAGGGCCACATCCTGCCACTCTCATGGAGTGGAGGAGTAGCCTAGTAGTTAGTGCATTGGACTTTGATCCTGGGGAACTGAGTTCAATTCCCACTGCAGCTCCTTGTGACTCTGGGCAAGTCACTTAACCCTCCATTGCCCCAGTACAAAATAAGTACCTGAACACATGTAAATCACTTTGAACGTAGTTGCAAAAACCTCAGAAAAGCAGTATATCAAATCCCATGTCCCTTTCCCTCATTCCTCACTCTCTTCCTACCTTTTTTCATCTCCACCCCCCCTCCCACTCCCTCCATTGAAGCTATATAGCTCAACCAACTTTCTGTCCCGTACAACATCAGCAACTAGTGAGTTTGGGGACTAAGGATGGAGGTTGATTTGTTTGCTTCCCCAACCAAAAAGGTGTTGTTCTCCTTCCCTTTCTGACTCTTGCTCTCCTTTCATCGTACTCTCACCTTCTACTACTACTACTACTTAGCATTTCTATAGCGCTGCCAGGGTTACGCAGCGCTGTACAAGTTTAAACATGGGGAAGGACAGTCCCTGCTCAAGAGAGCTTACAATCTAGGGTTGCAAATTTACAGCAGTCATTTCCATGATCACAGTCTATTCTGATGTTACTGTGCAGGCACAGAATGTTTCTTCACACAACATCCCACTATGAGCGAGATCTGGTCTCCTGCCTCAAGTTCAGGCTGCTTTGTGCCCAAGATGGAACTGAAGGAGGTAATTTTACAAGTGATCTGAGTATGAAGAAGGCAGTTTGTGCATACAAATACGCGCATGTACAATTGCCCAGGGGTCTCCACACCCAAAAGTAGGTACTCGGAAAACACAGTGCCTACTTTTATACAATAAGGGGCAATTTGGGAAGCTTGCCAGGTGCCCTTGGCCTGGATTGGCCGCTGTCATGGACAGGATGCTGGGCTCAATGGACCCTTGGTCTTTTTCCCAGTGTGGCATTACTTATGTACTTATAATTTTATAAGTGGGTGTCTCATTTTAGGTGCCCAAATGCCACACAGTGAGAGCTTATACTACAGCGGCACCTGTTCACCCACACTCCATTATAGTAAGGGGTTCTCAACCCAGTCCTCTGGACACACCAAGCCAGTCTGGTTTTTAAGATATCCACAATGAATACGAGATAGTGTCCATTATATGCAAATGAATCTCATACATATTCATTGTGGGACTCCTGAAAGCCTGACTGGTTGTGTGTGTCTCAAGGACTGGGTTACGAACCTCTTCGTTATAGTATACTAGCCTAACCTGGCATTGGCGCACCTAAAATCTAGGTGGTTCCCAAACTGTGCAGCAAAGCGCTCTAGCATGTCATGGCATATTTTAAGACCATCTTCAAAACTGTAGCACCCATGGAGTGGCTGGTGGGGATGCCCAAGCCCTGCCAGCTGAAGCCGTCCGCTGCCTGAGCCCTGAGCTCCACGCTACTTGAGCATCATGCTTCAGCCACTGTCTGTTATTTCTGTTTTGTTTTTGAACTCATATTGATCATCTCTATGTAATGCTCCAGAGTTCTACTATAGATATCTATAGGAAATAACATAATTTTTGGGTTTTAAAGGCCAGTTTGTCTCCACAAATTGTCAATAATGGAGGTTTTTCTGGCCTTTCTTCCTATTCATAAGAAACTGATGATAGGCTTAGGGCCCTGTTTACTAAGCCGCGCTAGCGTTTTTAGCACATGCTAAAATTAGCGGGCAATAAACGCTAGAGTCACCCATATGTTCCTATGGGCGACTTAGCGTTTAGCATGTGCTAATAATTAGCGCGCGCTAAAAATGCTAATGCACCCTTAGAGTCTTCTAAGTTGATTAGTTGAATGAGAGAGCTTTTCCTGGAGCTTTGAGGTTTCTTTTTATTCTAAATATTGACGTATGTATGAACTAAGTGGTAGTGTTGCATAGGACGAGTTAATAATTTTTTTCTATATAAATTGGAGATTTGAATAACCCTCAGTGCTGATGGGGAAAATGTTTCATTAGGACATGATAAGGAAAATTGTTTCTAGCTACCATAAACAATTCCTTCATGGAGTTGCTGATGCTGGTATCAACAGGGGGGAATTTCTTTAAATATAATCCTTGGTGGAATGAAGGACGTAGTGCAAGAGGTAATTTTGGTGGGACCACTTGGTAAGAGAGGTCATGACTCAATAAGATTTCATTTAATTTCCAAGTAGAGACTATTAAGTAAACCTGCTGCAATAGCCTTTAAATTTGAAAATGAGGAAGTTACTTATTTATCTATTTGTATTTATCTGTCGCCTTAGAACGAAACATTCAAAGCAAGCTTCCAATTTTAAACACAAAGCAATAGAAAGATATAAATTAAGATAAAACATTAACATAGAACTTATTTCATCCCCAAAATACAAAACGTACAATCCATAAAATTAATAGGTAAATCCTAACCCCTGAGCTTGCACAGCAAAATAATCTAAAATCATTTCAGAAAAAGAGAACTAAGCGTGAGGGAATGGACTTTCCTATTGGGATCTGTTGCTTTTGCCCAGGATGCTGGGCTCGATGGATCATTTGTCTGTCCCAGCGATGCATCTCTTATGTTCTTAAGGTTCAGAAAGAAAGATGTGTGGTGGGAAGGGAGACAACATACCGAACACTTGCCAAAACGGCTGTATTTCCGTTCATTTTCTGCTACACTGTACATGTAGATAAAATTGTCATGAGAGCCAACAGCCAGGAAGTTTCCATCTACAACACAATAAAAAGAATCTTCAAGATTACAGCAGATAAGGAGAAGGGAAAGGGGCGAGAGACGAAGAGAGGCAAAAGAGGGCTGTAGCTAGCCTCAAACCAATGGACTGCTGGGGTGATAAGCTGGTGCTCTCCCCTCATCCTGCTGTGTTGTTGTGGTACATCGACACCAAGCAAGCAGAAAAGGCATACCTGCCCACCCAAGCTCAGATTAAGATAGTCAACTGGCTCCAGGTTAACCCGATAGGGTTGATCCAGTTCTGAGTTTGCCGATTGCAAGCAGGGACTTGTAGTTCTGATTTCTCAATTGCATTCCCTAAAAAAAATTAAGAGGGCAATAACCAGCCCACCCCAGATATTCAGTGCCAGGGATAGGCAGCTCCAGACATTGAATATCTGGGTATGTGCGCTGACCCAGATGTTAACCAGTGTCACCACTAGGGGGTGCCCTAAGTCCCAGTCCTGATGGCTGGTGAAGGTGAGTGAGTGAGTGACGGAGTCTCGCACACAGGTATGGCTGGTACTGAGAGAGAGCTGTAGCCTTCCTGCTATTCCAATTTCCCCTGGAACTAGCTCAATCTAGCCCCATGGAAGCTTTTTCCTACAGTGACCACAATTCCTAGTATTTCTCAAAACCAAGCTTTTTATTGTGGTTATAACAAACAGAAAATACAAGCCTCTATTCTTGGCACTGGCTTATAGGGTTTTCAGGATATACAAAAGCACCAATAACAAAGTAAAATTAATTTTTCCTTACAAACAGTCGTGCATCATACAGATCAGTGAGGGCTTACTACTACCAAAGCCCTTCTCTGGTTCCACACAGTACTGGTTACACGTGGCCAATTCCTTTCTCCCAGGTTCAGTCTAAAAGTGCCCTCTCTATGGTTTGCACAGCACAGGGGTTTAAACCACCTTTTCTTGCATATAACATGTGCCACACCTAGGCTCTCAAACCTTTTTCCCAATTCAGCCCACCACTACTGTTCCCTTGGGTTACAAAGCTCAGCATACAGAGGTTTCTTCCCCCCAGCCCAAACCTTCTTCCAGGTTCTCTTTCCAGGCTGCAATAAAATCCTTTATATTTTTATTCCCAGTCCCCCACTTCCAAGGCTGTAATAACTTTCCCAAAGGCTTTTCTCTCTCAGTCTCTTTACCTTCCTGGTACATTCATGGGCAGATGATCAGAAGCAAACACGGGTGCTAGAGGCTATTAGCGCCATACTAGCGTCTGCGTTTGCTACCACTCCATTATCAGAGCCCCTGAGCGCATGAAAGAAACAACATGTTCACAGGCTCTGAACGCAACTAGCATGCAAATGCATGCTAAACATATTCCTCCCCAATGATCAGTGAGCAGTGCACCAAACATGGGCACGCTGTCCGCGGCAAACCCTACGCCAGCTCGGAGCTGGCGTTGGGGTTTGCAGACCATTGGGGAGAAATGGCGATCCCTGTCCAGCATGCATTTGCATGCTAGCAGGCCCCCCATTTCTCCCCAATACAAACCCTCCATGCAGAAGCAGAACCACAACCCCCATCCACCAACACAAGTTCGGGGGGGGGGGGCTGGAGATCCGGTGGGTCTCCAGCCCCCTCGCACCACCCCCCAAAAATGCCCTGGTGGCTTAAAACAAATTGGAGAAAATATTTCTTCACTCAATGTGTAATTAAACGCTAGAATTTGTGGTAAAAGCAGTTAACGGGGTTTAAAAAAGGTTTGGATAATTTCCTAAAAGAAAAGTCCATAAGCCATTATTAAGATGGACTTGGGAAAATCCACTGCTTATTTCTAGGATAAGCAGCATAAAATGTATTGTACTGTTTTGGGATCTTGCCAGGTACTTGTAATGTGGATTGGCCACTGTTGGAAAAAGAAAGGATTCTGAGCTTGATGGACCATCGGTCTTTCCCAGTATGGCAAACACTTATGTTCTTATGAATATCGACCCCTAAGTGTACAAGTCCCTGCTTGCAGTGCGGTCAAACCCTGGACTGGATCAACCCTGTCAGGTAAATCTGGAATCAGATGCAAACCATGTTCTTCAGGATCCAGCCAAGTTCCAGGCTGTGGATCCTGGATGGTAGACAATTTCTAATCCTGCTGAGTCTCCTGAAGTGTCTGTAGTTTCTTGAAGTAATCCTGTTGAAATTAGAGTTGTGGCCTGAAGAATATCCTTATAATATACGTATATGGTGCAACACAGCATTAAGTCAAATACAGCACAATTGGTACAGAACACACGCAGGTTCCAGTTTATAGAACCAGCGATGATGATGAACGTTTTGATCAAACTGATAAGTTCCAAATTGGTGTATCTATATTGTATTGATTGATAATGAGCTGTAACATCTTGTGAGAGGTGTATATAGTTGTGCACTATTATTACGAATATGGATGGATGGCTGGAGCATGCGAATGTTTGAGTGAGGTAAAATTATATTGTATGTACAGTGGTGGAAATAAGTATTTGATCCCTTGCTGATTTTGTAAGTTTGCCCACTGACAAAGACATGAGCAGCCCATAATTGAAGGGTAGGTTATTGGTAACAGTGAGAGATAGCACATCACAAATTAAATCCGGAAAATCACATTGTGGAAAGTATATGAATTTATTTGCATTCTGCAGAGGGAAATAAGTATTTAATCCCTCTGGCAAACAAGACCTAATACTTGGTGGCAAAACCCTTGTTGGCAAGCACAGCGGTCAGACGTCTTCTGTAGTTGATGATGAGGTTTGCACACATGTCAGGAGGAATTTTGGTCCACTCCTCTTTGCAGATCATCTCTAAATCATTAAGAGTTCTGGGCTGTCGCTTGGCAACTCGCAGCTTCAGCTCCCTCCATAAGTTTTCAATGGGATTAAGGTCTGGTGACTGGCTAGGCCACTCCATGACCCTAATGTGCTTCTTCCTGAGCCACTCCTTTGTTGCCTTGGCTGTATGTTTTGGGTCATTGTCGTGCTGGAAGACCCAGCCACGACCCATTTTTAAGGCCCTGGCGGAGGGAAGGAGGTTGTCACTCAGAATTGTACGGTACATGGCCCCATCCATTCTCCCATTGATGCGGTGAAGTAGTCCTGTGCCCTTAGCAGAGAAACACCCCCAAAACATAACATTTCCACCTCCATGCTTGACAGTGGGGACGGTGTTCTTTGGGTCATAGGCAGCATTTCTCTTCCTCCAAACACGGCGAGTTGAGTTCATGCCAAAGAGCTCAATTTTGTCTCATCTGACCACAGCACCTTCTCCCAATCACTCTCGGCATCATCCAGGTGTTCACTGGCAAACTTCAGACGGGCCGTCACATGTGCCTTCCGGAGCAGGGGGACCTTGCGGGCACTGCAGGATTGCAATCCGTTATGTCGTAATGTGTTACCAATGGTTTTCGTGGTGACAGTGGTCCCAGCTGCCTTGAGATCATTGACAAGTTCCCCCCTTGTAGTTGTAGGCTGATTTCTAACCTTCCTCATGATCAAGGATACCCCACGAGGTGAGATTTTGCGTGGAGCCCCAGATCTTTGTCGATTGACAGTCATTTTGTACTTCTTCCATTTTCTTACTATGGCACCAACAGTTGTCTCCTTCTCGCCCAGCGTCTTACTGATGGTTTTGTAGCCCATTCCAGCCTTGTGCAGGTGTATGATCTTGTCCCTGACATCCTTAGACAGCTCCTTGCTCTTGGCCATTTTGTAGAGGTTAGAGTCTGACTGATTCACTGAGTCTGTGGACAGGTGTCTTTCATACAGGTGACCATTGCCGACAGCTGTCTGTCATGCAGGTAACGAGTTGATTTGGAGCATCTACCTGGTCTGTAGGGGCCAGATCTCTTACTGGTTGGTGGGGGATCAAATACTTATTTCCCTCTGCAGAATGCAAATAAATTCATATACTTTCCACAATGTGATTTTCCGGATTTAATTTGTGATGTGCTATCTCTCACTGTTACCAATAACCTACCCTTCAATTATGGGCTGCTCATGTCTTTGTCAGTGGGCAAACTTACAAAATCAGCAAGGGATCAAATACTTATTTCCACCACTGTAGGTATGTATGGATGATTGACATTTATTGTCAATAAAAAAATGGTTTTTCATATGCTCTGGAGTCTTAAGTAGCCATGTGTTAAAACTGACTCTGGTTGTGAAAAAAATCCCTATAGTTAAATAGTTGGAAATTAGAGTTGTACCAAATAGCATATTTTACTATTCGGCTGAATACAAATAATGGGCATTGACTTTTAACGTAACAAATAATAAAAGGAGCAACTTGAAATCAGAGAGATCAACCCCCTGATATTCAAAACCATTTAACCAGTCAGGAATGGTACTTAGCAGGCTAAACACTAATATTCAGTGTCTGGCCAGTTATGTTTGGTGGCCAAATATGGCCATATCAATAGGTGGAATATCTTTGACCAGTTCCAACTTAACTGGCTAGTGCTGAATATCGTCTTGACCGGTTAAGTTTAAAGTGGCCAAAAATAAACCGGATATTCAAAGCCAGTCACGGGAAATGGCCCAGCATTGAATATCCGGGCTCAGCCCTGACAGCGGGAGGCAGCCCGGTTACCTCCTGCGGTCTGAATATCGGGCCCCAAGTGTTTATTTCAGTAGGATTTAGCACAGTAGTGCCCCAGATTATTCATACTCTAATTTCAGTCGCTATTCAGCCGAATGATGATAATGTATTGTGTACTACTATTCAGGGCTGAATCCAGTGGCGTAGCTACGTGGGGCCTGAGGGGGCCCGGGCCCCCGTAGATTTGGCCCTGGCCCCCTGCCCCACGATCCCCTTCAACTCCCCTCCTGCCACCAACTCTCCCCCGCCGTCGCCGCCCACCCCGTCACCGCAAATGATACCTTTTTTGAAGAGAGACTTCCTTCCGCGCTCGAGTAGCGCCTTTCTTCAACGAAGTTCCGGCGATCAGCTGTTTCGACGCCGGTGACGCTGCCGGCGTCAAAACAGCTGATCGCCGGAACTTCGTTGAAGAAAGGCGCTACTCGAGCATGGAAGGAAGTCTCTCTTCAAAAAAGGTAACATTTGCGGCGACGGGGCGGGCGGCGACGGCGGGGGAGAGAGTTGGTGGCGGGAGGGGGGTTGAAGGGGATCGTGGGCAGGCCGACAGGGGGGGTCCGATGTGGTGGCGGTGGCGGCGGCTCGGGGGGGGGGCGGCTAAACAGTGCCCCCCCACCTCAGGCTCTGGCCCCCCCCTCCTGGCGAGGTCTGGCTACGCCCCTGGCTGAATCAAATCGAATATAAATATTCAGTACAGCCTAATTGAAATGTTTTCAGTGTCTGTACAACTTAACTGGAATATTTGTCAGGGACAAGACTGATTGCAAATCTGTGATTTACCTGATCTGTTTGTTGTTACAGTACTGGAGTGCTGGGAAGTGTGCTTCATACCTTAAGAGGGCCATCCACTATGTTTAAATTAATAAAGTGAAGAGAACCTGTTTACTTTATGCTAATCCTACCACATATGTGAATAGACCGTACATTAACCTAAAAGGAACCGGCAACTTCACAAGGAAGGTGGAAAGTGGTTGGAAGGAAGAATGTGGAGAAAGGAGGGCCGGTTATTGGACAGGAAAGCTTCTTCAAGCCCAGCATCCTGTTTCCAACAGTGGCCAATACGGACTCAGTAGTTCCTAACAGATCAAAAGGAGAAGAGTAATTTAAGGATTAGTGCAGTGGGCTGAGAACCAGTAGAACTGGATTCACTTCCCATTGCAGCTGCTTGTGACCCTGGGCAAGTCACTTAACTCTTTATTGTCCCAGATACAAAAACTTAGATTGTGAGCTCACTAGGGCCAAAGAAGTACCTAAATGTAATATGTAAACTATTTTGGTTGTACCACAGAAAGGTGGTATATCAAACGCATCACCTGTTACCTTAATGATGAGGTGCATTCCCAGTTGTTTAATCCCATATGTAGGGCAGGGGTGCTCAATGTCATTCCTTGAGGCTGTAGCCCAGTTGGGTTTTCAGGATTTCCCCAATGAATATGCATGCACTGCCTCCATTGTATGCAAATAGATCTCATGCATATTCATTGGGGAAATCCTGAAAACTCGGCTGGGTTGCAACCCTCAAGGCCGACATTTATGTGGCTGATAGTTCATATCCTCAGAAACTTGCCCAACCCCTTTTAAATCCTGCTGCACTACTAAGGTTGCTTAGACTCTTCAGCAACTAATGCCCTTTGTACCTGCACCAAGTTCCAAGCAACTGATAACCGTATGTATAGTGCTGCTGGATTTGTGCAGTGGTGATAAGTATCCAGGTGCACTGCGTCCCCACCCTAAAAAGCAAGCAGGTATCTGAGGCAGCAGCCCGGCAGTAATTCCTACTCTCAGAGCACACCATTTCTGGCGATACAAAAATATTTTTATTTTTGTAGCACCAGTGTTTACCTGGTGGTAAGTGGACAGTGCCGCGTATTGCCCAGTTACTGCCGGTTTAGCGCGGGAGCCCTTACCGCCATCTCACTTGCCGCATGGCCATTTCTTTAAAAAAAACAAACAAAAAAAACAGCCTTTTACCTGCTACGGTAAAAGGGGCCCTCAGCACAGGTCAAAAACATGAGCTCACACCAGTAAATGGGCCCCTAAGTAACTTGTTTACGGAGTGGCAGCGGTAGAAGCAGGATTTGAACCCTAGCTTCTCTGATGTTTAGCCCACTGCTCTAACTACCTAGGCCACTTGTCCCTCAAGAGCTGATGTAAAGCCTATGGGTAAAATGTTTGAGAACTCTTTGGTCCATTGTCTCCAGTAATCTCAGTGTCTTCATTTTGTGTGGCATACTCTACCTCTTCTATCTTATTTGGTCAGCTTCTAGCACTTGCAATAGATACCTTAATGCATTCTCTTCATTTCTGTTCACAACTTGCTTGAGAGGAAGAGGAGCCAGTGGTTAGTGCAGTGGCTTGAGTACCTGGGGAACTGGGTTCAATTCCCAATGCAGCTGCTTGTGGCTCTGGGCAAGTCACTTAACCCTCCATTGCTCCAGGCACAAAATAAGCACCTGTATGTATTATGTAAACCACTTTGGTTGTAATCACAGAAATGCAGTATATCAAATCCCATCCCTTTTATTATTAGCTGTTGATTTAGGCATTATGGAGCCAATATTCAGACCACAGGAGGGAGCCAGGCCAACTCCCACGGTTGGCGGTCAGCCTGGATATTCAATGCCAGGCAGTTTCCGGTGACTGGCACTGAATATCTGGTTTATTTTTGGCCGGTATTCAGAGATATCCGGTTATGTTTAAGCCAACCAAAGATATTCCAGCTATTTAAATGGTTATCTCCTAGCTGTTAAGCGGGAATATTCAGCGGGAGATAGCTAGTGCTTTTCCTGGCTGGTTAAGTGATTTTCAATATCGGGGTGGTGGGGGGGGGGGGGGGGGTGGAATTTGTCTGGTCCTCATTTAAATTCTCCAGAGCTACCTCAGCTTTTTCCACATCCTCTATTGAGATACTCTAATTTCCTTGTTTCAACAGTGTCCTCTGAAATACCTCACACTGAACCATGCCCAGCAATTGGTGGATTTTCCCATGATCTAGTTTTAAAGTTTCTCTATCTCCTTTTTCATTGTTAGCACCAGCAGCCAGGTTCCATTCTAGTTAAGGTGAAGCCCAATCTGTCAGAAATGTTTTTTCTTTCACTGCAAAGTTCCCTGTTTCTTAACATATGCAAAAGGCATGCAAAAGTCCTCCTCTCTCTACTGGTGTCTCAGCCTGCCTTTGGGATCCTCTGTGTGGAACTGAGAGAATGCCTGATGTTTCTGAATTTCAGCCTCCTACCTAAATCCTAAATATGGCCATCAGAACTTCTGCATCTCCTCAAGTCACTGGTACCCACATGTACCAAAACAGACACCGTTTTTCCAGCACTCTCTAAAATCTTAGATCTAAGTGATGCATGAGATGCACTACCAAAGTATCCGACAGGCTCATGTTTCCAAATGATCCTCACCACAACTAGCTCTCTACATTCCTAAATGAGGAAACTAGGGATTGGTGAGCAGGGCTAGTGCTAGACATGCTGGGACCTGGCCAGAAATTTGCAAGGGGGTACCAAGGCCTTCAGTTTTGGACAGACATGGGGCCCCTTCTGGCATGGAGGCCCAGGGCAAATTTACTATTTGTACTTCCCTAACCTTGGACCTGTTGGTAAGCAGGGCAAAGAGAGAGGACAGCGGAGGGCAGAGACAACCGGGGCTGGGGGAGAGGCAGAACAGTTTAAAGGAATGGTTAATTTGGAGGAAGACTTTCAGTGACTGACCTGGGGAGAAGCGCACCACAGAGAGCTGCTCATTACCATCAGTGTAATGTGAAACCACCTGCCGTGTCTCTGTGTCCAGAACCAACCATCTGCAGAGACAAGAGATCTTATCACACCCTTCATTCATAGCCCCGCTCTTCACAATCCACCCACCATTGGAGCCGACTCTGTGGGTGCTGTGGGTGCTTGAGCACCCTCCAATATTGGAAAAATCCCTTGTATGTGTCAAGGGAGGGATTATTTCCATTGGGCTTAGCACCCCCAATAATTTTGAAAAGTTGGCTCCTATGCCACCCACTACCATTTCAGACATTCAAAACAGTTTCAGGCTGTTACCGTCCTGTGTTGAGTCCCACTGCGGCCACTTTCCCGCTAGGATGGAAATCTGCACAAAGTCCACTTTCCTGCATATAAGAAAAATACGTATCACATACCCCAAGTGGCTGCCTGCCTCCTGACCCTGTGCTGTGTGACCGCTGACCCTGCTCTTGCTTCCTCTGGTCCTCTGAGAGTGGACTATAAACTGGTACCTAGTATATATATTGTAGTATGACTGTCCCTCATGCCCTCCCTCCTGCTCACACTGAGCATAATAAACCTCTGATTCTGGTACCTCTAGGGTGGTGCTCCAGGCCAGTGTATGCTCACTGCTGTGCCACATGCAGACTTGCTTGTCATAGCTGCAGGTTAGGAACAGGTTCTGAGAAGGATGTGTGGCCAAACCCCAGAGCTCATCTGTGTGACCCTAGAGAGGAATTAAAAAAAACGCACAAAACATAATCCTCTCCAGAGGGAAAGAGACACTCAGCAGTGGAACTGGAGTAGATGTGAAGCAGCAACACAGTACAAGAAAGATGACTGAGAGATAGCGACAGGGAACTACAGAAAGAGACACAAGATATACAGACAGGACATACGAACACTTGTTCTATCCATTCTCTATAGGCTTCAATGACATCACCCACTTAGAAATCTTTTCTCCACAACATTCACCTCTACAGACCACAAGATACTCACTTGCAAATAGAAAACAATACATATAAGACACACACAATCAGAGACCAAAGGAGACACAGAATTTGAGACACACATAGAGACTGACGTACAAAAGGCCCTGTGTACTAAATGTTTTTCCCAATGACACAAATTGTATAAAATATTTACTACACAGGTCCCACAGACCACAACAGTCTCTAGGATTCCCCTCCCAAAGAGAAAAAAGAAATGTCTTATTTCCTTTCAAATCATATACCCTTATGTGTGTGCTCTGTCTTGCCCCAGGTCACTTTCATCTTACCTGTATGATGGGGGTGAATCCCTCAGAAAAACTCCCCCTCAACAAAGCATTTCTGGTTGTACCAATCAGCAGCTCATCTTTATCCCCCTCTGCGATGGTCCTCACTGGTCCATACCATTCCGGAATCTGCAGGCAAAGGGTAGGAAATCAAGATGGGGAGAAGCACAGCAATATTCTCCACACCCAGAAACTTCACCTAGATCTCTGGAGATTGACGTAGTTCCAAGGGACTAGAGAAGGGTGAATGTGTTCTCTCATGAAATGCCTAGCCACTCGCCTGGGGCTAACCCTGCGGCCACTTAGAGGGAGGGTCTATCCCCAGCATAGCTCAGGTCCACCTGCATCTGGGCATGTGCTCTACACTAGCACCCTCCTCCCACGAACTGAATCCCAACAGCCTCTGGGTGAGTCTCCCGCTCTCAAGTTATCCCTTGTGATTTCTAGGTTACTGGGGCCACACTCCCAGTGGTCCCACAGTTCTTAGAAACCACTCACAGACCCAAAACAGAAACCACCAGGATTCTTAGTCAGTCCAGTCAAGCAGAGTTAAAACTAAACATTTTATCACTACCTGGATATTCCTGGGAAGTACAGGAAATATAGCTGCTCACAGGTTACAGAATATAACTGCTCACAGGATCTCAGTAAAAGGTCTTTCTCTCTCTACTTCCAAACTGAGACTGGAGAAAAATCCAATATTTCCAGACTGAATTTGCACACCTGGGCCAATCAGAGCCCAGAACAACATTTTTTAAAAGTAGCTGGCCACATCACTGCAGGTTATGTCCTCTTTGTGTTAAACTAAAGAAGGAACATTCATTTCTCTGTAACAGCTTTAAAAATAAAACATGCACCACCTGCTGGCCAAACTAGAGAAATACACTTCAAGAAATAATATATTTTACAGGTTTACAAACCCACTGTTTTGTCACATGTTCCATCTTCATGAAAGTGGTAACAGGTAGAAGCTTGGAAACAACTGGCCAGTACATGTTACTTCAGTGGCGGAAAACTGATAAGAGACTCTATTGAAGGAAAAGATAGTGAACTATTTAAAGTCCACTGAACTGAAGGATCCAAGGCAGCATGGTGTCAACAAAGGCCGATTCCTTCTCATTCTATAACAGGGTGTTTAAATTTAAGCACTATTACATGTGAATAAACACTTACAGTGAGCAAATGCTAGTAGAGCACTCAGCGCCAGTGGCACACCTAGCTTGGTTGCCACCCAGGGTGGAGCACCCCCTCCTCCAGGCACATTCCCCTCCACCCTCCCTTCTCCAAACAAGGGGATGTACTGAGCAGTCATGTGACTGTCAACTTCCTGTTCCGGGGCAGAGCCATCAGCTGCACGACTGCTCAGTGCACCCCCTTGCTGCCTGCAACCAGGGCGAACCGCATCCACTGCCCCGCCCTTAAACATAGTAAATGACGGCAGATAAAGACCTGAATGGTCCATCCAGTCTGCCCAACAAGATAAATTCATTTTACATGGTATGTAATACTTTATATGTATACCCGAGTTTGATTTGTCCCTGCCTTTCTCAGGGCACAGACCGTAAAAGAATCAAAACAAGCTTCAACTGCCACAGAACACGGCTGCCAGACTGAAATTTTATCAAATGAGGTTTACTCATGTAACTGCTTTACTTTTTTCCTTGCACTGGCTGCCTGTTAATGTCCATGTCGATTTAAACTATCTTGGTTTGTTTTTAGTTTATACCACCAAATAATGGATATCAAGATGGTTTACAAAAAAGGTATAAGTAAACTGTAATAAATATAAAAGAAAACAATGAAAACAAACAGATTCAAGAAGAGACAATAAACATGAGGGAAGGGGAGAGGAAAGTACAACAAAAAAACAGCCTTTATAATTAAATGGTAAGACAAATGAATACAACAGGGACTGGAAAGGAAAAAAGGAAAGAGATAAAATCTGGAGGAGGGGGGATTGAAAAGTGTGTCTAAAATGCTAACTGTTTATGGCAGTCTTGAACTTAGGCCTAGAAGGACTAGATTGCAGGTCAGGGGGAAGATTATTCCAGAGTGATGGAGCACAATAGCAGAAAGCTGTCTAGAAGTTAAGAGAAACTCAGATGAGTGAGGGAACAACCAAACAGTTGATTCCAGAAGATATGAGTGAATGATATGCCCTATAAAGAGTAAGATGTTACAATATAGGCTCACAGCCCACATAACTCCTTAATTCTATAAAATTCACCAAAATTGCATGCACAAATTTGGGAGTGTACTCAATTTGCGAATGCAATTTAATTGAATAACGAGCTAATTAGCACCAATAATTGTTTTTTTTAACAAGCAATCCCTGGGATTAATTTTAAAGTTGTATTGTTGACATTTAAGTTACTATCAGGCTCATTTTCAAAAGAGATGGACATCCATCTTTCGACATAAATCGGAACATGGACGTCCATCTCCCAGAGACGTCCAAATTGGTATAATCGAAACCTGATTTTGAAAGTCTCTAACTGAAGTCTGTCGCAAGGACGTCCAAATTTCAAGGGGGCATGTTGGAGGCATGGTGAAGACGGGACTTGGGCGTGCCTAACGGACGTCTTTGAGCCACAATCAAAAAAAGGAGGGACGTCCTAAAGTAAAACTTGGACGTTTTTGCCCGGACATGTTTTTTTTACGAATAAGGCACAAAAAGGTGACCAAATGACCTCCTGTTAGTCCCCCAGTGGTCACTAACCCCCTCCCACCCTCAAAAAACATCTTTAAAAATATTTCATGCCAGCCTCTATGCCAGCCTCAGATGTCATACTCAGGTCCATGACAGCACATGCAGGTCCCTGGAGTAGTTTTAGTGGGTGCAGTGCACTTCAGATAGGCGGACCCAGGCCCATACCCCCCCTACCTGTTACATTTGTGGAGGAAACAGCGAGCCCTCCAAAACCCACCACAAATCAACTGTACCCACATCTAGATGCCCCCTTTCACCTGGGAGCAATTTATGAAGTCCACTGCAGTGCCCCCTAGGGTGCCTGGTTGGTGTCCTGGCATGTCAGAGGGACCAGTGGACTACAAATGCTGGCTCCTCCCACATCAAAATGACTTGCATTTGGACATTTTTGATATGGACGTCTTTGGTTTCGAAAATCGCCGAAAGTCAAAGACGTCCATGTCTAAGGATGTCCATCTTTAAGGACATCCAAATCCAAGGACATCCTTGGTATTTTCGAAACGAAAGATGGACGTCCATCTTTTTTCGAAAATACAGTTTTCCCTGCCCCCCCAGATCTGGACGTTTTACAAAGACGTCCAAATCCCAACTTGGACATTTCTTTCGAAAATGCCCCTCTATATGACCAAACACCAGTTTGCTTAGCCAGAACTTTGAAGACCTATATTCCTGCTTGTGTCCCGCCCTCGCGGAAATAGGAAGTTACTTCAGAGGAGGGCGGGACACAATGAGAGAAGGCCTGACGAGGCGATCCACTTCTTTTACAGGCAGAGGCGCATTTACTGCATGCTAGAGCTGCCGCCGATTCAGCGATTTTTAAACTGCAGCAGGTCGGGGGGCTGACGAAGGAGCTGACTGCGGTGCCAGCAGCCTTTCGGTCAGGCGCAGCGGAAGCGGAGCAACCCCCTCGCTCTTACACTTGGGGCGCCGCCAATTCAACGATTTTTAAACTGCAGCGCAGCCGGTCAGGTGGCAGAGAGAAGGGGGCTGTTGAGGGAGCTGACGGTAGGCAGGTGGGGACTGGGTTGGGGGATGGGCTCAAATGGGAGAAGGGGACTGGTTGGGGTGCTCAAATGGGAGAAGGGGACTGGGTCAGGGGGGGCTCAGATGAGAAACGGGGGCTGGAGCTGGAACTGGGGTCTGAGAAGGGAGGGAGAATGGGGCCATGCCTGGGACAGGGGCAGGTGGGACAATGGGTCTGGGGCTGAAAAGGAGGGTAGGTGAGAAAATGGGTCTGGAGCTGAAAAGGGGGGCCCTAATGCAAGGCAGGTAGATTAAGGGTACTGGAACTGGGGGCTGAAAAGGAGGGTAGGTGGAATAAGGGGGCTAGTACTGGAACTGGGGGCTGAAAATGGGCAGGGGATGAAACTGTGGGAACTGGGGGCTGAAAGGGGGACAGGGAGAAGTGGCTGGGGCTGAAGCTTTGGACTGGTGGGAGAAAGGGCTGGGGCTGAAACTGGGGACTGGTGGGATAGTGGGGCTGAAAAGGAGGGGACAGGTGGGAGATATGGGCTGGGGCTGGAACTAGGAACAGGTGGGATAATGGGGCTGGAACTGGGGGCTGAAAAGAGGGGGCAGAGAGAGAGAGAGAGAGAGAGGACAGATCATGGATGGAAGGGGAAGATAGAGGAAGGGCAGACCCTGGATGGATGGGAAAGGGAGGGCAAATGGTGGATCGAAGGGGCAGAGAGAAAGGGACGACAGTGGATGGAAGGGGGAGAGAGAGAGGGCAGACAGGGGCAGATGGTGGATGGAAGGGGCAGAGATAAAGGGCAGATGCTAGATGGAAGGGAGAGAGAGAGCAGATAGTAGTTGGAAGGGGCAGAGGGAGAGAGAGGGCAGATGGTAGATGGAGGGGACAGGGGAGAGAGGGCAGTGGATGGCAGGGGCAGGGAGAGAGAGAAGGTAGTCACTGGATGGTAGGGAAAGAGCGAAAACAGATACTGGATGGAAGGGAGACAGTGAAACGAAGATGAGGAAAGCAGAAACCAGAGACAACAAACTGTAAATAAAATACATTTTTTTCTTTTTTTGCTTTAGGATAAAGTAGTATTGTAGCTGTGTTAATAAATGTTTATAAACAGAACATGGAAATAAGGTAATCTTTTTATTGGACTAATTTTAATACATTTTGACTAATCACAGCGCGTGTCAGCTAAACGTGCTGTGATTCACGGAGAGAGACCTGGAGGGGGGCATAATTGAAAGGGACGTCCAAATAGTTTTTTTATTTGGACGTCCTCGCAGAAGAACACCCATCACAAGAAAATCTGGGGAAAAACGTCCAATTGCTCGTCAGGGCCGTCCTTTTTTGTATGTTTCAGTGAAGGACGTCCATGTTAGGCGTCCTCGCACGTCCCGATGCCGGTGGTGGTAATTGGTGCAACTCTCTCCCTCCGCGGCTCTAACAAGTGCTCGTCAGGGACGTCCTTTTTGGATGTCTTTGGCATGCGCAGAGCAGCCAGCTTAACGCTTGGCTGCTCTGCGCATGCTCGACTGGCCGACTGGCTTCCGAGGGAATAGAGAATGCAAGTGAGCTACAACGAGCAGCTCATTTGCATTCCATTTCCTTGATGCATGGCCGTTCCCTACCGATTCGCTATGGAATCGGTAAGGGAACGGCTCTTCCGAGGACTTTAGTGCATCTAGCCCTCAGTCCCATCAGGTTTTCAGTGTATCCAAAATGAATTTGCAGGAGATAGATTTACAGGATACCCTGAAAGCCTGATGGGACTAGGTGTGCCTCAATAACTGGGATGAGAAGCACTGCCTTAGGGATCAGTCCTGGGGCCAGTTTGTTTATTTATTCTGTGCAGTGGACTTTGATCTTGGGGAACTGGGTTCAATTCCCACTGCAGCTCCTTGTGACTCTGGGCAAGTCACTTAACCCTCCATTGCCCCACGTACAAATAAGTACCTGTATATACTATGTAAACCGCTTTGAATGTAGTTGCAAAAACCACAGAAAGGCGGTATATCAAGACCCATTTCCCTTTCCCTTTATTCAATGTTTGATATACTGCCATATTGCAAATAACTTCAAAGCAGTGCACAGACTTAAAAGGTGTGCAGCAGCAAAGTGAAAAGCAATCAGCATAGTCAAACCACACATTACTAAAGCACATTTGGAAGGCGGATGGAGAGCACAATATCAAGAAACCTTAGACATTCAAACATATAATTGAA
This sequence comes from Microcaecilia unicolor, assembly GCF_901765095.1. Lineage (NCBI taxonomy): Eukaryota > Metazoa > Chordata > Amphibia > Gymnophiona > Siphonopidae > Microcaecilia > Microcaecilia unicolor. Next base: position 110,355,188 of record NC_044041.1, read on the forward strand.
CATGATAGGGCCATATAAGAGTAAACGGGGAAAACCTGCTAATGTACTAGCAGTGGCTGAGGAAATCTACTTGAAGGCCCAGGAAAATAACCAGGTCTTTAGGGCAGATTTTAAGACTGTTCAATTGCTCTGGGGGTCTTTTTCAAAAATTAATTGGGTGGTAAGCCCAGCGTGGGCTTACCACTTGCTAATCCGGAACTACCATCAGTCAAACGAGGATGCCGGAGGTAGTTCTGGCTGGAGCGCGCACCATTTCCAGCGCTCCAGAAATTGTTTTTTTCTGTAGAGCAGCACTAACCCGGTGGTAACTGGACATTGCTGCGCACTGCTCGGTTACTGCCAGGTTACCGTAGAAGCCTTTACTGCCACCTCAGTGGGTGGCGATGCACTCCCCTCCGCCTGGCCATGTGGTAAGCATTATCTTACCACATGGCCTTTTTTTTTTAGGCATTTTATCTGCTGTGGTAAAAAGGGCCCTAGTTTGTGGGAAAAATGGCTCCCGACTTTACCGCAGGCCCTTTTCCCCGCAGTTTAATAAAAGGACCCCTCTGAGAGCAATACAGCAGAGGTGTTAGAGGGAAAAGTTTGCCTTTTCGTGGATGACAAAAAGATCTGCAACACAGTGGACATACATGAGGGAGTAGACAGATGATGAAAACCTCATGAAAAGCTCCTGGTTGTCAGTGTTTTAAAGAGAACCAAGTTACCAACTGCTAGACCGAAATAGAGAACCAAAACTTTATCAATGGAATGGAAGTTCTAGAACTAGGGAATCACAATAGGAAGCTTGGGGGGGGGGGGGGGGGGGGGGACTCAGGAACAAGGTCAGAAATGGTGGTGGTGGGAATTGGAATATCCCCCCTGGAAGAGGGAGCAGACACACAAAACAGTAAAAAAAAATTGAAACGTGTGGGATAAATATGGAGAATCCCTATTGGTAAGAGGATGGGAAAAAGTGAGCAAATTACAGCTCTCCTTTGATCTGGCTGCAATGCCACTTAAGGTTTCATGTTCATCTTCATCAAAGAATATTCTAGAATAGGAGCCGAGGTTACCTTTGTCATCCACAATCACAGATGTCCTCCACAGGTGTTAAATGGGGTCAAAGGAGAACATGACATAAAATTCAGCAGGAAAACTAGTGAATTGATGTGTATCTCTGGAAATCAGGATAAAAAGAGCCCCAAACTGGAAGAACCTTGGCCCAGATGGAGTGTCCAACTTTGGCTCAAACAATTAACATCCCTTCACCAAGACATGGCAAACTGTGTCAGGGCCCTGCCGTGACTCCTGCCCTGCACCCCGACCCTCATCGCACTCATCTTTGTCTGCCTTGTTCCAGAACCTGCCTTACTGAGCCTTGTGTGTCTTCAGCCCTGCCTGTCTCCACCCTTGCTAAGTCTTGCCTTGGACCCAGCTTGCCTTGCCTTGGACCTAACTTGCCATGCCTTGGACCCTGTCTTGCCTTGCCCTGGACCTAGCCTTGCCTTGCCTAGAGCTTGCTTTGTCTTGCCTTGTCTAGACCTTGCCTTGCTCCAAGCCCTGCCTTGCCTCCAACTTCTAGTCTTGCCTTGCCTCTGTGTCCCTGTCTTGCCTGTGTTTCCAAGTCCCAACCTTGTCTGTTTTGTCTCTTGTCCTGTCCGGTTCTGTCCAGATCGAGTTCTTGCCCTGCCCTACCCTGTCTGGCCTCAGTTGTAACCTTGTTTCCTAGTCTTGCCTTGTCCTCTCTGGGTCAATTTCTAGCCTCTTTGCCTTGCTTTACCTTGCCTTTTCCTGCCTTGCTCCTGTCCTGTCTACCTGGTTCTGCCTAGTCTTGTCCAATAGATGCCAACAGAATATATGAGCATTATGATTCTAATAACATCGTGAGAAAAGAGCAGAAGGGCAATAAGAGAGGAGCATATGGAACAAAAGATCAGCTTTTGCTAAATAAAGCTATCATGACTAGTACTACGAAAAGTAGAAATCTCATTGTAGCCTGGATTCATTAAAGGGAATCTTTGATAGTGCCCTACACTCCTGGATATTATATTGCCTGGAAATGTACAAAATAAACACCAAACTGATCGACTACATTAACTTCACCATAAAAATGTGGTAAACCACACTCTATCTACACTATTAAAATGGAAAGTATATCATTCCTAATATCAGGATTCAGCCAGGAATATTTCGGGAGACTCTTCATCACCACTCTTGTTGTGTATAGCAAATCCTGGACCTGGTAAAGACTTGGAGGTTGCATCATACCTGCTGTTTATAGAAGACTTTAAGTTTTACAGTTCCAGCAATCACCATTTGGCAGAACAACTTTGTTTAGTGAAAAGTTTTTCAGATGACATCAGGATGACTTCTGGCCTGGATAAATGTGTTAAAGCAATTTTCCTAGGAGGGAAGTTAAGTAAAACTGGAAACATTTCTCTGACTGATGATTGTGCAATCAAGGAACTTGAATAGGAAGAGGTATATAAATATCTAGGAGCTGAGGAAGGAGCAACAATCCGCAATAAAGTACTGAGAGAAAAGACTAGCAAAGAGTATTACAGGAGATTAAAACTGATACTGAAAACTACTACTACTACTACTATTTAGCATTTCTATAGCGCTACAAGGCATACGCAGCGCTGTACAAACATAGAAGAAAGACAGTCCCTGCTCAAAGAGCTTACAATCTAATAGACAAAAAATAAATAAAGTAAGCAAATCAAATCAATTAATGTGAACGGGAAGGAAGAGAGGAGGGTAGGTGGAGGCGAGTGGTTACAAGTGGTTACGAGTCAAAAGCAATGTTAAAGAGGTGGGTTTTCAGTCTAGATTTAAAGGTGGCCAAGGATGGGGCAAGACGTAGGGGCTCAGGAAGTTTATTCCAGGCGTAGGGTGCAGCGAGACAGAAGGCACGAAGTCTGGAGTTGGCAGTAGTGGAGAAGGGAACAGATAAGAAGGATTTATCCATGGAGCGGAGTGCACGGGAAGGGGTGTAGGGAAGGACGAGTGTGGAGAGATACTGGGGAGCAGCAGAGTGAGTACATTTATAGGTTAGTAGAAGAAGTTTGAACAGGATGCGAAAACGGATAGGGAGCCAGTGAAGGGTCTTGAGGAGAGGGGTAGTATGAGTAAAGCGACCCTGGCGGAAGATGAGACGGGCAGCAGAGTTTTGAACTGACTGGAGAGGGGAGAGGTGACTAAGTGGGAGGCCAGCAAGAAGCAGATTGCAGTAGTCTAAACGAGAGGTGACAAGGGTGTGGATGAGGGTTTTGGTAGAGTGCTCGGAAAGAAAGGGGCGGATTTTACGGATGTTGTAAAGAAAGAAACGACAGGTCTTGGCGGTCTGCTGGATATGAGCAGAGAAGGAGAGAGAAGAGTCAAAGATGACCCCAAGGTTTCGAGCTGAGGAGACAGGGAGAATGAGAGAGCCATCAACAGAAATAGAAAACGGGGGGAGTGGGGAGGTGGGTTTGGGGGGGAAAATGAGAAGCTCGGTTTTGGTCATATTTAATTTCAGGTGGCGTTGAGACATCCAGGCAGCAATGTCAGACAAGCACGCTGAAACTTTGGTTTGGATGCAAGGTGAGATATCAGGGGTAGAAAGGTAGATTTGGGAGTCATCAGCATAGAGGTGGTAGGAAAAGCCATGGGATGAGATTAATGAACCAAGGGAAGAAGTGTAGATAGAAAAGAGGAGGGGACCAAGAACAGAACCCTGAGGTACGCCGACAGGCAGAGGGATAGAAGTAGAAGAGGATCCACCAGAGTGAACACTAAAGGTGCGGAGGGAGAGGTAGGAAGAGAACCAGGAAAGGACAGAGCCCTGGAATCCAAGTGAGGACAGGGTATCGAGAAGTATGCTGTGATCGACAGTGTCAAAAGCAGCGGAAAGATCAAGAAGAATGAGGATGGAATATTGACCTCTGGATTTAGCCAGTAATAGGTCATTGGAGACTTTAGTAAGCGCAGTTTCGGTTGAGTGGAGAGGGCGAAAACCAGATTGTAATGGGTCAAGAATAGCATGTGAGGAGAGAAAATCAAGGCAGCGGCGGTGAACAGCACGCTCAAGTAATTTGGAGAGAAAAGGAAGGAGGGAGATGGGTCGGTAATTAGAGGGACAAGTAGGGTCAAGTGAAGGCTTCTTAAGGAGAGGTGTGACCACAGCATGTTTAAAGGCAGCAGGGACAGTGCTCTAACGTCAAAGAATAAAATACAAACCATCAAACTTGTGATTCCTGTACTCAGTACCTACTATGCGCATCCATTTACATCAATGAAAATGCTGCGTAAATCTTGGCACATAGATTTAGACACATTGGGCCATATTATATAACTACATACGTAAATTATGGCACACCCACGAAATGCCCATTTCCCCACCTATAACTATGCCCCTTTTTGCCTGTGTGCGTTAGAAGTTCGGCTCACATCGTCACAGAATACGCTTAGCGAGTTGTGTGTGTAAATCTAATTAGTGTCATTAGTGCTCATTTTTGCTTGTTAAGTGCCATTATCGGTGAACATTAGCTTGTTAGGCTTGTTAAGTTACACGCATTGTTATAGAATCCACTTGGATTTCAGCGCCGATCTCTAGGTGCGCTACATAGAATCTGGGGAATTATACTTGGAACCACCTTTTTACTGCCTTGTAATCAAACTTTATTTGAGTCTTTTTGAGTTGCCACACTGCTCCTTTTGTTCTCTGCATTCATTTTGCAGTTGGTTATTGCTTCTCTTTTTTTCTGTTTCCAATACAGGAATGGAGCCAACAGAATATGCCAAGCAAGACAAAAAACTTTTTAAAGAAGTAGATCAGCGAACAAGGAAAAACGAATGCCAAATGCATAAATACAGTGGGAAATATAAAGTGTTACTCCAGGAATCATATGTGGATCACGCCCAGACACATGAATGGTTAAGGAGAGGAGAACTGAAATCTAAGGATGAGAGATTGACAGTTGCAGTCCAAGACAGTGGATTACGGGCTAGATGGTTCACAGCAAGCACTGAGAAAACTGGTACAAGTGACAGTTGTAGATTCTGTCAAAAAAAAAGAGCTGGAAACAATTACTCATAGCTGGCTGCAAAGTGCCGATGGTGAAACCTTTATAGAGAAAGGCACAAGGCACATCTCATCGATTGGAAACTCTGTAAACATTACAACATCACTGTATCGGAAAAGCATTGGAATCATGACCCTAAGAGAACTGTGGAAAACAAAGAGGTTATGATCACCTGGGACATCCCTATCCCAACTAATAAAGAGTTGGATGCACAAAAACCAAACATAGTGGTAAAAGAGAAAAACACCAGGCAGCACCCTCATTTTCAAGATACTATTTGGGATGGCACCTGAATACATGCAAGACATTATCGAATGAGCTCCAAGAAGTGCAAGCCCAGAAACCAGAAGTTACCTGCTTCTCCATCTACCCAACTGTAGAAGCATAGAGGCATATTTTCAAAGCACTTTGGGAGGCTAAGTTCCATAGGTTTCTATGGAACTTTGGGAGGCTAAGTGCTTTGAAAATATGCCTCTTAATGTACAAAACCATCTACACAGAAGGATTTAGCTACTTGGGCTCCAAATGGTGGAACTCCATACCGAAAATCATAAGAAGTATCACTAACTATCTACAATTTAGAAAATAACTGAAAACCTACCTCTTCAAAAATTTCTACAGCTAACCACACAAGCTATCGATGACCTCCCTATGCAATAAATGTAACACACTAATGTAATATTACCAAATGTAAACTGTAAGCCACTTTGAACCGAAACCTGGTTTTGGATAACAAAGGGATGCAAGAATAAATAAATAAATAAATAAACAAACATCTTTTAGTCTCCTTTAGCAACATTAATACAAACACTAGCAATCACTTCATTTATTTCTTCAGATGACATCTGGCTTCTCTGCACATTAGTTCCAACATTATCTTGCACTGTTTAAGCACTGAAAACCACAGAAGCACCAAGAGCCTTAGGAAAAAGGAACACGATTCTTTATTAACAACTGTTGATAATGCAAGATAGACCCGATACGGGCCGTGTTTCGGCGCCTAGCGCCTGCATCAGGAGTCTGTATTAAACATATATAAACATATCAATCAAAACGACAATACTTAAAAACAGATAAAAACATGTAGATTTAAATTGTTTGAAACAATAACTAAAAAAACATTAATTAAAAAACAATTAAAAACAATAAGGCTCTTGGTTCCCATTTTCCCAAGGCTCTTGGTGCTTCTGTGGTTTTCTGTACTTTTTGTACTTTGGACCCTCTCTGTACTGTTGACTGTTCAAGCACTGAACAGAAAACCACACATCACTACAGCCTGGTTATGCTCTCATAAACTAAAACTAAATTTTAATACAACCAAAGCCTTCAGCTTTTCCTGAAAATCAGATGTAATGTTGCCAAACCCATTATTAATTGATGGTACCAAAATTTAAATAGCTAATTTTTTAAACAATCTTGGGATCATTATCAATGATCATTTGAACTTTCAATTACACATTTCATCAGTTGTGAAAAAAAATATTTTTTCAAATTGAGGAAAATCTATTCTGTTAGGTCATGCTTTAAAAAAAACCACTTTGTATACTGCTTCATTAGTTAGTTTTGGAACATTGAGATTACTGCAACGCTCTTTTTCAAGGTCTTCATCTGGCTGACATCAAGAGATTGCAACTTATCAGAACACTGCTATCAAAATGATTGCAGGAGCAAAACGCTGGGATCATGTTAGATCACTTCTGAAATCAGAATATTGGCTACCAGTATCAGTGAAGATCCCATACAAAATTCTTTCACTAGTGCATAACATACAGAATAGTGGATTCCCTTTATTTCTACTTCATTTACTTATTCCTTATACATCACTAGTAAAAAAGGCCCGTTTCTGACACAAATGAAACGGGCGCTAGCAAGGTTTTCCTCAGAGTGTGTATGTTTGAGAGAGTGTGGGTAAGAGTGACTCTGTGTGTGAGAGAGAGAGAGAGAGAGAGAGCTTGTGACTCTGGGCCAGTCACTTAACCCTCCATTGCCCAAGGTACAAATAAGTACCTGTATACAATATGTAAGCCTGCCATGAGTGGGAAAGCGTGGGGTACAAAAACAAAAACAATATGCGAGTGTGTGTGTGTGTGACAGAGAGAGAGTGAGACTGGGTGCGAGTGTGTTTGTGAGAGAGAGAGTTCCAGGGTCCCCCCTCCCTCCCACCCTCTGAGTTCCAGGGTCGTCCCCCCCTCTGAGTTCCAGGGTTGGTGTCCCCCTCCCTCCCTCCAAGTTCCAGGGTCGTTGCCTCTCTCCCTGCCTCCGAGTTCCAGGGTCGTCCCCCTCCCTGCCTCCCTCCGAGTTTCAGGGTCCCCTCCCTCCCCTGCATTATGCTCTCTCCCCTGCATTCATCCATATGCAGGCAACGTCCTCTGTGCCCTGCCCCCTCCATCCATCCATGTGCAGCATCTCTCCCCTGCCCCCTCCACCTCCCTCCGAGTTCCAGGCCCCCCTTCCTTCCCCTCCGAGTTCCAGTGTCCCCCTGCCTCCCTCCCTCCCATTTCCAGGGTCCCCCCTCCCTCTGTCCCTCCGTCCCTCCCTCCCAGTTCCAGGGTCCCATGGAACTGGGAGGGAGGGGGGACAGACAACATTGGAGGAGTGATGTCAGCAGGTGGCTACAATCCCAGTGACACACATTGGAACGTTGGAGGAGAACGTTGGAGGAGTGATGTCAGCAGGTGGTTACGATCCCAGTGAGACACACTGGAATGTTGGAGGAGCAAATTATTATATTAGATGTCACACTTTCCCCCGGATTCTATATAGTGCACCTAGAGATCTGCGCCGAAATCCAAGAGTATTCTGTAACAACATGCATAACTTAATTAGCTTAACAAGCCAATCAGCGTTGTTAACAGCACTTAACAATTAATAATGATTACTAATTGTCAATAATTAGAATTTATGCGCACAACTCCCTAAGCGTATTCTGTAACGCACTGTGCCTAAATTTTAATGTGTGCAGGTAAAAGGGCATGGTTCTAGGTGGGGAAATGGGCATTTCATGGGAATTTTACAATTTACGTGCATTGTTATGAAATATGGCCTTCTGCGCCAATATCTACTCATCGGGATTAATGCCACATTTTCATTGGTGTAAATGGAGGTGCATAGTTTTAGGCGCTAGGATATTAACTAAGTATATTCTATAAACTGTGCCTAAATCTAGGCGCCACTTATAGAACACGTTTAGGCGGAAATGTTTTCCACGCGGATTTTCTAGGCACCATGTATAGAATCTGGTCCTATATGTTCAACTCAGCAGAATCTATTAGTAATTCTGTCCTTTTGCCAAATTCAATTTATTTATATCTGTCCTTCAACATTCAGTGTCATTGGACCTACACTTTGGAAAAATTTGCCCCATCATTTGTGTTTTGAGGCCTCTTATCAAAAATTTAAAACAGGACTTATTTCATTGAGAAAACATTTAGGGGTCAATATTCAGCTGGTGGGCACTGGCATTCAATTTTCAGGTTTGCAGAGCCAGCTAACACATAGCCGGTTAAATGCAATATTCAGGACTTAACCAGCTATGGGTTACCACATAAAGATAGGACTGACTTTTATGCAGTCCACTTGGTTGGTTAAGCGCCGACTCTGCCCATCCCCCAAATGAGCTGGTTTTGAGTTCAGTGCTAACCAACTAAGTACGCTGAAAATGACTGGTTACTACTAATTATTTCTATAGTGCTACTAGACGTATGTAACAATGCAACCAAGGACTTAACCCGTACATCTATGCTGACGATGTCATGATATACATCCCATTCAAACAAGACATAACAGAAATCACAAATGAAATCACGCACAGCCTCCAAATAATGAACTCATGGGCGGACGCATTCCAACTAAAGCTAAACGCAGAAAAAACACAATGTCTCATCCTGTCCTCACAATACAACACAAACAAACCCTATACCATAAACACCCCAGACTACACACTTCCGGTCTCAGTCAGCCTGAAAACTCTGGGAGTCACAATTGACCGAAATCTCACACTCGAAGACCATGCAAAAAATACAGCAAAGAAAATGTTCTACTCAATGTGGAAACTTAAAAGAATCAAACCTTTCTTCCCAAGGGAAGTATTCCCCAGCCTGGTACAATCAATGGTGCTAAGTCATCTAGACTACTGCAATGCTATTTATGCCGGATGCAAAGAACAAATCATCAAGAAGCTTCAAACCGCTCAAAACACAGCAGCCAGACTCATATTTGGGAAAGCGAAATACGAAAGCGCCAAACCCCTAAGAGAAAAACTACACTGGCTCCCACTAAAAGAACGAATTGCGTTCAAAGTTTGCACCCTGGTCCACAAAATCGTCTACGGGGAAGCCCCGACCTACATGTCAGACCTTATAAACTTGCCTATTAGGAATGCAAAAAGATCATCACGCACATTCCTCAATCTCCACTATCCTAACTGTAAAGGGCTAAAATACAAATCCACATACGCGACCAGTTTCTCATACATCTGCACCCAGCTATGGAACGCACTACCGAAGGCCATAAAAGCAACGCAAGACCTAATCATCTTCCGAAGGCTACTGAAACAGATCTTTTCAAGAAGGCATACCATAAACATCCATCTTAAATACTAAATAATAACATTATACACGATCTATACAAAACCGAACTTCTATCGCACGACTGCTTAACCTCTTTGCTATTAATAATCAAGCACTACCACTTTAAACCTTATGTTGAATAGGGTCTCTCTACAGTTGATGACGTAATGTATGTTACAATCCAATTTATTACTCAGGAACCTTCTTGCAATACCATAATGTATTCTTCTCTACCATATATGTATGCACATGGTATATATATATTTTTTAATTTTTGTTACATTTGTACCCCGCGCTTTCCCACTCATGGCAGGCTCAATGTGGCAGACAATGGAGGGTTAAGTGACTTGCCCAGAGTCACAAGGAGCTGCCTGTGCCGGGAATTGAACTCAGTTCCTCAGTTCCCCAGGACCAAAGTCCACCACCCTAACCACTAGGCCACTCCTCCACTATATACCATAATCTGTTCCATTTATATTACGTTCCATGTATGTTACCATGTATGTATGCACCTTAACGCAATAACATTTGTAATTCTGTTACCCGGAAATGGCAACCGCCATTATGGCAAATGTAAGCCACATTGAGCCTGCAAATTGGTGGGAAAATGTGGGATACAAATGCTACAAATAAATGTACATATTATATACAGGTACTTTTTCTGTCCCTAGGGAGCTGATAATCTAAAGTTTTTTGTACCTGGGGCAATGGAAGGATAAGTGATTTGCTGAAGGTCACAAGGAGCTGCAGTGGGAATCAAACCCAGGTTGCCAGGATCAAAACCCACTGCACTAACCATTAGGCTACTCCTCCACTGATAACTGGCCATGAGCTGTTTCTGACCAGTTAAATGGCATTGAATATTGACCCCTTAATAATTAAGGCCATATCCTACATTAATCTGTGGGATGACAGCAGTGATGCCTGGATTGCAGTGCTCAGGATTTCAGAACTATTAATCTGATGCTTGTTCTATTCCATCTTCAAAAATAAAACCAGATATTCAATGCCGGTCACCATAAACGGCCCAGCATTGAATATCCAGGTTTAGCGCTGACCGCAGGAGTTAGCTGGGCTAACTCCCGCAGTCTGAATATCGGCCCCATAACATTTTAGAAGGAAAGAATGCCATTTTATGAAGATCGGTTTGAAGATAACTGGCTAAGTCAATATTCAGACTTAACCGGTTATGTTCAAACTGGCCAACGATATTCTATCTATTCATGCAGCCAAATATAGCCACTAAAGTGGGGCTGAAAATCAGCGGATAGCAGGTTATATTGGCCGATATAACTGGCTAGGAACTAACTGGTGATATTCAGTGGGAGATAGTCTACTATCCTCTCACTGAATATTGACAGATAGCCGGTTATGAGCACTTAACCAGCCAGATGCTGATCCTGGCTGGTTAAATGCTTTTCAACATCGGGGGTGTGTAGGGGGGTATATTTTGAATTATTGTAAACTACATAGATGGTTTTGATATGCAATATATCAAGAATTAATAAACTTAAAACTTGAAAATAAATTGTTGGTAGTGGTCAAATCTCACTGGATCTACAAGAAGACATTGGCAGACCCCAAATGGAATCTTACAGAGTCTGTAAGTGTACTTTGAAAGGTGATGTGAGGGGCATGGTAGAAAGAGGAGTGGCTGCTGGGATCCATATGGGAAATTGTGTACATCAACAAAAGGGGGTAAATCCTAGCTGGGAAGACTGAGTGAACCACAATTGATCTTTATCTGTTGAAATTTACTGTGTTACTAAGTTTCTCCTGATAGAGAAACAGAACTCTCAAATTGCATGTCCCACCTCAGTCTCCTTCTCCACAACAAGGGAGGGGCTCCACTGGATGATCCTGCGGTCCTTTCCGCCCCCACTCAGCACCGATCCACAGCGCAGGAGGCACAGTGAGAAAATGCTGCCTTCATGAGCCTTCGACTGTTTCACAATCTGGAAGGTCTCTAAGAGAACAACATAGAGAAAGCAAGTCTCAAAAACCATTTACTGGGATAAATAAGCTATTTGAAAAGTGCACACCCTTTCCCTGGTAAAAGATGGTGCAAGGATCAAAAGGAAATTCCTTTTACTCATGAGAAAAAGAAGACAAGTTCAGGGTGGAGCTAGGTCAGGGGAGGCAATAACTTATGCAACTTTGCTTATTCAAACTATAGCCCCAATGCTCAAAGCTTACCATGCTCGCAACGATTGATTTAGAGTAATTGTAACCGGTCTAGTGCGCATGTTATTCAGCATCTAATGCACAAAGGAGTTCTGTGTCGCTTTTACTGTTCACAGTAGCCAGTGGCGTTCCTAGCCTCGACGGCACCTGGGGCGGATCGCCGATACGCCCCCCCCCCCCGGGTACAGCGCCCCCCCCCCCCCGCGAAATGACACCCCCCTCCTGGGTGCATGCCGCTGGGGGGGGGGGGTGCCACAGCGCACACCTGTCTGCTCCCAGTTTGCTACGCTCGCTAAATTCTCTCGTTCGCTGCAGCTCCCTCCCTCTGCCCCGGAACAGGAAGTAACCTGTTCCGGGGCAGAAGGAGGGAGCTGCAGCGAACGAGAGAATTTAGCGAGCGTAGCGAACTGGGAGCAGACAGGCGCGCGCTGCGGCACCCCCCCAGTGGCGTGCACCCGGGGCGGACCGCCCCCACCGCCCCCCCCCCCTGGTACGCCACTGATAGTAGCAGCTACCGATATCCTATGCAAATGTATTACAACAAGCTCATTAGTATTAAAATGAGCATTCCGTGCAATGCACAGACGTTTCCATGTGATGCACAGAAAGGAGCGCTGAGCAGACGTGCTGTGCAGAGGGTTTGTTCCTGGTTGTAAGGAGACTTTGAGCCTTCGCTGTAACGGACCTCCCGGCCGATGAGATAAGGGCCTGAGCTTCCTGACCAGTGATGATTGTATGTATAGTGATGTAATTATTCCTTCTTTTTCCTAGTCTAAGAACACTTGGCATTGCTTAGATGTAGAGACCAGTGATGTAATGATTGTTTATACAGCTAATCATTGTATATGTCTTAACCATTGTATATATCCTAATCATTGTAGAATTTAGCTTCTCTAATAAAGGTTTTCATGTACTTATTACGAATCCAAAAGAATCCACGGTAATTATTGAGCAGCTTGTGTTAGAGAGACAGGCTGTAAATCCATAGCAGTTCAAGCGCTTACCTTTAAAGTTCAGAATGTTCCTGCAGGTCTGGAGCTGTCATTGCATGAGGGCAACTTCTCGGTGGAGCAGTTTGCTTGCATTTTTCAATAGTATCTGTACGTGTGTTTGACCCACACATAGCAGGTGTTAAAAAGTTACAGTGGAATAATTTTTAATAGTATCTACATGTGTGTGTGAAATGTGCCACGTGTGTGTGTATTACATGTGTGCTTCCTGCACATACCACTAGTGTTAAAATTTGCTGTGGGGGAAAAAAAAAAGGAAACTCCATATGATGTCACTGGACTGACGCATGCCTACACATAGCTGCTGACGGGGGGTGCAAAATTCCCCGGGCCCAGGCCTCCAAGGGGGCCTGGCGCCAGGGTCTCTCTCTCTCTCCTGCTCCTGATGGGACCCAAGTGATCGCGTCCCGACAGGAGCAGGAGAGAGAAAACTCTGGCACCACAGCCGGGCCCCCGTTGCGCAAAATGCAGCGGTCAGGTTGCTTTTTGGGTACCCTTGCTATATGCATATCATTCCAATTCTTAAGAGCTCCCGGTTAGACAGTAAGTTTGGGTTTGTTTGTTTTTTTTTATTTTATTGTCATTTCAGCTTCATTGAGATTGTATCAGCCTGCAAGACCTTTGAGATCCACCAAGGCTAATTTGTTTGATCTCCCATCATTTAGAGTGATTAGATTGGATGAATTCTGCAAATCTACTTTCAAATTATGGGGGGCCTAAACTGTGGAATAAGCTGCCTGAACAGAAAAGATCTATTGCATCTTTGGAGCAGTTTAAAAAGGATTTAAAAACTTTGTTATTTCATGAGGCATTTGATAATTAAGAGAGTTGGAGAAGTATTTTTGGAGCTGCATAATATGATGAACATACTGGAGATATGTGGTGGTTTGTTTTATCTGGGTATGATTATGTTACTTTATGTTGTGAATGTTTAACTGTAAGCCTAGAACATTGTAATTGAGCAGGTTATAGCTTTTGAAATAAATAAATAAATAAACTTTTGAGAATCAGGGCCTCAGTGTGGTATTTTTCACAGAAAAGCAGGTGGAAACTCTGCAGACATTATTTCCTGGGCAATTTTCGAAGTGAAAGTAGGTGATATGAGTTTATTTTGGATGGACCATGCAGGTCTTTTATCTGCTGTTACTGTGTGTCTACTTTGAATTTATACCTGTCAGCAGTTTTAAAAATTACTCTCAAATGACAATAATCCTTGAATTCCACGGGATCTAAGGTGCAAAATGCAAGACCACTACTTGTGCAATTTTCCAAATCCTTAAAAACATGAGTTCTACAATTTTTTTTTGTTTCAGTTGAGATTTGAACTGCTAACTTACTAACTGAGCTACAGGCCCATGAGATATACACAAATACTTGATTTTTCTCTTTATTAGGGAGGTACAGTCTAACACTCCTTTTTGTTGTTACTTTCACTGTAATTAAGATGATGATAACCAAAAGTAATTTTCACTTCTGCTTTTTTCTGGCATTGTTGAGTTAATATCCATGGTGCCAGACTGCCCACTATTGTCTCTGTTTGGGTGCTCAACTTCCTTTTTATTTCTATGTACCATATACAATAACATCAATCTCAGAATCCCTTAGGCTTTAGGATACACAGCCACTCTCCCAGAATCCCCTGGCCCAGTGGCCTACATTATACACAGCCTCTGTCTCATCAATCCTACAATCTCCTGGACTACAGAATATATGCAGCCGGTGTCTCATCTACATCAGAATCCCCTGGGCTATATTATACACAGTAAACCGGTGTCATATGAGTGAAGGACGCCATAGCTTAAGGTATCGTGAACTGCCATCGGTTACTTGGCCCCCTGACGAAGCCAGATTGCAGAGTGAAACAGAGTGCCCTGTTGGGTATTATAGCATAAGCTAAGTAACTTTTTTGTTTAAGTAGGAGATACACATCATGATCCAGTGGAGTTTTTTATGACCTATGAGAATAATAGAGTCAATGAAATGCTGGCATTAATTATATTGATGTCATATTGCCATGCTTTGACTGTTGAGGTCTTTTTCTCCATTATACATAAACCAAAAAACGTTTTCAAATTGACACCACTTCCATTTCAATGTTAAGGTTGTTTTAATTATATTCAGCTTTATATTGGTTTATCCACCACGGTTTTTGCTGAATTTTTTGTCAGTACTATCTAAATCATACACAGACATTGTCTCATCAATACCAGAATTTCCCAGGATACAAGATATATAGCTCCTGTCTCATCAATACCAGAATCCTGTAGGTTATATCATACATAGATACTGTCTCATAAATCCCAGAATTCTCCAAGGTACAGGATATATAGCCACTGGCTTATCAATCCCAGAATTCCCTGGGCTATATTATACACAGACACTGTCTCATCAGTATTAGAAGTCCCTAGGTTACAAGATATACAGCCACTGTCTCATCAATACCAGAATCCTCTGGGCTACAATATACACAACCACTTTCCCATCAGTTCCAGAATCCTCTTGGCTTTAGGATACACACAGGGGCATTTTCGAAAGGGACATCCAAGGGGTGCGGAAACCCATATTTTCGAAACAAGATGGACGTCCATCTTTCGTTTCGAAAATACCGTCAGGGATGTCCAAATCCTTAAATTTTGACATCCCTAGGCATAGACGTTTCTGACTTTTGGCGATTTTCGAAACCAAAGATGTCTATGTCAAAAACGTCCTAATGCAAGCCATTTGGGCGTGGGAGGAGCCAGCATTTGTACTGCACTGTTCCCCCTGACATGCCAGGACACCAACTGGGCACCCTAAGGGTCACTGCAGTGGACTTCATAAATTGCTCCCAGGTACATAGCTCCCTTACCTTGTGTGCTGAGCCCCCCCCCAAACCCACTACCCACAACTGTACACCACTGCCATAGCCCTTATGGGTGAAGGGTGCACCTAGATGTGGGTACAGTGGGTTTCTGGTGGGTTTTGGAGGGCTCTCTGTTTCCTCCACAAATGTAACAGGTAGGGGGGGTATGGGCCTGGGTCCGCCTGTCTGAAGTGCACTGCAGTACCCACAAAAACTGCTCCCGGGACCTGCATGTGCTGTCATGAACCTGAGTATGACATCTGAGGCTGGCATAGAGGCTGGCACGACATATTTTTAAAAATGTTTTTGAGGGTGGGAGGGGGTTAGTGACCACTGGGGGAGTAACAGGAAGTCATCCCTGATTCCCTCTGGTGGTCATCTGGTCATTTCGCACCTTAGTTGTAATAAAAACACGTCCAGGTGAAAATGTCCAAGTGTTCGTCAGGGACACCCTTGTTTTTTTCGATTATGGGTCAAGGACGTCCAAGTGTTAGGCACACCTAAGTCCCGCCTTTGCTACGCCTCCGAAATGACCCCTTGAACTTTGGCCGTCCTTGCAACGGAGTGCAGTTGGAGACATCCTAAATCAGGTTTCGATTATACTGATTTGGATGTCCCTGGGAGAAGGACGTCCATCTTCCAATTTATGTCGAAAGATAGAAATCCTTCTCTTTCGAAAATGAGCCCAACAGTCACTGTCCTATTCATTCCAGAATCCTCTGAGGCCCAGTCATAATTTCTCTCACCTTTTGCACCTTTCCCCAAGGTCCTTATATCAGCTGCTGTTTTGCCCCATGTTAGGATGTTTCCCTCAGAGTCTCCAGTCAGGACATCTCCATTGGCACTGAACACGAAGCACTGAATGAATTTGGGTTTCTTATACTTCTGGAAAACCACAAGATAAAACATTTAAGTACAAGACTTATTAAGACCACTTTGCTTAGTGTGTGGGGCTCCCTTAATTTGCGGATGTCCTGCTCTTCCATCAGTGTGTTGGGGTTCCTTTATGTTAGAGAAAAGATGGAATAGGAGGGAACTAATAGAAATTTTCAAGCATTTGACAGGCTTTAATAAAGAATGAGAGAAAGAGAAATCTTTTATGGACAAGGAAACTTAAAGGGAAGGACTCACGATATGAAATTTCAACAGGTGTTCAGGAAACATGAGAAAACATTTCTCCACTGAGAGAGTAGTTGACATGTAGAACAGCTTACCAGTAGAGGTAACAACAACCAAACCATGATGGAATTTAAAAGTGCTTGGGGCAGGTGCAGAGCATGGTGGTAAATAGCTGGTGGGATAATAGGCACACTGCATTAAAGAAATGGATATACAGTATGTTGGACAGTTTTGGAGAGTGCTAGTGGGAGCTCATCTACCTACAGGAAATAGCAGAAAACCAGAGAAATGAGGAGGAGAAGTTTGGTAACTTTGTTGTTCAGCTTAGTAGTGGAGGAGTAGCCTAGTGGTTAGTGCAGTGGACGTTGATCCTGGGGAACTGAGTTTGATTCCCACTGCAGCTCCTTGTGACTCTGGGCAAGTCACTTAACCCTCCATTGCCTCAGGTACAAACTTAGATTGTGAGCCCTCCTGGAACAGAGAAATATCCAATGTACCTGAATGTAACTCACCTTGAGCTACTACTGAAAAAGGTGTGAGCAAAATCTAAATAAATAAAAAATTGCCACATGCCATTTACTGCTGGAGCCCTTACTGCCTCCTATTTAGGAGGCTCTGAGGGCTCCGGCAGTGCGCAGAACTGCCTGATTACCACCAGGCACGCCCAAGGCACTAGAAAATAAAAAACAATTTCCTAGCGTCAGAAACAGCATGCTTTAGTGCTGATTTCTTGTGTGCAAACCCGGCGACAGCCCCACCACCGGGTAGCAAATAGGCCCCAAAGTGTGCACCTTAGTTCAATGTGGAAATCACCAACCTGTGGAATCTCAGGGGAAGCTTTGAGAGGGGGGATGTGTTTGCAAGGTGGTTTTGGGGGGGAAGAGGGAGGTTAATCCTTTAATGGCCTGGCAGCACTGGGCTGTGGATTAGTGGCTTGATGCTCCTGGGCTGAAAAATAATGCCAGCTTATAGCTAATGTTATTTTTCTAAGAATAAGGCAGCTTGCAGAGTTCACTGCAAGCTGCAATATTCGATATACATAATAATGAGGTATTTAACACGTATGTTCATGCTATGCAACTTATTACATATCCCACATTAACTTATATTAACATGTGTTATGGTAATATAATACATGCTATTGCCAAGTAATATGTTTTAGGGGACAAATAACATGCACTATGGCTATATCATACTTTAATAACTACCCCCCTTATGTTTCCTTGACGACATCCTGCTTTTTGATCAGTATGCTGGCTACTTTACCCCAAAGATGCCTTGCTTTTTGGTCAAAGTGCTTCCTTGCCAGGTCCAGAAGTAGATATGAGATTTCCCACTGGTGATGATATTGCTGCTGTCTGTCGGACTGAACTCCACAGTAAGCACAGACTCGTTTGTACTCTGTAGGCAGAGGAAGAAAGAAGACAGGAATATACTCAGGTATTCTCACTTCTGGAGCATTGAGTGGAGCAATGCACTTTATAACCTCTTCCCACTACACCCATGTAAGCTCAGGGGAGACCTCAAGTCAGCCTTCCTGCTGTTGAGGGGGGAGGGGAGGGAAGGAGGCTTCAATATCATCCTTTGAATCAATGAGGGCCAGGCAGTAGTCCCTCACAATTGAAAAGGCAATATTGAAACACCACCATTCCTTCTCTCCCCACCCCACTTCCTCCTTGGCACATTGTTCTCTGCCTAGAATTGTGAAGACAGTGCACAATACAAATCTTGAGAAATAAATATATAAATCATAGAGCTACATAGAGGAAGTGCTGCCCAGCAGGTTTCTGGGATATAAGTGTCACCCTTCCCCTGCTGACTGGAATATTCCCTCTCTGAATGTGTCGTGAGAGTAGGAATATCTGTCGGAGCACATTTCTGTGTGCAAGAGTATGTATGTGACTGCACAAGTATGAAATTGTGAATGGCTATATTGCACATCAGCATACATATTAAAGCAGTGGTATATGTGAGTATGTGGGAAACCGTGTTTATGGTTGTAGGGTGGGTAATTTTATAAAAGGTCACCTAGGAAGGGAAAGCACACAGGTGCAAATGTTGTGCCTAGGGCTCCATAGCCAAGGCAAAAAGTACTAGAGAGAGGGCATAGCCCAGACGAGTACCCAGAGCCAATTCAAAGCTATCCATGTAGGCTGCATTAACCCGTAAGCTAGTCAGGGGATGGTTATACAAAGTACATACCCAAGCTAGGAATTTCCCTGAAATCCCAACATATTCCAGGACCCGAAACAAATATAACCAGTACACCCGGTCAAAAGGTTTTTCCGCGTTGACACTCAAGATAATAACCAGAGTACAGTGGTGCTGCACAGACCACATAAGATGACAAACTCGACGAATGTTATCAAATGTTTGACACCCATGGATAAATCCCAATTAGTCATCGGCCACCAAATAGGACATATATCACTGCAACCTCTGCGCCAGAATCTTGGTGAAGATTTTATAATCGACACCCAGCAGGGAGATAGGGAGGTATGAGCCACACTCACGAGGATCCTTCGCCCTGCCCACCAGACGTAATGAATATGGTAGAAGAGAGTCCTCCACCAGGCTATTTAGCAAGTTAGTCAATGGCTTGATCAGATCATTTTTAAAGATTTTATAGAACTGAATTGTATAATGGTCGAGTCCCGGACCCTTACCATATGGCAAATCTTGAATTGCCCAGCGAACCTCCTCATCCAAAATGGGTGTGGACAGCTGAGAGGCCTCAGCCATGGACATCTTAGGAAGGTTCAGGTCGGCAAAGAAGCCCTCCATCTCCTCAAAGGAGACCATCTATTCAGGCTGATCAAGGGCCTTGTAAAAATTGATGAAGGCCTCCTGAATTTGCTCCCGAGTGACAAGAAGTCTGCCGGAACTGTCTCTAATTCACAGGATGTAATTTTGTTGTGCCTGTTTTTTTTTTTAATTTATGAGCTAAAAGCCGACCCACCTGGTTTTCACCTTCATAAAACTCCTGCTGCAACAACTGCAACTTTTCATTGATCTCCTCTAAATCCAGTTCATGCAAATCTGCATGCAGTTTTGCCAAACGGGGCAGAAAAGCTGAAGAAGCACCTCCTGTTTATGCTGACCTTCTAAGGCATACAACTGCTGACAAAGCTTGAGCCTTTCCACGAGCGCTCCTTAAACTGATGGGATGCCAGTACAATAAGTTTCCCTCTCAACACTGCCTTTAGTCCCTCCCAGAAAACTGATGGAGAGATCTCAGGCAAATCGTTAAACTCAAAGTACTGTTTAAGATCTTTCTCCAACTGTTGCACATTTGTAGGATCGCTCAACAGCGCATCATCTAGCCTCCAAGGCCCTTGCCTCTCAGGACCTCCCCTCTGAGCCAGGCAAAGCACGACTGGGGCACAATCAGACCAAACTAAGGACTCAATGGTAGCCAAAGGAACATATTGATCCAAGAATAAGTATCATAAGCTGCTGAGTGATGTGTATAATCACGCTCCTGAGGGTGATGAAAACGCCATGCATTAATCAAATCCCAAGAAAAGAGCAGTGTGCTAAACTTTTTCCTACCTGCCTTGCCATACCCCACCATCCAGGCCACATTATCCAATGAGGGATTGCGCTCGATGTTAAAGACTCTTCCAATTAAAAGTTGCCCCTCTGCTTTTGCACCCAAGAGACCACTAAGAGCCTCAAAAAAGGCGCCCCGCTCCACACTGGGAGCATAAACATTGAGCAGGGTGTAGAGCTAGTGCTCCAGTTCCACCATGAAAAGAATGTAGCATCCTTCCTGATCACGCACTATATCATGGACCACTATGGCCAAGGAGCTAGCTAGTAGAATACAGATCCCAGTAGTCTTATTCTTGGCTTTATTAGAAGCAAAAATCATATAGGAATATTTTTATGGCAAAATAGGGCCTCATGATGCGGTAGCAGGTATGTTTCCTGAACCACCCACATCTATACAAACTCTGGCTGCTTCCTTAAAATAAAGTTGGTGCTTATTCAGGGAATTAAGGCCCAGTATGCTGAGGGAAATACATACCAACTGTTTAGGCCTCACCTGTAAGTATCAGAAAGAAGGGTGCAATCATACAGTTGGACAGTAGGAGATCACAAGTGCTAGGCAGCGGACATTGATACACCAAACATTCATGCCTCACAATCATCTTCTAAACTCCATCCATAGCCTGATCAGTCAACTCAACTAGCCACCCCCACCCCCAAACACCCTCCCCCTCAACCCTTCCCCACCTGCAAACACCCTCCCCCTAACCCCTCTCCCACCCTCTACCCCCTCCCAAATCCCCTACACCTAGCAGAACAAGGCCTCCCATAAGTGGCCCTATGAAGGAAGATAAGCACCCCCTGACAGTCTAACCCCCTGTCCAGGATTGCCTGCAGAGATTAAAAAAGAACTACCAGCAGAAGCTATAAAGGTAACAGACTCCTTGCAGTCAAGGGCTAGCAGGCAGTACCACCATGTCAGTGCCCAAGTCCCAGAGCAGAGTGAAACAACTGTCGAACAGGATTTAAAAAAACAAAACTGTAATCCAACCATGAAGTGGAGAGCGATAAGAAACCAAACCATGACCGCCGTAGGCAGTGAGCTAGTAATCAATCAGGCAAAGTTGTAGAGCCTTCGGAAGCATCTGAGCTGTACTGAAGTCGTTGTTTCTGGGTCCCCCTGCGCCTACACTGACTCATCGGGGGCCGCTTAGAAGTTGAATCATGCTCAAGGCCACTAGAATCACCATACCTCAGTTTAGCCTCTCACAGCAAAGTGATGGCTTCAACAGGTGTGGACACATTATACGTCTTCTTGTTGAGCACAAATGACAGGCTAAAAGGGTAAAGCCACCGGTAGCGTATATTATTGTCCACCAAACACCAGGCAAAAGTCCCTGTGCCACCGCACAGTAATAGCAGAGATATCCGCAAGGAGCTCAATTTGTGCTCCATCTCGTGTGATATGGCCTACCTTGCGAGTCGCCTGGAGAATTCTCTCCTTCAAGGAAGCATAAAAATCATTGCACAATGTCCTGGGACTGGTCAGCTGGCTTGGGCCCCAAGGCTCTATGGACCAGTTCAAATTCAATCGCAGGGAGGTTCGCTGAACTGTCCGCAGCACCCAAAAAGTGGAAACACACCTGCTGCATTGGGGCAGCCACATCCTGTTCGCGAGGCCCTTTAGGAACACCACATGCACAAAGATTATTTCTGTGAGGTGTACTCTCTCCATCTTCTATTTTTAGAAGAAGATCCTCATGGCTCTACTGCTGCTGTCTGTGCTGTTGTTTAATGGCGTCCTTCCTCAAGAGATGACAAGCTGTGTTCGCCGCTTCCCCCTCAGCTGCTCGTCTGGTCTGGGCTGGGCCTGACGCATGGCACTGCAGCGGCCTGACCTGCAGGGGCCGAGTGAGGGGAACCCGGGGAAGAGACGGGACGACAAGGAGGATGTGTGGTCGGCGCACAGCAGCCTGCAGGCATTTAAGGAAGCCTGCAGCCCCGCCTTGGCGCCTTCTATTGGTCCAACTGGACCAATAGAAGGCTGCAGCCTGCCTCCGCGGGGCTTCCATTGGTTGCAGCCGCTGGAAAAACAGCCAACCCACGGCCGCGGGAAAAACAGCAGACCTGCGGACGCGGCGGCAAAAAGCTGCCCAAATTCCCGCAACCCACAGCTGTTGTGGAAACTAGCCTAATTGTACAGGAAACCCACCCATTTGGCAACTCTGAACCAGCCTTTCAACATGCTTATGAAGATCCAGTACACCCTGGTTATGCTGGATCACACGTTCCTCAAAGGCATTAAGCTGATGACCTATGTCACCTATTTTTTTTATGGAAACTGTTGACTTCTGAGTGCAATGTCACTTTAATATGGTCGATGGTAGGTTTTCAGGTCACTCATGCACTGTTGTAGATATGTCCTGTTCACTGGATCCTGTTCATTCAAAACAGCCTCCTCATGCTCTGGATCAGCATCCATAGTTTTGCACTGCAGGGAAGATGGCGCCATCTTGGCCCCTGCATGGTCCGATGAACCAGCTGCTTGGTAGGCATAAGCTTTTAAATTGGGCTTAGATTTCCTGCGCACCATCGGGTACCCCAAGCTTCCTGATGTTAAAAGCACCGCAAAAGAATTTTAACAAAAAGTCAGTCAGCACCGCTAATTTTTCGCTACAACTCCTGGGGAATGAGGAGCCTGTTGGCTAGGCAGCCATCAGCTGAGTGACTCAACATTGTATTCTCAATATAATATAAATGTTTAATTGCGAGAACCCTATTGGCAAATGTTGTATTTTGGTTGATGTGGTTTATCATAGATTTACTTTGCTTTTTTTTTTTAAATTAAGCCCAAATACATTGGTCCAGATATAATAATATAAAACACCAATAAAAAATAAAATGTGTGAAAGAAAAAAAATGCAAACCTGTGTATGTTATTGCCCCCTCACCTATGCTAAAAACCCACCTTGGAGAGTCCACCACAGCAATACTGATAAAAGTTCACACATTGTGAAACGAAACATATGCTTTTACTCACATACAGGAAAGACAGTTTTCAAGGAGCCTTTTTTCCCACGCTTTTGAATTGTGCCTCAGATTGTTACATGTAGGGCTGTATTTATCACTGATGCATGTATTTTCTGAGATGCATGTTGCTTGCTCAGGGCTGGCCTAAGGATATTTGATGTGGTAGGTGAACCTTCAGTCATGTGCCCCATCTGCTGGGGCAACTCAAGGCCCTTTGTCCCTATGTTCTGCATCTCCCCCTTCTCTACTTCTTGTCATGTCCAGTATCTCCCCTTCCCTTCTCTATCACCCCCCACCCCATGCCCTCAGGTATCCAGCATTTCCCCTACCCTTCTCTACTCCCAAGTGTCCAGCCTCTCCCCTTTGCTAATCCCTCTCAGGTGTCTAGCCTCTCCCTTTTCCTACCCTCCTGGTGACCCTGCTTCCCTACCCCGTGTCCTTCTCTTCTCCCTCAAGTATCTAGCATCTCTCCTCTTCTGTTCTTACCTGTGCCACCACAGCTTCTGCATGAGGCCTAGAGCAGACACACATGATTAAGGCCTGTTACATCCCTTTCTGTTCAGATGAGACAGGATGCAGCAGGCCATAAGCATGCATATCTGCTCCAGGCCCCATGCAAGCCACTTTCACTTTGCTTTAGGGCTTCTGAGGAGTGCCAATGCCAGGGCCAGAACTGTCCCCAGGTTTGTGCTACCCTAAGCTGAAGCTTAGTCCACATAGTGGTAGGGCTAGCCCTGTCCTCACTTGTAAAAGCTTTACTGGAGACAGGAAACATATGATATGGTTCAACAGAGCTGTAACTACATCACACTTCTTTGTACTACCCACATATGATCAGTAGATGGTAGCAGAGAGAGCAATCACACACCGCTGCACCAGTGCATTTCAGTCCTGCTCTGCAGCAATTGGTGTGACTCCAGTAATCAGGACCACTGACAGACAGATGATCTAAAACCCCGCGCTGTTCCAAACAGTGCTCCAAAAATAGCGCTGGAACAGCGCGGGGCGTTATTAGACCTATGATCAGAGATAATTGCATGCAAATTTAAGCACACAATTGTCTCTGATCATGGGGTAGAAGTGCGGGAGAATTGTGCCTGAGCATGCGCTCAGCACAATCCTCCTGCACTTGTTTGACAGGTCTGGGCTGTCAAAAGCCCAAACCTGTCAAACACAGGGGCTGGAGGTGCTTGGGACCACCAGACCCCAACTATCCCTGCCCCAAGCAACGGCGGCCGGAGGTCCGGCGGACCCCTGATACCCCTGACAATCCCCCCCCCCCCATGTTCATGGAGGGCTGGAGATCCGGTGGGTCTCCATCCCCCCCTAACTCCCCCAGCAAAGGGTCCCTGGTGGCCTAGTGGGTGATCAACCAACCTCCCCCCCCCCCAGCAACAGGGGGGTTGGAGGTTTGCTGGACCTCCGGTCCGCACCGACGATCCCCCCCCCCCAGGTTCAGGGAGGGCTGGAGATCCGGTGGGTCTCCATCCCCCCCTAGTCCCCCAGCAAGGGATCCCTGGTGGTCCAGTCCACCCTACTCCCCTGCCTTGTGTGTTGGAGGAGGGAGGGTAGCCTGCCTCCCTCCTCTTCCTGTGACACCACAAAATGGCAGCGCCCAGCCATGCCCAGTGTATCCTGGGATGCGCTGGGCAGGATCTCCAGCCCTCCCTGAACTTGGGGGGGGGGGATCATCATGGGGGGGGACTGGAGGTCCAGCGGACCTTCAGCCCCCCCTGTTGCTGGGGGGGGGGGGGTTGGTTGTTCGCCCACTAGGCCACCAGGGACCTTTTGCTGGAGGGAGTTAGGGGGGGCTGGAGACCCACCGGATCTCCAGCCCTCCCTGAACCTGGGTGGGGGGGATTGTCAGGGGGGACCGGAGGTCCGCCAGACCTCCAGCTCCCTATCGCAGGCAGGTTTGCTGTTGGGGGGAATGGGAGCCTGCCAGCATGCAAATGCATGCTGAACAGGGCTCACCATTCTTACCCAATGATCTGCAAATCCTAACGCCAGCTTGGAGCTGGCGTAGGGTTTCCCACGGCCAGCGACCCAATCTTTGGTGCGCTGGCCGCTGATCATTGGGGATGAATATGTTTAGCCCTGTTTAGCATGCATTTGCATGCAAGTTGCGTTCAGAGCTCTTAAGCACGTTGTTTCACGCGCTCAAGGGCTCTGATTATGGGGCATTAGCAAACGCCAGCGCTAGTATGGCGCTAACAGCCTCTAGCACCGGCGTTTACTTCTGATCATCCCCCTGTGAGAGACAAAGACAGGCCAGGGGCAAACAATCTTAAGGTCCCCACTGCTGACACACCTCCCCCCTGCCACCACACCATCAGTCAAAAGTTATTGGCTGGCAGGCAGCATTGATCAAGAAAGTCTGCTTTGCGACCATGTGTCCTTCCTGCTGTATTCTGCCTCCTGTGAAGTAACTTCCTGTTTCTGCATAGGCAGGATGTGACAGGAAGAAGAACCCGTGGCTGGCAGAGCAGTCTCTCTTGATCGTTGTTGCCTGCCAGCCAATGACTTTGAGGCAAGTAGAGGACCGGAGGGGGGGTGTTGGATTGGAGGGAAAGACGCTGGATCTGAATAAGCGAGGCTGGCTGTAGCAACATTGAAAAAAACCAGCTTTTCTATGGCCAGCACTGGGCCCTCCTTTGAGGTCGAGCCCAGGGCTTCTCCCCCCCCCCCCCCTTCCTCTTGACGGCCCTGCCAGTAATCAAACACACAGCCCTAACCCAACACACAGAGCAGATGGATTAAAGGAGGCCTGCAGACAACAGGCCAGATTTGGAGGACCCACCAGATTCAGAGGACCCAGACTCAC
The DNA here is from genome assembly GCF_901765095.1 of Microcaecilia unicolor. Taxonomy (NCBI): domain Eukaryota; kingdom Metazoa; phylum Chordata; class Amphibia; order Gymnophiona; family Siphonopidae; genus Microcaecilia; species Microcaecilia unicolor. The sequence goes on from NC_044041.1 coordinate 110,381,305, forward strand.
CCACAAGCAAGATGTCAAGGACACCTGCTATTGAGAGGCTGGATTTGTGGCTACCTGCTTGCAAAGATACCTGCACTGTATGACAAGGGCCCAGTCAACTAGCCTGACTCAAACACCTGCAGGCTTCTCATCTTGGGCACTAAGCAGACCTTCTCATTTTACACCCTTGAACAGAAGAGATGATTGGGGACACAGGCCCCAATGCTAAGAACATATAGCACATGACTTCATCTTTACCAAATATTTACTCATTGTCATGGTTATTGTGTCAGGCACTTCATAAACCTTAAGATGGTAGCTGTCAAATTCCATTGATGTATATCTGCTGACGGAAGCCTTTATGTACATTTCCCCTCTCAAACACTCTTGTTTCTTGGCACTCATATGATCTCCCTTTTCTATTGCTTCATTTTGTTCCCCCCTTCCTACCCCCATGCAACCACCCTCTTATTTCTTTCTGTCTTTCTGATCTCCTTCTCCCTTGAATGTTCTTAAAGTTATTCACTAATGGCACCACAAAGATATTAAACATAACATAACAGCTTAAGCCTGACTGCCAGACATAAATATGCTGTAATAATCGCGTTGGCACTCCCAGAGTAAGCAACTACATGAAACAGTGCCAAGGTCTATAAAAAGAGTTTTTCCTAAACAGAAAGAACACAAATCCCAGAATGCACTTGGTCAATGGTTCCCAACACTGAATCTGGCAGTTTTATCTTAAAGAATGCTGAGTATCTCATCTGAGGATGGTTTACCTTAATCTCAGCCTGTTTATTACCCTTGACACAATCCCACACAGACAGCATATGTTCATTGGAGTCATCTACAACACAGAGATAGGCCCCATAATCCTAGGAGGAAATAAAGACAGAACAATGATCCAAGAAGAGGGTTAATAATTTTCTACAAAGCAACCACTCAGTTTAACATAATTAAATATCCTACAGCACTAGCAACATAACCACTCATCCAACATAATCACGTGCTGAACATCACCATCTACACAACTACTCATCCAATATAACTACATGCCCAACATCACCACCAGTGCAACCACTTATTCCCACTAATGCAAACACTTATTCCAGTGGTGTAGCTAGGAATAAATGGGCCTCAGGTGGAAAAATTAAGATGGGCCCCCTATAACACCCAATACATCCCAGACCTATATAGAAAACTTCTTAGGGTTACCATATTTACCCTGACAAAAAAAAAAGAATTAATAACCATGCCCCCTCCCCACTCCACACCCTCTGTCACGTCCCCTCCCCACCCCCATGTCACACCTTGACTTGACCCACCCCAAAGGAAGCCATCCCCTTCTATATATTTCCCTCCCCCACAAATCTTTTTCCAGCCTCCCTCTACCCACTTTTTTTTACAGCTCCTTCACCCCCCTACCCTCTACCCACATTCCACATCCCCTCCCTTATCGTGCCCTGGTGGTCTAGTGGCCTGTTTGGGGCAGGAAAGGTCCCCACTCTTTCCTGCTCAGCAATGCTGCTGCCCGCTTGCTGCCGGTGCTGCTTCAAAATGGCTGCCAACACTTCAAGCAGTGACCTCGCAAGACTTCTGGAAGTCTCATGTGGCCGCCATTTTAAGTCTCAGCAGCCATTTTGAAGCGGGGCCGGTAGCAAGTGGGAGACTTACTTGTCCGCTCTTTTTGAGAATACTATGGGATGTCTGGGCGGAAGATTCCAGCCTGCTCATTTGTTTGCAAACCCGGACAAACGGGCAGGCTGGAAAAACCCACCCCGAACATCCCTCAGTGTCCTCAAAAAGAGGACATGTCCGGGTAAAACCGGACTTATGGTAACTCTAAAACTTCTCACAGTAATAGAAATAGAAGTCGAAATGCAAGATATCAGAAAGATATATTTCCCAAAGCTGACATATTACAACCAATAAATTCAGAAAAAAACAAACTCTTTTCTACTTTTGTTGTCTGAGCATTGCTTTGGTCCCAGAGCCTCTTCTCTGCTTTTCTGTTTTGTCTTCTTAATTCACTTTCTGGGGTCTCTTGTCCTTTTGACATTTTTTCTCTGTGTCTACTATCCATCTTTTCTCTGTGTCCCTATCCATCCTGTTCAGTAGAGGATGACCAAAGTCATTTTCTTGGTTTTAGATGAAACCGAACCTGAAACCCAATTTATTTGCACAGTTTCAGCCAAAACTGAAACCATAACTGAAACCAACCACCCCTAATCAGCACTGTGACCCCTTCCCCTCCCCCGAACAGGAGCAACTCCCCTCCTAGGCTCCCCAACAAAAGCAGACCCCTCCCCCAAACCCCCACACCGCCACCCATAGGTGCCAGAAGTTGCAGCAGCCATTTTGAGATTGGAGCCGGCATGGATAGGCAAGTGCTGCCAGAGGCCACGGCAGCCATTTTGACAATGGAGCTGACAGGTGAGAAGCAAGTGGGGATCGCACCTGCCCCGTCTGCACCACTGGATCACCAATGCTTGTAAGGTAGGCCCCAGGAGAGAAGGGCCTAAGGGTGGTTGAGGGGGCTGGGAGGGGGGTGTTTTTGTTCATGGGGCATGGAGGGGAGCTGTTCCTGTTCAGGGGGAAGGGAGGAAGCGGGGACTGCACAAATTACAGGACACTGTACCAGACCTGCCAAGTCTCTCGCATTCAGCGGGAGACTCCCACTTTGGTGGGTCATCTTTTGCACTCCCGCCAAAGTGGGAAAGTCTGCCACTGAGATGAAAAAAGCAAGTGCAGGGCTGCAATAGTTTTCAGACAATGTGCTGTCAGTTCTGTGGGTCCTCTGCCCCTGGAACTCGAAGTTGATGTCAGTGGGGGCACAGGACCAGCAAAGCCGACAGCACATGCCTGAAGGCTGCCGCACCCCCGTGCTTTTTTTTTTTTTTTTGTCATGGCTGCTGCAGGGTTGCATGAAAACAGGAGGGAGATGGAATGAAATGTAAGTTGAAGCCAACAGGTTCGTTTTTTCTGTTTCCCTTTCAAAACAAAGCTGCATCCGCATTGTCATTCTTTACTGTTGGTAGCATTTTTTAATTTAATCTCACTTATATTTTCAAACATGCTGGCTTGTGCAGTATACGGATCATAGGAGCCGACTCTGTGGGTGTTGTGGGTGCTTGAGCACCCCCAATATTGAGAAAATTCCTTGTTTGTGTCCAAGGAAGGGTTATTTTCATTGGGCTTAGCACCCCCAATAATTTTGAAAAGTTGGCTGCTATGATACGGATGTACATAGAGGAAGTATAATAATGGAAAAACTTTTCATAGGTAGAATAGTAATTTGTAAGAAATTGTAATCAGTGTGTCATTTGGAGGGGCTGGTTATAGGGACACCCTAGCACTGTTGTATTTGTGCAAAGATTTTTTTCTCAAGGTAAAGGGCCTCTAAAACAGACATCATGTTATGAGAATCAGGTGCTCAACATTCAGAGTTTCTATTTATTTATTTACTACTACTACTACTATAAATCATTTCTATAGCGCTACCAGTCGTACGCAGCGCTTCACAACTTACTTATTTATATAATTTATATCCCACATTAAACATGAATTGGGTTGAAACCTGAGAACATTTAAATTTTTTTTCCCTATGCCTACATGAACAGAAAAAGATAACATGGGGTAGAGTGGGTGGAGCTGCGGTATGGACCCCTTGGCAGCTCTGCTGTACAGTTTCAGTTTCAGTCAAAAACACACTTGCTTTTTGGCTGAAACCGAAAGAAGACCAAATTTGGATTTGGGGTCAATTTCAGCAAAACGAATTAGTTACCCTAAGTAGGTAATTGTAATCAGTAATCAGTTACCTTCCTAAATGAGTGATGTAATTACTATAACTAATTACTTTAAGCTGAAAAGTAACTAGTAACTGTAATTAATTACTTTTGAACAGTAACTAGCACAACACTGCTTACCACAAGTCTAACAATTCTACAGTTGCCAGTCCACCAGACATTGTTTTAGTACAAAGTGACAATCTAGGTTTTCCATATGGATAAGAACTTACAGCCACAGAGAAAGCGAGGGAGCCCACTCCCCTTTCAAAACATCCCAGACCAATCTGCTGCAGGGTCAGTAAAGTGGAAGAGTCCCAGATGTGAACAAATGGCTGCAGAGGCTAACAAAACAACAGAAAAGAAAGTTCACTTAGTGTGATTCCTGTACAATAAGGCAGGCAAAGAAATGGAAGAAAGATTCTGAATGTCTCTCACAGGAGAAAAATCCCTCACACTCACAGGCCACACAAGTACAGGCTCCAGGCTAGGTGGCATTTTTCATAGGAAACACTTTAAAAACCAAGACTGGATTAAAGCACATAACACAAGGCTCAAGGCCCATTGAAGTCTTGGGGCCTATGCACATGTCTAGCTTTCCTACAGTGAGAGTCACAGACGTTTGGTGTAAAAGAAACCAATATTTTTTTGAAATTCATACTGAGAATTAGAAACATGATGTTGCTTGTTGCCAATTTATCAAGTAGTCTGATTTCAAGATGGTGCCCCTTATTCAAAATGGCAGCTATAAATATTCTCCTTCCCTATTCTGAGTCCAACACAGCATAGTAATTATCTACAGATCCTTGAAACAAAACCTAAGTGGCAGTTGAGATCTATGGGAGTGTTATAATGGCAACAAATACAATACTTAGACACAGGAAAATCATGGGAAATTATTTACTTTTGAGACAAATCTGAACACTACTAATTTCAGAACTAGTCATTTTGCTCACACAGATACATTACAGTAAACATTCTTCAGATTAAACTGGTACAAAATGAAGAGGCATTTAACACTTCTGAAACCTTGAGTTGGGCAAGGCAGAGCTGTCAAAGGTATTTACCCAGGTAAAATGGCTGCCTCAAACCTAGCTGAAAGTATACACAGCCTTCATTGTACATGTACTTTAAGCCATGTTAAAAAGAGCACTTCCTGTGGCCATGTTTAGGATCAGCACCTGGCTGGTTAAATGCCCCATAACTGGTTACCTGCAAATTTACGGCGTGTCATGGCTGACCATGACCCGCTGAGAATTCATGGTTAGCAGATAGCCAGTTCTATCACACAATATAACTGGCTATCTGCCGATATTATGCACAAGTTTGAATGCTGGCTTGGCTGGTTAAGTTTGAACCAGTCAAAAATAAACCAGATATTCAATGCCAGTCACCAAAAATGGCCTGGTATTGAATATCCAGGCTCCACGCCGACTGCATGAGTTAACCAAGCTATCGCACAGCCCGGCATTGAAAATCCAGGCTCAGTGTCGACTGCAGGAGTTAGCTGGGCTACCTTTTGCAGCCTGAATATGAGGCCCTCAGCGTCTAACCAGTTATGTTGAGCGGTCAAAATAGGCCACTTAAATAGTAAGCCTATCTTTGACCGCTAAAAAGTTAACCGGTTAGTGCTGAATATCAGCATAGCTGGTTAACTTTTTAGCAGCCAAAATAAACTCAGAAATTCAATGCTAGTCACTGGACATTGTCCCAGCATTGAATATCTGGGGCCAGCAAATGCACTGCCCGCTGCCGGCAGAATATCTGACCCTTACATCTTAAACTGCAACATTGCTTCTCCCAATAATTTATCTGCCCTCATGACACTGTTGTACTAATTGCCATGAGGACCTTAACACAGAAAACATAGACACATGACGGCAGATAAAGGCCATATGACCCATGCAGTCTGCCCATCCTCTGTAACCCCCAATTCTTCCTGTTCCTAAGCGATCCCAAATGCTTATCCCCATGCCTTTTTAAATTCTGGAACAGTCCTCGACTCCACCACCTCCACCGGGAGGCCATTCCACGCCTCCACCACCCTTTCTGTGAAATAATACTTCCTCAGGTTCCTCTTAAGCCTATTCCCTCTTAACTTTGTCGTATGCCCCCTCATTCCAGAGCTCTCCTTCATTTGAAAAAGGCTCTCTTCCTGTACATAAATGCCCTTGAGATATTTAAATGTTTCTATCATGTCTCCTCTCTCCCTCCTCTCTTCCAGCGTATACATGTTGAGGTTCATAAGCCTATCCCTATAATTTTTGCATTCAAGACCGCTTACTAATTTCGTAGCCAGCCTCTGGACCGACTCCATCCTGTTTATATCTTTCCTGGTCATGCCTCTCTTTATGCACCCAAGCACCCTTCTGGCTTTGGCCATCGCTTTTTCTACCTGTTTGAAAGCTTTAAGGTCGTCAGACACAATCAACACCAAGTCCCGCTCTTCCTTCACACACTGAAGCACTATACTGTACCGTTCCCTCGGAATTTTGCGACCGAAGTGCATGACGCTGCATTTTTTGGGATTAAACCTTAGTTGCCAAGTATCGGTCCATTCCTCTAGCTTCGCTAGGTCCTTCCTCATGTCATTCACACCCTCCAGGGTGTCCACCCTGTTGCAGAGTTTAGTATCATCCGCAAAGAGACAAACCTTACCAGACAGCCCTTCCGCAATATCGCTCACAAAGACGTTAAAAAGAGCCGGCCCTAGGACCGATCCCTGCGGTACTCCACTGACGACCTCCTTTTCTTCAGAGCAAGCTCCAAAGTGGATTCTGTCCATAACACTTTGATTCAATCACTCCATACCATTTCATTGTAAATATTTTTCCTTAAAAAGACAGGAATATTTTGACCATATAAAATCTACCAAAACATAGGATCAAATGTTGAAATTCATCAGGACAATGAAGTTGAATTTCCTTAGCTCAGTGGTTCCCATACTTGTCCTGGGGGAGCCCCCAGCCAGTCAGGTTTTCAGAATATTCATAAGGAAGATTCACGAGCAATATTTGCATGCACCTCCTCCACTGCGTGCAAATCTCTCTCATGAATATTCCTTGTGAATATCCTGAAAACCTGATTGGCTGGGGGCTCCCCCAGATACAAGTTTGGGAACCACTGCCTTAGCTATTTTATAAATACCTCCATCGAATGTCAGAACTCCATCTTCCTGTTGAGCTTGATTGCTGCTATCCAAATGTTCTTAATTGCTACATGTTGATTTCCTATCTATGACACTGCCATCTTCATCTCGATGTGATATAATTATCACATCGAGATGAAGATAGCAGTGTCATAGATAGGAAATCAACATTTGCTTCTGGGCAATTTACTACTCATACAGTTCCATGAACATCATTCTCTGATGGTACTTTGTTTAACACTGTTTGCAATGTATTTTATTCTCATTGTACATTGCCTTGAGCAACTTGTTTAATTGTGTGATACATTACCCATATGACATAACACAACCAGTGCTATGGGAATGCTCTGCCCATAGGTCAATCCAGTGCTGAATGACAGCTGCCATATTATTGCAGGCTGCCTAAGCCAATTAATCTCAACAGGTTGTGTATCTTTGTTTGAATACTGTTGCCAGACATCTAAGAAGCCAGTCAAACAAAAACAGAACAGCAAAGGATCCTAGACACCTCCTGTACAGTAATACCACAATGAAAACATACCTAACAGAGGTAATCAGTGTTATACCTGTGACTGTCTACAAGATGAGGAAGGTGTAAGTTGGAGATTTTGTCTCTAAAATTAGCATGGTTGACAGAGCAACCAAGAACCTTTATGCAGGGTAAAAGGAGGAATGTAGTCCTCTGTGACTGTGATCGTTTCTAAGGCTGAGCACAGAGCTGGGACTCAGAAGACCAGTGAGACCTGACTGTGTCCACTACACAGAGATATTGTACTGTCAGTTCTATTTATTACTCTGTGTGAGCAAGCACCAGCCGGGTTTCTTTCATTATTTACCGCATTATGATGCCTTATTCATATACATCCTGCTGAGACTCCTGATGCAGGCCTAGTGGCCAAAACAAGGCCCATGTTGAGTCTTGGTTGTCAATAAATATTTGAATTTTTAGAGCATCGTCTTGTCATGATTTTGTCTCCTTCACTGGGTTGTCTGGTAGTTGTTGAAACATTTAACTTAAATCAATCTTCCAATAGCCTTGGTATTAACACATTATACAACAACAGCAAGGAATATGTCTTCAACAGTACTATATACTGAAACATGAATGAAAATGCCGATCTCATTTTCACAATTCAATCCTTTTTTTTTTCGGCCCAGCAGTTTTCCCCTGCTCCTTTGGACTTCCAGCTCAATTGAAACCAGAGCAGGGATCTGACACCATGAACTCTCACCTGCAACTCTTTTGTTATTATTCTCTTTTTTATATCCTCTTCCAATACACGTAGCTTAATCATTGCAGTGACAGTCCTCAGCCACAGGTCCCAGCTCACACACCAGGGTTCCTCTGAAACCCTACAATCATGGCCCTAGGTCTGTCCAGTAGGTGTCACTGTTGTGTGATGACTGGGAATCTCCTCTGGGCTCTGGATTCTCCCTCTGCATTTCTGTTCCCAATCAAACCCATGTCCTCCACATGGCAATGCACAGCACTACTACTACACTTCTAAGACAGTCATTCATAATATATTTTGTCAGCTTGATTGGTGGACCACAGAGGAATGGAGACCATCCTCCATGTTCTTTTGCACTAGTGCTGTGGTTGGCATCTACTGAATTCCCTGCGCTGCTGCTGCTTCTACCACCATTTCCATGCCTACCCCTCCCAGGCATTATGATTACATTAGACTAGATTGTAAAACCAATGGTGCAGGAACTCTTGTCTGTACAGCACAGTGTATGCCTAGTTGTACTTTAGAAACAATAAAAACAGTAGAAATAGCAGCCATTCGCTTTCTAAATATTCTGTAAATTATTTTGTGTATTTGCCTTTTTGATACACTCGATGTACAAAGACATTCGACCTTTTCCACTGAAGCTACATATTATAAATGTTCATCCTCAACTGAAGCCAACTGTCATGCCCTCTACTGAACAATGCATAGCCATTTCTGTGATATTCTTTGTCATCTGTACATCTTTACAATGTTTTCATTTTCTTTTCCCAGCAGTCTGTACAATTTTGCAACATTTATCTTGCTTGGTTTCTGCAATAAATTTTTGTCCTGCTGGAACAGGGTACATAAGTTCATATTAAAGACCTTCTGTGATCTGGCCAAAAATGTTACTGTAGAGAAAACCATATCGCCTGACTTCAGTTCTGAAACAAACAAGACCAAGCCACGTATCAGTTAGCAGACCACTTGCTCATATCATAACTGTACATAGAACTTGCCTTCAGTCTAGCCACCCATCTCTTTATCCCAATTGACTCTGTAGTACCCATCTTGTCCCTTTCTATATATTTGAACTTGTCCCTTCATCTACATAGTAAGCTATATTGTAGGAAAATCATTAGCATCATATCTGTGTTATTCGAATGTTCTACTGTGTGTCTATTAGGAGTTTCACTGGTATTATACTGACATATTACATCTATGTTATTTAAATATTCTTCCATGCTGTCCATTATGGCATTGTTATCATATTTCTGTTATCTGTTTGTTCTACAGTGTTGTTAAACGTGTATATTTCTGATAGTTTCATGTTAGTCCTATTATTAGGTATCAATTTGCCATTTCTAACTTTACCTCATTAATTGTATTTATGTTTATATTTGGTCATTTTACTATTGTTGGGCTGTTGACAAAATTGGGTGAATCTCTTCATAAAGGTGGTTAATAAAACCCAATAAATAAATAAACAAACATGGGAAAACATTGCTACTATATTCCTTTTTTTTCCACATTGCTGCACCACAGGGGCGTAGCCAGACTTCGGCGGGAGGGGGGTCCAGAGCCCGAGGTGAGGGGGCACATTTTAGCTCCCCCCGGCACCGCCGATCCCCCCCCCCGCCACTGCTGAACCTCCCCCCCTACCATTGCTGAACCCCCCCCCTCCCGCCATCAACTTTGACCCCCCCTGCCATTGCTGGACCCCCCTGCCGACGACCCAATGACCCCCCATCCGCCGCCAACCCACCATTGCCTAGCTTTGCTGGCGGGGGACCCCAACCCCCACCAGCCGAGCCAAGGTCCTCCTCTTCCCAATCCCGTGCAAGGCTTCGTTCTAGTCTGACGTCCTGCAGCGGGTAAAAGGCAGGTCTTTGGTTTTTTTCAGGAAATTGATGTGCGGCCATTTCAGGGGGGGGGGGCACTTACCACCACCCACTGAGGTGGTGGTAAGGGCTCCTGTGCTAACCCTGCCTTTCTGAGCCTGACTGCCATTAGCTGGGTGAGAGCATAGTACCGCTGAAAATATCTGGTTAGCATCTTGAAATCAGCTATTTTGGGGGCATTCTAGGGGCGAAGTCAGCACTTGGCCGGTTAACTGCTGATATTCAACACTTAACCAGCCAGGGTAACCAGATAAAAGTCAGTCCTATCTTTATGTGGTGCCCCATAGCCTGTTAAGAGCTGAAGATCGCTCTTAACCGGCTATGTTTTAACTGGCTCCACAAACTTGGATATTCAGTGCTGATGCCTGGACATGTCCCAGCATTGAATTTCTGGGCATAAAGCTGATGGTGGTCTGCAAAACAATGAGTGCCAGTGGCTGAATATCAATCCCCAAATGTTTTTGTTCCAAAGGGAAATCATTTTCAATCTGAAACTTTTCTTGTACTTTAACAATGATCACTAAAATACTCTCACAGATCTCACCTTTCCTCCAGTTTTTGATTTAATGTTCTCTTTTTATCGTTTCCCACTAAATTAGCTTCAGAAGTGAGAAGCGGAATGGTTTTAGCAGATATTTTGAATTATGCTCATCATCTTGAAATCAGACTACATGTAAAATTGGCAACATCCCTAATCCATGTTTCAGTGTTCCACTCCATATGAATCAGAAAATATGGTTCTAGTACATTTTTGAACCGATTTCTGAGCGAGCCTATGGTTTATCATCTAAACACCTGTGAAGGACAAATCTAGAACCAATCCACTAATTCTACAAAAGTTGCCAAAAACTGCATGCAAATTTGGATGTGCGCCCAATTTGAGTATGCAATTTAAAAGAATAACAAGTCAATTAGTGCCAAATATTGGCTTTTTATCAAGCAATTATTGGCGCTAAATGAAATCAATTAATATGTACATGTGTAAATGTAGGTGTGATATTTTACACGTCTTGGAAAAAGGGGCAAGGAAATGGGAGGGTCATTCATGTTTTGGGGTGGAGCATGGGCATGGAGTCCAGTTACGCAGCAATTATAGAATAAGGGGATTCCATGTGTAAATTTAGGCGGGGGCATTTGCACCACGTTTTTGTTGGTGCAAATGGACACACCTACATTTACATACAACCCCTATGCTTAAGTGCTATTCTATAAACCACGCCTAACTTTTTTGTGCAGCTTATAGAATAGCGGTTAACTGTTTTTTTTTCCACGCCAATTTTTTTTAGGTGCGATTTATAGAATTCATCCTCAAAGTGCCCAGATGTACATTCCACTTGCATGTACAGACTATTAGGGAACGGGAAATGGGACTTGAAATACCACCTTTCTGAGGTTTTTGCACCTACATTCAAAGCGGTTTACATATATTCAGGTACTTATTTTGTACCTGGGGCAATGGAGGGTTAAGTGACTTGCCCACAGTCACAAGGAGCTGCAGTGGGAATTGAACTCAGTTCCCCAGGATCAAAGTCCACTGCACTAGCCACTAGGCTACTCCTCTGCTCCACTTTTGTGGCTAAGAGTACACTTATGCATGTAAGTGGCAGCAATGCGAATAAGTGCTATACTGTAAGGGCATGCATAAGTGGCATAGGAGCCCTTTTACTAAGGCCCGGTAGGCCTAACGCGGGCCTACCGCGTGATAAAAGGGCACTACAGTGGGCTACACTGAGGCATCACGTGGTAGTTTCCCGTTCAGCATGCACTAATCCCACACGGGAAAATATTTTTTATTTTCCAGCGTGGGTGGCGTGCGCCTTGGACGGAGAGTAGGCATGCCTGCTCTAATCAAGTAGCATGGGCACATTACTACATGCTATCCGATTAGCACAGGAGCTATGCAGGAGCCCTTACTGCCTCCTAAATAGGTGGTGGTAAGGGCTTCCATGGTAATGGCCACGAGCTAATGGGGAAATTAGCCTGTGGCCATTACAAAAAAATATAATATGGCAGCCATTTTACCATCGTGCTAAAAGTGGCTGCAGTGCGTGGAAAACCTACACACTGACAACAGCACTGGACGCTTTTTAGTGTGGCTTGGTAAAAGGACCCCACTGTGCGTAAATGCGGGGGACGTTCACCTTGGAGGGGCATGGGTGGTGTTGCCACTTATATACAATATAGTTCTTTTAGATCACAATCCCCGGTGTTACCATCCTAAACAAACTTACAGAATACAGTTCCTTCAATATTCAAAACTGTTTAACTGGCCAGGAACGGCACCTGGTCGGTAAAATGGCACTTAACCGGCTATTTGGCGATATTCAACGGGGAATAACCGGCTATTCTCCACTGGATATTTCTGCTTGGGGGCTGGCTATCCCCCATATTCAGAGCATAACTGTTATTGTAAGCAGCCATATTGGGCCACATAAATAGCTGGAATATCTTTTGCCGGTTTAAACATAATCGGCTATCTCCGAATACTGACATAGCCGGTAAGTTTAAACTGGACAAAAATAAACTGGATATTCAATGCCGGTCACCAGAATGGCCCAGGATTGAATATCCGGCTAACCACCGACCGTGGTAGTTGGCTGGGCTCCTTTCCGGGGTCTGAATATCGGGCCCAGTGAGTTATGGGCACTCTTGCCACATTTAGGCATCCACAATTATGCCAGGTCTACGGCTGGTGTAAATTCAGGTGCATAAATGTAAGGTACAGCTCTGCCAGGTTACACTAATAATTTTATAACAGAATCTGAACTTTCAGATGCCATTATAGAACAGGCTCTCACCACGCGGCACTGGGGCACCTAAAATTTGATGCCCAATTGTAGAATTGCCCCAAGAGTACTTCAGTATTCCAGATGCCTCATATATATACAAACCGGCCGATATTCAGCCCGTGGAAGGCAGGCTGGCTAAGTGCTGCGACCAGCGCTGATCTCGGATATTCAATACCAGGTCATTTCTGGTGACTGGAATTGAATACCCATTTTTTTTGACCGGCTTAAACTTAACCGGCCAAGTGAATATTCAGCACTGGCTGGTTAAGTTTATAGCAGCCAAAGATAGGCCTGCTACTTAGGTGGTCCGATTTGGCTGCTAAACTTAGCCAGTGAAGTGAATATTTGCGGCTAGCTGGTTATATCATGTGATATAGCTGGTTAGCTGCTAACATTCAGCGGAGATAACCAGCTATCACACACTGATTATTAGTACTTAGCCAGTTATTTATTTATTTATTTATTTGTTACATTTGTATCCCACATTTTCCAACCTATTTGAAGGCTCAATGTGGTTTACATAGTACCGTACAGGCATTCGCCAAGTCCGGTAGAGAAACAAATACATGGTGATGTTGTGGTCGATTAAGTTATCTTTAAACCGGCCAAAAATAAACTGGATATTCAATGCCAGTCACCAGAAACGGCCTGGCATTGAATATCAGGGCTCAGCACCGACTGCAGGAGTTAGTCAGTCTAACTCCCGAGGTCTGAATATCGGCTCCAATGTGTCTACGTAGGAGGAATCTCTTGGAGACATTTGTGGAATAGTGTATGTACATGTATATGTCCAGAGAATGTATTAGGAACAGTGATAGAGCACTGTCTTGCCGATAGTCAGTGCTATTTAACCAGCCAGGAATGGCACCTGGACGGTTAAATAGCACATTCCTGGCTAAGTCGATATTCACCTTATTTAAAAATAGGTGCATAGCCAGTTATATTGGACAATATAACCAGTTATCTGCTAGCTGCTAACTGGGAATATTCAGTGGGGGATGGCCAGTTATCCCTCGCTGAATATCGGTGGATAACCAGTTAAACGCTATTTAATCAGTCAGCAGCTGTTCTGGCCAGTTAAATAGCGCTGAATTCTGCATCAGTGTCCATGAGAGATTCATTATATACATGCATCCCTTAGAGATTCCTCATGCAGTCACATCGCTCAAGGTCCCCCAAGAGGTTCCCCATAAACACATGCACACACCCACACTGTTCCATAACTGTCTACAAAAGATCACCCACCAACACACAGAGGTGTATTTTCAAAGCACTTAGCCTTACAAAGTTCCATAGGTTACTATGGAAGGCTAAGTGCTTTGAAAATGAGCCCCACAGCATCCTATCAGTTTGCCCATACAAACACACTGCTCCACTGAAGCTTCTGAGACTAATCCTAGGCATATGATTTTGGATTCATTTATTGTTTTTTACTCACAATACCTTGCCATCCTTGTCAACACCAGCAGTCTGCCCTGTGGCAACTCGGACTTTATCTGGATGTACAGCTAAGCTGCATAGGGAGAAGAAAACAGGATGAGATGAATAGACAGAAGGTGGAAGAGTGAGGAGAGATGTCAGGGACAAAAGAAAAAAATGTACAAGGATTAATGAACAGAGGAAGGAGAGAGCGATGGGGGAGGGGCAGAGAATGGGAGATAGAAGGCAGAGTGAATGGACTGACAAAGGAAGGCAAGAGCTAAGAGAAACACATGGAGAAGGAGCTACATAAGGAGGGTAACATTGTCATCACAGTCTGCCACTGGTCTGATTTGTTTCAGAAACAAAACAAAAACAACCACCAAAGTGGAGAAACTGGATCCACTACAAGGGGAAGCACAGAAACAGAAGAGTAGCGTGATCAACAGGATGCTTCCAAAGAAACCAAGGAGATGAAAAGTAAGGAATAAAAATGTTCTTTAATAGTAGAAGATAAGACTCGACATCGCACCGTGTTTCGGCAAGAAACACCTGCCTCAGGAGTCTGTAAATGGTAAACGCCAGTAGGTGGAGCTGAACCGAATCAATCCTTTAAAAAGACTAATGATTGGTGGATATGCAGGATACGTTGGTAGAAAGCACAAGCAAAACTGAAAGGAGCAACATTTTTGTGGACACGATTCTCCTTTCAGTTTTGCTTGTGCTTTCTACCAACGTATCCTGCATATCCACCAATCATTAGTCTTTTTAAAGGCTTGATTTGATTCAGCTCCACCTACTGGCGTTTACCACACGGTGCCATGTTGAGTCTTATCTTCTACTATTAAAGAACATTTTTATTCCTTATTTTTCATCTCTTTGGTTTCTTTGGAAGCATCCTGTTGATCACGCTACTCCTCTGTTTCTGCACTGGTCTGATTTGTTACATTAAGGGTTGGGAAACACTCAAAACACTGACGGGGTTGAAAGCAGTGTGAGGAAACATCCATATTTAGATCGATAAGACTTGCATTCATGGGTTCTACCATAGCATTAGGTCCTCAGTGCTATGGTGCATTACCACACTCAGCGACCTATTTACAAACCAGAAAAGAGGTTGGAAACCACAGGCCACTTAGTTGTATCTCTGTGAAGGGACATTTAAGGGATACAATACATTCCTTCACTAGAGTCAAGTATTTAGAATCCAGCAGGCTGCAGAGGAGTGGCCTAGTGGTTAGGGTGGTGGACTTTGGTCCTGGGGAACTGAGTTCAATTCCCACTTCAGGCACAGGCAGCTCCTTGTGACTCTGGGCAAGTCACTTAACCCTCCATTGCCCCATGTAAGCTGCATTGAGCCTGCCATGAGTGGGAAAGCGCGGGGTACAAATGTAACAAAAAAAAAAAATCTGAGGCAGCACAGAGGGAGATCTTGTCAAACAAATCTGATTGGTTTCTTCAGTTGGGAGACTGGAAAATTAGATCAAGGGCATGTGCTGAATGTAGTTTACTTGTATTTCAGTAAAGTTTTAGATACTGTTCTGCACAGCAGGCTCAAAAATAAATTGAGCAGCCTGGGGCTGGGTTTCATGGTCATGAATTGGATTACAAATTGAATGAGTGATACATAACAGAGGGTGGTGGAAAATGGAATTTACCCTGAGGACAGAAAGGTGATCAGTGGAGTGCATTAGGGACTGGCTCTGGGGTTGGTTCTGTTCAACATCTTTGTGAGTCATATTGTGGAAGGATTAGAAGATAAAATTTGACTTTTTGCAGATGACACAAAGACCTTCAACACAGTACAGACTACTCAGAGAGCAAACAGCTAGAGAAGATGTTTAATGCTTGGAAGTTAAGATGCAAAAACAGTGCAGAGTCACACATTTGGAGAATGGAAACCCAAACACAATGAAAGAGATAAACACTCATACATACGAGTCAACTTTTCAAAATGATTGGGGGTGCTGAAATTTTTTTTTTTAACAGGTGGTGCATTCCCCCCTCCTCCCCCTCCCCTCTCCCCCTCCCTCTCTCCCCTTCCCCTTCTCCCCCTCCGAGTTCCAGGCCCCCCTCCCTCCTTCCAGGCCTCCCCTCTCCTCCGAGTTCCAGGCCCCCTCCCTCTCCTCCGAGTTCCAGGCCCGTCCCCCCTCTCCTCCGAGTGCCAGTCTGACCCCAGCCCAACCTCTTCTCCCACAACAGTCCTCCGCCTGCTCCTCACCTTGCTGCATGCCGCCCAGAATTTAAAAGTCATCTTACCTCGGGGTCCCGGCGGAAGCAGTGAAAGGCAAGCAGGCTCGGCGCTTCAGCCTTCCCTTCTCTCTCAGCTCTGCCTCTGGTCCCGCCGGGCACTGCCCAGTTGCCCATATGGTCAGTCCGCCCCAATTCATACCATCTACTATCTCTTCCTCTCCCTAAGAGATCTTCTGTGATTGACCTACACTTTCTTGAATTCAGATACAGCCTTTGTCTCTACCACCTCCACCAGGAGGCTATACCACACATCCACTACCCTTTCCGTAAAGAAATATTTCCTTAGATTACTCCAGGGTCTATCCCCTTTTATCTTCATCCTATGCCCCTTCATTTGAGAATTTCCTTTCAGGTGAAAGAGACTAACTTCCTGTGCATTTATGCCACAGAGGTATTTAAATGTCTCTACCATATCTCCCCTCTCCTGCATTTCTTCCAAAGTATAAATATTGAGGTCTTTATGTCTGTCCCATACACTTTATGATGAAGATCACTGACCATTTTAGTAGCTGCCCTCTGCACTGACTCAATCCCATTCATATCTTCTTGAAGTTGTGGTCTCCAGAATTGCACACAGTACTCTAAATGGGGCCTCACCAGAGACATACCGATGCACTATCACCTTCTTTTTCCTGCTGGTCATTCCTCTCCCTATGTACCCAAGCATCCTTCTGGCCTTTGACATCACCTTTTCTACCAGTTTGGCCATCTTAAGGTCATCAGGTACAATCACTCCAAGTCCTTTTTTTCTTTTCCTGTCACAGCTCCCACCATTCCTTACCAGCCTCATCAGCGGGGCGCAACTCCCGCTGGCTCCCGGAAGTGGCTTGGGGCAGAAGGGCTCCCTCAGATGTCTCGCAGCAGGTGCAGGGTGTCGTCATCTCTGTCCACTGCAGGAAGCAGCAGTGGCACTTTTCCTAGCCACATGTTTGGGCCACCTCTCGGCATCAGGAGGAGCATGCCTAATGTGTGTGCGTGCGCACATCACACTGCTTCTTAAAGGGGCAGCCCCTGTCTCTTCCAGGGAAAGCTTGGGAGGCACCACCATCCTCTGGGTGGTATTTTAGCACCGCTCATTCTCTGGTTCCCTGCCTCTGCAAAAGGTTCTGGATTCCTCCTTCCTAGCTTGTGCTTTTCTCCTGCCTTACTTCTGGCCTGACCATCGCCTGTCCCTGGATTCCGCCTTGCCAGCCTCCTGACCTGACCATCACCTGTCCCTGGATTCCGTCGTACCAGCCGCCTGACCTGAACATCGCCAGCACCTGGATTCCATCTTGCTGGGCACCTATCAGCTGCTCCCTGTTCATCATTACTCCTTGGGGAAACCTTCTGTGGATCAAGTCCTGCCGGGCGCCTGAACTCGAGGGCTTAACGCTCCAGGAACGCTGGTTGGTTCAGGTGAAAAACCTCAAAGGCTTCACGGTGTTCTTCTCCAAACCCGTGACATTTGTGCATCGTTTACTGTAGCTCTCCCTTGAATTTTGCAGCCCAAATACAAGAGCCTGTATTTTTTAGCACTAAATCTTAGATGCCAAATTTTAGACCATTCTTCAAGCTTCACTAGATCCCTCCTCATGCTATTCATACCATGAGAGGTACCTAACCTATTACAGAGTTTGGTATCATCCACAAAGAGGCAAACCCTACCAGGCAGCCCTTCCATATCGCTCACAAAAATGTTAAAAAGAGTCAGACCAAGGATCAATCCCTATAGCACACCACTGGTGACATCTTTTTCCTTGGAGTGAACTCCATTTACCATTACCCTCGGTCACCTTTCTCTTAACCAGTTTCTAACCTAGTCAGTCACTTTAGGGCCCATAATGAGGGCACTCAGTTTATTTTATCAGTCTCCTATGTGGGGCTATGTCAAAGGCTTTGCTAAAATCTACTGTATACAAGAGATAGATTGGAATGCACTTCTTCCTTGGTATGCAAATCTATCTCATGCATATTCTGATTACAACGTTTGGAGGCTCCATTGATAGAGTATTGGGTGTATGCTCAGCATCAGGTGGAAGACCTGTGTTTTGATTCAATTATCTTCCGCTCACGGAGGGGAGGTTGCGAAGCACTTGATATTGAAGGAGCAGAAATTAATTTATTCATGGAATACAGTTATTTCTTTTTTTAATTAAACAAAGAGGTAGATTGGCATAATTTGTCAATTGAATGAATTCAACTTCCAGTAGTGGACTTTGATGGGTAGCCGGTATAAGAGCAGTGAGCATGTGTTGCCATCTTTTTTGATCAGGCACCATGTTAGAAGAGACTTTGGAATAACTTCGGTGTGCAGCAGTAACAAAGTAAGTTTTAATTTGAGTATGTGAAGAGTTTTTAAGATATCACAAATTTATTGATGCATATATTTGGTTTGGTTTGGTCTCCTGATAATGCAACAGCAAAACATGGATCTGTGTTGAGACCGAGATAAGGAGGATTAACTCTTGAAAATTGTGATCACACTGAGGCAAGATTTTCAATATGAGGATGATCAGGAACATGAACTAGCAGGATAATGATAAAGATCTATGTCCATGGAAGAAATGCAGTATTGAAACAAGAACTTTGGAATAAAGTAATTATCTTTGTGATTCATTCTTAAGAAACATTATTTCAGCATTGGGACAGATTGGTTGGATAGAAAGATTTTTTTTCTTGTTTGGATTTATTATCATCATTAAGGATCATCTTTATATCTGGATTTTGGAGGAGTATGGAGCCCCGGGGACTGTAACATCACTTAAGCTGAAGTAGTGGAGACAACAACCGTGAGCAACTTCAGCTAAGAACCTTTGTTATGAAGAAAGTTTGGGATACAAATATACAATCAATTCATAACTGAAGGTATATATAATGAATATTTATGAACTCATGGTGCAATGATTCTCATCTAACTGCCATAGTATCATTGAGGGCATTATGAAGATGTACTGAGCACTATTTTCACAATTTCATAAATATTTTCATTATATTTTTAATGAGTTAAAAAGCAACATTAGTCATTAGTTTTGCATGTATATGCATATTCATTGCGGTTAACCATGGATCTTGGTGTGCCCTGAGGACTGGGTTGAGAAGGCCTGTTCTAATCGGTTTGCATATGGGAATTTATAAGAACATTTACTGAAAATGGATGAATCTCAGCTAGATATACTGGATGGGTCATCTTTATCTTTTTCTGCCATCATTCACTATATTATGTGTGCAGCGGAATTTTAGAAAGGACTTCCAGCTCAGAATATGCATGTCCAAATCTATACATCAGATGTTCATGTCCACAGCTCTTATATTTTAGAACAGGATCTGCTGACATACAGACTGTTAAAAAAATACAAGAACATGGACGTCTTAGTTCTAGCTATGTCCATTATGAACCTCCATTTTACAAACTGAAACATCCAAACTATGAACAGGCCAAAATAAGGGGCATGGCCATTTACATGGCAGCAGAATTACATCTATATTATAAAATGACTACACAGAAGGAGTACTCTAATAATCAGAGCAGCCTGCAGAGAGCCAAAGGTTTTTGGTGCAAGTCCCACTGTTCAGAGCACCTTTCTGTAATCTGGACATGCCAAGCACCAGGTCTATATACTGATGTCCATCTTTTTGAACATGGCCGTCCCTTCCGCTTCTGCAATCGGAACTGGACGTTCATCTTTTGGCCCCTCCCTAGTCCCACCCAAAACATGGTCAGACCACTTTCCCCTGCCATAT
Organism: Microcaecilia unicolor; assembly: GCF_901765095.1. NCBI lineage: Eukaryota > Metazoa > Chordata > Amphibia > Gymnophiona > Siphonopidae > Microcaecilia > Microcaecilia unicolor. Next base: position 110,401,516 of record NC_044041.1, read on the forward strand.
AGATATACAGCAGTTTTAGAAGTCCATATTCTGGCTTTATAAAATTAATGTTGGGACGTCCATGCAATATGGATGTCTAAATGCTGGTTTTCAGACATCCAAAAAACTGACAGAACTTCTAAAATAAGTAACACAGTGTACCACATGATCCAATATTCTGTGTATCATGTCCCATACATTGTGGTATTTAGAACAGTATTTTCTTTATTACCCTCATGTCATGTCTGTGGCCGTGACCACCCTCAGCCTTACCTTCTTTCTGGGGGTCAGCAGCTCTGCCGGCTTCTGTCTGTCTTTGTGTTAGTCTTGTCTCTGGCTCTGTGTGCTGATTGCTTCACTAGACCTCACCTGTGTGGGCTTGCCTCTCTAGGGAGCCAGCATCTAAGATGGCTGCCCCCGGCTCTATGCCAGCTTCCAAGATGGCTCCTGCCTGTCTTTCCTGTGGGCTCACTTCCTATGTGTGTCAAGCCTCTCTTTGGGGTCAGTGTACTTCCTGCTTCTGTCCTACTGCTGGTGACTCATCAGTGAGAGCTTTCATAAGGAAGTGCTGTGCTTGCAGTCAGTGCCTTTGCATAAGTGTTATGCTCTTAGGCCAGGTCAGGTTAGTAAGTGTCTGCTGCACTTCTGCTTAGCCTCTCTCTGGGTTCCAGCCCAGTTTCTTTCTGTGTCTGTGTCTCTGTTGTCCTTCTGTGGGGGGTCTTCCCTGCTACTGTCTGTCTGTAGACTGCGGGTCCTTCCTGGCTTACCCTGTGTTTGGGGTGAAGCCTCTGCTCCAGGCTTACCCTGTGTTGAGGTGAAGCCTCTGTTCCTGGCTTACCCTGGGTTGGGGTGAAGCCTTTGTCCGGGTTTGTTCTCTGTCTGTATGCGAAGCCTCAGCCTTTCTGAGTTCCCCAGTCAGTGTGTGGAACGGCTGTGGCTTCAGACCCTTGGCCTGTTCTTCCTGGTTACTCTGTTTGCTGTGCTGCCTGCCCAAGACCCTTGACCTGTTATTCCTGGTTTGCTCTCTTTACCCTGAACCCTGCCTTGCCTAGCCTGTGTGCCTACCCTGCTTGTATATCCTGAGGGTATATCCTGAATCCTGTATCTGTCTGGCTAGTGTGTTTTCCTGGGTGATTATTCCTGTATCCTGTCTCCACCTAGCTAGAGGGTTTACCCTGTGGGTATTCTCGGATCCCCGTTCTGCCTAGTGTGTTGCTGCCCTAGTCCTTGCTCCTGCTAGCTTCTGTACGCCTTGTGTTCCTTGGTCTGTCTTCTGGGTCTTGCTAGTGGCTGTGCAGCAGCACACTGTCTGAGTCTAGTTCCGTGCCCTGTCGCCCTCGTGTATCCCAGACCCAGGATGGGTCCTCTGGATCTTCAGTTCCTGCCTTATCCTGCAAGTCCTGCCGGCCGCCTGCACTTCGGAGCTCAACTCCGGAGGAACGGTGGCTAGGTGCAGGTGAAGCTGTTCCTGTCTCATCTGTTCTAGTTGCCTGCCTTGTACTACTCCAGTCCAGAGTTCCAGTACTGCTCTTCTGTGTTTCCAGTCCCGAGGTGGTCTTGCCTGCCGCTGCCGCTCCTCGGCAGTGGCCCAAGGGCTCACGAACTCCAGTCCTGCCTCGAGGACCTGACAGAATGCCAAGGCCCTCGAGAACGCAACACCTCATCAGATGTACCAACTGACTCTCATGCTGAAATTTCCAGTGCTTATAAACACACATCAAGTTAGGTCCTTTCTTCAAAATCAAGAAGGTCTGCATATTTTGCAGGCTGTGATACCTTTTATTGGATTAGGATAAGAACTGTATAAAGAGTTTTTGAGACCACACAGATCCCAGAACATCTGAAAAGTAGACGTGTGTGGTCTGGAAAGTTCAAGTAAGATATTACATGCAGATAATGCTTCAATTGTCCTGGGGAATGGTAGCAGCCTGGAAAGTAATCAGGTTTATTTTCCAGGACCAGTATAGCTACTGTAACCCTGAAATCAAGAAGTTTTTAACATTGTGTGCATGGGTGCACCAGCTTCTGGGGTAGTGTGTCCTTACTGTCTGGTACTCACCATCGGACGCAGTCTGTGTGTCGGAGGTAATGGCGCTGCGTTTTCTGCTGAATGTGATAGAGCACTACCACACAAGCAATGAAATACACCACCTCTCCAGAGGCCAGCAGATAGAGATTACAGCGACAGTCTCGGCCTCGGTATCCATAGCTGGGGAATGCATGAGTCAGGGAAAACATTTTATGTGTTAGGGGAGCCATTAGGGCACACTGTCCGAGCCACAGCATAAAGGTCAAGTGACCAGAGGTGTTCAAGCTTCCATGCATCAAGTGGCCTCATTCCCAGTTTGAGAATCAGTACTGGCAATGTGTTGGAAATGTGTTGTCGAAACAGTGAAGGGCAAAGGAAGTACACAGAAAAAGTTTTCAAGCTGGTTTTGTAGACACTCTTGAAAAAGAGAGTAGTGCATCTAAGCATCTTGGGGAAAAGAGGGCAATGCATATTCCTAAAGCATCATGGGAAAACCTCAACATCAGCTGGGCTACCGCTGCCACCTGGCCCAGGAGCTTCACAAGCAGAAGCAGATTTGTGGCCTAACGGGGAAAGGGAGACACCCTCAGGGGAGAAATAAAGACAGCTAGAGATAGAAACAACAAAGTGACCCAGTTGACATACAGATGAAGCAAGATATACAGTACAACCATTTAAAAAAAAACAAAACCTGGTTTTCTTTCATGTTTCCCAAAAGTTTCAGGATCATTTCCCACATATTTTTAATGCACACTAAAATTGTTTTTACTTGCACAAATTGATTATACATATGTTAATTTGTAGATGTATAGATACACAATCAATTTGTGTGCATTAAAATTTTCCAAGTGCCCATGTGCACATCACTAAAAATAAGTAAAAGGAGCAACTTTTCTATTTAGCCTCATGCATTTTCTATGGCCAAATATTGCATCCTTGCCCCCCCCCCCCCCATGATGCCCCCCCATTTCAAAATAAAATAATCTGTTGTCCCCTCCCCCAACAGCCTAACTCCATGCCAATGTGCCAAAGAAGAAAGACACATGGTAGAGCTGGCTCAGTGCGAGGCTTTTACTGCACAATTAGTGATTAAAAAATACTGCGGTATGAACTGCGCAATGAGATGCAAATCACCATCACATTAAAAACACAGCAGTAATCTGCAGCTCTTACTGTATAAGTGGTGTTTGGCTCACAAACTGACAGGTAGGTTGACATTTCTTGTAAAATGCCATGGGCATTCTGCATCCCCCCAAACCAATGCCCTGACAATGAGTACTCACCGCATCCCCGACCTGACCTTCCCTTTCCCGACTTAAAAATACATTTCCCTGATGTCTAGTGGCACCCCTCCCCCCTCGATCTATAAAAAAACATTTCCGTAGTGTCTAGTGGCACCCCTCCCCCCTCGGTCTATAAACTACATTTCCCTGGTGACTAGTGGCACCCCTCCCCCTCAATCTATAAAAAAACATTTCCGTAGTGTCTAGTGGAACCCCCTCCAGCCCTGACCTCTCCCCAGGCCCCCAGATTCACGTGGAAGGAGAGTTACCCACTGGCTTCTGCTTCTGCCTCAGCACCATGCAGTGCAACCTGAGATGTACCACATGGGATAGGTCTGTCAAATAAGGGAATTTTTTTTCCTATTTGATAGTCACCACCCACACTACCATATAAGGGAAAAAATTTAGTAGATCGACCCAGCTTGGTGTATCCCAGAATACACTGCGCAAGGTCAGGTGCTGCCATTTACACAGATAGCGGTGCTGAGGCAGGAGCCAGTGGGCCTCACTCCTGCCTCTTTCAAAGGTACAGAGTTTGGAAAGTCTGGGGGCCTAGGGAAGGGGTGGGAGTGGAAGGTGTCACTAGACAACTGTAAATTGTCTTTTTACAGTCAGGGGCAGGGGGAGGGTAGGTCTCACTAGACATCAGGGAATTATGTTTTAAGTTGGGGGAAGGGGATTCCACTAGAACCAAGGAATTTTTTTTTTATATATCGGGGCAGGGGGCCCAGGAAGAGAGAGAGGGATGCTAGACTACCAGGGATGCTTTTTTGTTACATGCAGAGAGGAAGCTAACCCTTCTACACCACCTCAGATCAGGCGGTAATTTTATCATGTTGTGCTGGTGCTATGCTCCCTTCAACACTTTTCTGCATTGACGCAAAATAACTAATTTCCTATTTACTACTGATGGTCACCATGTGAGCTAACTCCTGTACTTGATCCATTCCTGCATTGTAGACCCGTGTACACCTTGCAGTAAATGTGTTCTCCTGCCCTCGGTAGTTTTCTGCACGCACACAAAGATGTCTCTCTAAGCCACTGCAAGCAGAAACTTGAAGTGCGTGAGGGGCCTCATTAGTGCAGTGGAAGGATACAGTCACCTAAAATGTGGGAGCATGAGAAAAGGGAAAAGCAGGCCTGTTTGGTGCCATGGAAGGATACACCCACTCCAGCTGCAGTTTTTCAGATGGAAGCTCCGTTCGTAAATCTTCATAGTTCTGGATATTGGAGGGAATGTACATGGTGATGGGACGGCCCCTCAGAAACATCTTAGTGGACACCTTTTCTGCAAAACAGAGATCAGGAACTACACCTCAGCCCATGCTCCAGGGGGTGCCACTGCTAGATTGCAGTCTTGTGAACACAGGTCCCAGAGCACAGCAAAATTATAGTATGTGCTGAGTACTGGTTCACCGGGACAAAAACATGGCAACAACTGAATCTATAATTACAATTACACAGCAAGTTCAAGGCACAAAAAATAGTAATACTTCTGTTCCAGCACAGTTACTGTGCTTTCAACACCCACCTCCCGTCCCTGTCCATCCCCCCTCCCCCCCCCCCCCCACACACACACTCACTGGGCAATGCCAGGCAGTGTTCTGAGGGCATCTGTCACAGCAAGGAGGGACAGGACAGGACAGCACTGCCTGAACACATAGGGTTACTCACATGTCCTCCTTCTTCAGATATGTCCTCCATGTTTTTTTAACAAGGCTTCCAAGGGGGCCAGATTTTTCAGTGGGATATTTAGGGCATGCCCTCAGCCCACCCCCAGTTCCAACCAGCCCTGTCTATGCCTCTGGCACACCCCGATGGTGGCCCAAGCCACCAGCAGTCGCTTCCCCTTCCAGTGGCAGTAGGAGACGCCTTAATAAAACGTCATCGCCTACTGCCACAGGACCAGTCTCACCATAAGAGCGGCAAAGTCTCACAGTTCTTATCATTAGAATAGTCCTGCAGGAGATGACATTTTATTAAGGCATTTCCTGCTGTCGCTGAAAGGGGAAGCTGCTGAGCGAGAGATCCTGGCTCCCCAGCAGGAATGCAGGAGATGACCTGCAAAAAAATCATCTCTGGCCTATTAGTCAGTCGGTGCACATGGGGGTGCTAAGAGAGAAAGGCCCTGCTAATCTCCTCTCTGTTTCCTGCTGGTTGAACCCAAGGAGGTTTAATGACAGGAGATGGCATTATTTCCTCAGCAGCACAATGAGCAAAGTTGTGGAGAGAGAGGAAGATGGAAACTTGCCGGTCAATATTCAGCCCATACCACAAGTGACTTAACTGGGCAGGAGCCTTTCCTGCCCAGTTAAATTGCTTTGCATTGGATGGATGGAGTCTAATCTTGGGATAGATAGAGGCACCCAGGCCATAGGTTGCTGTCCCTGTCTTTTTGAGATGAAAAAAATAAAAATTAAGGTATATAGCGCAGAACTGAAATCCACAATACAGAGTTGCAAATAACAAAGGTGGATCGCCACAGTCGACTTTTAAGGAGTACATGAATGCTATGGAATAGCAGGAGAGTCCAGGAGAATAGTCCACAGTGTTAAAAACATCTAAAGGTATTAAAAAAAAAAAACCCCCAAAACAAAAGGGGCATATATGTAAAAAGTCCACATCTCAACGATTGTGGAACAAAAAAGGTTTACTAAGGGATCCGGGAGAATCCTGAGGATCCCTTTTGCTGCTCTGGAGCACTGACAAAAACATTAACCTTCCCCCCTTCACAGATCCCTTGAAATTCCCCAACCCCCCCCCCCCCCCCAACTCCCCTTTCTTCCCCTCCCCCTATCCCCTTCTAACAAAGAGAATGCAAGACCTAGGAAGTTTAATAAAACAATATAAATCACAATTGCTATTGTTTTTGATAATGTTTGCTATTGTTTTGGACAAATCAATATGGCAGCAAGCTCCGCTCACTGGCTTCAGCCTAAACAATGGGCCAGAAAGGCTCATGCCATCTCCTGCCATTAAACCTCCTTGGTTGAGCCTGTCAAAGGAATTTTGTTCATGCAGCACAACTTTAAGCATAAGTCATGCAAAGACTTTCACATGTATCTCAGAAGCCAGCCAAAGTTGTTGAGGGATATCTACTCTTCCGATAAGTATGTCAGTCAAACTGAAATCCAGAAGTTTTTGAAAAGTAAATTATTGTCTACTGCTGTACTGTAAGTTAGTTTCTGTTTGATGTGTGCTGATTAATTAAAATCCATTTACACATTTGCTACAATTAAATATTTCTAGAGCAAAGGTAGCAACCATTTTTATTTTTTGTGTCCTCTTTTTTTGTCTCTGTAAATATGGTAACCCTATGCACACATAACATCCTTACCAAGATTGTAAGTGCCTCGGCGAGGGCTTGATGATCCTATAAGAAAGCACAAGTTACATATGGTATAAATGAACATTCTAGGAACAAAGTCCACAGCATAGTCAACATGGAAAATATGAACAGACTGCAGTCATATAATAGACTACTGTTTACTTTGTGTAATAAAAGAAAGTGAGGTTGGGTACACACCCCACAAGCTGTGCAGACACACAGGAATGTACTTGTATATACACTTATGCATATAAATAAATGCACATACTAATCCATTTCTGGATACCCTCTACAATACCAACACAGAAGAAACCTCAGGAGACTCACCTGCACTGGGAGTAAGGTCCTTCACTCGGCTGTGAGAAAAGAGACAGATTTTAGAGGAAGATGAGAGTATGAGACCCACACAGAACATCAGAGACCTTGGTAAATACAGAAAGAGCATGGAAGTATTGCAGAAGTACTGACTATAGAGGAGCTCAAAGCACCTGCCATCTCAGCTTCCTTCAACAGTAGGCACTATAAGGAATGGTGGAAGACCTCAATCCATGCAGGTGCCATTGGGATTTGTGGAGGCACTCAGGCCACAGGGGGCGCTGTAGGGATTTGTGGAACAGCACAGACTGTAAGGGAACTGTAGGAATTAGAGAAACACAGGTTGTGGGAGGCTGTAGGGATTGATGGAAGAGCTCAGGCCATGAGAGAGCTGTAGGGACTGGTGGAAGAACACAGATAACGGGAAGCTGTAGGGATTGATGGAAGAGCACAGGCTGTGAGGGAACTGTAGGGACTGACAGAGAAACACAAGTTGTAGGAAGCTGTAGGGATTGCTGGAAGAGCACATGCCATGGCGGAGTTGTAGAGGTTAGTGAAGGATCACAGGCATTAGCCTAGTACGCCTATTTAGGTTTTTTTTTAGGGGGAGGCAAGGAGTATGGAGGACATATTGATAGTGGGGGAACGAAGGCCAATTCAGCATTATTACTTGGATCATTTGGAGCGCACTGCTCTCCATGTCCTCTCCCCCTCCCCTCCAAAAATAAAACTATACTTATGATCACAGGTTGTTGGAAGCTGTAGGGATTGGTGGAAAAGCAGTGGCCATAGGGAAGTTGTTGGGATTAGTGGCGGATCACAAGTTGTAGGAGGAGCAGGCTATAAGGGAGTTATAGGAAAAGCCAGATGAAGCTCGCAGCCCCAGCTTCAGCGCCCTCATACTTTTCCAAGCTGCTGGAGCGTGTCAGGAGGTTGGCAGTGGATGCAGCTTTCTTAGATAGTTTCAGCTTATTTTTCTCTACAGCATCTTTTACCAGTTTATCTGATGAGCTGTTTCGACGAAACCTGTAAATAAATTAGAATAAAAAGGACTGTCCACAGAACATCAATAAAAAGAACAAAGAGAGTCCATAACCCATGATTAATATGGGCCAAAATCTAATGTGCTAGCACTTAAATCTTTCCATTTCCAGGCATATTGTGAAATAATACGAAACCTGAAAAAAAATCCTAACTCAATATATATGTAGCAAACATGTCATACAGCAGTAGAACTTATGAATTTGTAGCACTACAAACACTACAGTGGGCCCTAAAACACCAACACACCTTCAACAGATAAAACAGAACAAGTGGGATTCCTGCAGATCTCTAAACAGAAACTACATCCAAATTTGGCATTAAGGGGACCCGAAACCTGCCTCAAGCTAAAGGAGGCATAGGCAGAAGGCCAGCTTTTGGGCCCCCTTCCCGGTTTCTGCCCTTAGCTCCTGAATGTCTAACACCAGCCCTGATTATATGCAAATAGAATTCCACACTTCAGTCACATGCAAACCACAGACCCTCACCAAATCCAGAACAAGTGATCACATATTAGATTTAGAAACATGTAGACAAAAATTGAACTGGGAACCTTACGAAACCAAACTCAGCATATACTACAGCACTGGAGAAATAAAAAAAGAAATGCATTTCCTTTTGTACTGAACACAATACAACGGCATCTGCAATGCATATCATTTTCATTATCACAATGCTCCATAACGATCTATATCAGGTTAATTGGTGAAATGGATCCTCAGAGGGTACTATAACCACTGTATCTGACTTATAACAATGAAGATACCTTAGATTCATCATTAATCTACATAATCTTCTTCCAAACACTGTTTCTCTAATACTTTTCACTTGTGCAAATTTTTCAACCACCTCAATCTTTTAAATGTAAGGAAAACTTATCTTAATGGCGTCCATCTTCATAACTATGTTTCGGTAACCAGCTGCCGACATGTATCTCATTTTGATATTCTGCATCAGGGTCACCTTAACACCTGTCTTGTTCCATTACTTCACTACATCTTGTCTTGGACATATTGATTTTTTTCTCTTTAAGCTCTTTCCTCCCTTTCTTTCTTTTCTGCCTCACTTTCACCTTCTTTCTCTCCTTTTTCCATTTTATCTATCTACTTTCCATCTTCTTTTCACCCCTTTGCTTTCCCATTTCCTGTCTCCTTCCCCATTCTTCTATCCCCTTCCATCTTTATCTAATCTACATTACCACATTTGTACCCTCTGTATTCACTATCCTCCTCTCACTTATTTTCCTTGAGAACCCCCATGCCCTTTTCCACGTGGTTCCACCATTCCTAGCATCTCCCCTTCCTCTCTCAATGATTGTAGCTCAGCATCTCTTCCCTCTGTCCCTCCTTCTCTCTTCCCCTCCCCCTGCAGCCTTCCCTCTGCCACATCCTGCTCACATGGAGACAGGAAGTTGCATCAGAGGGGGTGAGACAGAGGGAAGGTTCCAGGGCCAGCTGCAAGCAGTGTATGTAAAACACTGCTGCTGTCAGTGGCCTCTATAAAGACAAGTTGTAAGGTATACCAAGGGGTGGGGGAGAGAAGATGCCGTTCCATGGATGGGAAGGGAAAGGAGTGCATGAAAGAAATGCCAATCCACAGATGGTGGAGATGGAGAAGATCCCAGATGCCAGATCATGGAGGTCATGCTCTGAATGCATCTGAAGAGGGGTGCTCAGCATGTGAGAATGTGAGGGCAGACAAATGCATGTGACTTGGTATCTCTGCTTTTCTTTTTCTGTGAGTATTTCCTGCAAGTTTCTTGACACATTGCCTGCTTGTATTTATCTGTATGGATGCAGTTTTGAGACAGTGATCAAGGGCAACTTTTAACCACAGGCTTTGCCCTAATTCTCAAAGATAACGTTCACATATATAGGAAGTGGTGCTTCTTCGAATGTTGTGGTGCTAATGATGAATTAGTTCTTCCCCCTACTGCAAATATGATTTCCTTACACCCCCCCTGAACCCCACCCTCAAAGGTGAGCAGGGAAACTACATCCACACATCTGTTTGAAAAACTACATGTAAAGATTTGAAAATACCATGAACGTGCTTACTTTATTTCCTCAATGTAAATATCCTCTGGGACACCCCCACCCCTCAGTGCAGCTAAAAGTCTATGTACTGTGCAAAAAAACAAGTACTTTTGTCCTTTTTGGGGGGAGGAAGCAATCTTCAAATTGCCAACTACCAGGAGTAAAATGCAGAGATCAGAAAGAATTCCATGAGCCATGTTTTGCATGTTTTCCCCACTTGTGCAGGAAATCGCTTAGAAGACTGTTCTCCCAGTGTATGTGTATCTCTGCCACACTGTGTGTCTGTGTCTCTGTCCATTCATACTGCTCTCTTTTTCTTTCCATGAGTGAAATCTGGCCTTATAATGCATACAGAACAGAACAAGGACACTTCCCCTTGCTACAAAACATAAATTAAGTTTAGACAAATTTTGGTGTCACTTCAGTACCAGTGGCATAAACTCTCTCCACTGCAAGATGCTTTTTCAAGCAACATGAAACTCTTTAAAAAGAATAAATAAATAACACTCTGAGTCTCTTGTTCCAAAGCAAAACAAATTCCCAGGACCCAAACATTAACAATCCAAAACATGAAACTGAAGGATGCAAATATTACAGAAGGTAGAATATCAACTGGGAGGGGCAGATTGAAAAACAAAATGAGAGACTGTTCCAGATCTCAATAGTTCACATCACATAAAACATGACAGATGCAGACAGATTCCCATCAGGCACTGCAGTGTTAAAGAGGGTTAGAAGGAAAGTGCTCTGAGCCCTACGCTATTAAGACAGGGAGTTAGAGAAGGGAGTACTGAAACCTGAATTATTGCAGGTGAAGTTATAGGAAGGGAATTCTAGGCCTTGCATTGTTTGACAGGCAGTTATGCGATATTGAGTTACTAGTAATTAGTTACTGCAGTTAATTACTTTCTTACAGTAATCAATAAAGTAGTTAACTACTTATTCACTATCCCAGTAACTGTAATTAATTACTTTCGAAGAATAACTAGTACAACATGACATGACAGAGGATGTGGTTGGCATGAGTTGGTCAAACCTCCTTGAAATAAGCATCAAGAGATGAAATTAGGCAATATTCACACTGGGGTCGTGTATAAGATGGATATTTTATCTCTTCAGGTACCATAAGGCTTTTACCATAAGTATTCACGGATGTGGTATCGGTAAAGGAAAAACAATTAGTAACTGGAAGCAGATAACGGTAATCAGTAATCAATTGCTTTCATAAATGAGTAACTTAATTACTGTAACTAATTAAGCTGAGAAGCAACTAGTAACTGTAATTAATTACTTTTGAAGAGTAACTAGCACAGCACTGTTGACGGGTTATAAGGCAGGCAATCTGGGCCCTGCAGTGTTAGACGTGGGATTACAGAGGTGACAGCTCTGATACTTGCAGTGTTGAAAAAGCTTATGGGGTCCTTAGCAACTTTTGGAGATGCCCCCCCCCCAGACCAGAAGCACCCTTTCCACCACTCCTACCCCTCAGTCCAGTGGCATGGTTTCCTTAAACCCTCCCACCACCACCAGCCAAGTTACATCCTGGGTGGGGGAAAAAAGGCAGCACAAAAGCGGTTATCTAAGCCAGGATGCTGATGGCTCTGCTAGTCCTGCCCCTCAGAAACAGGAAGTCCGCATCAGAGGAAGCAGAATTGGCAGAGCCATCAATGGCTGTGCTTTTATGCTGTTTTCTTATTTCATCAGGAAGCAGCAGCAGGGCTGGTAGGAAGCAGAGGGCAGGATAGGGGAGGGAAGGAAGATGCTGCATTGGAATGGGCCCTGTGCTCAGGATTGCTCATACCTGTGGGCCCCCTGTAAAGCTGGGCTCAGGGCAGCTGCCTCTTCTGCTCATAGGTAAAAGGGGACAGCTCTGAGAACTAGTGCTGGATGGTGATAGAAGGGGAGAGTTCTGAACCCTGCAGTGTTGGAGAGAGACAGCTCCAAGTCCTGCAAAGTTAGGGATGGGGTAGAGCTTTAGGAAGAGTGCTTTGAGCCCTGCAATGTTGGGACAGAGGTTTAAGAGAGAATACTAAGGCTTGCTTTGTTGGAGGGTATTTACAGGATAAACACTCAGAGCCAGATGCACAAAGGTCCCGTTAAGGATCCATCTGCGTTTCCAAATCGGTAAAAATTTACCGATTTAGAAACATGGAGGGATTCACTAAGAAAATCGCATGCAAATGAGCTGCTTGTTGCTTTTGCAACCCAGCTCATTTGCATGCGATATGGGGGAAGCATGTCGATGAGCTGGGCCTGTGCAGAACAGTCAGTCGCTATGCGTGGCTGCTCTGCGCATGCTACAGACAGCTCTCATACACACAGACAAGCTGCGTCTATGAGAGCAGTAAATTTACCCTTTTTTTTTTTGGCAGACACAAAAGCACTTTTTTTTTGGATGGGTCATACCTGTATTGCAGCTCCCTGCCTCCAACTGCTGGGAAAAAGTGAGAAAAACCTCGCTCTGCTGCTCTCTGCCCTTCTGTGAGGAATCAGCAGCAGGGTTGCCAGATGGGAACATTTTTCCCCGCCCAAAGTCAAACCTCGCCTCCAATGTCATCAACCCCGCCTCCGACATCATCAACCCGCCTCTGATGTCTTTAACCCCGCCTCTGGCATTGCCTCCGACGTCATTAACCCCGCCCCCAATGTCATTAACCCTGCCCCCGATGTACCCTCCGACATCATTAACCCCGCCCCCGACGTCATTGTCCCCGCCTCCGCGGGGCTTCTATTGGACCAAATTGGACCAATAGAAGCCCCGGAAAAGCGCCCAAACCCGCACCACGGCCACGAAAAAGCCGCCCAATTTCCCGCAGCCCGCAGCTGTCAAAATTTGCCCGCAGCCGGTCACAGAAAGTCGCCCAATTGTGTGGGAAACTCGCAACCCTGGCAACACTGATCAGCAGCATCAGGGCTTGGTTCCACCCCCAGCTGTTCCTGCTGCTTCCTTCTATTGGCTGGCTGACATCCTAGAATGCCCATCTCCCTGAAGATGGACTCTCATTGGCTGGCTGCTGTCCCAACTCCTCCTCCCTGTAGGACTTCCCTGATGACGTCACTTTACAGCTGTGAACTGACTGGATCCTAATTTCCTGGTGTCCCCCTCCAGTAATGAGTGGGCGGGACATCCCAGGCTGATGCTGTCCAATTGGTTTAGCCCCTCTCTGTGTCAGCCGGCCAATAGAAGGAAGCAACAGGAACAGCTGGGGGTGGAACCAAGCCCATGTCCCACAGACGCTGTTTCTTTGATGGACCCTTAACTTCCTTGCATTTTTGGTAAGTCACCATTACTTTTATGCTTTACATTTCAGTACTCCCCCCCCCCCCCCCCCCCCCCCCCAATTTCCTGCCAGTAAATGTAATTTGAAAAACACATATGTGGAACGGCTTTCATACACGCAAAGAAGCTGCATGTAAGCTGTTATACTATTTTTTTTTGTGCTCCATCTTCCCTACCTTGTTTCTCCCCATCTCCTATTTGCAATAATGAAGAACCAGCAGGTCCACACCTCACATTAAAATTTCCACGGTAAAGGTAGGGACTGCTTTTGTGCATGGGGTCAGAAACGGTAGTGCATTGCATCACATTCACATTATAATAAAAATGAGCTCATTTGCATTCTGTTTTCATTAGCTGCTACCCTGACAGGAAAATGGCTCAGAGAACCCTTTTGTGCATGTCCTGGTTTACTACTTGTGCGCTACACTGGCTAGAACCAGTTTAAAAACCAAGTTGCTGGCTCGTTAAGTTTAGTGCATCTGGCCCTCAGAGCCTTACAGGATTGGAATGGGTGTTATAGGGAAAGCTTTCTGAGCCCTGATGTTCCAAGGGAGTAGGAGGGTTTATAGGGAGAGGTCTGAGCCTAGCACTGATTAATTGCTTAATAAACCACTGTTGTGGAAGCAAACTCACAGCTCTTTCTTGGTGTCCTTCAGAACCTGTACTGCAGGTACAGTGGCTATGTTATCACAGTTCTCTGATTGGGTCTCCTTTGTCCCTGGGGACGGAATCTCCTGATGTCCTGTAAGATGGGGTAGAGGATGACCGGCACCTTGAAATTTTGGAGGTTCTGTAGGCTGTGTGGTAGAAGTCTCTTTGTTGCTCTGCTCAAGATGTATTCCTTGAGTTGCTGGAGGTCCATGCTTGTGCTGGTAAGGAAGGATTTCTTCTGGTGAGGTGCAGGCTGTGTGCCAGAACTCCTCAGCTGAGTGCTGCTGAATGGGTCGAGCTAAGATTGGGCATGGAGAAACAGTTACATTATTCACTTCGTCAGCTAGTCCTTTTGTCCATAATATTCCTTCACCATTTGGAATCAGGACTGGTCCTTGACTTCGCAAATCATCTCTAGTGACAGCAGACTGGAGGGTATCTACATCACAGGTGTGAGTCGGGTTCTGGCTGGGCCCTGGGGCACTGACAATCGACTGCTGAGGAAGAAGTTTTCCTTGTATCAGCTGCTGTAGTGTTGATTCCTCAGTCTGGGTTCCAGTACTGATAAATGTCGTTGTGTTGCCACATCCATGTATCCTGGCTCCATGTCTCTGTGTACTCCGAGGTTCATAGCTCAAAAACACATCCTCTGCATCTATATGTGAGTCAGCATTACTAGAAACACTGTAATGGGAAATAAAAGCAGAAGAAAGATAGATCAGAAGGGAAAGAAGCAGACTTGCAGCCAATGAGGCTCACCCAACAGCAAATGCAGAGATGCTACTGTTTATATGAAAAATCAGATACAATGTAAATGATGGTCACAGGGGATAGTATATACCCAGCTTGTGCCATGCAAAGAAGGGTAGATACACAGCCACAAGGAAAGGGAGAGCTTGTGACACACACAGAACAGATACACAAGAAAAGGTATACAGCTTACGTTACGCACAGAATGGTAGATACATAGCCGCAAGGACAGGCAGATACACAGTTTGTGCCACTCACAGAAGGGTAGATACTAAGCAACAAGGAAATGGAGATATATAGCTTGTGATACGCATAGACTAGATACACAAGGAAAGGTACACAACTTGCATTATGCACAGAAGGGTAGATACACCGCCACAAGGAAAGGCAGATACACAGCTTGTGCCATACACATAAGAAAACAGATACATGGCCCGTGTTGCCCACAAAAGAGCAGGACATACAGCCAGTGCCACTCATAGTTAGTACTTGCATTCTTAGGAGTTTATAAATTGTAAATGTAGCAATTTATTTTCCAGAAGGTCAAGATTCAGCTGGCGGAGTTGAGGGTTTTGCTGACTGTTGCCAGCGTTACTACTGGATATTCAATGCCGGGCCATGTCCAGGCTTCCGCACTGAATATCCATTTTTTTGCAGAGCTGGCTAACATATAGCTGGTTAAGTCAATATTTGGAACTTAAACAGCCATGGGTTACCTCGTAAAGGTAGGACTGACTTTTACGTGGTCCCATTTATGCAGTTACCCTGGTCAGTTAAATACTGAACATCGGCACTTAACCAACTAAGCGCTGATTCACCCCTGGAATGCCCCCTCACTTAGATGCTAACCGCTAATTTTCAGCGGTGATAACCGGTTAAGTGCGCTGAAAATTAACAGATAGCCCAGAGCTAGTGATTTAACTGGTCAGTGGCCGTTTGTGGCCGGTTAAATCATTTTGAGTATCGATCCCCATCGAATTAAGGGTTCCATGAGGCTGCGCAAAATCAAGTGTTTATCAGTGTTTTTGTGCTTCCAGTGGAATTAAATATGTACATTTGTGTCACTTAGGAGTTTTCAGCACAGAAAAAGGCTCAGAAACTGATGGACAGGACAAGACAAGTTGGGGAGGGATGTGACCTCTAGTGGTAGTCTTGTGGTACTACTGCTAGGGGCTAACCCTAGCAGTAGTACTGTGAGACTACTTCTAGAGGTCGCGGCTGCCATTTTTAAGCCGTGAGTGGGCTTTCCTCCTGCCCTCTGTGCCCCACTGGACCACCAATGAAGTTATGGTACGCTGGAGGGGTGGATAAGTGCATGGGAGACGTTGGGTTTACTATTTTAGGGGAGTTCAGGAGGGGGTCACTTATGGTATTGGAGGCTACTATTATTGCAAGGAGGGATCATGGAGGGGGGACCAAGATCAGAAGCTGGGGCTCTATTGTTGTAAAGCGGGCCAGGAGGTGAGTTGGACATGGTTTAGGGGGGGGGGGGGTCAGGACATGTTGGGAGTTGGGCTTCTATTGTTCTGGTAGGGAGGGAGGGGTCCAGGAGGGAGGAGGTTGGTCATGGTGAGGTGTGGGGGGGGGGGGGGTTAGAACATGTTGGAGCTTGGGCTTCTATTGTTGTGGTGGGGAAGGAGAAGTCCAGGAGGGAGGGGAGAACTTGGACTGTTATAGGCTTGTATCCACATAGCTAAACAGGCAAAGGTAGGACTGCCTTTTTGGTCCTACATGCTTGGTTAGCTATGCAGGCACCAGCACTGAATATTGCCAACACCCACATAACTGCCGACTCCGCCTTTGTAATGCCCCTCTCCTGCCCTCTTTCAAAACAGCTGGTTAGTGCCATTATTCAGCAGCGCTGCTCAGTTAAATGCCGTTAAATAACAGTGGTCAGACTTCTGAGCGCGATTTAAGTGGGCAAGGGCTTCTCCTACCTATATTGGGCCCACATATTTTAATTTTTTTGCTTGGTTGGTGTTTTATCTGTGTTTACTGGTTAAAATCTGAAATCAGAAGCCTACTTACAGGATGGTACTTTTTTTTCTAAAAAGCATGTCATTCTGATAAAAATAATCCCACAAGCAGGATCCCAATAAGCCAGAAGCAGAGCAGGATGGACTGATATGATGTCTGGTACCTGACAATACTGGCAACGCCCCGTCTGCCGGTCTCCTGTGCAGAGCTCAGTGACTGTTTTCTGCCTGTGAGGTTCCAGTCTGAAGGACTAACGCATCTCATGGAATTGCACGTTGCTACAGGAATGCAAACAAAACAAAACACCAATTTTACTTTATTTTTCATTAAAGTTCTAGACCGCCTGTACCTCTTTTTGACATGTCCTCTTTTTGCATGTCTTCAGATATGTTCTCCAGGATTTTTAATTTTTAGGGAAATGTCCTCTTTTTCTTTTATGTGCCTATGACCAACACACCTACCCATATAATGAGAGAAACTATCTCTGGCTTCTTAGTCAGTCTGGACACATGGGGATGCTAAAGAGAGAGAAAGGTATTGCTTATCCCCTCTCTGTTTCCCTGCTGGTTGAATCTGTCAAGGGAATTTTGTTTGTGCAGCACGACTTTAAGCATAAGTCATGCAAAGACTTTCACACATATCTCAGAAGCCAGCCAAAAGTTTTGAGGGACATGCACTCTTCTGATAAGTACGCTTGGGCTCAGACTCCGTCAAACTCAAATCCAGAAGTACTTGAAAAGTAGATTTTCTACTGCTGTACTGTAAGTAAGTCACTGTTTGATATATATTTATATTTATTGTATTTGTACCCCACGTTTTCCCACCTTTTTGCAGGCTCAATGTGGCTTACAGAGTATAGATATGAGAACGTCATTACATGTTTTACAAAAATAGTTGATCATAAGCTGAAGTGAAAGAGGATTAAGATGGAAAGGTGTTAGGTAAGGTCATGAGAGAGGTGTTCTTTGGTGTATTTGGGTGGTTTAGGAATGATTTGTTTCATTGAGGATGACTTTTGTAGGTTCTGTTGAAGAGATGTGTTTTCAGAGCTTTGCGAAAGCTGGTTAGATTGGTCAAGGTTTTCAGGGCCATGGGTAATGCGTTCCAAGACTGTGTGCTTTTGTACTCAAAGGTGGTAGCATAGGCCTGTTTGTATTTCATTCCTTTACAGCTGGGGAAGTTCAAATTGAGGAATTTGCGGGCTGATCTTATGGCATTCCTGGGCGGTAAGTCCACTAGGTTTAACATATAGAGTGGGGCATCTGCGTGAATGATTTTGTGTACAGTCGTGCAGATCTTGAACTCAATTCGTTCCTTGAGCGGGAGCTAGTGCAGTTTCTCTCTTAGGGGTTTCGCATTTACTGCTTAATGCTTGAAAGTTCTAAACAACACCTCAAGGCAGTCCTCTTTAATCCTCTTTACAAGTTCCTGCAGATCTATAAAGGTCCTTGAAAAAACAGTCTGTTGTAAATGTCTCTCCACCAGAAAAAATGAATTTACATATTCTGTAGATTCACACTTATCTTCAGCAGCATTTTCACTGGTTGATACTTTGATTAAACACGTAGCTGCTGACTGTCATCAACCAATGCCCAGAGGCAACAAAAAACACTCTCCAAATGCGTCTCAGCTTACTCCATGAACTCTGTATTCTTGCCCTCTCAGGGAAATCACCTTGCTTGTCTCCACCTGCTGCTCTCAAGATCTTAAACCCAGATCTAATGCCCATTAGATCTGGGTTTCTGATATATTTCCTATATATTTCTTACTATGTTTGGTTGTAAAAATACTATCGTGCTCTATCATTGTCATCACTAAATGTATACTTTATCATGTATTTCCACTAATCATGATGTATTGTAAGCCACATTGAGCCTACAAAGAGGTGGGAAAATGTGGGATACAAATGCAACAAACAATAATAATAATATTCACATAGCAAGCATCCTGAGGCAATAGATTTATTTTCCACTGAACATAATTAACTTTGTATAAATTTGGCGGCTAATAGTGTGCTGAACTGGACAATGTTGGCACATTTAGACTGATGCTGGACAGAACGTCTGCATGAAGGAAGCCCTTCCCTCATTATTCAATACCTCTCTGTGAAACAGTAGTAATAAAAAAAAAGGCAAGTGCATTTTTATAATATACCACTGCAATCCACAAAACAAAAGGAGCGAATTCCCACATGCTATCTTTTTCTTTTAATGTAGGCCGCGGGAAAAAAAAGATTTTAAGTGCTCCCAGGTTTCAACCTAATTCATGTTTAATGTGGGATATAAATGTAATAAATAAGTAAATAAATAGATACTGTAGGTAGAAACTCTGAATATTGAGCACCTGATTCTCATAACATGATGTCTGTTTTACTGGCCCATTACCAGGAGAAAAAAACATCTCTGCACGAATATAACAGTGCTAGGGTGTCCCTTTAACCAGCTCCTCCAAATGACACACTGATTACTATTTATAAACAAATTACTACTCTACCTAAGAAAAGTTATTCCATTATTATACTTTCTCTGTGTACATCCATATGCTGCACAAGTCGGTACGTTTGAAAATATAAGTGAGATCAAGTAAAAATGCTACCAACAATAAAGAACAACGTGTATGCAGCAGGTCTTAGGGTTTTTATTGCTTTGTTTTGAGTGTATGGCAATGACAGCTGCATGAGGTAGGGGAAACAGAGACCACCATAACTGGCTTCAACTCCCTCCCTCCCACCCACACAAAACATCATCCATCCACCTCTCCAGCCCTGGATGTCCTCCCTGCACATACCTCAGATTACCCTGGTGGTCTAGTGGCTTGCTTCAGGGCAGGAAAGGTCCCCACAGGACTCTCATGGTATCTGCGGGATTTCTGCTATCCCCATTCCCATGCAGCTCTCTGGACTAAAGCTGACATTGCAGGACAATTTCTATAGGCACAGGTCTGACTTACCTGTTTCCAATTGCTGTTGCAGCAGGGGAAACTGTTCATCATAGAAGTGGATCCTTCGGAGGACATCAGCCAATACAGATTTCAGCAGTGTGATCTCATCTTCCTGGGTCTGCAGACGGACCTCCAAAGTGGCAAGTCGGCTAGGGTCTTCAGCACTGCTTTCACCTGACAAAAGGAAATGAATAGAAGATTCTGTTCAGAAAGGGCTGAGAGCCTGCATTCGGGGCATGTCTCTGGAAGATGAAGCCTACATGGATGTCACTAACTGTGGATGACTTCACATAGGTATGAACAGATGATGTGCCTAATTCACAAGCTTCCCTGGAATGTGGCTGGGCTATAAAAATGAGCACACATATTTCTGCCCCATAAAAAGCTGTGATCACCTTTTATCAAAGGTTTTCTGGTCCAAGGCTTGCAAGAGCAAAAAGAACTTGCCAGGAACAGGAGTAGGCTAAGTCCAAGAATGCTGAGATATGTGTCTATTGTACTGCTGGAAGGTAAGGAAGAGGCACTGTGGGTTAAACTGGAAAGAGAGAATGGAAAATCTATTTATATTAGTGTGATATTCAGGCCTTCTTCACAGGCAGAAGTGGATAGAGATTTAATTAAAGAACTTCACAATATAGCTATGAAAGGGAGAGTACTACTAGAGGTGATTTTAAAGTGGTGGGTGTTGATTGGGACTTCCCTGTTGTGGGCTCGTCAAGATTCTCTACAGGTAATGGAACCCACACAGGTTGGGATCATACTGGACCTGATGCTTATGAATGAGGAGAATGTTTCTCAGGTTATAGTGGGTGATCCTTTATCACCAAATTGTGTGGTTCAATGTTATGATACACGTGGAGAGGGTTTATTCAAAAGTGAAAGTTCTAGACTTCAACTGAACTTTGTTGAAATAGGGAAATACCTCAAGGAGTTTGTTAGCTGGATGGAAACCTCTGAAGGAAGTGGAAAAGTTGTGAGCAAAACTGAAAGGAGCTATTTTATGAGTGACAAAATTTTTGTTTGGAAATAAGGCAAATGGAAAAGAAAGCCACTTTGATTCTCAAAATGTAGCAGCTGAAAAGGTAAGGAAAAAGGGTTAGCATTCATAAACTACAAAAGATCACAGAAAGAAGAAGACAGATAACAATATCTGGAGAAGCTTCTCTTAAATTGTCAGGAAAGAAAAGATGCAAATGGAAGAAAATAATAGCCAATATGGTAAAATAGGGGGGGGGGGGGGGAGACATTTTTTAGGTACGTAAATGAAAGGAGGAAGTGCAAGAGTGGTATTGTGAGGCTCAAGTGTGAAAGGGAGGACTATGTAGAAGTAGATAAGGATAAAGCAGAATTGCTTTACAAATATTTCTGTTCTATGTTCATAGATGAAGGGCCTGGAGTAAGTCCTTGGAAGACAAAACCCAGATAGGAATGGAATAGCCCTTGATAGGCCTTGAATGATTTTCAGCAGTCTGTGTTCATGAGGAGAAAGCTAAACTAAAAGATAGACTAGATACATCTTAGGGAACGGAAGGCAAAGGGAAGTCCCGGTGGCTCCGATGTCTCACCTTTTCAATGTTTCTCTAGAGTCAGGAGTTGTCCCAGAGGACTGGAGAAGGGCAGATGTGGTCTCTGTCCACAAAAGTAGAAGTAAGGAGGAGGTTGGGAACTACAGGTTGGTTAGTCTGACCTTTGTGATGAGTAAATTCATTGAAATGCTTCAAAACAGAGGATATTTAAGTTTCTGGGATCCAGTGGTTTGCAGGACTCGAGGCAGAACAGTTTTACAAGAGGCAGGTCTTGTCAGACAAATCTGATTAATTTCTTTGACGGTGACCAGAGACTTGGAAAGAGGGAGAGTGCTAGATGTGTTGTACTTAGATTTTAGCAAAGCCTTTGACAAGGGACTGACTGGCTTAGAAAGGTTGAGTGATAAATCGAGAGATGTTACCAGTAGTATAGTACAGGGATCAATCCTTGGTCTGGCTCTTTTTAACATTTTTGTAAGTGATATTGTGGACTGTCTGCTAAGGTTTGTTTCATTGCAGATAACACCAAAATCTGTAATAAGGTAGACACCCCTAATGGTGTGGATAGCAAGAGGAGGAATCTAGTGAAGCTTGAAGAATAGTCTAGAATTTGGCTGTTAAGATGTAATGCTAAAAATAGGCACCACCAGGAGGCCAATCCACACATCTACCACCCTTTCCATAAAGAATTTGCTGTAGCTGCACCAGCTGGAAGGGAGGTTTGAAAGGGAGAGATGCAGGAATTGGTGGGTGGAGAAAAGGAGTGAGAGAGAAAGATGCTAGACGAGGGGGGGGGAGGGAGAGAGAAAGGAAGAGGGAAAGATGCTGGAACTGAGAGGGAAGAAGGGGAGGGAGAAATGCTAGACTTGGATGAAGGAGGGAAGATAAGGGAGAGAGAGAAATGATGAACCTGGTCAGGGGAGGGAAAGGCAGAGTGAGAGGGAGAGAGACTTTGCGGGGTGGAGAACAGGTCAAACAAAAGCTGCTGGACCTGGTGAGGGGAGAAAAGGGTGTGGAAGAGAGGCTGGAACTAGTGGTGGGGGCAAGCTGGAGAAGAGGAGGGAGAGGGAGAGATGCTAGACCCAGGGGGAGGTGGAGGAGGGAAAGGATATCCCAGGACGGAGACAGAGTGCTGGGAAATGGAGGAAAAGGGAGCAAGAGTGTGCCAAGAAGGGAAAGATAGTGTACTAGAGAGGTAGGGAGGAAATGAATGCCCAGAGGGATGGAGCAGTAGATGGTGTGTGCCAAGAGAAAGGAGGAAAAGAGAAAAAACACTGCTCTCCACCTTGGCAGCCTGCAGCAGGCATGCGCCGAAAACTGAACATGCGCAGGTGCCAGCTTAGGAAGCTCAGACTGCTGAAGTGGAGAGTAATGTTTTCAGCACCATCAGGGGGAGGTTTTCAACTGGCAGAGCTTGGGATCCCCACCAGCTACCACTAAATGAGTGCTGCTGTTAGGTGGGCCTGAGTCCTAAGTGGGTGGGCCCCGGCCCACCCAGGCCCACCTGTGGCAACACCACTGGTGCGAGCACCCACATAGCTAAGCAGGTAAAGTTCGGATTGCTTTTTGTGCAGTTCTGTCTGCTCACTTAGGGGTCCTTTTACTAAGCTGCAGCAGCATTTTTAGCTCGCGGTAGAAATCAGCCAGCAGTAAACATTGAGACATCCATAGGAATATAATGGGTGTCTCGGTGTTTACTGCCAGCAGATTTCTACCGCGGCTTAGTAAAAGACCCCCTTAGCTATGCGGGCACCAGCACTGCATATCAGCAGAACCTGCATTTCTGCTGGCTGCTCCCTGAATCTGCCCCATAACACCCTCTCCTGCCCAGATTTCAGATGGCTGGTTAGTGCCAATATTCACTGCCCAATTAAGAACCACTGAATACTGGCAGCCAGCCAAGTGAGCATGATTTAAGCAGGCAGGAGAATCTCTTGCCTGTTTAGATCACATTGAATATCGGGCCCCAGGGATATTTTTCTAATGGCGGGGTGAGGGGAATCGGGTCGGGGGAGGGAGGTGATACTAGACTGGATTTGTGGTGTTGGGAAAGATGGGATGACATTTTTTTGACACAACCTTTTTTAGTGTGTCCTCCTTGCTGCCAGTGCACAAACCAATCACCGTTCACACACTGACAGGGACATTTTTCAATGCGCTGTGGAGTACTGCCACAATTAATTTTAATGCTTGTTGAATACCACATACAGCGGGTTATTTTTTGTGGAACGCTTGGGATAGAAGTAATGTGGTCAGTGGCTCTGACACGCTTTCTGCATCAATCCCACAGTGTCTGGCAGTGGAAAGAAAAACAGAGTGTGCTGAGGAAGAGAGAGAGAGAGAGACAGGACGCAGGAGGAAAAGTAAGAAAGTGTGCTAGGGAAGAAGAAGGTGAGAGATGAGAAAGGCAAGAGGGGAGGGTGGGGAGATACAGGAGGGAAAGAAGGTAGAGGGAAGAGAGATGGAAAAAAGCAAGAAGAGAGAAGGCAAGGAAGGGGAAAAGTAGAGACAGGAGGGAGAAGAAGAAGAGCTGAAAGAAAGATAGATAGAAGAGACAAGTGGGATGAAGCAGAAGTGGAGACAGGGCCGGTCAAACCCAGTACGCGGGGTAAGCACCGAAGGGGGGCGCCTGCCTTCAAGGGCGCCGCTGCGGCACCATACCGTGCCGCTCTTGGTGCTTTAAATCTTTACCTCCATTCCAGCAGCCGTGTCATTTGAAAGCCCTGCCCCGTCTCTAGCCTTCCCTCCCTTCGTGAGTTCGTTCCGCAGTCCCGCCTTCTGACGTCATTTCCTGGAGGGCGGGACTCTGAGGGAACGAACTCACGAAGGGAGGGAAGGCTAGAGACAGGGTAGGGCTTTCAAATGACGCGGCTGCTGGAATGGAGGTAAATTAAAGATTTAAAGCACCAAGGGTGGCGTGGTATGGCGGGGGATGGGGGCGAAGGAGAATCGCTGGACAGGGGCAGGGTGGGAGAAGAGAGAAAGAAGGTGCTGGGGGGTGCGTGGGCACCAACTCATAGTCTGCAGGGGGGCACCAGAGACCCTAGGACCGGCCCTGAGTGGAGAGAAGAAAGGAGGGACTAGGTGGTGTGGAAAAGGGAGGATCAAGGAAGGATGTGTGAAAGAAGAGAAGGGAAAGATATGGCAGGGAAATTATGTAGAGGAGGGGAGGGATGGATAGAGAATGCTAAAAATCGGTAAGGAACGGGCAAGCATCAAGGAATAGGAATGCAAATGAGCTGCTCGTGTAGCTCACTTGCATTCTCTATTCCATTGTTAAACAGTCGGCCAATCGGCCGGTCGAGCATGCACAGAGCAACCAAACTCCCTCTAAAATGACGTTCTTTTTACAGGCTACAAGCTAATGCACAGTTCAGAGGCATGAGAATAAAAACTAACCTGACGATACGGAGGAGCCTTCCAGCCCAGAAAAGCTGCTTTTTATTTTCTTTCAGCCTGGCACAAAGGCAAGCGACGCTTAAGCAGTTTTCAGCTTGCGCCCCCAGGATCGGGACATGAGAGGACACAAATCAAAACTTTTTGGACGTCCCTCCCTCCAGGTCTCTCTCAGCCAATCCCAGTGTGTTTAACTGATACTGGTAACAGCTAAACGCGCTGGGATTGGCTGAGAGAGACCTAGAGCTGATCAGTTATGCTATTGCTGCTGTGCGCATGCTCGACCGGCCGATTGGCCAACTGTTTAACGATTGAATAGAGAATGCAAGTGAGCTACAACGAGCAGCTCATTTGCATTCCTATTCCTTGATGCATGCCCGTTCCTTACCGATTTGCTAAGGGAATCGGTAAAGGAAGGGCTCTAACGATTGATTAGTGCTGTTCTGGAGTGCTGTATTTTGTTATGCTGTTTTGATAAATGTTCAATAAAGACTTCATACAACTTAAAAAAGTGGAAAAAAATCCAAGTGCTCGTCCTTTTTTATTTTTTTAACAAAACTATTTGTGGGATTTGAACCCACCACCGGTGCTCTAACCACTCGGCCAGAACTCTACTTACTTGGATGTCCCTCCCTTACTTCCAGGTCTCTCAGCTGAGTGAAGCACGGCCAACAAAGACGTTTTTATTATTCCGGGGTCCAAAAAAGAGCCTGCTTCTCGTCCTTTGAAGCTCACTCCATCCGACTATTCTACCCATTACCACTCAGAGTGGCAGTCATCTACCACCCCCCCCCCCCCGATAAGCCCCTCTCTTCATTCCTTACTGACTTCGACGCTTGGCTCACTGTCTTTCTTGATCCCTCATCTCCACCCCTCATTCTTGGTGACTTCAACATTCACGTTGACAACCCATCCAACTCCTACGCTTCTAAATTCCTCACTCTGACATCCTCCTTTAACCTCCGACTATGCTCTACCACCCCTACTCACCGTAATGGCCATTGTCTCAACCTCGTTCTCTTCTCTTCCTGCTCACCTTCCAATTTCTGCACCTCAGTCCTTCCTATCTCAGATCATCACCTAATCACCCTCACACTTCATCACCCTCCCTCTCAACCCCTCAATCTGTCACATCCTCAACTTCTCCCTCTCCACTGCTACTGTCCCTGACACCTTCAAGCACGCTGTAGTCACACCACTTCTCAAAAAACCATCACTTGACCCCACCTATCCCTCCAACTACCGCCCCATCTCTCTTCTACCCTTCCTCTCCAAATTACTTAAACGCGCTGTCCACAGCCGCTGCCTTGATTTCCTCTCCTCTCAGGCCGTCCTCGATCCGCTTCAATCCGGCTTTCGCCCATTACACTCGACAGAAACAGCACTCTCTAAAGTCTGCAATGACCTGTTCCTTGCCAGATCCAAAGGTCACTATTCCATCCTCATCCTCCTCGACCTATCTGCCGCCTTTGACACCGTCAGTCATAATTTACTTCTTGACACACTGTCCTCTTTCGGGTTCCAGGGTTCCGTCCTCTCCTGGTTCTCTTCGTATCTTTCCCAACGCACCTTCAGAGTATTTTCGAATGGCTCCTCTTCCACCCCCGTCCCGCTCTCTGTTGGGGTTCCTCAAGGATCTGTCCTGGGACCGCTTCTTTTCTCGATATACACCTCTTCCCTGGGCTCGCTGATCTCGTCACATGGTTTCCAGTACCATCTCTATGCTAATGACACCCAGCTTTACCTCTCCACTCCAGACATCACAGTCGAAACCCAGGCCAAAGTTTCGGCCTGCCTCTCAGACATCGCTGCCTGGATGTCCAACCGGCATCTGAAACTGAACATGGCAAAGACTGAGCTCCTTGTCTTTCCACCCAAACCCTCTTCTCCTCTAACCCCCACTTTCCGTCTCTGTTGACAACGCCCTCATCCTCCCCGCCTCTTCAGCCCGCAATCTAGGAGTCATTTTCAACTCCTCCCTCTCCTTCTCTGCCCATATCCAGCAGACAGCTAAGACCTGTCGCTTCTTCCTCTATAATATTAGCAAAATTCGCCCATTCCTCTCTGAACAGACCACCCGAACCCTCGTCCACTCGCTCATTACCTCTCGTCTTGACTATTGCAACCTTCTCCTCGCTGGCCACCCGCTTAGCCACCTATCCCCCCTTCAATCTGTCCAAAATTCCGCCGCACGTCTTATCTACCGCGTGACCCGATACTCTCAGATCATCCCTCTCCTCAGGTCACTTCACTGGCTCCCGATCCACTACCGTATTCAGTTCAAGCTTCTCCTATTGACCTTCAAGTGCACTCAATCTGCAGCCCCCCATTACCTCTCTACCCTCCTCTCCCCGTATGTTCCCACCCGTAACCTCCGCTCTCAGAACAAATCACTCCTATCTGTACCCTTCTCCACCACCGCTAACTCCAAACTCCGCCCCTTCTGCCTCACATCACCTTATGCCTGGAACAGACTTCCCGAGCCCATACGCCATGCGCCCTCCCTGCCCATTTTCAAGTCCTTACTCAAAGCCCATCTCTTCTCCCTTGCTTTTGGCGCCTAACCACCCTCCCCATTCATGATACCTACACTGACTACATAGTTTGTCACCTTTAGATTGTAAGCTCTCTTGAGCAGGGACTGTCCTTCCCCATGTTTAAACTTGTACAGCGCTGCGTAACTCTGGCAGCGCTATAGAAATGCTAAGTAGTAGTAGTAGTAGTAGCATGTTTGATTTCTTTTTTTTTTAATATAGTGAAGAACATCCATAAAGCACGCTCCTGACGAGCACTTGGGCTGTTTTTCGGGTGGAGCACTCCCATAGTGGCTGTCCATGATGAGCGCTTGGCCATTCCCCCCCCCCCCCCCCCCCCCCCCCCCCGATTTTTTTTTTTTACATTTTATGAAGTTTTCCAATCCTGCGCAACCCCAACAAGAGGTACAGACCTCTTGTTAGATTTTCCACCGTTTTCCAGCATTAAGGCAATCGGAAAAGGTTAGTGCATCTCATCACAATAGGAGTTTCTACACAATTTGCTCACCTGTATTCCGTTTTCGTTAGCTGCTACCGTAGGAGAAAAGTATTTAGTGTATGCCAGGGTTTACTACTTGCTCGTTAATGGCTCATTAAGGGTTCGTTAAGTTTAGTGCATCTGGCCCCTTGTTCTTTGAGTTCTTTTTCTACCATCCTTCTTTCCCTGCCACCCCACTGCTCCCCTTTACTCATTACTGAACCCTACTCTATCTATCTGCTTTGTCTCCACCCTGACCTTCTGCCTCTCCCATGAGGATTTTGTGCAGACAATAAACAACAGATCTCCTTTCCCACCTTTTTCTTATGTTATGAGTCTGTTTTAGGTTTGAACTTGTTTCTTTTGTACTATAGGATGCATCAGGGTTTGTTTGTTTTTCATTTGCTACAGTGCAGCCAATCGTATATGTCTGTGTGCAACCTACACATTATCTTTGAAGCTACAGAGTGAGCTCACACAAATGCAGCCCATGAAAATCCAAACAGCAAAAACTTAGCTGGCTTTCTGAAGCGTGCCAAAGGACCTCCCTTTTCCCTTTCCTCTCAAAACAAGGTCTGTCACAGATTCTGCTCCCAAAGAAAAAGCAGTTCTAGCTTCAAATGAGAAAGAACCAGATCCCTGCCAAACAAGATTTGCTTTGTCCTCTGCATAAAAATGTCAGCAAGGGACAGGAATTTAAACAAAACTTGGTTTCATTTTGACCTTTTCTACAGTTTCATGTGGTTTTAACCCATTTCCTGCTGGTGCTCGTGCAACTGGCCTGTCTGGGCTTGCAGCTGCTGTGTGTGTTATGCAACACCAGCCTCTGCAGTAGCAGCATCAAGTGGGAAAAACACACAGCCACCACTGCCATAAGAGGCAAAGCCAGTTTTCCTATTATACAGCTAAGGGGGTCCTATTGCTGGGTGAGGCGTACCTATTCTAAAACTGCATCTGGTCATCCTGAATACTAGCATAAACCCATATTGGTGTGCCCAAACTTAAGCACAACCATTTATACCAGGTTTACGGGTGATGTAAATGGGTGTGCCAAAGAATACCATGCGATGCACAAAAATTATAGTATTCTATATATCTCTTCCAGAAACAAAGAAATGACAAATCCAGAGGACATGAATTGAGGTTGCGGGGTGGTAGACTTAGGAGTAACATCAGGAAATACTTTTTCACGGAGATGCCTGGAATGCCCCCCCCCCCCCCCCCCCCATGGAGGTGGTAGAGACAAAAAGGCATGGGATAAACACAGAGGATCCCTAATTAGGGAAAAAAAACCTTAAATGACTGAATGTGTGATAAAGTGTTGAGTGGTGCTTAGGTAATGACTCTGGCTGTGAGGAACTAAGGCCAGTGCTGGGCAGACTTCTACAGGCTGTGACCTAGGTATGACAAAGACAGATTACAATGTGCAGCAGAGGGTTTCGACAGCAGCTCCAGTAGTTGGGATGTAAGGACCAGTGGCGTACCTATTGTAGTTACCACCCAAGGCAGAGCACACCCCCCCTGGTGGAGCACCCCCTCCTCTGAACAAGGGGGTGCACTGAGCAGTTGCACGGCTGTGGACTCTGCCAGTCTCCTGTCCCGGAACAGGAAGTTGACATCAGAAAGGGTAGGGAACCGGCAGAGCCAACAACCGCACAACTGCTCATTGCACCCCCTTGCTGCCTGCACCACAGGTGTAGCTAGGTGGGTCGCCAGGGGAGCGGTTGCTCCCCCAAACAGACTTCCAACAGTGCCAGCACCCAATTTTTCACACGATCTGTTATGCGCCATCGGCAGTCCACTCTCCGCTCCCCCCTCACCCTCAACCTGGCTATGCTATTGGCCTGCACCCAGGGCGGACCACCCCCACCGCACTGCCTTGGTACACTGTAGGTAAAGACAGTGCCGGGCAGACTTCTATAGTCTGTGTCCCACAAATGGCAAAGAGAGATCAGGATCAAGTATGCATATTTTATACCATATTCATTGTTAGTTTCATCATGAATTGATGCTGAGTGTGATTGTTGAGCAGACTGGGTGGACCGTTCAGATCTTTATGTTTATGTTTATTATAAAACTTGATATACCGCTTTATCTAAGCATAGATCAAAGCAGTTTACAAAGTAAAAACAATAACATGGAAGAGAAAGGAACTCCGTTTAAAACAGGAATGAACCATTCATCCAAGAACAACAGTCAAACAATCAAAACAAGGCCGGAGCCCAACAAAGCCTGACAGTGTCATCCGATATCAGCCATAGGACTCTTGTAGTAGAGTGCCAAAGACGAGACTGAAAAAATGACTTTTCAGCAATTCCTTAAAACGTGGGAAGGAAAGCTCTGATCTGAGAGAAGAAAGAAGGTCATTCCACAATTTTACAGCTAAGAAGAAAAAGGCTGCATTTCTTGTGGATTCACAGTGGGCCTGTTTCAGAGAAGGAAAGACAAGCCAATGGGAATCAAGAGAGTGAAGGAAATGGGTAGCGGTATAGGGAACAACCACTGAGGCAAGGTATGTAGGAAAACGTGAATGAAGGGTTTTGAGAGTAATACAGAGAATTTTAAACCACGTGCAGAATTTCACTGGAAGCCAATGTAAACTAATTAATAATAGAGATCCTAGATCAGATTTTCGAGCTTTACAAAAAAACTGAGCAGCAGCATTCTGAAGGGTTTGCAAATGTCATAATTGACAAGCAGTTAACCCAGGATAAATAGCGTTACAATAATCTAGGGCATGAACTAGAGTATGTAATGCCAGGAAACTTAAAAATTTGGAGACTGAACATAAGCTGCAAAGAGAAAAAAAAGCCTCATTTTAGGACACCAGAGACTTAATCATTAAATGTTAATTTAGAATCCAGACACCAAGATAGCGGAATGAGTCTACTGTGGGAATAGAAATATGAAAAAGAAAAGGGACTAAAGACAGTCTGGAGAAAGGGCCAGTGATCCAACATGTGACAATCTTAGAAGTATTGAGAACAAGTCTGTGGTTGGTTAACCACTGGGATAGAGTAACTAAGCAAGACTAAAGACTATTCAAATTGGGTTGAAAAGTGGAAGTGGGAAAAAATTAGAAGAATATCGTCAGCATAAATGAAGAGTTTTATGTTAAAGTTTTGGATCAGAGAACTAAAGGGCTTAAAAAGTTATTAAAATAAGAGAGAGAGAATTGAACCTTGAGGAACCCCACAGTGAAGTAGGGTATCCTCAGATGAAGATGACAAGAGTAGAAACAAAAAATGGACGAGCTGTAAGAAAGGAAGAAAGCCAAGAAAGTAGTGTACCAGAAAGCCCTACAGATGCAAGACACAAAAGGAAGAGCGAGTGATCCACAAGATCAAAAGCAAGAGAAATATCCAGAGAAACCAGAAGAATAATATCACTTGCATCCAATGATGAATGAAGTTCACTAAGATGAGCAGAAACTGTAGTTTCGGTACTGTGGGGAGATCTGAAACCTGTTAGTGGGGATGTAAAAAAGAAAACAGGTGAACACAGGCAGAGAGTTGATCGAAAACAACCTGTTCGGTGATCTTGGAAAGAATGCATAAATTAGAAACAAGACGAAAGTTCTCAGGATGCAAAGGGTCATGGGAAGGCTTCTTCAAAAGCAGAAGGACTAGAGCCCTTTTCCAGAGATGAGGAACCAGACCTGAAGAAAGGCTCTGGGAAACAACCTGGAGGAGCAGGGGGGTGAGACCATGCCTAGGGAGCTGGAGCCATCTCAAAGGAATGGGATCAAGAGGACAACTAGTGAGGTGCATACAGTGGGGGAAATAAGTATTTGATCCCTTGCTGATTTTGTAAGTTTGCCCACTGACAAAGACATGAGCAGCCCATAATTGAAGGGTAGGTTATTGGTAACAGTGAGAGATAGCACATCACAAATTAAATCCGGAAAATCACATTGTGGAAAGTATATGAATTTATTTGCATTCTGCAGAGGGAAATAAGTATTTGATCCCCCACCAACCAGTAAGAGATCTGGCCCCTACAGACCAGGTAGATGCTCCAAATCAACTCGTTACCTGCATGACAGACAGCTGTCGGCAATGGTCACCTGTATGAAAGACACCTGTCCACAGACTCAGTGAATCAGTCAGACTCTAACCTCTACAAAATGGCCAAGAGCAAGGAGCTGTCTAAGGATGTCAGGGACAAGATCATACACCTGCACAAGGCTGGAATGGGCTACAAAACCATCAGTAAGACGCTGGGCGAGAAGGAGACAACTGTTGGTGCCATAGTAAGAAAATGGAAGAAGTACAAAATGACTGTCAATCGACAAAGATCTGGGGCTCCACGCAAAATCTCACCTCGTGGGGTATCCTTGATCATGAGGAAGGTTAGAAATCAGCCTACAACTACAAGGGGGGAACTTGTCAATAATCTCAAGGCAGCTGGGACCACTGTCACCACGAAAACCATTGGTAACACAT
Source organism: Microcaecilia unicolor (assembly GCF_901765095.1). Taxonomy (NCBI): domain Eukaryota; kingdom Metazoa; phylum Chordata; class Amphibia; order Gymnophiona; family Siphonopidae; genus Microcaecilia; species Microcaecilia unicolor. The sequence continues at coordinate 110,433,504 of NC_044041.1, forward strand.
TACGACATAACGGATTGCAATCCTGCAGTGCCCGCAAGGTCCCCCTGCTCCGGAAGGCACATGTGACGGCCCGTCTGAAGTTTGCCAGTGAACACCTGGATGATGCCGAGAGTGATTGGGAGAAGGTGCTGTGGTCAGATGAGACAAAAATTGAGCTCTTTGGCATGAACTCAACTCGCCGTGTTTGGAGGAAGAGAAATGCTGCCTATGACCCAAAGAACACCGTCCCCACTGTCAAGCATGGAGGTGGAAATGTTATGTTTTGGGGGTGTTTCTCTGCTAAGGGCACAGGACTACTTCACCGCATCAATGGGAGAATGGATGGGGCCATGTACCGTACAATTCTGAGTGACAACCTCCTTCCCTCCGCCAGGGCCTTAAAAATGGGTCGTGGCTGGGTCTTCCAGCACGACAATGACCCAAAACATACAGCCAAGGCAACAAAGGAGTGGCTCAGGAAGAAGCACATTAGGGTCATGGAGTGGCCTAGCCAGTCACCAGACCTTAATCCCATTGAAAACTTATGGAGGGAGCTGAAGCTGCGAGTTGCCAAGCGACAGCCCAGAACTCTTAATGATTTAGAGATGATCTGCAAAGAGGAGTGGACCAAAATTCCTCCTGACATGTGTGCAAACCTCATCATCAACTACAGAAGACGTCTGACCGCTGTGCTTGCCAACAAGGGTTTTGCCACCAAGTATTAGGTCTTGTTTGCCAGAGGGATTAAATACTTATTTCCCTCTGCAGAATGCAAATAAATTCATATACTTTCCACAATGTGATTTTCCGGATTTAATTTGTGATGTGCTATCTCTCACTGTTACCAATAACCTACCCTTCAATTATGGGCTGCTCATGTCTTTGTCAGTGGGCAAACTTACAAAATCAGCAAGGGATCAAATACTTATTTCCCCCACTGTAGATGACATAATTTTAGACAGCTGTGTCAGGGATGGGAGAGAAAGTGTATCCCAAGTAAAGCAGTGAACAGAATTCAGTGGTGACTGAGGATCAGACGAGAGTAACAATAAAAGAGAAGAGGTGGGTAGAGTGTGCTGAAGGAGAACTACCTTAGAGGAAAAGTAAGTAGCTAACATATCAGCAGCAGGGAACGATGAAATGGGGTCCACAGAAAGACACGTGGACAGAAAAAAGTTTCTAGTGGGACAGTTGCTATGGTACTATGTTATGTTAATGTTACTCATGTGTAAGTTGAAGACACACCCATGCCCTCCATGCTCTGCCCACCTATATGCCCCTTTGCTGTTCCACGCTATAGCAGTTAAGCACTATCTTTTCTGAAACTGCATGTGCCCAGTTATAGAACTCCTGGCCTTTCTTCTTATCACTAAGGACTGTACCAATGTGATTTCATTTATTTATTTTACGTATTGCAAACAGTCAGTTTCTTCACTGCTCATTTCAGCTTCCAGCTCAGTTGGAACCAGAGCTGGGATCTGGCACCATGAGCCTTCAATCACAACTAGTAAGTGAGTTTTTCCTCCTACCTTGTATCTCTGCCTAAGTTGCTTCAGTCCAGTCATTGCATTGACAGTCCTCAGCCATGAGCCTTGTAACAGCGCTCCTTTCAGGACTCTGCAATCAAGGACCCTAAGCCTAGCCACTAAGTGTTGACTCTCTATTCCAAGGGTCTGTGAATGTTGGTACTGTCTTTCCTTTCCAAAGTGTTCCTTCTCAAGTAGCTGGAAGATCCTGTCCCATCACTCTTGCTGCTGTGCTTAACAGACATATCACTGGACATTTCAAGCTTCTCCCCCTCCTACCAAGGACAGATAGAGGTTCCTGAAAAGGATGACCCATTACAATGGTGTAACTTCTGCTCATTAACCCCTCACTAGGCCACAGAGGCTGATTTCTGCTGAGGCTCTGGGACCAGTTGGATATCCTTTCACTGTGGTACCATTTCAAGCAAGAGAGCTACACAGCTACAGATCAGAATGTAGGAAGGGCGGGGGAGACAGTACTGTTTCAGTGGGCACTTACCAGTCTTCTCCTTCTCAGAACTTGTCAAAACTTCAAATCCCAGAATGCACTGCTAAAGAAGTGGTCAACCACCCCTGACTTCTTCAGCTACCTCACTCTTTTGCTTGAGTCCAAAATGATGTATATGCTCTCTCAGTGTGCCACTCAGCCTATCAACGCCTCCTTAAAATTCCAGGACACTCAAGTTCCTGCCTGCCAAATTTCTAAAATTATGAACACAAACAATGTGAATGAAAAGTGCTTATTATTGCAGCTGTTTGTGGCTTATTAAGTTGTCAGAGATGTCTTTTTCCAGCCTTAAATAAACTGGCAGAGCCACAAGCAGCCCACACCTTTGCTCAAAAAGACAGAAAACATGGGGTTAGACCAGTCCAGGTGGGCTCCTTTAACTCTAAGCAGGGCCTGTGCAGGGACATTAGACACATAATAACATAGTAAGTGAGGACAGATAAAGACCTGAACAGTCCATCCAGTCTGCCTAACAGTCTCATTCATTCTCAATTCTAGATTGAATCAGCAATGAACAAGATATTATATACTTAATCATGGTCTTAATCATGGTCTTTCTTTGTTGTTTCTGGGACATAGACCGTAGAAGTCTGCCCGGCTCTATCCTTATGTTTCAGCTACTGGAGTTGCTGTCAAAGCCTATTTGAATCCATCTTGTCATTTGCAGGACACGGACCGTAAAAGTCTGCCCAGCGCTGTCCTCATGTTCCAAATTACTGCAGTTTCTGTGAAAGCTCTCGACAGCCCATCCTAAGCCGGATTGCTATATGCAGGACTCAACCCGTACAAGCCAGCCCAGCACCGGCCTTAGATGATATAGCCAGAGTTGCCATCTAAGACACTTTCACAAACTTTCAGCCTTGCATCCACCTCCTCCTCCCCCTCCCCCCAAAAAATAGGCCCTCCTGAGATTTTCATAATTTAAATTTTAACAGTCATGATTATCATATGATCACTCATCCCAAAACAGTCCTGTAAAAAATGCATAGATGGACATCACACTTTTTAATACTAAGCTATGGTTTGTGTGTACACGCATAATAAGACCAATGTTCAGCTGCGTACCAAAGGCGGGGCGGTGGGGGTGGTCTGCCCCGGGTGCAAGCCGCTGGAGGGGTGCAGAGAGCAGCCACGCGCCTGTCGGCTCCGCTGGTTCCCTGCTCCCTCTGCTGTTCCGGGGCAGAGGGAGCAGGGAGCCAGTGGAGCCGAGAGCCGCGCAGCTGCTCCCAGCAGCCAAGAATGCACCCGGGGGGGGGGGGGGGTTGATACGCTGGGGGGGGTATCATTGTGCTGGGGGGGATGTCATGCTGCACCCGGGGGGGGGGGGGGGGTGCGCATTGACGATCCGCCCCAGGTGGAAGCCGACCTAGGATCGTCACTGCCAATGTCTAAACAAAAAAAGAACAGGTAGCTGTTTATCCAGGTAAATGAGCCACCTGAAAATGACTCAATCTCTCTGATAGTTCTTTGAGTTTGTGGGGCTGTCAGCACCTATTGTTTTGCTTTGACTGCAGCTTATTTTTGCAGCCCCCCCTCCCTCCAGAAACTGCCACCCTAGGTGACTGCCTAGTCTGCCTAATGGTTAAGCTGGTCCTGACTCTAAGAAACTTGAAATTTATTTCCTATATCGAATAATGTTTCTGCTGAAGCCAAACAAGGGATGAAATGAAAAGGGTTGAGAGGGTTCAGCACTGCAAACAACTCACCCTTCACTCCCTGAAGAACAGACAGAAAGAGAGGGGAGTAAGGGATAACACCAGCCCTGGCCATATTGACCAAAGAGGCCACAGGTTCAGGCAATTGGTTCACTAACGAACCCTTTTACTAAAGTGTGCTAAACTCTAGCATACCAAGGGTGGGGCAGTGGGGGAGGTCTGCCCCAGGTGCAGGCAGCAAGAGGGTGCACTGAGCAGACGCGTGGCTGTCTGCTCTACCAGTCCCCTGCTCCCTTTGACATCAACTTCCTGTTCCAGGGCAGGGGACCAGCAGAGCCGACAGCTGTGTGCCTCCTCAGTGCACCCCGTTGCTTGGAGAAGAGGTGGTGCCACTGGTGGTAAAGTATGGCAGTTGCCACATGGTAACCCATGCAAATAACACAGAGAAAATACATTTACCATATGTTAAGTATATGACAGATAATGCAGATGGACTTAACATCACCCCAAGACTGCAGTAAGAGCCCCCGTGCTATAATGGTTCTGTTACATAACCCGGTATCAGCTGCCTAACAGTTAGGCACCCACACTTAGATTATTGTAATTCCTTATATAGCGCTATTAATGTGAATGTAAAGAAAATAATGCAGTTTTTACAAAATACAGCAGCTAGGCTGATTTTTAAGCTGGATAAATTTCAGGAGGCTTCTCCATTGTTATACAAGTTACCCTGGCTCAAAATGGAGCAGTGTATTTATTTTAAGGTAGCATGTCTGGTATATAAGAGTTTTTATGGTTTGGGATTGGAGAATGTGACTCAGTTTCTATCTACTCCACCTGCACGATTATCTTTGAGAAGTTGTTCTAAATTAACCTTGAATTTTCTTTCAGTGAGAAATGTTAAATTAAAATCTGTTTGGAAACACTTTTTTGGGTATCAAAATGTTAAAATTTGGAATAGTGTTCCAGTTCATATTAGACACATCACTTCATATTTACAGTTTTGCAAAGCTTTAAAAAACTCATTTGTTCTCTTTGTATTGAGTTCTGAGCATTTTTTCGCATTAATAATGCACTGATTGAATTTTGCGTAGGTTGGAAAACAGACATTTAGGCCCACACATTCAAAAAACACTCATATTTTAGGAAAGGTTTGACGTATGGCAACCACCAAAGAAGTATGTACATTTAGCAACTTGCACAACACAAAAAAGGACACTGTCATGAAATGCCTAGCCAGCCGCCTGGGGTTACCTCGCAGCCACTTAAAGGGTTTATCCCCAGTACAGCTCAGGTCTGCCTGCACCTGCCGCTTGTGCTCTACACTAGCACCCTCCTCCCGCTGACTGGGTTACAACTGCCTCTGGGCAAGTCTCCCGCTCTCAAATTATCCCCGGTGATTTCTAGGTTACTGGAGTCACACTCCCAGTGGTCCCACAGTTCCCAGAAATCACTCACAGACCCAAGACACAAACCACCAGGATTCATTATCAGTCCAGACAGCAGAGTCAACAAACTAAACAGGTTTACTGTCACACTGGAATAATGAACAAAAAATATGCAATCAGCAAACAATAACAGTTAACTGAAATATGGATCAATTATAACACTAACTAAACATCTATATACTGTCTAAACAGTACCTGGAAAGCTCAGGACACATAATTCACCGAGCCTCAGCAAACGGATCTGTCTCTCTTTCCTCCCGGGCTAAGACTGAAGCAACAACCAGCAACAACTGCTGGGTAATTTCAAACTCCAGGCCAATGAGAGCCCAGTCAAAGATAATAAAGGAAAATGCAGGGGACATGGCCAGTATATATTTGAAATCTTAATTTCAAATATATACTGGCCATGTCCCCTGCATTTTCCTCATAGCCTTTGCACTTTCCGCAGGTTCATTTTTGCTGTTAATGTCTGGTAAATGCAAACACTTACTACACTTAAACTTCAGTAAAAGAGTCCCTAAAACATGGAATACATGTATACTTTGAAGGACTTCTCCAAACCATACCCAGAATATGACTCCTCCACATCATTGCATGTTGAAGTATATATGTACAAGCAATGCCTTCTCTAAGATCGCACCCTATATGTGCATGCTAATTAATTTTTTTACACAAACAAACCGCATAGGTTTTCTAAAATTGCCTCCTCTGTCCAGGCTACTTGGCTAATTTTCATGCTTTGATAATTATTTTTGTTTCTTCCCAGTTACAGCCTGATTAAGAGTCTGTGGCTTCTTTTGGTCTATTTTGAGAATTCCTAAGTTCTGAAAAAACTCATCTCTAATGTTACTATCACTAGGTCCTTGTGCCTATAACCTTTTTCAGGAATAACTGCAATTTTTTTGAGTTTACACTCACACTCCCTTTATTCTTTCTGTGTTAGTGTTACTGGGTCTGAACAGACCTGAAATCAGTTTCCTGGTTGTATTGTCCTACTTATACAATATATATTTATAGAAATGGATCTTTGTTTTAATGAATCATTTACATATTTTTGTGTCTATCACTTTTCATTTCACTTATCCTGTCAATTGGGAGATGTGCATTCTATGATATTCCTGCAGGTCTTCTGTCACTCTGTGAAATTCTCTGTTTTCTGGTAGATACTATGTGGGAACTTTCTCCCCTTCACACTGCTTTCACAATCTCCCAGTAGTTTAGAGAATTTACTAATCCATTATTGTTATTTCACTCATGTTCCTGCCTTGCCTGTCTTAAGAATCTATGGAATTTTGTGCTTTGGTAGTGAAGTCAGTTCAGGGATGGTGCAAGATCATTACGCACCCTGGGTGAACTTTCAGACTTGTGCCCCTCAATTACCTTTCAGGCCCCTAGTCCCCCTCCTGAGATTAATAATTAAATTCAAAATCATGATCAACCTAACAGCATCCCTCTCAGAAAGACCGTGTAAAAACAGATAATTGGATATCACAATTTCAATGCCACAGGCATAACAGTGTCAGTCCTGGTAGTCACAAGCCCCCTGGGACTTTGGTCCTGGAACCACAGGGGCAGTGGGGGTAGACTCACAGAGCTCAATGAGTCAGGTTGGCCAGGTAACACTGTAGGCCTTTGTCTACACAAAATGAGTGAATCCTATCCTATATTTGGAGGGCATGAGGACTGTATGGGTTTTTGGATCTCGGGCTCCAGTGTACTTAGTGGGATCGGGAGGTGTGAGTTCTGTCTCCACAGGTCCTGACCAATGACTGGAGAGAGGTCAACAAGAGACTGCGCTGCTGAAGAATGCTAAGCTGCTGATATCAACGCCAGAGATGTTCACTTCCAGTATGTGCACACAAACATCCAATGCAGGCCTGTTGAAGGAGTCCCCTACAGGGAGTGTCAGATAAGTGGCCACTCTTGAGTAGTTGTGAGAATCTTGTTCTTGAGGCTTGGCTACAGGTCTATGTAAAAGATTGCCTCTGACTCTCAAGAGACTTTATTCCTTATTTTCCTGTGCCTGTGAAGTAACAGGCCCCCACTTTTGTGTTTAATAAAGAAGTTTGCTTTAACTTTGTAACCTTGTTTGGCTATATAACCTGAAGGCCCACCCTCAACCCTTGCTCATGCTATCACAGGGAGTAAGAATAATCAGTGGCGGGAGGCTGGCAAACAAGAAGATGGTGTTCAGCTTAGTGGAAGTGCAATAGCAGGCCCTATAAATGTTACAGGTTAGTGAGTCTCCCTAAGGAAATCATAATCACATGCCTGACCTTGAATATAATAATAGGGGTAGAACAAGTGTTGGCAGTATATACTGATGTGTTTAACTTGCTGTCTTGATATAAGTTGTCTTGACACGGGGAACTGGCCTTGGGAGTGGTGCAGGAAACACACCAGTGCCAGAGAATCCTCAGCAGTCTGGGACCGAGCAGCAAAGGATCTCTGAAAATATTAGTGCTACAAGAAACCCAGAGGGCCACAAAGGGTGTGCAGTGTGTGTGATACACAGGTTCCTAAGAGAGAGGTGTGGTGCCCTCAAGGAAGTACAGGAATGTGCCTTTGGTGTCTCATATGTAGGCCAAAGAGTAAGGGTCATGAGATGGGCCAGTTTTTTGGGCATCTAAGGAAGTTTATTTTGGCAAAGCTGCTAGCATGAGGAGTTTTGATGCAAGCTTTATCATCAGAGTGTTTGGCAAAAGAGTGCTTGTAAATTGCATTATGCACACAAAGGAGTAGGGATGTACTGCTGGGCTTTCCTTTTATGAAGTTGATGTATTGGGGGGGGGGGGGGATATTGCTAAAAGCTTGGTTATCCAATGTTTATTCAAATGGTGGGCAAGCCAAGAAGGGTCAAGGGTGGACAGAAGGTGCCTGAACACACAACTTATTAGGGCAACTGGAGCACACCTTAGCCAGTGTCTGTTGTTTGGTGTACGAGGTTCCCCCCCTTAGGTCAGTCTTTTTCTGTAGCATCTTGGCGGATTGCAAAATGGCAAGCTAGTGGCAACGTTCAAATTGTAAATAAGGTCTTTTGTCAAAAACTGTGGTACTCGAAAGAGACAAATTATGGGTGATGGTTAATAGGTCCAAAACAGGCCAGGAGGGTGAGGGATGTGGCTCCGCACTCGTTCCCACTTGCTTGCTCGCTTGGAAACCTCTGTGGAGCGAGGAGAAGGCCAGGAGGGGAGGCCATCAGGACCCAAACCGCGTCACACGAGCCTAGACAGTGGCACCGACGCCGCGGCCCTGCGCCATCCATGGAGGTCGCATTGGGTGTGGCTGGGGGGCAACCAGAGTCCCATAGCTTGGGATTAAATGCGGTCGCATTACCTTGGGGCACGCTGCATGATGACCCCGACTTGAGAGGCTCTCCCGTACCATTGACGTTCTGACCTAGATTCTCTATTGCAGTTCATCTCTACAACCCCCATAGTACCGAAACACAAGCACCTTATTCTACCACAACATCACTTTGTACCTGTCTCCCTACCAGACTGGGCGAACGACTTCATGGTATTATGTAAGCCACATTGAGCCTGCAAATAGGTGGGAAAATGTGGGATACAAATGTAATAATAATAATAAAAATTTTAAAACAAAATTTAAAAAAAAAAAAAATATATATATATACATACATATAAATACACACACACACACACATATATATATATATATATATATATATATATATAATACAACCACTAAATGCAAATAAAATATTTATATAGTTACTATACAAGCTTAAACTAAGCATAACAATACAAAAACAGTTATTTAATAAGGAGGCTATAACTGTCTTTAATAACCAAGTCTTCAAAGCTTTGTGAAATACAGTGTAACTGGGAATGCTATGAAATTCAGTGGGTAACGAATTGCAAAGAAAGGAACCAGCATTACAAAATGCCCTCTTTCTGGTGGTTGTTAGCTTCACATAGTGCAAAGAAGGAAGCTGCATCAGACATTCTTGAAAGCAGTGCTCATGAAGGCCAATTCACCTGTACAGTCTTTTTTTAATTTCCTGTGTTCTCTCATAAGAACATCAGAACATAAATTGTGCCATGCTGAATCAGACTAGAGGTCCACTGACACCAATATCCTGCCTATTACAGTGGCCAGTCCACATTTCTAAGAAGTACCCTGCAGATCCATTCCTTGCAGCTCTCCCATGGATGAGAAATAGCTTTCTCAAATCTATTTAGAAAAAGTTCATAGACCATTATTAAATGGACTTGGGGAAAATCCACTATTTCTGGGATAAGCAATATAGAATGCTTTCTACTTTTTTGGGATCTTGCCAGGTATTTTTTTTTTTGTTACATTTGTACCCTGTGCTTTTTCCCACTCATGGCAGGCTCAATGTGGCAGGCAATGGAGGGTTAAGTGACTTGCCCAGAGTCACAAGGAGCTGCCTGTGCTGTGAATTGAACTCAGTTCCTCAGGACCAAAGTCCACCACCCTAACCACTAGGCCACTCCTCCACTCCCTGGATTGGCCACTGTTGGAAACAGGATGCTGGGCTTGATGGACCTTTGGTCTTTCCCAGTATGGCAATACTGATGTACTTATGTAACAATAGTTCATGGATTTTTCCTCTAGGAACTTGTCCAAACTCTTTTTAAATCCAGCCACGCTAGACGCCTTGACCACATCCTCTGGCAATAAATTCTAAAGCTTGATTGTTTATCAAATGAAAAATACTTTCTCACTAGTCCTAGTACTATTTGAAGGAGTAAAATAACCATTCCCTATAATTCTGTTCCATTTCACTCATGATATTATAAACTTCTATCCTAGCCCCTATCGTTTGTCTTTTCCAAGCTGAAGAGACCTAACCTTCTCAGTGTCTTTTTTTTATTATTAACTGTTTATTTAACTGGACAGGCAACACACTATACAAAGAGACAATAAATATTAGGGGGATAAGTATATCAAACGTCAACGAATAGAAAACAAGGCATCATACAACATTGTAAAATAGTTGATCCTGAAATTTCCAATATTTAGACCATACTTTGTAATATATATCAATCTTCCCTTCAGAGGCATAAGACAATTTTTCAATCATCACAATTTCCAAAATTTGTGAGATGAATAATGTGTACGGTGATCTCCTTGTCTTCTCCCCGTAAGTCCAGATCCTGCCCATACCCCAACAAACAAAAAAGGAGGCCTAATGTGACAGTTTTCCTCAGGATTGCCTGAGTAGAGGAATGGCCTAATGGTTAGTGTAGTGGATTGGGGACCTGGGTTTGATTCCCGTTGCTGCCTGATGGTTGGCAGTGGGTTGAGATCCTGGGGAACCAGGTTCAGTTCTCTCTGCAGCTCCATGTGACCCTGGGCAAGTCACTTAACCCTCTGTTGCCCCAGGTACAGTAGTATAATGTACTACCTAGACTATGAGCCCAACAGGGACAGATCCAGCACCTGTAAAATGAAGCTGTAAACCTCTTAGGTCTAAGCAGTATATAAATACTCGAATGAATCTTGTTGTGCAGTTCCATACAAAAACAGACCACTACTGAACCTGTCCACCACATATGGTAAAAATCACCCAAATTTCCACATCCCTTCCAGCAAATATTGAAAGCACCTATATATTGAGTATAGAACAGGGGAGACCAATATGTTTGGTGTAATAACTGAAACATAAGCTCAACCTGCAGACAGCACATAGACAAGAAATGCACCAAGGCCATATTACCTCCGAATCAGATATATCCAATACTTGCACCAATCCAAATTCCATTGATCCACTATCTGCTGGAGTAGCTCCAGAGTCAAAACAGCATCAAGAAAATATTATAAAACCAAGAGATCCACTTCCCCTTTGCACCAGGGGCATATAGCAACAACTGTGGAGGAGTGGCCTAGTGGTTAGAGCACTGGTCTTGCAATGCAGAGGTGGCCAGTTCAAATCCCACTACTTCTCCTTGTGGTCTTGGGAAAGTCACTTAACCCTCCATTGCCTCAGGTACAAACTTACATTGTGAGCCCTCCTGGGACAGAGAAATATCCAGTGTACCAGAATGTAGAGCTACTACTGAAAAAAGGTGTGAGCAAAATCTAAATAAATAAACTCAACTTGCTTAGGCCATCGATAATACCATCCCTAATCCCCTAAACACTGTTGGAATTTCTGAATCTGAGTGTATAAACTTTCAGATTGTGTCTCTAGTCAAAACTCCAACCACAATGATCCAAAATCTTTGAGCTGTCTACACCCCTCCCTCACCTGATTAGTTGTCACACATATTGCAACCCCTTTTGCTCCCCAAACCCCCATCTTTGGAGAAAAAGTTGAATATGAGAGACCTGGATTCTTGCTCAGAAAGATGAGAGACAAAAATTTCTCCTGGAGGGTCGGACTCCAAAAAATGTAGCACAATACTGCTACCATAGTTAGTCTATCTCTTGACTTGCTCAAAGCCCACCTCTTCAATGTCACCTTCGGCACCTAACCATCATACCTCTATTTAGGAAACCTGGACTGTCCCTACTTGACATTTCGCCCTTTAGATTGTAAGCTCCTTGGAGAAGGGATTGTCCTTTATGTCAGTTTATGTTAATCTGTACAGCGCTGCATAACCCTAGTAGCGCTCTAGAAATGTTAAGTAGTAGTAGTAGTTGACTAAAATCTGCAAACAGAATTACTTGCACATTCTGATATTTAAGTTCATGACACTTGAGTGCCTTCTGCAGGATAAATTCTATCCCTGCCCCCCCCCCCCCCTCCAGGCAGGGAGTGTTGTTAATATCTGCTGCCTTGTTGAATCCAGATACTCAATGCCGGGCCATATTCAGTCACCTTAAGCTGACTAGCACACGCCCGGTTAACTCGATATTCAAAGCTAACTGGCCATTTGTTAGTGCATAAAAATAAGGACTGCTATTTATGCATGGCTAGTTAGCTCTGAAAATTAGAAGCTAACTGGACTCCGCTCCTAAAATGCCCCCAGAACGCCCCTAATATTGGCGCTTTGCACTTTGGTGGTAACCGGTCATTTTCAGCAAAGCTGATGTCTATGTAATTTAGCTGTTTACACAAAGTAGTACACAGTCGGGCAGAAGCAACCAGTTACCATGCCAGGACATGGTGTATCCATTCCACTATCAGGTCAGTGGGCAGTGAGGTGTCAGCAAAGATCTTGTGGAACAACCTGGTGATAAAATCTTCCATCACTCCAGATTCCATACCCTCAGGCTCTCCTACGATTTGAATATTGTTACCATGGAATCTACATGACCTCCGACACAATTGGAGGAATTAGATAAAGACCTGATCGCAGATATTCAAAAGTTGGGAAGCAAGAGAGAGGTGCTGTTGCTGGGAGATTTCAATCTGCCGGATGTAGATTGGAAGGTTCCGTCTGCAGAATCGGAAAGAAGTAGAGGGATCGTGGATGCTTTCCAAAGTGTTTTGCTCAGACAAATGGTGATGGGACCCACGAGGGAGAGAGCAACACTGGATCTGGTGCTCACAAATGGGGATAGCGTGTCAAATATCCGAGTGGGTGCCCACCTGGGCAGCAGTGACCATCTAATGGTTTGGTTTGATATAACAGCTAAAGTGGAGAGCGGCCACTCAAAACTCAAAGTCTTGGATTTCAAGCATGCTGACTTTAGTAAAATGGGGGAATACCTGAGGAAGGAGATGATGGGCTGGGAGGAAGTACGAGAAGTGGAAGGACAGTGGTCCAGGCTGAAAGAAGCTATAAATAGGGCCACAAACCTTTATGTAAGGAAAGTAAATAAAAGCAAGAGAAAAAGGAAACCGAAATGGTTCTCCAAGCAAGTGGTTGAGAAAATAAAGGCTAAAGAGTTGGCATTCCAGAAATACAGAAAACTCAAGAAAAGGAACACATGGAGGAATACCGGATGAAACTGAAAGAAGCCAAGAGAGAAATACGACTGGCAAAAGCGCAAGCGGAAGAACAAATGGCTAGAAATGTAATGAGGGGTGACAAAAATTTCTTCAGGTATATTAGTGAAAGGAGAATGACTAAAAAGGGAATTGTGAGACTAAAAGATACTGCGAACCGCTATGTGGATAATGATGAAGAAAAAGCAAATTTGCTAAATAGATACTTTTGTTCTGTTTTCACAGAAGAAAATCCTGGAGAAGGACCGCGATGGACTGGAAATAGTACAAATGAGAATGAAGTGGATAGAGCACCGTTCACGGAAGAAAGTGTGTATCAACAACTTGAAAAGCTAAAGGTGGACAAAGCCATGGGACTGGACTGGATCCACCCCAGGATATTGAGGGAGCTCAGAGAGGTTTTGGCGGGTCCTCTTAAAGATTTGTTTAATATATCCTTGCAGACGGGAGAGGTTCCGAGGGATTGGAGAACGGCGGAGGTGGTCCCTCTTCACAAAAGTGGTGATAGGGAAGAAGCTGGAAACCACAGGCCGGTAAGCCTCACTTCGGTTATTGGAAAAGTAATGGAAGCGATGCTGAAGGAAAAGATAGTGAATTTCCTGGAAGCCAATAAGTTGCAAGATCTGAGACAACATGGTTTTACCAAAGGGAAATCGTGCCAAACGAATCTCATTGAGTTCTTTGATTGGGTGACAGGAGAATTGAATCAGGGACGAGCTATGGACGTAATCTACTTAGATTTCAGCAAAGCTTTTGACACGGTTCCCCACAGGAGGCTCTTAAATAAACTGGAAGGGCTGAAGATAGGACCCGAAGTGGTGAACTGGATTAGGAACTGGTTGACGGACAGACACCAGAGGGTGGTGGTGAATGGAATTCGCTCGGAGGAGGGAAAGGTGAGTAGTGGAGTGCCTCAGGGATCGGTGCTGGGGCCGATTCTGTTCAATATATTTGTGAGTGACATTGCCGAAGAGTTAGAAGGTAAAGTTTGCCTATTTGCGGATGATACTAAGATCTGTAACAGAGTGGACACCCGGGAGGGAGTGGAAAACATGAAAAAGGATCTGAGGAAGCTGGAAGAATGGTCTAAGGTTTGGCAATTAAAATTCAATGCAAAGAAATGCAAAGTGATGCACTTAGGGAATAGAAATCCACGGGAGATGTATGTGTTAGGCGGGGAGAGTCTGATAGGTACGGACGGAGAGAGGGATCTTGGGGTGATAGTATCTGAGGATTTGAAGGCGACGAAACAGTGTGACAAGGCGGTGGCCGTAGCTAGAAGGTTGTTAGGCTGTATAGAGAGAGGTGTGACCAGCAGAAAAAAGGAGGTTTTAATGCCCCTGTATAAGAAGTTGGTGAGGCCCCACCTGGAGTATTGTGTTCAGTTTTGGAGGCCGTATCTTGTTAAGGATGTAAAAAGAATTGAAGCGGTTCAAAGAAAAGCTACGAGAATGGTATGGGATTTGTGTTACAAGACGTATGAGGAGAGACTTGCTGAACTAAACATGTATACTCTGGAGGAAAGGAGAAACAGGGGTGATATGATACAGACGTTCAAATATTTGAAAGGTATTAATCTGCAAACAAACCTTTTCTGGAGATGGGAAGGTGGTAGAACGAGAGGACATGAAATGAGATTGAAGGGGGGCAGACTCAAGAAAAATGTTAGGAAGTATTTTTTCACGGAGAGAGTAGTGGATGCTTGGAATGCTCTCCCGCGGGAGGTGGTGGAAATAAAAACGGTAACGGAATTCAAACATGCGTGGGATAAGCATAAAGGAATCCTATGCAGAAGGAATGGATCCTCAGGAGCTTAGTCAAGATCGGGAGGCGGGGCTGGTGGTTGGGAGGCGGGGATAGTGCTGGGCAGACTTATACGGTTTGTGCCAGAGCCGGTGGTGGGAAGCAGGACTGGTGGTTGGGAGGAAGGGATAGTGCTGGGCAGACTTATACGGTCTGTGCCAGAGCCGGTGGTGGGAGGCAGGGATAGTGCTGGGCAGACTTATACGGTCTGTGCCCTGAAGAACACAGGTACAAATCAAAGTAGGGTATACACAAAAAGTAGCACATATGAGTTATCTTGTTGGGCAGACTGGATGGACCATGCAGGTCTTTTTCTGCCATCATCTACTATGTTACTATGTTACATGCCAGGTCCTCCAATTTTTCCAGTGCTTTTTTAAAAACACTTCTCTGGTGCTTCAGTTTCCCTGCAGAGCTTACCAACATCATATTCCACTGTTGAAATTCGCAGCACCACATGCTGTATGCGGCCCACTGCCTCCTGCAATGCTGTACCAAATTTGCCCACCTGGCTCTACAATTTATTTAATTCTTCATTGATGACAGCATTGCCAGATTTTATTTCAATGAATATCCTCTCCAGGGTTATAGCCGCATCCTCCCCGGTGCTGGCAGATACATCCATGTACTCTGTACCCTGAGGCCCAGCACATTAACTCTGTCAACATGAGCTACCGCGTGCTTTTGCCAGTCTTTACTGCAGATCACACAGTTTTACTGGCTCATTTGACCGCCAACTTATTCATCCTGCTCCTCCAATGAGTCCACCATTCTCTCTGAAGTGTAAATTATTTTTTTAATCAGAGCCACCAGCATTAACAAAGGGGTCCTTTTATTAAGCTGCGGTAAAACGTGGCCTGCGGTAGTGTAGGCGCGGGTTTTGGGAACGCGCAGAATTATTTTTCAGCACACCTGCATAAAAGGCCTCTTCCCCCCCCCCCCCCGAAAATGGAAGGGCGGCAAAATCAAAACTGCTGCACACCCATTTTGAGTCTCAGATCTTACCGCCAGCTGTAGACCTAGTGGTAATGAATTTGTGAAGTAATGGCCTACACGTGTCAAATGCCACTTGGCGTGTGTCCCATGCGCCATAAAATGAAAAATATTTTTCAGACGTGCATAGCGGACACGCACCAAAAATGAAATTACCACAAGAGCCACGCAGTAGTTGGACAGTAAGTCCATTTTGGCATGCATTGGGTACATGTAGCCGCTTGCGCGGCTTAGTAAAAGGGGCCCAAAATTTGAAAAGAAAAAGCTGCAAAACATGTCTGCTCTTCAGGCTGCCGTCTCATGACTCCCTCCCCCCTCCCCTTCAGCCTCTCTTCATAAGGGAGCTGTTCTGTCCCCTTTACCATTTTTGTTACTCTTCTCTGTACCTTTTCCACCATTTCTATCATTTTTAAGCGGGTTACTTGTAAAAATCCAATATCAGTTTTACCTTTTTTGTTTGTTAGTTTTTAAAGGAATAACATTGTTTTGTTCATTTTGGGGGAAATGAATACAGGGTTGCAGAAAGCTTTTCTGTCTCTGTGCCTTATGATCCTCAAAGGTAAATATAGACAATTATGCTTTCATCGGAAAATATTCTATTTTAACTAACAGCTTGATCAACCTAACAGTAAGGTCTATTTGTGTGACATTTTTCTGCAATTGATAACGCACAGAGTGTAACACTCACATGTTTGTGTTTAAAACTGATAAGCGCATGTACACCCAATGCTGAAAAACATGGTGGTGTAGGGTGATTTCTATCATTTTTATACATTTCTTTTGTTTCTGTAACATGTTGTTTGTGAATACATTTCTTTCTCTGGGTTATCTGTTGTTTCTCTGTTTTTTTTGGCCCTTGCCAGCATTCCATGTCACATTAAAACTCACAGAATCCCATTTGCCTATAGGGTCAACATCTCCCACCCCCACCCCCACCCCTAATGATGTGGATAACAAGATGAGGGATCTAGCGAAGCATGAAGAATGGTCTAGAATTTGGCAGCTAAGATTTAATGCTAAAAAAAGGCAGGGTCATGCATTTGGGCTGCAAAATCCCAAGGAAATGTACAGGGGGGGTAAAGTATTTCTGTGCACGAAAGAAGAGCAGGACTTGAATGTGATCGTATTTGATAATCTTAAGGCGGCCAAAACAGGTAGAAAAGGCAACGGCAAGAACCAGAAGGATTCCTGGGAGAGGAATAGACAGCAGGAAAAAGGAGGTGATAATGCCTCAGTATAAATCTCTCGTGAGATGCCATTTAGAGTACTGTGTACAATTCTGAAAATCACACCTTCAAAAATATATTATTATTATTATTTGTTACATTTGTATCCCACATTTTCCCACCTATTTGCAGGCTCAATGTGGCTTACATAGTACCGTAGTGGTGATCACCAGTTCCGGTATGAACAAATATATGGTGTTATTGTGATACAGTAAGGATCATGTATGGTAGAAGTAGGGGGACTTAGGAAGGAAGGAAGAAGTTGGGTTGAGTCCATTACGATCTTTGTTTTGGTTGTGTTGCAGGTGTTCAGGCTTTTATGTTGGGTCTGTAGGATATGCTTTCCTAAACAGGTTTGTTTTTAGCATAAACAGGATGGAGACAGTTCAGAGAGCAGCTCCTAAAATCAGTGGCCTTCATCATAAAGCATATGGGGACAGACTTAAAGGTCTCAGTACGTATACATTGGAAGAAAGGCGGGAGAGGGGAGATATGATACAGACATTTAAATGCCTTCCTTGCCTAAATGCAGAGCAGGTAAGTCTCCTTCAACTGAAAGGGAGCTCTGGAATGAGGGGGCATAGGATGGAGAAAGAGGATAGACACAGCAGTAACCTAAGGAAATACTTCTTTATAGAAAGGGTGATGGATGCATGGAATAGAGCCTCTGGTGCAGGTAGTGAAGATGAAGATTGGATCTGAATTCAAGATAGCCTGGGACAAGCACATAGGATCTCTATGGGAGAGGAAGGGATAAGAGATGGTATGGATGGGCAGACTGGATAGGCCATATGGTCTATATCTGCCATCATTTTCTCTTTGTCTGTGTTTACTTTTCCCCCTGGAGGAGTAGGCTAGTGGTTAGTGCAGCAGACTTTGATCCTGGGGAACTGGGTTCAATTCCCACTGCAGCTCCTTGTGACTGTGGGCGAGTCACTTAACCCTCCATTGCCCCAGGTACAAACTTGTATATATGTAAACTGCTTTGAATGTAGTTGCAAAATACCACAGAAACGTAGTATATCAAGTCCCATTTCCTTTCCCTTCCCTTAGCCATCTCCCATAACCCTTTCATTCCTTAGGATTCATCCTTGGCCCCTTTTCGTCAAAGATCCATAAGGCCAGGTCTTCAGCTCTTTTCACTTCTGATGCAGTGGCATTGAGGTGGTCAGTATGACTTGTTTATGTCTCATTGTCATTTGTGAATGATCCCAATACACAATTGTATTATTCTGTCTTTTCAGCATTTCTCTGTTGCAGCTCTTACCAGTATGCTGGAAGCTCCCAGCGGTCTGTAACACTGCTGTGCGTGTTAATCTCTCTTTGTTTTGGAATTGTCTCAAGGAGATGCCACAAAGCATAAATGAGACACCAGGTGGATATATCTTTCATTACTGGCGTGCCGTAACGTGTCCATTTTTCACTTCCATGCCTCTCATGACTTTAGTGTGCAGAGGTTTACTCCACTTATTTATTTATTTATTTATTTATTTATTACATTTGTATCCCACATTTTCCCACCTATTTGCAGGCTCAATGTGGCTTACATAATACCGTAAACCTTCAGTCTCCTGAATTCTTCCGCTGACAGTAACAGGGGTGTGTCATTGGCTTTCTCCTCTTGATGTTCTCAATGAAATAAAAGGGCCCAATAATCAAAAAAGATGAGCTCCTAGTTTTAGGTTCCTAAGGAGCGCTATCATATCTAGAACACACTAATGATTAGCACACACTAAATGCCACATAGCCCATTGTATCTGTCAGCATAGCTTAGTCAAAGGACCCTAAGTTAGGATCCTAAATTTGTGATCTATTTTTAGTCACACTTAGAAGCATAAGGGGCCCTTTTATTAAGCAGTGGTAAGCACTAACGCGTGCTTAACACAGGTTAAAAAGCACTACCACGGGGAGCGCTCAGGTGTCCTGCAGGGTTGGCCCAAGGCAAGATGCCGCCTGAGGCGGAGCTGTCACCCCCCTCCCCCCAGCTGAGATACTGACCCCCTTCCTTCCTCCACCCCATTTGTAGTGTTTACCTTGCTGTTTCCTCATGTTCCATAAGTCAGTGTCGGCGACATCAATTCCCATATGCTGCCCTGCCGCCGGCACCTGCCTCTTCCCTGTACTGCGGCCGCCTCTAATGAAACAGGAAGTTACATCAGAGAGGCAGTCACAGTAAAGGGAAGAGGCGGGTGCTGGAGGCAGGGTAATCACAGCTGCCGCTGGCTTTTGGAATGTGACAAAACAACAGATAAATGTCGCGAACGGGGTGGAGGAGATGACGCTCCCTGAAGAGTGCCACAGTAGTTTCTGGATCAGCGCATGTTTCCCAGAAACTAAAATATAGCAGGTTTCTGGGCAAATTAGGACTCTTGGGGTCGACATGCATAGTGATTGAAACAGATCCTAGCCAGTTAAATCACTTGTGCAGGTTTATCTGCAAATATTCAGCACAATTAACCAGTTACTGCCATTGAATTACTACCACAGATCACTACACTGAAAGCCGTCTATTTTGTGGATGGTCCAGGAGTGGAGTTGGCACTTTTGTGGTTAACTGCTGATATTAAACACTTAACCACCTAAGTTAAGCGGTCAAATCGCACCACATAAAAGTCAGGCTTATCTTTATGTAGTGTCACTTAACCACATCTGCGCAGGGCTGGCTTAGCCTACGAACCAGGTGAGGCTCTGGCCCAGGGTGCCGGGAGATAAAGGGCACCAAACAAATGAGCTGTGATGTCACTGGTCCTATAGGTTAAGCTGGCCCAGAGCTTACCTGGCGGCGTTGCGTGTGCAGGGGAAAAAGGAAGAGCCAGCAACCCCCTTCCTCTCTCTGTCTCAGGCCACTTTCCCCATCTACCTTAACTAGAGGAGTGTGGTAGCCGTGTTAGTCCACTCTTAATCAAACAAAATAAAACAAATGTGCTAGCTGACAGTGTATATAAGTGAAAACATTCAAGCATTACTATGACAGTCTGACTGGTACAGTGACTTCACAGTGAGAATCCTGAAAGGTAACTTTAAAACCATACAAGAATGTAAGACCTTTGAAGTCAGAATGATTGAATAATTTAACACCTAACAGAAAGGACTTAACAAGGATCTGGGGTTCCTAGCCCATTATAAACCATAAAGCTGTATGTCTCTGTTGATCACCCAACCCCTCACCTATCCACACCCATCCTGTTAGAATATCAATTATATGCTTTGATGTCCCCATGCATACCTCGTACCCACCCCCATCCTCCCACCCTGTCAGACTGTCATAGTAATGCTTAAATGTTTTCACTTATATACACTGTCAGCTAGCACATTTGCTTATTTCCGATCTGACGAAGGGCAACCTTCGAAAGCTAATCAAGAAATGTATTAAGTTATGTCCAATAAAAAAGGTATCATCTTATTTTCTTTTCCATCTACCTTTAAAGGCAGTTTTCCCCTCCCAAACATAGACAGCGCTTCACCTAATGTTACTCACATCAGCCTCAGTGTCTTACTTCTGATGTGCCCCGGCCCCTCCTTTGGCATAACTTTCTGTTTCCACAGGGGCATGGCAGAGGGAAGACACAGAGGCTGATGCGGGTAGCGTTAGGTGAAACGTTATCGGTATTCAGGAGGGGAAAACTGCCTTTAAAGGTAGGCTGGGAGGAGGATGGCCTGATGGATAGTGTGCCAATAGGGGGCACCAAACCAAAAGTCCGTTAAGCCGGCCCTGTATCGGCATAAACATGGATATTAAATGCTGATGCCCAGACATAGTCCAGCATTGAATACCCAGGAATAACACTGGTGGCGGCTAAAATAAAAAAAAACACTCACTGTCACCAGCTGAATATCGACCTCATTATGTATTCAGTCCTACATGTCTGGATAGTTATCTGGGCCCAGCCCTGAGTATTGCAAGTGCCAATTCCACTTCTGGTCCTGCCTCTGCTTTGCCCTGGATGGCCCTAGCACTAACCAGATAGTGCTACAACAGTCACATGTGAAACTCAGTGGCACCATCTGGCTAAGTGTCACCGAGTATCGTGGGGAGCCGGTCGGTGTACGTTAACTGGGCTGGCTCTTTTTGTGAGCGATATTGCGGAAGGGCTGTCTGGTAAGGTTTGCCTCTTTGCGGATGATACTAAACTCTGCAACAGGGTGGACACCCTGGAGGGTGTGAATGACATGAGGAAGGACCTAGCGAAGCTAGAGGCATGGACCGATATTTGGCAACTAAGGTTTAATCCCAAAAAATGCAGGGTCATGCACTTGGGTTGCAAAAATCCGAGGGAATGGTACAGTATAGGGGGCGAAGTGCTTTAGTGTACGAAGGAAGAGCAGGACTTGGGGGTGATTGTGTCTGATGACCTTAAAGCTTTCAAACAGGTAGAAAAAGCGACGGCCAAAGCCAGAAGGATGCTTGGGTGCATAAAGAGAGGCATGACCAGCAGGAAAAAGGAGGTGATAGTGCCATTGTATAAGTCTCTGGTGAGGCCCCATTTGGAGTAGTGCGTGCAGTTCTGGAGACCGCATCTACGGAAAGATATAAACAGGATGGAGTCGGTCCAGTGGGCGGCTACGAAATTAGTAAGCGGTCTTGAACGCAAAAATTATAGGGACAGGCTTATGAACCTCAACATGTATACGCTGGAAGAGAGGAGGGAGAGAGGAAACATTATAGAGACATTTAAATATCTCAAGGGCATTTATGTACAGGAAGAGAGCCTTTTCCAAATGAAGGAGAGCTCTGGAATGAGGGGGCATACGACAAAGTTAAGAGGGAATAGGCTTAAGAGCAACCTGAGGAAGTATTATTTCACAGAAAGGGTGGTGGAGGCGTGGAATGGCCTCCCGGTGGAGGTGGTGGAGTCGAGGACTGTTCCAGAGTTTTAAAAAGCATGGGATAAGCATGTGGGATCGCTTAGGAACAGGTAGAATTGGGGGTTACAGAGGATGGACAGACTGGATGGGTCATATGGCCTTTATCTGCTGTCACGTTTCAATGTTTCTAAGTTTCTAGGAGCTGGTTCTACCCAGTTAACTCAGATTAAATAACAACCCCTATGCATCTAAGGGCCTGATTTGTTTTTAATACTGCAAAAGTGATCAGCATAAGCAGCTTTGAATATCAGACCCCTTGCATTTAAAAAACAAACACTTTTAAAAGGTATTTCATGTCCTGAAAGGGACTCCTACATACATCACAGAAATGAATCAGAGAGGGGAAGTGAAATCGCCAGCCATAGGAAATGCTGTGCTGCTTGTACTGATTCTGATAACAGCATAGAAAAACAAAACAGAGATATCACCAGGTCCAGCTGTGCTCCAGGCTGCTCCAGCAAAGTTTCTTTGATATAAGGGGGATCCCGCCCCCAGGATGTTGCATTCCCATGGTCCCTCAAGGTAGGAGGAGGAGGGGAGTTGTGTCCACTGTGAATTACATTGAAAGATGTGGATTGAATTCTTGCCAATTCAGAGCATGGTTTTGTGCATTCTTTGCAGGGATCTGTCTTGCACTCAGGGCCCTCCATCCTAACCATTAGGCAAAACTAGACAGTCATCTAGGACAGCAGCTTTTAGGGGGGGGGGGCAGCACAGAGCAGCTGTAGTCAAAGTTTCAAGTTTCAGGTTAATTACTATACTGCTCAAGAGAAAACTATCAGAGTGGTTTTCAATTCCATACACATCAAAAGAAAAGGAATTACAGTAATACAGAAAAGGAAAGGATGAAAAACGCAGAAATCAACACTGTCGCACATCCAGTGGCATAGCTAGGTGGGGCCACGAGAGCCTGGACCCCCTCAAATTTCTTCTGGGCCCCTGGATTTGCTGGTGGTGGTCCCCAAACCCCACCAGCTGAAGCCTTCATCCTGCGCCGGTCTCCGGCGCCGCCACATTGCCTTCCCTGCTCTCTCTTCCCCTCACGTCCGGCACACTCCTTTTAGTGAAACTGAGCATGCTCAGTTTCACTAAAAGGAGCATGCAGGACGTGAGGGGAAAAGAGAGCAGGGCAGGCAATGCGGCGGCGCTGGACCAAGGCTTCCGCTGGCGGGGGTTGGGGACCCCTGCCAGCCAAGGTATTTGCAGTGGCGAGGCGGTGGCGGAGGGGGGGGCGGTGGTGGGGTGGCACACTAAAATGTGTCCCCCCCACCTCGAGCTCTGGCCCCCTCCCACCATGAGGTCTGGCTATGCCCCTGCGCACATCAGACCACCTCCTCCCCTACCAGATAGTAGCCGAACGTCTAAGTCCCAAATGCTTGGCAGAACAGATGGGTTTTAAATTTAATCTTAAAGTCATTCAAAGAATGTGTCAGCCGTAGGTCCAATGGAAGAGAATGCCACTGAGTGGGACCCTACACTACACACTGGATAATTTTTTCCTTACAGCAGAGAAGTGGGTGACAGTAAACAAGGGAACCTGAATAAGTCAACTTTGAAAGGAGTGAAGTGCCCATGAGGGATTATAGGGCAACAAAAAATTAGTCAAATAGGGTGGACATCTGGAAGAAAAAGTTTTGAATATACTATAGTTAACAACTTGTAAGTCACTCGATATGAAACGGGGAGCCAAGGTTTGTTCCGTAAATAAGGGATAATATGCAATTTAAATGTCTTATGCAGACTCATTACTTTGTGAAGGCCTTTCTGGAAGAATGAAGTAGATTGATGTTCATTGACTATGATTGTTTTAATGATGGTTATGTGTATTCATGGTTTTATTTTCTGTGTATGCTTTGGACAAAAGCGGGATATAAATAAAATTAAATAAATAAAAATGGCTAACAAAAGCAAACCAATAGATCTTGACAGCAACAAATTCAAAGAACCATCAGGAAGGATGGGCAATTTTCAAATACCTTGAAAGGTATTAATATTCAAGCAAACCTCTTCCAGAAACACTGGGGCAGTAGAACTAGAGGACATAAATGGAGGTTGCAGGGAGGAAGACTTAGGAGTAACATCAGCGAGGGTAGTAAACGCCTGGAACACTCTTCAAGGAGAGGTGATAGAGTCAAAAATGGTAGTAAATTAAAAAATGCATGGGATAGACACAGGGGATGCCTAAATAGAAAGGGGAAAGAATAGTGGGAACTGAGGCTGATGTCGGACAGACTTTTACTGTCCGTGTCCTGTGCACAGCAAAAGACTGAAAGAACATTAGGTAAATCCACTATGAGGGAACTGAGGCCAATATGTCCTGCAAATGGCAAAAGACAGGTAAAACTTCAGGAACTCCAGTGTTGTAAATCACTTGATTGTCAGGTGCTTCAGGTGAGGATGCTGTGCAGCTCGGGAGGGGAGGGGAAGTTATCTTGACTGGTAAGTTGAATACTGTCAGCAATACTTGGGGATGATATATGGCTATAACCAAGACTCCATCATGTTTGGTTGCCTATATGGTTAGCATGGTGGAGACTTGACAACCAGTGTTTAAGCATGGATGACTGGGGCCCACACAGAATGGCAGGTGCAGCTCTGGCCACCAAGTACGGCAAAGTGGATGGACCATGTGGATCTTTATCTACCGTCATTTACTGTGTTAAATAGCCCATTACCTTATGTAATTTAATAACAGCATTTATATTTTGCCTTACCACCAGGTTCAAGACTACTACTACTACTTATCATTTCTAAAGCGCTACTAGACGTACGCAGCGCTGTACACTTGAACATGAAGAGACAGTCCCTGCTCGACAGAGCTTACAATCTAATTAGGACAGACAAACAGGACAAACAAGAGATAAAGGAATATTAAAGTGAGGATGATAAAATAAGGGTTCTGAAGAAGTGAATAAGGGTTAGGAGTTAAAAGCAGCATCAAAAAGGTGGGCTTTTAGCCTAGATTTGAAGATGGCCAGAGATGGAGCTTGACGTACTGGCTCAGGAAGTCTATTCCAGGCATATGGTGCAGCAAGATAAAAGGAATGGAGTCTGGAGTTAGCAGTGGAGGAGAAGGGTGCAGATAAGAAAGATTTACCCAGTGAACGGAGTTCCTGGGGAGGAATGTAGGGAGAGATGAGAGTGGAGAGGTACTGAGGAGCTGCAGAGTGAATGCACTTATAGGTCAATAAAAGGAGTTTGAACTGTATGCGGAAACGGATAGGAAGCCAGTGAAATGACTTGAGGAGAGGGCTAATATGAGCATAACGACACTGGCGGAATATTAGTCGTACTGCAGAATTTTGAACAGATTGAAGAGGAGAGAGATGGCTAAGTGGGAGACCTGTGAGAAGCAAGTTGCAATAGTCTAAGCGAGAGGTGATAAGAGTGTGAATGAGGGTTCTGGTAGTGTGCTCAGAAAGGAAAGGGCGAATTTTGCTGATATTATAGAGAAAGAAACGACATGTTTTAGCAGTCTGCTGAATATGTGCTGAGAAGGAGAGGGAGGAGTCAAAGATGACCCCAAGGTTATGAGCTGATGAGACAGGAAGGATGAGAGTGTTATCCACAGAAATAGAGAATGGGGGAGGGGGAGAGGTTGGTTTCAGGGGAAAGAGGAGAAGCTCAGTCTTGGTCATGTTTAGTTTCAGATGGCGCTGAGACATCCAGGCAGCAATGTCAGACAGGTAGGCTGATACTTTGGCCTGAATTTCGGCTGAGATTTCTGGAGTGGAGAGGTAGATCTGGGAGTCATCAGCATAAAGATGATACTGAAAACCATGGGATGAGATCTGAGTACCAAGGGAAGAAGTATAGATGGAGAAAAGAAGAGGTCACAACCAGCAAAGAGAAATATACAATCCAAAAGAACAATAAATAAAATCATGAGCTTCTACAAATAACGGTGAAATAGCCAAGTTTTTACAGCTTTTCTAAAACTCATGTAATGTGAAAGATTCCTAAGAGCAGAAGGGAGATTATTCCAAAGTTCGGGAGCTGACCCAAATAATGTACACTTTCTAGTGACACTCAACTGACAATTTATAAGTGGTGGAAGTGTCAACAATAATTCCCCTGAAGATCATAAATAATGAGAAGGGTTGTAGACTCTAAGCAGACCTTCTAGATATCCAGGAGGACATAAACCATATAAAATTTTAAAAATAAAAGTCAAAAGTTTCAATTCAATTCTAGCTCTAATGGGCAACCAATGTAACTCACACAAAAAAAGGAGTTGCATGATCAAATTTACTTCCCTTTAGAATCTCTGAAGTTGTTTAGTCGGTAAACCCAATAGACCAACATTGCAATAATTGAAAGTTGTAAGAATAATTGTCTGAATAATTAATTGGAAATAACGGGTCTCCAAGAGAAACTTGAGTCTTACATTACATTAAAACTCTTATATCCCACACTAGCCTCGAGAGTTCAGTGTGGCTAACAATTCACCAATGGTGAGACAAAGACTGAACAGACTTGGCGAATTACAAAGTTCCTCACTAATTATCTGGCTAATACATATTTCCAAACTAAAAAAGTTTTCAATGAAGCCTACTATCAGCTGGTAATTTATTGCACCATTGTGCTGCATTGAAAGAAAACATTAAGGAAAATGTTGCTTTGTAAACAATCTTCTTATATGCCGGATAACGTAAAATTAAATACTCTCTCAAGTTAAAAGCTGAATTCTGTTTAGGTAAAGCAATCAAATCAAGCATAGATCCCGGGGCCTCAACATACAAAATGCGATGGATCAAAGCGCAAAGTTTAAATATAGATCGTGCCTCCACGGGAAGCCAATACAACGTCACCAGCAAAGGAGTGACTCTCTCAAATTTAGCCGCCCCACAAATCATTCGAGCCACTGTATTTTGCAATATCTGGAGCCTTTTTATGTATCACCTCTCTGCATCCCACATAGGTGACACTGAAATAATCTATATAAGCAAGAGCTATCATTTGAACTTTTGGAAACTACACACACATACACAATATTCAGCCGGCACTGGTCAATGTTTTTTAAAACACTGACCCTCACCATTGAAATTATGTCCAGATATTCAATGCTCCTATTTGGCTAATTCATTTAGGGGCCCTTTTACTAAGGCGCGGCAGGGCTAACGTGTGGGTTGCATGCGCCAAATCAGAACTCCCGCCAGGCTAGCACGTGCGCCCAGTGGTAATTCTGAGTTTGGCACATGCCAAATCCTACGGTAGAAAATAATTTTCTATTTTGTACTGCGGGGTCGTTCCCGGCGGTAATCAGCAGTTGGCGTGTGCTGCATGGTTACCACGCGGGTAATGCATGAGCCCTTACCGCTAGGACAATGGGTGGCGGTAAGGGCTCAGGCCGTAAATAGGTGTGCGCTAGTTTTAATTTCAGCACACGCCCATTTCCTGGCTCATTAAAAAAAGCCCTTTTTCCCTAGTCACGGTAAAAAATGGCCCAGTGTGTGCCTAAAAGACGCGTCCACACTACCGCAGGCCACTTTTTACCGCGGATTAGTAAAAGGACCCTTAATCGGTAAAGGGTTGTATATTTATTTATTTAGATTTTGCTCACACCTTTTTCAGTAGTAGCTCAAGGTGAGTTACATTCAGGTACTGGATATTTCTCTGTCCCAGAAGGGCTCACAATCTAAGTATGTACCTAAGGCAATGGAGGGTTAAGTGACTTGCCCAAGATCACAAGGAGCAGCAGCAGGATTTGAACTGGCCATCTCTGGATTGCAAGACCAGTGCTCTAATCACTAGGCCACTCCTCCACTTATTGGCACTTATCTGATTAAGGGCTGACCCTGTCCTTGGATCACCCACACAATAGCCATTTTGGCTTTGGTGGTGATATTCAGCAGCACCAGCCAGGTAAGTCTACTACTACTACTACTTATCATTTCTATAGTACTACTAGACATATGCAATGCTGTACACTTGAACATGTAAGAGACAGTTCCTGCTCGACAGAGCTTACAATCTAATCAGGACAAATAAGGGATAAGGGAATTACTTAAGATGGGAATTAAAAAACAGACATGGGTACGGAGTTAGGAGTTAAAAGCAGCTTCAAAAAGGTGGGCTTTTAGCCTAGATTTGAAGACAGCCAGAAAAGGAACTTGACGTACTGACTCAGGAAGTCTATTCCCTGCGTAAGATGCAGCAAGATAACAGGAAAGGAGTCTGGAGAATTGGCAGTGGAGGAGAAGGGTACAGACAAGAGAGATTTACCCGATGGATGGGCCTGGTCAGTGTCAGTTAACCAAATAAGAGCTCTCTTAACTGGTTAACTCATTTTGAACATCGACCCCCATGATGTCTTGGGTGGGGGGGGGGGGGGGGGGGAAGAATTAGGTGTTTGAAAGTTAAATGAGGAGCGGGTGTAAGGCTAAAGGCTCACCTCTAGGGTATCCAATACCCTTGCGTTGGCCCTGCTTACACTCAGTGATGGAATCACTGTAAATAAAAGTTTATCTGATAAGCTCTCTGCCATCATTGTTCCAGGCAGGATAGACTGGAAATGAGCCCTAGAGAACCGTGTTTTCATGCTCCTGCCAGTGGCTTGGACAGAGGTTGCACCTGTTGGTTCAGCTCTGGAACTGGTGTGGGTTCTTATACTGCTGTGGGAACAAATGGTACAGAGCTGTCTAAACAGCAGCTGCAGATCCTCTCCTGGCAGATAAGAACTATTGCCTACATGAGACGCCTCCAAAGTACAGCCAGTGGGCCAAAGCCTGCCCACTCTTTTCTAGTCAGCTGTATCTTTGAGAAAAAATGTTTCCACTAGTACAGTCACTTGAACAGCTCAAGATTTAGGAGGAAACATTTTCACAACTTAAAGAAAAAGCATGTTTTATTACTTTTCACTAGCACTGAAGGAAAGTGAGGATGTCACCAAAACATGATGGTTGCTTATCTTTGTTTGCATAGAAACAGAGAAAACGAAGGCAGATAAAGACCATATGACCCACCCAGCCTGCCCATCCATACCCTCTACTACTGAACTCTTTGAAAAAACTTGCAGCACTGACGAGCTTAAAAGAAACCTAACAGGTATAAAGATAAGATTTACTGGGTGCATTACTGATGAAATCAAGAATCTAAGTGTGAGAAAACCAATTTATTTAAACCAGAGGCGGTCAAACTAACCTTAACTCCTTCCCCCTCCTCTGGCTCCCTGGTTGCCAATTCCATGCAGGACAAAAAGGTGACTGAGCTGAGGTGCCAGTGGCCTACCCCATTCTGCTGCCTAAGATGTACATGAAGAGTCATTGGGTAAGAAAACACTGACCTTTGATTCTGTCTTGAAAATTCTTGGGGTCAGTATTCAAAAAGTCAAAAGAGATTGAAGGGAATTGTCAACACACAGTAGAGCGAGAACACCCATGCACACTCAGGAAACCTTCCAGAGGTTTCTGAGCTCTGGAAGAGGAAACCCAGTTTGGCTCTATGTAGTGATGTCATTACTTGTGTGGCCATAGCAATTCTGCTTGTTTGTGGGAACTCACACTACTGACAGAGGTAATAATTTGAACTGTCTTAAGGGATAGAGAAACTAGAATATGAGCTGTATTTTGATATGTTATTTGAATCAAAATGATGCCTCTTTAAAAAGTAGTTAAGTCAAAATAACTTTGCAGCACTCCACTGCTGTAGCATCCTTTCAAATGATGTCACAGTTAAACATAATTTCCCTTGGAAGTCCTTTGTTGATGCCACTGAATTGTTACCAAATGAATTTTCAAGAAAAATGTTGTGATTTGTACAGCAATATAAAACCATTTTGAAATTAATGTACAAGAATGGTTGGATTCCAGAGAGGCTCCTGATGTGGAGGGAGGACCTCTCCTTGCTTTCTGTTCCCAGGTCCTGAGAGGAGAGGAGAAAATTATCTTCATGTTTCCAGTATAGAGATGAGCTCACTCTTTTAGTGTCTTTGATCTTTGCTTATCGTTTAGTAAAGGGAAAGGGAAATTAGACTTGATATACTGCCTTTCTGAGGTTTTTGCAACTACAGTATGAATAAAGTTTTTGCAACTACATATATTCGGTACTTATTTTGTACCAGGGGCAATGGAGGGTTAAGTTACTTGCCCAGTCACAAGGAGCTGCAGTGGGAATCAAACTCAGTTCCCCAGGATCAAAGTCCACTGCACTAACCACTAGGCTACTCCAAGTAAAAGCTTGCTATCCCACATTCTACTAACATATAGGATAGTGAAAAGAAAAGAACTATAGTAATTATCAATAGAAAAGTATTGCAGTCATTCAAGACAGAAGTAAATCACAATTGCAAGACATAATAAAGAAAAATAAAGCAGTAAGGCAATAAATAAGGTTATTAAAACAAGGCTACAGTCAGTCAAGGACGAACACTGTGAAACATTAGAACTCACCGCCTGGATCCGAGCAACCTTGCCTGAAAAGATAAGACTTTAAGGAGGCTTTAAAACATACAAGACTGAGCTCAGCTTGGATATTTTATTATTTATTAGGATATATTTATCGCCTTTTTGAAGGAATTCACTCAAGGAGGCAGTGGCGTTCCTAGGGTCACTGACACCCGGGGCGGATCGCCGATGCCCCCCCCCCGGGTGCAGCGCAACCCCCCGGCGAAACGACGGATACCCCCCGGGTGCATCTTTACCAGCTGGAGGGCTGCCGCGCGTCTGTCGGCAACACTCGTTCTCTGCTCCCTCTGCCCCAGAACGGGTTACTTCCTGTTCTGGGGCAGAGGGAGCAGGGAACGAGCGTTGCTGACAGACACGCAGCACCCCCCCCCCCCCCAGCGGCGAAACAACAGAACCTTTTCCTTGCGAAAAAAAAAAACCCCCGGATGCATCTTTACCTGCTGGGGGGGTGCTGCACGCCTGTCGACTTCACTCGTTCCCTGCTCCCTCTGCCCCGGAACAGGAAGTAACTCGTTCCGGGGCAGAGGGAGCAGGGAACAAGTGAAGTCGACAGATGCGCGGCACCCCCCCCCAGCAGTATGCACCCGGGGCGGACCGCCCCCACCGCCCTCCCCTTGGTACGCCACTGCAAGGAGGTACAGTACGAATAAATCAAACATGAACACTAGACAATTACAGCAGTAAAAATATTAAAATAAAAATACAAAGTATGGCATATCTAGTATACTACTTACAAAGTCAACACAATACTTAAGAACATTTTAATTGACTTGGTAGAGAAACAGAGAAAAATGAAGGCAGATAAAGACTATCAAGCTCATTTTCAATGCACTTAGCCTCCCAAAGTTCCATAGAAACCTATGGAACTTAGCCTCCCAAAGTGCTTTGAAAATATGCCTCTATATGGCCTATCCAGTCTGCCCATCCATGCCATCTACCCTCCCTTTCACTCCCTTAGAGATCCTATGTACTTGTCCCAAGCTTTCTTGAACTCAGGTACAGTTTTCATCTCCACTTTCACCGGGAGGCCATTCTACGAATTCACCACCCTTTCCATGCAGACAGGGCCGTGCCTAGGGTCTCTGGCGCCCCCCTGCAGACTATCAGTTGGCGCCCCCCCCCCCCCCCCCGTGAATATGATCGCTCACCACTTGCCACACTGACAGGAATTGTCAGCAATATTCTTAGAAACAAATTGCTATACATTAAAAAATAAGATAGCAGATGTAAATTCTCAAAGTGGACATATTCCAAACACTAAAATGAAAATAAAATGACTTTTTTCTACCTTTGTTGTCTGGTGACTTTCTTTTTCTGATCATGCTGGCCCAGTATCTGATTCTGCTGCTATCTGTCCTCTTAAATCCGTTTCTTTCCTTTCCTCCTTTCTTCTTCATTTCTGGTCCTCAGCTTCTGCCTATTTTCTTCATCCATGTGCAGTTTTTCTCCTCTCTTCCTTTCCCCTCATTTCATCTCCTTCATCTCTCTTCCCTCCCCTCTATGTCCAGCAATTTCTCCTCTTTCCCTGAGCCCTGCCCTCCCATCTATGCCTATCCATGCTCCTCTGTCCCCTGCCCCCTCCATTCATTCCTATCCAGCAATTCCCCTCTCTCCCTGAGCCCTGCCCTCCCATCCATGCTCCTCTGTCCCCTGCCCACCTCCAACCATCCATATTAAGCAATTTCTCCTCTCTCCCTGGGCCCTGCAATCCCATCCATGTCCATCCATGCTCCTCTGTCCCCCTGCCCACCTCCATCCATCCATATTAAGTAATTTCTCCTCTCTCCCTGGGCCCTGCAATCCCATCCATGTCCATCCATGCTCCTCTGTCCCCTGCCCCCTCCATTCATTCCTATCCAGCAATTCCCCTCTCTCCCTGAGCCCTGCCCTCCCATCCATGCTCCTCTGTCCCCTGCCCACCTCCAACCATCCATATTAAGCAATTTCTCCTCTCTCCCTGGGCCCTGCAATCCCATCCATGTCCATCCATGCTCCTCTGTCCCCCTGCCCACCTCCATCCATCCATATTAAGCAATTTCTCCTCTCTCCCTGGGCCCTGCAATCCCATCCATGTCCATCCATGCTCCTCTGTCCCCTGCCCACCTCCATCCATCCATATTAAACAATTTCTCCTCTCTCCCTGGGCCCTGAAATCCCATCCGTCCATCCATGCTCCTCTGTCCCCTGCCCACCTCCATCCATCCATAGTAAGCAATTTCTCCTCTCTACCTAAGCCTTGTCCTCCCATCCATGCTGCTCTGTCCCCTGCCCCCTCCATTCATTCTATCCAGCAATTCCCCTCTCTCCCTGAGCCCTGCCCTCCCATCCATGCTCCTCTGTCCCCTCCATTCATCCCTATCCAGCAATTCCCCTCTCTCCCTGAGCCCTGCCCTCCCATCCATGCTCCTCTGTCCCCTGCCCCCTCCATTCATCCCTATCCAGCAATTCCCTTCTCTCCCTTCCATGAACCCTGCCCTCACATCCATGCTCCTCTCTCCACAGCCCTCCCGCTCCCATGTCCCAACTGCCCGCCCTCTTCTCCCCCCTCTCCAACATCCCTTTCCTTTTTTTTCTTTTAAATTTACCTCCGTCCGGCAGCACAGGCGCAGCGTCAGTGAAGGAGGCGGCACTCCCGATGTGTCTAGCCTTCCCTTCGCTCAGTGTCCCGCCTTCTTCTGACGTCATTTCCTTGACGTCAGAAGAAGGCGGAACACTGAGCGAAGGGAAGGCTAGACATGTCGGGAGCGCCACCTCCTTCACTGACGCTGCGCTGCCGGACGGAGGTTAATTTAAAAAGGAGAAAAAAAAGGAAAGGGATCTTCCGAGGGAGAGAAGAGGGCAGGCAGTTGGGCAATGGGAGCGGGAGGGCAAGGTAAGCATGGTGCGGTGGCGCCCCCCAGAGGATGGCACCCCCCCCTGCCGTGCTTACCCCGCTTACTGTGTTGACACGGCCCTGCATGCAGAAGTATTTCCTCAGGTCACCTTCATCCTATGCCCTCCCA
Source organism: Microcaecilia unicolor (assembly GCF_901765095.1). NCBI lineage: Eukaryota > Metazoa > Chordata > Amphibia > Gymnophiona > Siphonopidae > Microcaecilia > Microcaecilia unicolor. Next base: position 110,466,800 of record NC_044041.1, read on the forward strand.
TCCCAGAGCTACCTTTCAACTGAAAGAGACTCACCTCCTGTACATGTATGTAACACAGGTATTCAAACATCTCTTTCATATCTCCCTTCTCCCGTCTTTCTTCCAAAGTATACATATTGAGATCTTTAAGTCTGTACCCATATGCTTTATGACAAAGACCACTGACCATTTTAGTAGCCACCCTCTGGACCGACTCCATTCTGTTTATATCTTTTTGAAGGTGTGGTCTCCAGAATTGTACACAAAATTCTAAATGAGGTCTCATCAGAGTCTTACACAGGGGCATCATCACCTCCTTTTTCTTGCTGGCCATTTACATAAGTACATAAGTAGTGCCATACTGGGAAAGACCAAAGGTCCATCTAGCCCAGCATCCTGTCACCGACAGTGGCCAATCCAGGTCAAGGGCACCTGGCACGCTCCCCAAACGTAAAAACATTCCAGACAAGTTATACCTAAAAATGCGGAATTTCTCTTCCTATCCATTGCCAACTGGATCCAGATTCGCCCGTCAGGGTTGATCCAGTCCTTGGATTACCCCAATGAATGCAGGGACTTGTAGTCTTGCTTTTCTTAGGGAATCCAATAGGAAAATCAAAATCACAAGTCCCTGCATGCAAAGGGGTAAGCCCACGACTGGATCAATCCTGTCGGGCGAATCTGGATCTAGTTGGCAACCCCTAGCACCCAAGCATCCTTCTAGCTTTCGCCATTGCCTTTTCTATCTATTTGGCCACCTTAAGATGTTGAGGTAGAGCATTCCAAAGAATGGAGACTAAGAAGTTGATTCAAAACAAGCTATAGAGGGGGCAGGAAAACTAGATGATGAGCTTTGAGATTGAAGCATCCGTGGAGGCAAATAGGGAATGGTGAAAGAAGAAACGTAAGAAGGAGAACCAAAACAAAAAGCTTTGAAAGCAAGGATTAAAACTTTAAATTGAATCTGAGAAAAAAATCGGTAACCAACATTTTTGCATCAGGAGAGGAATCAAATGGTCAAATCTCTTAGCTCTATAGGGAAACCAAATTGCTGTATTCTGCAAACTCTTGGACTTGGTTATTCCTGCATAAATAATGTTACAATAGTCTAGTCGAGAAATTAAGGTTCAACAGTTTTTATTGATGGTTCAAGATTATGTAACTTAATCATTAAATGTGACATCTCTCTATATAAAACACACCTCCAACATTCTAATGAAGCCTCACTTTCCCAACGTTCTAAAGTGAGGCGGCAGAGACCACTTTTTGAACATCAGTGTTTGCCCCGCCCACGCACTGCTGATTGGCTGTGCCTCAGGTGATGCACACAAAGTACGGTTCCACCCGCCCACGCGCTGCTGATTGGCTGTGCCTCAGGTGATGCACACAAAGTACGGTTCCACCTCCCAAACACTCACATGGACTTAGAAACCACCAACCCTTTGAATGGGACCGGTGCTGCAGAGGAGCAGGAGTGGGACAGCGAAGAAAATGCGGCGGCATTCAGGAAAAAACAAACAAACACACATGAGTCCCGCCCCTTCCTGAGGAGGGGGTAGCTACCAGCACGGGGACCAACCGCGAGGAAAGCGCGGACAAAGAACGCCACTAAACAACCACTACATCGCGGACCTTACTCTGCAAGCTGTTCATGCGGTGAGTCTCCAAGCCGGCGTTCAGTGCCTACAACAGAGACTTCCAAACACATGTGCCCTCAGCCCCGCCCCCCCTACAGAACGCCACACACATTCCACACTAAAACCAAACCAACCCCCCCCCCCCCAAAAAAAACACCCAAACAGAAACCTCCGGCGCCCAACCCCCCCTAAAAAAAACGGATAATAGCCCACCTGAGTGCCCAGCTGAAATCAGTGCCTACAAGGAGACCTCCAGACACATGCGCCCTCAGCCCCGTCCCCCCTACAGAACACCACCCACATTCCACACTCGAAAAAAACCCATATCTACTCCTACTGCCTGCCTGCAACGGATCCCTCTGGTTTCAACAAAAATACAAGTGCCTACAAATACCACATCAGAGTGCCCTGCTGAATTAAGATTACTGTATCACACTCACACGCAGAGAATCACCCCCTACCAGCCACAAAAAAACCCCACATCTAATATGGACAATCAGCATCACTCACTAACACACATACATACAACCAAACTGCCCACCACCCAAAATGCCACACACTGCCATGGACAGACAACATCTTGCTTTCACACTCATACACACACACTCCCTCCCCAACCCCCTTAATACAAAAACTGAAACAGTAAAAACCTACATCTCTCTCTTACAAACACCCACAGAATCCCATAATCCCCCCCCCCAAAAAAACACAAACACTCATACAGAACAACCCTACCCCACAAACACCCCCCTACAAACACCCCCCACAAAATGGCACACACACCCACAGACACCCACAACCCCCCTCAAAACCACAAACACTCATACAGAACAACGCTACCCTACCCCACAAACATCCCCCCCCCCCCCCCAAAAAAATAGCATACACCCATAGACCCCCACAACCCCCCCTCAAAACCACAAACACTCATACAGACTTTACAACTTTAAAAAAAAAACTCTTTTCCTTTTTAAAAAAAAATATATCCCTTAATATCAAACAGAAAAAGAAAACAAACAAAAAAAAACCACATGCTAGCGCCCGTTTCATTTGTTTTGGAAACGGGCCTTTTTTACTAGTTTTAAATAAAACAACATATTTACATATATATCAATAACTGTACCATCAATGTTTTTATCATTTGCTCCCTCCCTCCCCTCCCATCATTTCACCATGTCCAAAAGACTTACATTTGTATTGTTAAATGAGTAGAAAAAGAAATAGTTAAATTCAACTTATTACTCACATTATACGATATTTATTGTGGCTCTATCTAACTTCGAGAAATTAAAAGAGCATGAAGTAGGGTATGCATGGTTGAGCTGTCTAGATAATTACTGTCCACTCCAGAAATTAGGATTTAAAAATATGTAACTGATTAGGAGATTCAAGAGCAAAAGAATAATTTATCGGTTACTTCTAGGGATGTGCATTCATGAGCACACACACAGTTTATTAGTAGGCTTAAAATGTAGTGCATGCTAAATCAATTTAACGCACATTACTCTATGAATTAAGATGCACTGAGCATACATTAAAAGTCCTAATACAGGTTAAAACTTTTCTCTTTAAAACGAGTAGATGAAACAAATAAAAACAACATCCAAACTTGGGGGGAGGGGTGGGAAAGTGCCCAAATGAAAACCTTTTGCTTTCTGTACATCTCTAGTTACTTCACAGGCATGCAGCATGCAAAAAAAAAAAAAGAGAGACAATGGGGGTTTCTTTCTTGAAGTCTTCCTCCCAGTTCTCCCCTCTTCTACTTATCCAGCTCCTCCCTCACACTACAGCCATTTCACAACTGCCAGGCTCACTCCTATTTGACAGTCTCCCCAAATGTGACCATCTCTGAGAAAATGTGACTAATGTCTCCAGAAACAAAAAAAATGATGTTTTAATGAATTCTGTTGGAGAAAAAAAATGTGTAATACAACAGTTAAAACCCCATCCTTTTATGTGAAAAAAATAAAAAAAAGTTACAGAAGTTCAAGCATGTAACTTTGCAGACTGCTTATGGACCCATGACATGAAAAGTCGGCTATTCTCAACATTTTGGATCCACTACTTTAGCCACCTTTTCCCAGAGACAGTCACAAATTATATTCCAAAAGTCTGCTAAGACTTCCTTGACACAAAAACCTTGCCAGACATCCTCTCCCTTAGAATGTTCATTTTCTGTTACTGTTTCAAGCCACCTGTCCTCCCACCCAGCTCTGCTTCAGCAGCTCTGTGGATGCCAGTGGGAGATGAGCACTCCCAGTATTAAGTTCCTTCATTTTGTCTGGAGAATTGTAATTTGTATTGTGTTTGGGACCTCAAACCATTTTGAACGTTCGCACCTATGTCTTCAGCTGGACATAGGTACTGTGCCACAGATTGGTTGCCACCCAGGGCAGAGCACCCTCCTCCCAGAAATAAGCAGTGGATTTTCCCCAAGTCATTTCAATAATGGTCTATGGATTCTTCCTTTAGGAAGCCGTCCAAACCCTTTTTAAACCCCACTAAGCTAACCGCCTTTACCACATTCTCTGGCAACAAATTCTAGAGATTAATTACACGTGGAGTGAAGAAATATTTTCTCCGATTCATTTTAAATTTACTACTTTGTAGCTTCATCGCATGCCCCCTAGTCCTAGTATTTTTGGAAAGACTAAACAAACGATTCACATCTACTCATTCCACTCCACTCATTATTTTATAGACCTCTTATCATATCTCCCCTGAGGAGAGGAAATGGCCTAGTGGCATCTGTAATCACCTCCATATATTGCACGTAACTGTGTGAATATTCTTGCATGTGAAATTTATAAATTTTGAGCTAACATTAACTGACGCATATTTGCAAGATTTCTCAGATTGGACTTTCAAATGTGTTGCCCAAACGAGAAGTAATAGATGCTAAGCTGAAGCGGGCACCATGTTCACATTAAAACATGACTGATGTACTCTCGGTACATGGATGGGCCGTGTGCTCCTGTTTATATTGTGTCTGTTTCATAAGTAATCCTGGTGTTGACTGAATGAAACATGCTTTTTACCTCTCTTCACTTCTATTTCTTCTGTAAACCTCACTTATGAAAAGGAAGTTATAACATTTTTCAAAACTAGCATATTTAACATTTTCATTCAGCGCTCTCAGTTCTGGGAAGGGTGAGAGAAGAATGGGATCCCCCCCCCTTAATCAGCAAATGTTCCCAGGGGGAACCCACTACCCCCTCCCCCTTCTATCTAGCCCTTTCAGTGATTTAAAATATTCTATGTAGCCTTCTCGAGACAGGCTTGGGAACACCTGATGTGCATAATCATGTAATAACTGAAAACACCAAATTCAAGGGCAAGATGGCTTTCTGTTAAGAATAAAGTTATGAAACACATAGACAAACATGGTTTAATGGGACAGAGTCAGCATGGGTTCAGCCAAGGGAAGTCTTGCCTCATCAATTTGCTTCATTTCTTTGAAGGCGTTAATAAACATTTGGATAAAGGTGAGCCAGTTGATGTAGTGTATCTAGATTTTCAGAATCCTTTTGACAAAGTTCCTCATGAGAAACTTCTGAGAAAATTAAAGAGTCATGGAATAGGCAGCAATGTCCTTCTGTGGATATGAAACTGATTATTGGACAGAAAAACAGAGGGTAGGGTTAAATGCCCATTTTTCTCAATGGAGGAGGGTGAATAGTGGAGTGCCACAGGGATCTGTACTAGGACCGGTGCTATTTAACATATTTATAAGTGATCCGGAAAACAGAATGACGAGTGAGGTGATTAAATTTGCAGATGCCACAAACCTATTCAAAGTTGTCAAAACACATGTGGATTGTGAAAAATTGAAGGAAGACCTTAGGAAATTGAAAGACTGGGCATCCAAATGGCAGATGAAACTTCATGTGGACAAATGAAAAAGTGATGCACATTGGGAAGAATAATCTGAATCATAGTTACCTGATGCTAGGGTCCATCTTAGGAGCCAGCACTCAAGAAAAAGATCTAGATGTCATTGTAGACAATACACTGAAATCTTCTGTTCAGTGTGCGGTGGCGGCGGCCAAAAAAGTAAACAAGATGCTAGGAATCATTAGGAAAGAGATGCAAAATAAGACCAAGAATATTATAATGCCTCTGGATTGCTCCATGGTGAAACCTCACCTTGAGTATTGCGTTCAATTCTGGTCACCTTATGTCAAAAAAAGATATAGCAGAATTAGAAAAGGTTCAGAGAAGGGTGACCAAAATGATAAAGGAGATGGATCTCCTCCCACATGAGGAAAGGCTAAAAAGGTTATGGCTCTTCAGCTTGGAAAAGAGATGGCCAAGGGGGGTATGACTGAGGTCTTTAAAATCCTGAGAGGTGTAGAAAGGTTAGAAGTGAATCAATTTTTCACTCTTTCAAAAAGTACAAAGACCACTCAATGAAATTACATGGAAATACTTTTAAAACAAATAGGTAGAAATATTTTTTCACTCAAAAAATAGTTAATTTCTGTAACTTGCTGCTGGAGGATGTGGTAACAGCATTTAGTATATCTGAGTTTTAAAAAGGTTTGGACAAGTTCCTGGAGGAAAAGTCCATAGTCTGTTATTGAGATGGACACAGGAGAAGCCACTGCTTGCCCCAGGATTGGTAGCACAGAATGGTGCTACCAATTGGGTTTCTGCCAGGTGCTTGTGACCTGGATTGGTCATTGTTGGAAGCAGGATACTGGGCTAGATGGACCACTGGTCTGATCCAGTATGGCTATTCTTATGTTCTCTTTAACACAGTGACCGGGATGGGTAAGCACTCAAGGTAGACAGTTATTGGCTCTGAATCGCACCATTTATAAGAGATGGGGGGGGGGGAGGGGGGAACAGAAACTTTTAGAATTGGGGGGGGGGGACAGTGGAGAGCAGCACTGTGGAGTTCTGAGAGAGGTGGCAAAATCACACATCAGATTGTGCATCAAAAGTTTGATATTACTCTATTATTACCTCCAAATTGAGGACATCCGTATGAAGAGCAGAATATATGGCCTCCTTACTGTTCTCAATAGGCAGTGTTCACTATAACTATATAATTGTACACCCATTCTGCACCTGGACTATCTTGCTACACCCACTGTAACTTAGACCAGTTCCTTATATCTTGATTAACCGTACAAAGAACTTGCCTTTAGTTTAGCCACCCATTTATTTATCCCAACTGACTCTGTACCACCCATCTTGTCCCCATCTATAATCTGCACTTGGCTCCTCAGCTATATGGCAAGCTGTATTGTAGAAAAGCATTGGTATCATAGCAATGTTATTTGAATGTTCTAATTGTGTGCTTATTGGATATTCCATCGCTATTATGCTTTCCTCGTATCATATCTCTGATATTTGAATTTCAGTGCTGTTAAATGTGTATATTTTTTATCCCGTTTTATGGTAATCCTATTATTAGGTCTCAATTTGCTGCTTTCAGGTTTTCCTCTTACATTCTGTCTATGTTTGTACTTGTTCATTTTACTAGTGTTATGCTGTTAACAAAATTGTAAGTTTGATGTTAAACTGTATCTGCTGTACACCGCCTTGGGTGAATCTCTTCATAAAGACAGTTAATAAATCCCAATAAATAAATAAGAGGGCGACTTTATAACAATGCACCTATATGTAGGTGCTTAAAGTACAAAACTTAGATCATGAGTCCTCTAGGACTAGACCGCTTTGGTTGTACCACAGAGAGGTGGAATATCAAATCCATGACCCTTTAATTTTAAGAAGTCAACTCCCGGAGTTACACACCGCATGAGAATTAAAATACATAGAAAATTAACATTCAAGACAGTGCTCTAAGAGCCATTCTACAAGGTCACACAGAAGTAGCATCAGGGGGTACTCAGGGGTACTGAGTACTGGCACCTTTTCTATTGCCTACTAAAATCAACCCATGGTCCTCAGGTATTAATGAAAGAGTCTAAGCTCTGCCTTTCCATAGATTCTGTGACTGGTTGCAAGGGGCTTGGCTATTATGGGGTGGGTCCCTCAGTGATCACCTCACCCCTAAAGGATGGCCTGGCATTTGAGAACCAGCACCCTTTTGCTAAATAAAATGCACCAAGTGGGACAATATGTAAATGTGAGGAGTGTATACATGGATGGGGCATGGGTGGAACATGGGCATGTCTATCACTTATACAGGGTAAAGGAACCATCGATGTGGAGGACAGGTACCACTACGAATGTAAAGGAAAAGTCTAGTGGAGTAGGGTAAAAGGAATGCTCTTCCAACATAAACCAGGGAGTCGAAAGTCTGTTGCACAGTGTTTATTATAATAAATACACCTTAAAGACCCACACAGAGTCATGTTTCGGCATAACTGCCTGCCTCAGGATTCTGTAAATGTATAAATATAAATTTGATGATAATATTGCAAACTATGTGTAGAACTGTGTAGTTACTTGAATAGTAATCTCCAAATAACGAGGTGCAGTCTAAGCCGGTTGCAAATACTTCTCTTTTGCCGAAACACGGCTCCGTGTCAAGTCTTCAAGGTATATTTATGATATTAAACACTGTGTACGACAGACTTTCAACTCCCTAGTTTTTGTTAGAAGAGCCATCCTTTTACCCTACTCCCCTAAACTTTACCACTTATGCACACAACTTACATAATACTGTAAGCTATGTGTTCCCTTGTCACATTTAGGCAGTGCATTGTTTCTAGCAAAAAAGGTGCCAGTACTCAAATGCTAGGCCACTCTTCAGGGGTGGGGTGATCACTGATGGACCCACCCCACAATAGCCAGGCCCCCTGCAGCCAGTCACAGAATCTATGACAAGGCAGAATTGGTGTGTAGAGCCTGAGCTCTTTCATTAAAACCTGGGGTCTGTGGGTCAATTTTAGCAGACAATGGAAAAGGTGCCGGTATTCAGTACCCCCAAGTACCCCCTCAAAAAAAGCCCTGCATTTAGGCATCTACATTTACACCACAACTATAGCAGGTGTATCTTAATTATAGGTGTGCTGATACTGGGTTACACAAATATTCTATAAGGGATTCTGGGAGCCCAGATGACGTTGTAGAATAGGCTCTCACTGTGACCAAATGGAGGTGTCAGTTATAGAGTCCTCCCCCCCATGATCAATTCCCTGTGCTGTTCCGAAATAACATCGTAAAAGTTGCACTGGAACAGAAACTCCCTTATATGGTATAGAAGCCCAGTCCAGTGCATCCTAGGATGCACTGGGCAGGACATCGCCATTTTGGAGGAGGCGCTGGAAGAAGGAGGGAGTGCTACTCCCTCCTCCGGCATCTGAAGGTACGGGGGGAGGTTTCAGGGCTGCTATACCACTGGGGGGGGGGGGGCGCGTTAGAACACCAGGTGTGGACTAGAGGTCCAGTGACCTCCAGCCCTCTCTTCTGTTGGGGGGCTGCAGGTCCACTGGACCTCCAGGCCCCTGTGTTGGTGTCCATGGGGGTGTGGGGGCTTGGAGGAGCACTAGGCGACCAGGGCTTTGTGTTTGGGAGGTTCAGGGGTCTACTGGACCCCCAGGACTGACAGTGGCAGCTCGGGCTGACGGTGACAGCCCGGGCTGCCTGGTATGGATGGGAGGAGGAAGAAAGCCTTAACCCTAATACCAGTTTCAAGCTGGTATAAGATTAAGGCATTATTTCACCCGTACAATCAGAGTGCAGTGCTCTGATCATATGTGAGCTCTGCAGTATTCCCTTGTGCACTCGCACCAGACCCCTCTGATCATTCCACGCTGGTACGTGTCCACATTTACCTTTGATCATCAGGGCATCAGTAGAACGATGTCTCCTAGCCCCAACGCCAACCAAAGGTCAGATTTAAGATTTTGGCACCCATGGGCAGGATGAGAGAAAACAATGCTGGTTGAGGGAGGAGATTACAAGTGCCATGGTGTTGCCCCTTTGAGGTCTATGGTCTTAAAGCACAAGGGACCAGGTCTGGGTGGCTGGTGCCTCAAAAATCTCACTTGTACTTGCTCCTTCCTCATTGCTACTACAGATCTAAATAAAGAATAGAGAAGCATGTGCTATTGCTGGGAGTCTGTCTTGGTGTTTTTTTCAACTGTCTCCCTCTGCCCTTGCCCATCCTCCACACAGCAGCACATTTGAGCATTTTTTAAGTAAACTGAGTTAAGAGGGCTTGCAATAAATGCCAAGGCTGAATAAACAGCATTGAGTTTTACCTTATAGCACTGAGCAGAGAATGTGCGAATTTATCAACACATGTTCCCCTGACATGTCTATTTCTCCACCAAAAGGCATTTTATTTTTTAAAGTCCTTCTGTAACGTCACTTATGAAAATATTAGAGGACTCAGCCTAATAGTGATCCCTGCCGTACTCTGCTGGTCCCTTGGCATTCAACAAAGTGGACCTCCTGGACCACAACTCCCTGACGTCCATTCATCAACCAATTTCTCAGACAAGTTAAAATGTCCTTCTGTCAGAGTGGAAAACAAGCCAGCAGATCAGTATAATATCCAGAAAGACTTTATTGAAGACTAGTAAAAAAGGCCCGTTTCTGTAGGCAAGAAAACGGGCCTTAGGCAGGCAATTCCTCCCCCCCCCCCTCCGTGCTACGGCCCCCTCGAACCCCCCCTTCTGCGAACCTGTTGTTCCCCCCCCCCCCCCCGTGCTGGCGAAAACTGCCCCCCGCCGCCGCTGCCATGGTTGAGCTACCTGTGCTTACAGCCGAAGTGTTGTTCTTCCCTTCCCGTAGGTTCTTCAATCATCTTGTCTGGAAGTTCCTCTGCGTGCGTCTGACGTCAGACGCACGGAGTTAAACTTTCTGAGATGATTGAGGAACCCACCCAAAGGGCAGAACAACACTTCGGCTGTCAGCACAGGTAGCGCACAACAGCGGCGGGGGGGGGGGTGCGGTTTTCGGCGTTCCGGGGGGGGATCAACAGGTTCGCGGAAGGGGGTGGGTTTCGAGGGGGCCATAGCGCGGGGGGTGACAGCTGATTCCGAGGCAGTAGGAGGAGTAGGGAAACACGCGCATAGAACGTTGGAGGTGAGAATTATTATATAGGATACCGTGCATAAAATCACACAGTTACCACAGCTCACCTCTAACTTACCCAACACTTTCCGTCTATCCTCCCTTACCTAATCTTTAAACAGTAATAATTGTACTTATTATCATGAAACGACTATGCCGATCTTCTCTTACCAACCTTCAAAGTATAAGAATTGTACTTGTTATCACGAAATGATTATGTCATAACCACACTCTGTAAGCCACTTTGAGCCTACAAATAGGTGAGAAAAGATGGGATACAAATACAATAAATAAATAAATAAAACAAATGCCCGACATGGTATCTTCAATAAAGTCTTTTTGGATATTATACTGATCTGCTGGCTTGTTTTCCACGTTGGATTTTGCAGATCGGTTGCCTTTTTGTTTTCTGGGACCTTCTGTCAGAGTGGCCAGAAGATTCTTCACCTCTAAGCTGGAAGTGCCAATGGTTTTACTGTTCCAGAAAGGCTGGATCTCCTGCATCCCCCTTCATAATTACTCCAGTCAGCTTAACAAAAAATTCAGTTGAGTTTGTTGGGTATGTCTTTTTTTGAAACCCTGGTGCGTGGGATCCCGATATTCATATGCTTCAAAGTAATCCACTATTTTAAGCTTCAGAGAAGGGCAACAAAGGTGATGAAGATGGAGGAATGTTTTTCCAATGAAAAATGGCTGAATAGATTAGGGCTTTTCAGCTAGGAGAGCAAACAGATGATATTTAGGAGAAAAGTTAAGACTTTACTGTTTCAAACGTTTATTTTATCAAAATAATTGTATCTGTTATCAGTCCAGAGAAGTATTCTGTCTTGTATTGCTTTGTTTTCTGCTTTGAACTTTTAATGGTATTAGTGGAATATAAGGTTGTATGGTATAGTGGTCTTATGAGCAAAAAAAGCACAAAAACAACAGGCGTGGAGGTGGGAAGAGAAATACACAATGAACAAGGAGTATGAGCGTCCAAAAAGTTTATTCGCCAAAGTAAACTGACCCAAAAAACCCTACATGGGCCATGTTTCCGCACAAAGCCTTCCTCAGGGGTCAATATGTTTCAGGTGAGTCAACAACGCAGAAAGTATGAAAACCATGAAATATTCGAGCACAGTTCACTAGACTGCATGCCGTGGACCAAAGTCTTCTCTGCGAGTGGTCTATGAGATCATGAGTTGGTTAGAATGGGTTACATGGAACAGTTTTTTATCCTTTCAAGTTAAAAAAAAGTGCTAGGGAACATTCTATTAAACTAATAGGTAGAACATTTAAAACAAATTGGGCAAAGTATTTTTTCGCTCCAGACACATTTAAACTGTGTTGCCTGATGAAGCTGTCAAAGTTAATAGCATAAACTGGGTTTTGGTCAAATTTTTGGAGGATGGATCAATAAACATGTATTAGTCAGGCAAGCATGGGGATCACCAATTCTTACATTTGGGAATGAGTTCGAGAGAAGGTATCTTCTAAATGACTCCGACTGGCCACTGTAGGAGACAGAATGCAAGGTTTAATGAACTGTTGGTGTTGTACTAACAAACGGACCTCTGTGTAAACAAAAATTTAGGATCCTGTGTTCATTATACTATGTGGAAAGAGAACCATACTAGGGTCTTGGACTTCAAAATGGCTGACTTCAAGAGGATAAGTGATAGTGATGAGGATTCCCTACTAAGATTCCAAGTACTGAAAGATACAAAGAGACTTTGGTATGCAATAAAAGGGAGTGTTGAGAAGACAACAAATCTCTGTGTAAGACAGGTTATCCAGCAGTGGTAAAGAGTGAGGAGGCCATCATTCAAAAACTACAGAAAGAAACCCATGGAGAGAGGACGACAGGCAGAAATGGCAGGAAAAACAAAGGGAGCTGAAAGCAGATGGATAAAATTGCTCAGTCGATAGAAAGAGAAGACAAATCTTTCTTTAGACATACAAGAGGAGAGTCCACGTGATGCGATGAGCTGAGCAGACGTGCAGCGCTGCAGCTCGTGGGCCCCAACTCCGTATCCTTAAAAATACTGCTCAAAAAACACTGATAGAACTCCCGCTGGCTACAGCACAACTGCATGGACAAATATCTGAATAAAACCCCGATCGGAATGGCGCTTCGAACTGGGAAAAGAGAGAAGGAAAAGGTTAAGTTGCCTACCTCCGACTCCAAAATGGCGGGCGAGTCGCAGCAATGCGAGCAAGCATTTTCGGCGGCACAACTAGAGCAACTAACAACTGCAGTGGTCAAAGCATGGCAGCCTAAATGGGACACTATGGAACAAAAAATTGATGCTTTCCATGCCAAATTGGAGGGACTAGAGACCCGCGCGGAAGATCTTTCGGTGCGGATTTCAGCCCTAGAAGATGACTCACAGGCCTATAGTGTGGACATTCGCGAGATTAAGCAGCAGCTCCAGGAACACTACGATAAGCTAGAAGACTTAGAAAACCGCTCCCGGAGAAACAATGTACGAATTGTAGGCATCTCCGAAAATATACCAGACAGGAATTTAGTGCCTTGGCTCACAGACTGGCTAACTAAAGAATTGGCTTTATCAGATTCACTTGGGCCTTTAGTAATCGAGCGAGCACACCGCGTGGGACGAAAAGCTGACAGCCAAAAGAGGCCTCGTGTTATAGTGGCGAGAGTGCTTAACTACCGCTCTAAAATGGAGATACTGAATGGATTTAAGATCAGGAGGGGAGACTTAACACATGAGGGGCGCCCAGTTTTGATGTTCCAAGACTACTCCTTTGGAGTACAAGAGCAACGGAAAAAATTTCATCAGATTTGCTCAATGTTGGCACAGAAGCAAATTCGCTTTAGGCTCCAGTATCCAGCTTCACTAAAAGTTCTGTTACAAGGACAATGGCAAACTTTTAAAACACCAGAGGAAGCCAAGACTGGACTACAAGAGAAGGAAATCTCCGAGGGAGATTGAAAGACTTGCAATGCTTGCTGTGAGTCAGTGAACAATATATCTAACAGCAGCAGTAAGTACAGGAATTATAAATCATACGGGGGGGAGGGCTCCTCGCTACTCAGGTGGACTCTAGCCACTTCTAGGCGCAGGCTTGGGCCTGGACGATGGCAAAGGGGTGGAAGGAAAGGTGGGGGATAAGGGGGGGATTGGGATTTAGGATGCAGTTGAATTTAAAAGTAAAGAGTACCAGATGTTATAAGCTGATGTATGTCAGGGATCAATGGGATTACACGGAACAATTAGGTAAATCGGGCAGTTGGGGTGAATGGCCTTGGAGCTGGGAGGACTGCATGGTTAGGGTACAGAGAGAGATTACAGTGTTAAGAGGCGAGATCGCTAAAACTGGTGAATTCAGTAAGCATGTCCACTAGAATTGTGACCTGGAATGTAGGAGGTATAAGCTCCCCTATTAAAAGGTCTAAGATCCTATCTGCGCTGAAAAGACACAAAGCAGATGTGGCATGCTTGCAGGAAACCCGCCTTACAGAGAAAGAACACTTAAAGCTGCAAAAGTCATGGGTCAGAGAAGTATTTGCTGCCCCGTCGCGTGGGAGGAAAGGGGGGGTTGCTGTGTTATTCCGAAAAGGACTCCCCTATAAAGCCACAGTTCTGGATAGGGGGGACAGAGGAGACTTTATCTTGTTAAAATTGTGGCTAGAAGGGAGGAACTTGTTACTGCTGGTATTATATGGGCCCAATAATTTTGATGCTAAATTTTTTAAAGACCTGGCGGGGAAGTGTTTGCAGAGTGGAGGAGGAGATTTGATAGTAGCAGGGGACTTTAATGCGGTTCTAGACCCCCTACATGATTGTACTAACACCCTGGCCTCTCATTACCGTGGGACAAGGGCGCGAGAATTTCAAATGTTCAATAAAACACTAGATTTAGTGGACACGTGGAGAGTACTGCACCCTGGGGAGAGCGATTACACACATAGATCAAGGGCACATGGCTCCCTGGCTAGGATAGACTATGTTATGTTGGCCCGACCTGTGTTCCATTTAGTAGAGGCAGCAACCATAGGCCCCGAAGAAATATCCGACCATGCCCTGGTGTGGGTGGACCTTAGGCTCAGGTCAGAGTTCAAGGGAGGGGCGGGATGGAGGTACCCGGCTTATTTGTATTCTGACCCGCACTTGCGAACACATGTGCAGAAGAACTGGGAACAATATATAGAGCATAATGGCATTCATGCAGAGCTCCAACCTGAGCTGTTCTGGTCAGCTTCGAAGGCAGTCCTGCGGGGAGCTGTCATAGCTTACTGTAGCATTAAGAATAAAAGGAAAGCAGCTAGCATATTGCACTTAGAACGACAGCTGCGGAGGGCCAAAAAGATACATCTGCACCATCCTTCTTTGATCACCCTGGAAAATTTAAAAGCAACCCAGGTAGCGTTAAATAGTCTGCTACATGAGAAGGAGGCGAAATCTACCTTATTTTATAAATATAAATTACAGAGGTTTGGGAATAAGGTAGGCAGAATGATGGGACGCTTAATTAAAACGGTAGGTGGCCCACGGACAGTGACATCTATAAAAAACCACAAGGGAGATAATATAACTGATAATGAAAAGATAGGACAGGCATTTACAGAGTACTTTACTAAATTATATCAAAAACAAACACCCGCAAATACACACGCGATCCGAGATTACTTACAGCAAATAGACCTCCCCAAATTAACAGAGGAGCAACTGGACGCTTTAAACCAACCATTGACAATGTCCGAGCTGCAGAAGGGGGTCAAAGCACTAAAACTGAGATCTGCACCGGGCCCAGATGGTTTTTCGGGGGAATATTATAAAATCCTGCCTGGTAAAGCATTAGCAGCACTCCTGGAATATTTTCATGAAATCATTGAGGAAGGGAGCCTCCCGAGATACGCGAACACGGCGTTGATAACGCTCATTCCTAAACCAGGGAAGCCCTTAGACAAAGTAGAATCGTATAGGCCGATATCACTATTAAATGTAGACACAAAAATACTGGCGAAAATGATGGCAGATAGGTTGGCACAATGCTTGCCTTCACTAGTAGGCACAGAGCAGGTGGGATTCGTGAGAGGACGACAGGCAGTACACAACGTTAGGAAGCTCCTAATGGCAATCGCAGAAAGTAGGCAGAAAGAGGCATCCACCCTGATATTGAGTCTCGATGCTGAGAAAGCTTTTGACAGGGTTGGGTGGGACTTTATGTTTCAAACACTGGGAATGATGGGTATAGGGGGGTGGTTTACACAAGCAGTAGGAGCCCTTTACAGTCAACCCAGAGCAAGTATATTGGTGAATGGGATCCGAGAACCAGAGTTTCCAATTTACAGAGGTACTAGGCAGGGGTGTCCCCTGTCCCCCTTGCTGTTCCTGTTGTCCCTCGAGCCCCTGATAAGAATGGTCCTCGCAGCTCCAGACCTACATGGGGTTACTTTGGCAGGTCAGACTATAAAAATTCTGGCATACGCAGACGACTTAATGGTGGTAATGAGGGAGCCTTCCAGAACCCTGGGACGACTGTTAGAGATTGTTGAACAGTATGGAAACCTGTCTGGCTTCAAATTAAACCTGCATAAGTCTATGGCACTCCCGGTGTTCCCGGTGATACAAACCACATGGCCTGGAACCTTTCCCCTGCAATGGGCGCAGACTTCGCTGACTTATCTGGGAGTCTATATCCCAATGGACTTGTCCAAACTCTATGAACTTAATGTGCTAAGGCTTTTACGAGATACTAAAAAGCAATTGCTGGCCTGGAAGGCGTTGCCACTTTCTTTAATGGGACGAATCGCTCTGGTTAACATGGTCATAGTCCCCAGATGGCTGTATACATTTCAGACCCTCCCATTATTTTTAAAGAGGACTGACGAACAACAATTAATAAAAACAGTCCAAACTTTTCTATGGAAAGGGAGGAAGCCACGCCTCCCATACTCAGTGCTGTGTATCCCGGCAGAATATGGCGGCCCGGGACTCCTAAATATCAAATTTATGACAGTGGCTAGTGGCATGCGCCATGTGAATGATTGGTTCAGAGGAACTCAGGACTTTACAAACACAACGCTTGAGCTACAACTGCACCCAGAAATACATTTCAGCACCTACTTACATGTAAGGGGGCCACAGATACCTTACATCTTGAGGGAGTCTGGAATAATGAGGACAGCGAGAATGGTGTGGAAGTGGATCTGTAAACTCCACAACTTTTCACCGAGGACTACTCCATACCTACCCATTTGTGGGAATCCGGCCTTTGAAGCGGGCCTACTGTACCCGGCGTTTCAGAGATGGGGACGCAGTGGGATGCGATATTTATTGCACGTTGTCACTCTTGAAGGAAAACTTAAATCCTTTTTGGAACTGCAGAAAGAATACTCTTTACCTCCCTCGGATGAATTTCACTACTTCCAATTGCGGCATTATGTGCACTCTTTGCCATGGGAGGATTTAGCAGAGGACGTTCAAGAGGAATTAACTTCAGCTTATTCTCTCACAGCACAACAAAGGGTTCCACTTAAATTTCATCATAGACATATTAGAGATACAGCAGAGGAATTGGATTACAATAAGCTGCTGGTCATGTGGAAGAATGATATACAATTAGACTTGACAGCATCTCAACTTAAAGAACATCTGTTAAAGATACGGAAACAATCCAACATGGCCATGCACTGGGAACTGCAATATAAAATAGCACTCCGCCTATACATATCCCCGAGAAGAGCCTTTCATATGGGGCTCTCCTCATGGGGGGAATGCCCCAAATGCGGGGAAGTAGGAGCCACTCTGGGGCATATGCTCTGGAGTTGCAGGGGAGTAGTGCGATTTTGGACACGTCTGACACAATATTCCTCTAGCCTGTGGTCCGCAACGTGGAAATATGACTCTGGATTGTTGCTGGGACAACCAAAATTCATCTATCCAGTCCCAACAGGATTTACAAGTTTTGTCCAGAAAGCAATTATAGTTGCTAAGCAGGTGATCATGGCTGGGTGGCTGTCTCGGCGATACCCCACACAAACTCAATGGAGGACGCGCATGATAACATTATTGAGGTTGGAGAGAGTAGGGGTAGTGGACTTCAATTCCAAGGCTGGATTACAATTTCAAGTGGTATGGGACCTCTTTCTTCACACATTGACTCCGTCAGCTAGAAGTAGATTATTGAATTGCTAATGGTACTCTGTAGATTAAGCATAAAAGGGGGGGGGGGGGGGGGATAAGGGAAAAGGGAAGAGGGGAGGGTGAAAGAGGTTGGTTGGGGGGGAAGTTCCTATAAATAAGTTATAATCATTGTGTTTCTGTAGCAATAAGTTTTCTTTGTTCTGCAATAAAAGTGACTTAGCATAAAGTTAAGAGGGAGGGAAGGGAGGGAGGGGAAGGTTGTTGGGAGATAAATGGAAAAAAGTGTTTTGACGCTGGGAGAAAGGCTGACAGTTGACTGTCAATTAACAATGTTATTTGTTGAAATGCTGTGAATGTTTAATTTCTTCATTATATCAATAAAAAAAGATTTAAACATTAGACATACAAGAGAGAGACAAACAACAAGAGGAAAACTAGGGAAGATAAAAACAGAAAGTAGGGAACTAGCAAAAAAGGGAAACACTAGTTCTATTTGCTCATCATTCCCCCCCCCCCCCTCCAAAAATAAATGGAAGGTGAAGGACCTGAGATGGGAAATGGTGATAAATGTAAAATGACTATAAACTAAGGGCTAGATCTACTAACATGTGTTTACTATGTTAATATGCGATGAACACAAGTTATTAGTAATGTAGAAACGTCAGGTGTGATATTTAACCAATGGTTACCAGAGCTTTTTCTAAATGCCGCTGACACAGGTTTTTATACCCAAATATTTATCACTGGACTGTACTCAGATATTGGCACTGAATATCTGATGAGTGTCTGGTGATTGCTGGAATTTATCTGGATACCACCGATGCTCTGTGCCAGTTCCCAGACAGCCATCCAGACAAGTCAGGACAGCTATTTAATGGCATTAATGTGCTTTAATGTGCAACAGTGCAACTTCATGTATTAACAGATGTCAGTAAACAGCCCTAGATTACAGAGCAGATACTTGAATGGGACAAATTTGCTTAATGGGTGATCAGGCTTCCCCAAGTGGCTGGTCAGCTGAACTGCAGGGGTATATGAGAAGCAGGAGGCAATAGAACATAGGCAGCGTATATTCCCTCTGTACTCACTCTTTAAAAGCTCGGGGCTCATGGGCCAACACTGGAATTGTCAACGGTCTTTCAGACCCTGTGTTGTAATAGGGCATAGATGGTTTATTGTGTATTTGCTATACTACCTTCAGCAGTCGTATCAAAGTGCACTAAAAGATGCACAGTTGTTCAACTGAGTCAATGATGTAGCCAGGGATTTTTTTACAGGGGTGTGTCTCCCGTTTGCCCCCCCCCCCCCCAATACCTTAAAATCATCTCTCTTGATTTCCATTCCTTTCCTAATAATACCTAACATTCTATTTGCTTTTTTAGCCGCTGACGCACACTGAGAAGAGGGTTTCAATGTATGATCAACAATGACACCTAGATCCCTTTCCTGGTCGGTGTCTCCTAATGTGAAACCTTGCATTACGTAGCTATAGTTCAGGTTCCTCTTTCCCACATGCATCATTTTGCACTTGCTCACATTAAACATCATCAGCCATTTGGACGCCCAGTCTCCCAGTCTCGTAGGTCCTCTTGTAATTTTTCACAATCCTCTTGCGATTTAACAACTTTGAATAACTTTGTGTCGTCAGCAAATTTAATTACCTCACTAGTTACTCCCATCACTAGATCATTTATGAATAATCAATGGGCCAGCATAAGCCATGAGGAGGAGGGATCCAGCCGGTGCAGTAGTGACTGGTATGAGGTTTAAGAGGGAGCAGCAGTAGAAGCAATCAGTGCTGCTGGCTGCAAGAAAAGTGGGAGCCAGGAGCAGTAGTGGCTGTGGGAGGAAACACTGGCCCAAGTGACAGAGAAGGTGGGGGGAGGAGGGAGAGAGGGAGACTGCAATAATGGAGTGGAAGTTGGAGAGAGACTTGTCCCTCCTCCTTCTCCCTCCCCCTCCCCCATCCCCAACCACTGTTTGGCCATGATCCACCCCCTGTACTTGGAAAGAGTACACAATTGAGAATGGACAAATCCATGGGATATTAAATGAGATTGAGAATGTGCTGACAGCATCCCTTGCAGCTCTATACAACTTGTTCTTGAAGATGAGGGGGAGGGGAAGGGCGTGCAGTAAGGCCCTGAGGGACTGGAAGAGAGCGGATATACTTTTGCTACACAAGTGTGGGAGTGGGAGACAGGCAACTTCAGACCTGTTAGTCTAATATCAGTAGTGTGTAAAACTATGTCAACACTTCTAAAGAATTAGATGATGAAATACTTTGAATCAGAACAGCAAAAAATGTGGTTTAACAAAAAGAAGAGCCAGCTAGACAAGCTTAAGTGAATTCTTCAACGAAGTGTCAAAACTGATGGATGTTGCCTATTTGGACCTCTGACACTCTTCTATTTAGTGAAAGCAATGTGACCAGTGGGGTTCCCCTGGGCTCAGCACTCAGACTGGTTCTTGTCAATATTTTGAACAACATCACTGAGGAACTTGAGGGGACCATCTATAACAGCAAATCATCCAAAAAGAGTAGAAAAAAAGGAAAGGGGTCCTGAGAAAAACTACAAGAATGGTCAAGGGTTTGGAAAACAAAAGTTTCAATTCAATCTGAAACAAAAAAAAAGTGTAAATCACATATTTGGGGCGGGGCAGGGCTGGCTTAACCATTAGGCACTACTGGGAGGTTGCCTAGGGCAGCAGCTTCTTAGGGGTAGCAAAGAGAGCTGCAGTCAAAGCAACACAATAAATCAGGACAAACACATAAATTCAAAGAACCATCAATGAATACTTTTGCCTGCAGAAAGGGTGGGTAATTTTCAAGGAGCCCATTTTCTAGGGTAAATGACTTTTGGAAATGGTCTTTATCATTTGGGTGTGTGTCTAACATATACACACACTTAAAACATGGAGAGGGTAGTAGGTAACTGGAATGCCCTCCCGCGGGAGGTGGTGGAGATGAAACAGTAACAAATTTTTTAAATGCATGGGATAAACTCAAAGTAATCCTGTTCAGAAGGAATGGATCCATAGAAACTTAGTGGTGATTAGATCGCAACCCCAGTAATTGTAAGCAAAGCCAGTGTGGCAGACTTCTATGGTCTGTGCCCTGATCGTGGCTAGACAGATTCAGCTTCAGACGTTTTAGAACAAGGACCATGCCAGGCAGACTTCTACGGTCCTTGCCCTGAAAATGGCATGGACAAATCAAGATCAGGTATACATATGAAGTATCATATCACAACTTATGCTATGAGTTATCTTGTTGGGCTGACTGGATGGACCATAAAGGTCTTTATCTGCCGTCATCTACTACGTTATTATGTTAAAAGCTTGATGTATTGGATGAGGGACCCAGATCACTGTCAGTCCGTCCCTGGTGGACATTAACATTTACATGGCAATTATTATTATTTGTTACATTTGTATTTCACATTTTCCACCTATTTGTAGGCTCAATGTGGCTTACATAGTACCGTTACGGCGTTTGCCAGTTCCGGTATGAACAAATACAAGGTGATATTGTGGCAGAATAAGGTTCACGTATGGTAAGTACATTGGGGGAACTTAGAGAGGAAGAAGAAGAGATGGGATAGGTCCATTACAGTCTTTGGTTTTGTTGCGTCGCAGGTATCCAGGTTTTTATGTTGGGTCTGTGGGGTATGCCTTTCTGAACAGGTTTGTTTTTAGTACTTTTCAGAAATTTAGGTGGTCGAGCGTAGTTTTTACTACTTTTGGCAGTGCATTCCATAGTTGTGCGCTTAAATAGGGAAAGCTGGATGCGTAAGTTGATTTGTATTTGAGTCCTTTGGCTTGGGTAGTGGAGATTTAGGTCTGATCTTGTAGTGTTTCTGGGTGGCAGGTCTATGAGGTCTGTCATGTATCCCGGAGCTTCACCGTAAATAAGTTTATGAATTATTGTGCATATTTTGAAAGCAATATGTTCTTTGATTGGGAGTCAGTGCAGTTTTTCTCAGAGGGGTATGGTGCTTTCAAAACACGTTTTTCCAAATATAAGCCTGGCTGCTGTGTTTTGGGCGGTCTGAAGTTTCTTTATGATTTGTTCTTTGCATCCCGCATAAATTCCATTGCAATAGTCTGCGTGGCTTAGTACCATTGATTGTATCAGGTTGCGGAATATTTCCCTCGGGAAGAATTATGCGGACAAATGATTAGAATGCTGGCATTTACACACTTATGAGCGCACATTCATGTGCAAATGCCACAAATTGACTGCCCCCATCGTATCGTCTACTCACTTGTCCTTTAGATTGTAAGCTCTTTGAGCAGGGCCTGTCCTTTTATGTTAAATTGTACAGCGCTGCGTAACCCTAGCAGCGCTATAGAAATGTTAAGTAGTAGTA
The DNA here is from genome assembly GCF_901765095.1 of Microcaecilia unicolor. NCBI lineage: Eukaryota > Metazoa > Chordata > Amphibia > Gymnophiona > Siphonopidae > Microcaecilia > Microcaecilia unicolor. Next base: position 110,488,886 of record NC_044041.1, read on the forward strand.
GTAGTAGTAAACGTGCCTTAAGTACAGCTCTATAAATACAGTACGCTCTTGATTATCCGACGTAAACTGGACTGACCCATTGTCGGATAAGTGAAAAGTCAGATAATACGGAAAACACTGCATAAACCCCTCAGATAATGCATAAACAATGGTATAATGTTGCTCTAAAACAAAGATTTTTAATAGAAATAAAGGAGATAAGATGGCGTCAATGAGGGAAGGGGGGCCTGTCGGATATAATGGATGGTCAGATCACCGAAGGTCGGATAATCAAGACTGTACTGTACAGCAGCGTTTCCCAAGTCCGGTCCTGGAGTACCCCTCTTGCCAGTCAGGTTTTCAGGATATCCACAATGAATATGCATGAACTTGATTTACATTTAATGGAGGCAGTGTATGCAAAACAAGTTCATGCATATTCATTGTGGATATCCTGAAAACCTGACTGGCAAGGGGGGGGGAGTACTCCAGAACCAGACTTGGAAAACACTGTTGTACACACGTATCACACATAGCTTGGGATTTACAGGGCATGAGCAGGATTCCCACTTACACATGTGACAGACAGACTACTATAAGTTAGGCTCCCATCTGTAGAATTTTGCTGAAAATGCTTACACTAGTGGCATAGCTACGTGGGGCCACGGGGGCTTGGGCCCCCGTAGATTTGGCCCTGGACCCCCTGCCGACGACCCTCTTGACCCTCCCCTCCCGCCGCCAATCCTACCCCTCCATATGTGCAGGACGTCAGACTCACAGAAACAGAATGAAGCCTTGCGCCGGAAAAAGAGGACCTCGGCTGGCGGGGGTTGGGGTCCCCCGCCAGCAAAGGTAGGTGATGGCAGGAGAGGGTTGGAGGCGGGAGGGGGGGTCGAGAGGGTCGTCGGCATGGGGGGGGGGTCAAAGTTGGTGGTGGCGGCGGCGGGGGGGGGTCAACAATGGCGGAGGGGGGTCGGCGGCACTGGGGTGGGGCTAAAATGTGCCCCCTCACCTCGGGCTCTGGACCCCCCTCCCGCCGAAGTCTGGCTATACCCCTGGCTTACACCAGCTATATGGCTGGCATAAGTACTTGTGCCTAAATTATAGGCATGTATCTAACCTGTTACACTAGTATTCTATGAAAAAAAGTAGGGACCTAATATTTAGATGGTGTCAGTCAGCAATTTGCTGACTGCTGCTGACATTAAACCTGGAAATTCAGTGCCAGGCCATGTCCAGGCTTCGGCATTGAATATCCGGGATTGTGGAACCAGTTAAGAGTGATATTCAGCATTTAACCAGCTATGGGTTACTGCATAAAGATAAGACCATGTTTTATGTGGTCCTATTTATGTGGTTAACCTGGCCGGTTATGTGCTGAGTACTGGCATTTAACCGGACAAGTACTGACTCCACCCCTGGAACGGCCCCAGAACAATTGTAAGCTCTGTTGAGCAGGGGCTGTCTCTTCATGTTCAAGTGTACAGCCCTGCGTACGTCTAGTAGCGCTTTAGAAATGATAAATAGTAGTAGTAGAATAGTCAGTTTTCCAGTAGCTGCTAAGCAGACATTTTCTGTTGTGCTGCTGAAAATTAGCAGTTAGCCCTGAATAGGCGATTTAACCTGCCAGGAGCCATTTCTGGACGATTAAATTGCTTTGAATTTTGACCATAGGTGTCTATATTCCTTTGAAGAACAGGCTTCACATAGGCACCCTCTAGGTGCCTTAACAGAAGTGCAGTGTTACGGAATTGCCTTCCACATGTGCACAAACCCATTAGCCATGTCTAGTGGTGGCCCTACCATTAGGCCACCTGAGGCAGGGGCCAAGGCGGCACTCTTCTGAGGTGGCATCTCCCCCCTTCCATTCCTTCCTCAACCCCCTTCCTCAAACTTACCTTTTTGTTTGTTTGTTTCTTTAAAAGGCGGTGGCAACAGTGACAGCAGCAGCAGCAGCGATTCCCATAGGCTGCTCTGCCATCAGTCCCAGCCCCTTCTCTATAGTACAGCCCGCTTCTGAGGAAACAGGAATTTACTTCAGAGAGGCGGGCTACAGTAGAGAGAAGGGGCCAGGACGGGCAGCAGAGCAGCCTATGGGAATCGCTGCTGCAAATGTCACTGCTACCTGTTAAAAACCAAAAACAAAAAGGTACATTCGAGGAAGAGGGTTGGGGAAGGAACAGGAGGGGGAAGATGTCAAATCGTGGTGGGGGTGCAGGGGCGTAGTCAGACAGCAGACTTTGGGTGGGCCTAGGCAAGAAGTGGGTGGGCATCAAGTGTTCTCCCCCACACACCAAAATAATATCTCAGCTGGTGGGAAAATGCTTCTCTCCATCTTGGCAGTCTGCAGCAGGAATGCACTGAAAACTGAGCATGCACAGGTGCCACTGTTGTGGACAGCAGCGGTTTCGTTACCGTCAGGGGGAAGTTTTCAGCTGGTGGAACTTGGGATCCCCACCAGCTACCACTAAACGTGTGATACTGTTGGGTGGGCCTGAGCCCTAAGTGGGTGGGCCCCAGCCCACCCAGGCCCACCTGTGGCTATGCTACTGGGGGGTGGCAGCTCATTCCTTGCCTCAGGCGGCAGATTGTCTTGGGCCGCCCGTGGCCGTGTCCCAGAAAGAACAAAAAAAAAAAAACCAACCTGTCATACAAAAGCAAGACCTTACTGGACCAAGCAAGCAGAGGTTTTCTTTCACCTTGAACATTTTACCAAGCAGCGCTAAAAAATAGCCTGTGGTAGCCCCAACATGGATCAATCCCCTGCGTTGAGGCCAGTTTTGACGCTGCCAGTAAAAGGTAGATTTTTCTATTTTTCTGTAAAAGGGGTATATAAAAATATAAATGCATGGAAAAGTATGAATGGCCAGCTGGGCAGCATAATAAGATGATGAGCTGGGGCAGCATGTGGGCAGCAAATAGAGGCATGCTGGATAGAGAGAGCGAGTGGAGGAGAGCATTGCTTAACAGGCTGTCGCTTGTAGCCAGAGCTCTTTCTAGGGCGTGCAGAGCTCCCATTCTCTGTGCATGTAATGAGCACAGAAGGAGTGAGTGACAGTTCGAAAGTTCAGTTAGAAGAGTAGGCTTGAAAGGGAAACAGCTGAGAGATGTGCTGAAGATTTAAAGCATTGCTGAAACCCTCTTAACGTATCTGTCGTTATTAAGTTTAATGGTAAAGAATAAGTACAGTGTATGTGTGAGTGTGGAGAAGCTGCTTTTGAAGAGAGTAAATATCTCTTTTGAAAGAGAAAGAGAAAGTGAAGTGTTCAGATCTGATTGGATTGTTGTGGGGAAAAGCTGAAAATATATGTTGGAAGGAACTAAGAATCAAATCGATGGATGGATGAATAAATGTTAATTTTCTAGGAGAGAAGTATTTCAAAACTAGTTTTAAAGGAGTTTGAGGTGTCTGAGAAATCCAAAGAGGGGTTTTTTTTGTTTCTAAACTGAAAGCTGTGAGGAATTAATAAATGTCCTCAGTCTATTGAATCTGGATAGTGAGTTATTAAGGGAAACAGGTTCAGTTGTGCAGAAATTTAATGGGCCTGATATTCAGCCAAAGGCAGGCAGCTCCTTTGCTGTCCGCCGCTGGCATTAAACCCGGTGACTGGCATTGAATATCCGAATTTATTTTGGCCACTAAAAAGTTAACTGGCTATGCCAATATTCAGTGCTAACCAGTTAACTCTTTAGCGGTCAAAGATAGGCCTGCTATTTAAGTGGCCTATTTTAACCACTCAGCATAGCTGGTTTGGCACTGAATATCCGTGCCTAACCGGCTATGTCGCGTGAGACTTGGATGTTATATTAAGTATTAGTCTTGTACAAATCAAAATGGAAGATAAGGCCTAAAACAGTCTACTAGAGTAGTTGGTAGAGAAAAGCACTCTAAAACATTCCCGACCTTTGGCACACCAATTCTGGGTTCTGTGAGTGAGGGGGAGCCCAGGCTCAGTGTGCTGATTGTATGCTTAAGTCACACAGTTCACTTTGTCAGGATATTCCCACTCTACCCATCCTCAAGGATCATCTCTTCCTTTCTTCATCACCATACCTTTCCTCCCCTCCCACCCTCTGGCATCAGATCAGCTCCCTCCCCTATCGTCCCCTGATATCAATAACATTGGTCAAGCAACCTCCTTACTTCCTCCTCTGACTCCCTTTTGAAGTCTGAACTAGAGAATGACATGGGGACCCACAATAACCATGGGGATGGGGTCGGGGACAGAGCCAACGGGGATGGGGACAGAGCCCACGAGGATGGGGACAAACTTCGGCCCTGTGTCATTTTCTGCTGTGAAGACTGTTAATGAACTGGACTGTTATTTGAGTGATACAGACAATGATATTTTGATTTTTTTTGGAAAAACAAGCAAACATGCTGGCCACAACTAGCAAACTTTGAATGGGGGGTCCTGTACATCCTGCTACCAGCACATCTTCTAAGAAGACATCTTTTATTGCAGGAAGGACTGTGGAAGACAGGAGAGCTAGACTGAATCCTGAGATTATTGATGACTTCGTATTCATCCACAGATTAAAAAATCATAACAGTACTTCACAGGGCATATTTCTCCCCTCTAGGGAATACAGAACGGGTTGTATTTTGTACCCCTGGACATTTTAACTGGGTGGATTAGGATTCCTTGGGGTAGTAGAAATCAGCTATTGTTGGGGTTGGAAGAGTAGAGGGTGGTGGTGAGGAGGGTTATTATAGCTGCTCGCTGTTTTATTATTGTTTTCTATTTGTAATTTATGCACAATAGTTGCACAGCATATTGTTCCTTTTTGTACTTTAATAAAAAGATTTAAATATAAAATCATACTTGTTCCAGGCTTCTGCAGATGAGGACAGAGCCCATGGGGGTGGAGGGGGGGGATGGGGTGGGGACGGAGACACACTTTGTCCCTGAGTCATTCTCTAGCTTGAACCACAGTAGATCCCACGGTCCTACAAGACCCATTGGCCCCTGTAACACTGACTTCAGAGGGAAATCAGCAGCTGGTAAGCAACACTGGTCTCTGGAGGGGTGAATTGATTTTATCTGCTGTTACAAGTTTAAACTGTTGCTTCCTAACACTTGATTCTTTCCTCAATATCTACTGTCTGTAAGTACCAATATCATGATCATCATTCAAAAAAGAGGTGCTCCTGTTTGCGTAATGCCTTTCCTGCCTACACTGCCCAATGTAAATCGTTCCTGCTCCACAACACTACAACCACAAATACTGACCCACAGTCCTGCCTTACAGGAACTAGTCAACAAAAACAGCCCATCCGCAAAAGACACCCAGCTCTCTCATGTCTGTGGAGTGAACTGTGATTTGAACAGAGATCTATCAGGTGCAACCGTATCCAGAAAAGGCATTTTAGACACATGTAGAACGAGAGAATCAAACAGCTGCTCCAGTCAGCCTGCACATCTGCCAAAGCAAGGAGTAACAAAACAAAACAAATAAAAAGCGAAACAAAAATCCCGCTTCACTCACCTAAACTGGCGTGATTAGTACAGCCATCCATGTTAGGTCAGCAGATCAAAAAAAAAGCACCCACGTACACCTTGGAAAAACGAAAGTCAGCTTAGAAAAAGGATATGCAAAGTGATGTTGCTCCAGGGCAGAAAGCTACAAGTTGTTTGCAAGCAGCTCCGGGAGCGTCAGCCTCTGATTGCAGGGGCTCAGGATTCAGAATCAGCAGCTGTAGCACCCAGACCCCCCCTCCCGACTGGGGGAACAGGGCAAAACCCTTCCCTCTCTCTGCACCCGAGAGCAAGAGACTGAAAGTGAAGCCAGGGGAAGAGCATGATGCTCAGTGCCTCTCTCTCCTCCCCCAGGAAGCGCCTGACCCTGTCACAGTTCCCCTGTATTACTGCTTTTCAGGCTGTCATTCGGGACAGGAAAGGGCTTAAAACCCTCTGCGGCCGGACGGACTCCTGTCTGGGGCAGGGCTACTCTGGGAATTGTCTCCTCCTACCAGAAGAGTTCCTGGCCTCTAACGCTGGGATAAGATAAGGCAGCTGTGCACATGTACCGTCTGAGCTGTGGTGGGAAATAAAGTCTTCCCACTGATCTCCCTCTGAGCGCGTGTTCTGTATGACTGTGAATGATTTTGTCTATACCTCGTGGTGGTGTGCTGAGATTTTCAGTCCTTTCAAATGATGGCGTTCCTTTCCATGTTTTAGTTTTATTACTAGTTTTATCATGCGTGTAAAACGCCTCGACTCGGGCTCGAAAGAGGCAGTATATCAAATAACTAAATGGTAAGTGGAATTTAGACGCGCATTGGGGACCAGCTTGGAGCTAGGGTTGCTTTCCATCTCAACCAGATCAAGGCAAACAGGCTGAACCCGTCTTGGTTCTGGCCTAAGACAAGCATAGACATGTAAAGTAGTCCTCATGCATTGGGATAAAAACCAAGCTTGGATTAGCAGGTTCACCTTGACTTGGGTGAGATGGCGTATCTTGCCACAAGGATTGGCTTTAGGAGGTTTGGATGCTAAGACAGGTAGGATCCATCTGGAGGGATGTGGCCATAGTGGGCCTGGGCCTCTCCACTTTTGCCTCAGGGCCAGGGCTGATGTTAGACATTCAGAGGCCCTGGAAAGAAACTGGTGAGGAGGGGGGAGTCCCAAAGCCTGCCTGCAAGCTGTGTCTCCTTCAGCTTGAGACAAGCATGGGGGCCCAGGGTAATTGCTCTGTTTGCCAACCCCAATGCCAGCCTGCTCAGGCCCCTAGCAGCCAGGTGCACAATTCATGTAGCTAGTGGAGATCCATGGGTCCTACCAGCTGAAGAATCCAAAGCCTACCCCAGAGTCAGCTGTATAGTGTGGCAGCACTTTGAGCCATTACCACTTGCACTGCAAGCACATTCAGTTGTCCAGGGCTGCCGAGAGGGGGGGGGGCAGGGGGGACAAAATTCCCTGGGCCCGGGCCTCCAAGGGGGGCCCGGCGCCGGGGTTTCTCTCCTGCTACCAGGCCACCAGCTCCATCTACAACCCCCCTCCATCTGCCACCAGGCCCCCTGCATTCAAATCAGCAACGCCTCACCTCCGTGTGAAGGCGGCAGATCGCCTCCCTTCGGGTCTTCCCTCCCTGTGTCCTTCCCTCGTCTGATGTAACTTCCTGTTTCCACGAGGACAGGACACAGGGAGGGAGGCGATCTGCTACTTTCACACGGAGATGAGGCGCTGCCGATTTGAATGCAGGTGGCGGTTGGAGGGGGGTTGTCGATGGGGCTGGGGGGTGGGTGGGTGGAGACTGGGGACTGCAGCGCCGGCGGCCTGAGTAGCGATTGGGGGCGGCGGCAGCGGCGGGGGCCTTGCCCTGGGCCTGGCTCAGTCTCTCTGCGGCCCTGCAGTTGTCACGAAATCAGCATCGGGCAGTGCCAGAGACATAGTTCAAGGTGCTGCTGTAGTCTGCAGTTTCTTCAGTGCACTGTACAGCTGAGTCAGAGTGGGATCTGGATTTCTTCAGATGGTGAGGCTTTAAGATAAATATTTCATTTTAATTTTGGTGGCGGGTGAGGAAGGGAAAGCAAGGTGAGGAAATGGGTTGCTCAGTGCCTAGTGCCCCTCCTCCATGTTAACCATCGCCTCCCCCCCCCCCCCAGTTCATTTCTGGCTATTGAGGGCAAATTAGGTGATTAGCTGATAAGATAATTAGCTAATAGTTATTCTGGTAGAGTTTGTGGCTTGTCTGGTCTGTTTGGAGTATGATTTTGCCCTAAAGTGGTCCCAAAACAAAGAAAAGGTTCTCACAAAGATTTTGCTGGCAATATGAGAGAAGAATGCCACACTTTGGAAATATATTACAATTTATTGGTAATATAAAAATATATATATTGTATATATTATTGTGGCAAAGCAATTACAAACTTAGAATCAAAACTTATCAGTACTTGTCAGAAAACTGAGTTAGCAATAGCAGTGCAACTAATAATTATTCCTGATAAAGAACTAACAGACAAATGAATAATAACCTAAGGAACCACATGGCACAGGTCCTAACTCACACTTGGAACCTAGCAATGCTTTCTATCTTACCCACTAGACTATAGGAAGTATGACACTCTCTCTCACCCCTTGGATGCACTCCCGGAAAAGTCCATTGCTCCCCCTCATGTGGCAGGTCTCACCTCTTTCTCTCTCTCTTTGTTTCACTGACTGCAACATAACCATTCTGTCATGGTTACTTCAAGACATCTGTATTTCTCTCTGGTGTGAAACCCACAGAGTGTGATTTAATTACCTCGAGTATTGTGTCCAATTCTGGTCGCGGCATCTCAAAAAAGATATGAAGGAATTAGAGAAGGCGCAGAGAAGGGCAACGAAAATGATAAAGGGAATGGAACGACTTCCCTATGAGGAAAGAAGGTTAGGGCTCATCAGCTTGGAGAAAAGGCGGCTGAGGGGTGATATGATAGAAGTCTACATGATAATGAGCGGATTAGAGCGGACAGATGTGAAGCATTTGTTTACACTTTCAAACAACAACAAAACCAGGGGACACAAGATGAAGCTAGAATATGGTAGATTTAAAACAAATAGGAGAAAGTTTTTCTTTACTCAGCGTGTAGTTGGACTCTGGAACTCATTGCCGGAGAATGTAGTGACAGCAGCTGGCCTTACGGAATTTAAAGGGGGTTTGGACAGATTGCTGAGGGAAAAGTCCATTGAACATTACTAAAAAAAAATTGGGGGGGGGGGGGGTTGCCGGGTTCTTGAAGCCTGGATTGGCCGCTGTCGGAAACAGGATGCTGGGCTTGATGGACCCTTGGTCTTTTCCCAGTATGGCGGTGCTTATGTACTTATGAGGTAACCAATACCAGCACTGATAAGGAGGGTCATTTGCAAGGCCAGGGGACTCACTATATATTTTGCAGAACAGTCATCCTAGATCCTACTGATAATATTCACCATCTAGCCAGCTCAGTGGTTCTAATTAGCCAAGGCCTTAGCTTATATACTGTCCATGTGCACACCTATAGCAGTAAGTCTTTGTGTGCCCAGCTGATCCAATCAGAGAACCGTTCTATACATGATACGATGTCCTCTATATCATGCACTCTTGCTGGACAAGAAGGGAGACAAGAGAAAGGAGAAGAGGCTCTCGGGAAGGAGAAACATGTAGTTACAGAAAAGGGAAATGGGACTTGATATACCGCCTTTCTATGGTTTTTGCAACTACATTCAAAGCGGTTTCCATAGTATATACAGGTTCTTATTTGTATCTGGGTTAATGGAGGGTTAAGTGACTTGCCCAGAGTCACAAGGAGCTGCAGTGAAAAGGGCTGAGTGCCTTGCACCCAGGCCCAGATGCTCAGAACTCCGGCACTGTAGAGGACAGGGCTGGAAAACACCGGCCTGAACACCAAAGAAAAATTACCGCACAATGCTCAACACTAACAAAATGCACACTGTTAGTGTTGAGCATTGGAAGTTAGAGGGGGAGGAATGTGTCTGGCGCATACCCACAAGAGCTGTGAGGTAGGCTGGGCTGTTGTGCACATGCCCAGTCAAAAGGGAATGACTGTGATCTCTGGAGCAGAAAGTCAACCAGACAGCAAAAATGTAAAAATATACAAGTAAAAATTTTTTTTTAAAAACTCAACCATAACACTGGAGACGACAACAGAAGCAAGTTTATTTTATTTATTTAGGAAAACTTGATGTACCGCCTTAAACTAGTGGCTAGCCCTAGGCTGTGTACAAGAAAAACAATAATTAGAAGCAAAGAGTTACAGAAATTGCAGAGCTGTACACAGAGCTACAGCTTTCTTGTACCCACAACAGGAACTAGAGATCGGTAGGGGATCCCTAAGATTAAGCAAAGATCAGCTGCTGCCATCCCTCCCTCTGCTCCCAGGGACTCCTGTGTAACTCTGCAAACTCACCCTAACACCTGCTCAGAGCAGTTGGTAGGTTTCAGTCTTTAGAGCAGGGGTTTTTTTTGTATTTCATTTCTCTGAGCATTGGAGGGAATCACAAATGGCCTAATTTACATCACATTGTAATACTAACAGTCTCGTTTGCATAGAATTTTCAGTAGCTGCTTCCATGTACAGTAAAAGCAGCGCCAAAATCTTTTGTGCATTAGGCACATGATAATGATAAACCAGTCTAAATGAAGCGTTGCAAGCCCAGTTAGCTTTGAGCATCGGGGCCTCAGTACTCATGAACCAGAAGTCATAAATATGAGCTGTACTGACTAAGAACCAGTACTGGGTAGTTCCAGAGAAGTGCTGCATGCACTACAAACACAGGGGCTGATGCACAGCGACACCCGTTAAATACGGGTGCTGTGGGAAAATTTACCAGGTCGCAAACAGCAACCAATGCACAAAGGGGATCGCATGCAAATGAGAGGCACAGAGCCCCTTCTGAGCACTGGTCACTGTTTGTGACATGCAACTGTCAAATGCGTTTGACAACTTGCCACAACTTAAGGTTTTATAGTTGCGAGGGGGAGGGGGGAGAGGGACTCAAGACAGGGTCCTGTGGACCTCCTGCCCCTTCTGCTACATAATCCCTGGTGGTCCCAGTGGGCCCCCTGACCCCCCTTGTAGCCAGAATCACCCTAGTGGTCTTGTGACCCCCTTCCTCTCTCTGTACCTTGAAAAAGATGGAACAATGAACAACACGTCCTCCCTCCTGCCTCTGGGCCTGCCCTGCGCAAACTGGTGGCACCCAGCCCCTGCCTGGTTCATCCTGGAATGTACTGGGCAAGGCTAAGTGCCACATAAGGAGTATTATATGGCACTTAGCCCCACCCGGTCACTTCTATCCATAAGTCAGCACTAGCCCCATGTCTAAGCATGGTGTATGAGTATCTGTATTGACCTAGTTCCATAGCCTGGTGTTAATTGTCTTAGACCATCTGCTGGCACTTCCATGAGGGATGTGAATGCTAATTATTCAGAACCACCCACAAACTAAAGCTCTTTAGTTTTAGGGTTACCATATGTCCTCTTTTAAGAGGACATGTTCTCTTTTTGGATGTTTTCAGATATGTCCTCCAGGATTTTTAATTTGTAGGGTGTTGCAAAATAACTCTCCTCTCGTGTGTCTGGGCAAAAAACCCTTTATTTGGGAGTCAATCCCCTTCTTATATACTCTATGAATATTCATGGATATTACATGTATTATCATTACTATTGGTTACATTTTGCTTACACAACCATGATCATGCATTGCTTACAAGAACAACTCTACATGAACAGCTCGTGAACCTGCTCAGGAATGTACAAACATCACCTGCTATTCTGCTACTTTCTCAGGAAAGAACAAAAACATCACATGCTAGATTCTCAGGAATATACAAAACATCATCTGCTGCCTGTATCCAAATACATTCTATCTACATCTCCACCTTTTTTTTTTTTTTTTTTTTTAATGAAATCTCCGTGGTGTGCCAGCTGGAGATGGAGGTGGAGATGTTTGTAATAGCTTATAAACATATTGAGCAGAGTGACGTGTTGGAGCGAATGGACGAGGAAAACATAAAGAAAAAAGGTTAGGAATGCATTGTATACAACAGCAAAAAATAGTGAAAACAAAAATACCAATGACTAAATACTGGATAATAGGGCGGAGCCAGGTCCAAGGGATCCATTGCCACAATTGATCCCATACATCAGAGAGTAGGTTATTATGAATAGTAATATGAGTAGTTAAATTCCGTAGGAAAGCTAATTGTTTGTCAATGGCCTTTGAATTGTCAGATAAATTAAAACAGCACATGTCCTGAAACTCTTCGCAACCATGATGGTTAAGTAATAAAAGATAATCAATGGCTGCTCGATTTTGTAAAACTCCATGACGTAATTGCTGTTGCTCAGCATTAAGTAAACTAATAGCAGTGGAGGTTGCATTGATTGATTTAATTGCCCAACAGGCTAATTCACGAATATTTTTTGCATTTGCCGCTGCCAATGCAGGGACACCTATTAATGAAAATGCAAGTGCCAGATATTCAGTTTGACTCAGAAATTTAACATTATCATTGCAATTGGCAGCAAGGGTCATACGCTTGGATCGCATATGTGAGGAGTTAGAAAATAAAATATGTTTACTGGGAAGTACCATAGTGAGTCGACTTAGACAGCATGTAGTACCATCAGATATATTAGCTGGAATATAATTAAAGGTATACATTCCACATGACCAAAACCAGCCAGGGGGTAAATGAGTAAATTTATAAATATATGAAACATTTTCGTAGGAGCTACAATTTAACAAAGTTGGTCCAAAATTAACACAATTTGATCGGGTACAATTAACCATACGAGCACATGTCATATTGATACTAGCTATTTGATTGGTTCTCACATGCATTGCCAAAGTAGGCGGCAACAGGGTTTGTGTTCCCCAATTATGGTATTCATAAGAAGCATTTCGATAGGATGAATTAACAGGAAGCTGTGAATAAAACCAAGTATCATTTTGCATATCTTTAGGATCATGACATACTGGAATCAGGCAAGTTGCCAAAACTTCTCCAACTGCCTTTTGATGAGAAAGACAGAAATCAGTTTGGTTCAGTGAAATTGCAAACGCTTCCCAAATATTTTTTGTGGGAAGTAATTGTGACTGTCCACAAGGTATGTACAAACAACAACACAGTAGAAGCAATGTAATGGAATTAGCATTAAGCGCTGCAATAATAGCCACTACGAAGTTATCATCAGTCTTTTCAATATGAGCTTTTTCTAAAGTCTCTGTAGCTTGTTGACTCAAGGCTTTAATTTGTCCCCAAGTAACAGGAGCATTAGGTTGACGAGTCACTGACCGTTTGCGTGTTTGCATCTGCGGTCCTTGAAGGGTGAGTGTGAAATTGGGAATTGGGTTGTGAAGACCTTGATGCCACGACATGAGGTTTCACCCACTTTGCTGGAATCCACACCGGGCCAGAATCTGTTTGAACAGCAGCGTAACCACGACCCCAGGTAAGGAGAGGCACAGGGGAACTCCACTGATCAGAAGGTAGTTGTCGGTATATGACCAAAGGACGAGATAAGGTGGGGCAGGAGTACGAAAATGTTGTTCAAATCTGGAAGAAAAAGTTTTTGTAGCAGGATTATTGATGAGATTGAGATGATTCAGTGTGTAAAGGATTTGTGCTAAGCATTCATCAATGCTTACTCTATGACGGAGAATACCGTCTTTTTTTGTAGTCAGATTACTTAAAGCAGTTTTCAGTGTGCGATTAGCACGTTCAACAATAGCTTGACCAGTGGAGTTATAGGGGATACCAAAAAGGTGCTCAATATGCCAGAGGGTCAGGAACTCCTGTAAGGAGGTGGAAGTATAAGCAGGGGCATTGTCTGTCTTGAGAGTTTTAGGAACACCCATGACCGCAAAAGTTTGGAGAAGATGAGAGCGGACATGAGATGTAGTTTCCCCTTTTTGTGCAGTGACCCACAAAAATCCAGAATGAGTATCAACAACCACATGAAGCTTAGACCATTGACCAAAAGGGGGAAAGTGAGTAACGTCCATTTGCCAGAGGCTATTAACTTCCAGACCACGAGGATTAACTCCAGGAAAAAAGGTAGTAGGAGCTGAAAAGGAACATTGTGGACAATTTTTGATAATAGCTCTAGCTTCTTCTAAAGAAATTTGAAACTGGCGAGCTAGGCTAGGTGCATTTTGATGATGAAGTTCATGACTGCAGTGTGCTGTGGAGAAAAAATGAAGATGGCGATCCGCTCGAGCATTCCCTTCAGACAGACCACCAGGAAAAGGTTGATGACTGCGGATATGACCTATAAAGAGAGAAGAAAGGCGATTCTCCAAGTAACCTTGGAGGGTTAACAGTAAAGCATAAAAAGAGGCATCCATATAATGATATACCAAAAGTTGAGGGAAATAGGCACGAAATGGTTGCAAGGCTTGATGAACATAGTATTGACAAATAGTGGGTGAATTTAACATTCCCTGGGGCAAAACTTTCCAACAATACCTAGTAGTAGGGTGTGCATTATCGTAAACAGGTACAGTAAAAGCAAAGTATTTATAATCTTTTTCCTGGAGAGGAATTGAAAAAAAACAATCCTTCAGATCTATAATAGCTAATTGATAATCATAAGGAATCAAATTAGGATTTGGAATACCACATTGTAACGGGCCCATTGGTTCTAAAATCGCATTAATAGCTCGTAGGTCATGTAAAAATCTCCATTTTCCGGATTTTTTCTTGATCACAAATACCTAGTATTATATGGAGAATTGGTAGGCTCAATGTGATTTAATTGTAATTGTTCTTCCACCAATTGATGTAAAATCAACAGTTTTTCTCTGGTAATCGGCCACTGCTCTACCCAAACAGGTTTGTCAGTTTTCCATTCCAAAGGAAGAGAAAAAGACATATTTATGAACTGTTAATCAGGTAGGATCAATGATGCATCTAATTGTTCCAAAAGGTCACGACCCCATAAATTAAAGGGTACTTGTAAAATACAGGGCTTAATATGTCCTAGAACCTTGGTATCGTTAGGATATGTAATAGATAACCATTGAGAACTTTGGGAGGCTGACTGAGTTCCCCCTATTCCTGTCACATGTGAAGTATCTTCAATGGGCCATTCCACAGGCCATTGTTTATAAGCTATGACAGAAACATCCGCCCCGGTATCTAATATACCAACAAAGGGCTTTTGTTGCAATAAAAATTGAGCAGTGGGTCGTGCATTAGAAACCGGTTTTAAAACTGCACTTACCTGTCGCGTAGATCCAAAGCCCCCTGTACGAGAGACAGTAGAAGGAATAGGTGCTGTAAAATATGGTAAAATAATTAATTGTGCCCACGAGTCCCCGGGAGAAATTGTTAAAGGTGATGAGGACCATACTTGAATTTTAACAATGCCTGTGTAATCAGCATCAATAACTCCAGGGATAACATGAATACCTGCCTTCGATGCAGAGGAGCGAGGTAATACTAAACCTACAGTAGCCGCTGGAATGGGTCCTTTAAAGGTAGTATTATATACCAAAACTTCATGAGGTAAGATGGCAGTTTTACATTCCGCTGCAATAAGGTCAATTCCTGCACTACCTTGTGTAGCAGTAGTACTATGAGCAAAAGACCCTTGCACTCCCTTTGGACCGAGGTTAGGAGTTAACCCGGAGCAAAGTTTTTTGGGGGTGGCGGTGTGGAATTAATTGGATTAGAGCGACATTGATTGGCCCAATGATATCCTTTTGACATCGAGGACATTTTCGAGAAGGTCGAGAAGGTCCTTTTGCAAAGTTGGCACCCCCTCCTGGGGCTCTACACTGAGCTCGAAAATGTCCTGGTTTCTTACAATTAAAACACGTCCCCTGTGGCTTATTACCTTTTTGTATAGCTCCTGCTAACAAATTCATAGAATAACCATGAGTCCCCACATCTGCACATGCGCTCAATAAATCTGCTAAAGTAATTCCTGGGCGATGAGCTACAGTCTGCAATGCCTTTTTGCAATCTGAATTTGCATTTTCTTGGGCTAATTTAATCAATAACTCTGTTTGCGCATCAAGATTATCAATTTGCCTAGTTACAGCTTCCTGCAATCGATTAACAAATTGAAGGTAAGATTCGGTTGCACCCTGTTTAATTGATGCAAAAGATTTTGTTGGTTTATTCCCTTCTGGTGTTCTTTTAAATGCTCGCAAGATACAAGTGCCTATGGCTTGAAAACAGGTATCGTTTTGTTGAATTTGCATATCAAGGGTTGAAAATGGTCCCGATCCATAAATTTGATCAGGCACCAAATTAGTCCCAGTGATAAGTTGTGCTGCTTGCTTATATTCATTATCCCACACTACATATTGCGCAGGAGTTAACAGCATACGGAAAAGGTCTTTCCAATCTTTTGGAGTCATTAAGTAACCGTTACTAATCCCTTCTATCATGCCTTGAACAAATGAACTTTTTAAACCTGATTCTACGATAGCTCTACGTAATTCTCTCAAAACTTGATAAGGTAGAGCAGTCCATTCTGCATGATGTGTTTCGTTCCCTGCCTCTATTGTTGTAGTTCTAGTAACTGGGTATAAATTAGGATTAGGTTCCGAATTATCCCATAGATCATCGTTCCAAATGAATTCACCATTTTTTCGTGCTTGCTGTATACCTAATTGAATTAAACTAGGTCGTTCTACGCTCTTTGGTGTTTTGGTAATAATAACGCTATCATTAGCGTTGTTGTTTTGGATATTTTCAATTGGTTTATTAGGGGTAGTAGTAGTAAAGTCAGGAGTTTTGTTTTGCTCTTCCTTCCCATATCGGTGGCCAGCCGACAAGAAGGAGGAGAAGGTGTAGGTCCAAGAGTCGCGGGAGGTAAAAGAGACCAGGTCTTGCCTGGCAATTTGTTGGATATATTTTCGTTAGTAATGCCTGTCAATCCAGAAGAGAGAATTACTATAGTAGAATATATCTCTCTCCAAGTCAATAATATAGGAGTCGAAACTCTAGGCTCTAAACGAAACTGCTGCCCTATCTTTTCCCATGTTTGAGGATCGAATGATCCCTTCTCTGGATACCAGGGACATTGACAAACTATTTCCTCAATTAAACGCTCTATATCTTTAAGAGTTATTGGATTTCGGGAGGAACCATATCTTTGCGTTATAGTATATAGCTCCTGTGCATGTTGTTTATGTGATGATGTTAAATTTCCCCCCATACTTACAGTGTTCCGTAGAAGGAATGGCGCGCTGACTGTTCCAGTCGTAGTAAGTACGTCACGTTTTCACCGATCACGTCGGGGATCACCAGATGTTGCAAAATAACTCTCCTCTCGTGTGTCTGGGCAAAAAACCCTTTATTTGGGAGTCAATCCCCTTCTTATATACTCTATGAATATTCATGGATATTACATGTATTATCATTACTATTGGTTACATTTTGCTTACACAACCATGATCATGCATTGCTTACAAGAACAACTCTACATGAACAGCTCGTGAACCTGCTCAGGAATGTACAAACATCACCTGCTATTCTGCTACTTTCTCAGGAAAGAACAAAAACATCACATGCTAGATTCTCAGGAATATACAAAACATCATCTGCTGCCTGTATCCAAATACATTCTATCTACAGTAGGGAAATGTCCTCTTTTTCTTTTATGTGCCTATGACCAACACACCCACCCACATAATGAGAGAAACTATCTCTGGCTTATTAGTCAGTCTGGACACATGGGTGTGCTAAAGAGAGAGAAAGACATTGCTTATCTCCTCTCTGTTCCCCTGCTGGTTGAATCTGTCAAAGGTATTTTGTTCGTGCAGCAGGACTTTAAGCATAAGTCATGCAAAGACTTTCACATGTATCTCAGAAGCCAGCCAAAGCTTTTGAGGGGTATACACTCTTCTGATAAGTACGCTCGAGTTCAGACTCCGTCAAACTCAAATCCAGAAGTACTTGAAAAGTAGATTTTCTACTGCTGTACTGTAAGTAAGTCACTGTTTGATGTGTGTTAATTAACTATGATTAAATATTTATTTAGCAAAAGTAGCAACCATGTAAATTTTTTCTGTCCTCTTTTTTGTCTCTGCAAATATGGTAACCCTATTTAGTTTGCAAAGAAGCAGGACTTTTAATTTAAATGGGTGGGATGTGAGAAGCAGCTCCTTCCCTGAACAAACCTGAGGGAGTTTGTAGCGCCCTCTTGAGGTGACTCACAATCTTGTACAGATGTCCACAGCTGCAGTTTTCATTTGGTCCATTTGATTCTTTTTTTTCCCCCGAGCTTTTTATTTCATTCTGTTTATTTCATTTTGGGTTGGTTTTCATTTCATTTGTAATGCATGTTATTTACTAATAGCGAGCATTATTTCCAACTGGTGGTGTGTGTCACTCATGACACCAAATGAATTTCATTTCAGTTTTTTGAGCATTTTGTTGTGCAACAAAACAAGGCACTTTTGTCCTTTCCTTCATTGCAGAATAAATGCCCGTCCCTAGAATTTTGCTCAGATTGCTTGCCTTATGTGTAAAGATGTTGCATGGCCCCCCTGTCCATAGACCTCAGCTCTGTGGTGCAGTGGATCCATGAGCACCCTCTAGTACTGAGCAAACCCTCACTGTGTTCAGGAAGGGGTACCTTGAGTTTAGCAGCCACAGTAGTTTGGAAAGGTTAACTCCTATGGCAGTGATCTTCACTATTTTTCTAGCAGGGGCAAATGGGAAGGTGCTGTGAAGGAAGGAGGGGAGGGGTAGACCCGGGGTGGTAGTGGCAAGAGGGGGAGATGCTAGACCATGTAGGGGGAGATAGATGGGAGAAATACTACACTCATGCCAAACTTCGTTATGGCATCTTTGTCCCTGTTACTAAATCAAATACAGAAGAATGCTAAAGAGGAAGAAGTCGGGGACAAAGGTCTGAAATTGAGGGCAATCCTTGAAAATTGGGGATGTTTGTTAACCTCCCTCCCCTAACCACATATTTTCTCTTTCCCTAAGCCTATCTCTTCCCACACATTCTCTATCCTCTCCCCAGCACACTCTTCTCCAGCTCTGCCCCTGTTAGTCCCAATCCCCATCCAGTCAGCTTTCACAATCAATCTAATACTATTTTTATATTCCACAATTATCACTGAAATGGATCAGTGCAGATTACAACAAGATTATCCATCTAAACAAACTGGGGAAAAACAGAGACTATCGAAATTCCAGAATTAGTCCTTCTTCCTCCTTCAAGCTGGCTCTCCCCACAGTTTGTTAATTCTCCTATAATTGCTCCACAGGCTTGTTGGCAGTGCCACCTCTGGAACAGCTATCCTGTTTTCTTCTGGCAACACATAACTCTCAGCAAGTTTGAACTATTCAGTGCCCAGTCTCCCACCCTGCTCTCTGTATCTTACGAAAATAGTGAAGGTGTTTGAACAATATGTGGCTCGCAGTTACAGACAGCTGAATGCTGCAGGTAGAAAACAGAATGACTAATGCACATTTAGTGCCAGTAGAAGACTCTGGAAGGGGGGGGGGGGGAGAGTCAGAGTGCCACTCTTAGGGTTGATGGGGGCCACCACTGGACCCCAGGTCTTACAATGTTGAACACTATCCTATGGCCATGTTAGTCCAAAAAAGGTTCATTTCAGTGAACTGACATCATAAATTTCTGGACCAGCCTGCAGGAGCTGATCCTCATTTCCTAAGATCAGAACACCAAAAACTGATTACCGTATCAGTTTTACTATTGCCATTTTTTTTGCTCTGTTTTGATCTGAGGAAGGGAATGATAGTGCTGGAAAGCTAATCAAGAAATGTGTGAAGATTGTCCAATAAAAAGGTATCAACCTATACCTGAGTTTGGTTTATTAATTTTTATTTCTGTGCTTAAAGATAAGATCATTCCATAAAGATACCAACCAGTTCAGGGTGCATGTGGTGCACATTTGCACAGGGTGGCAACTTCTGGGAGTGGCATTATGATCTGAGCATCTGTTTATCCTTGGGTTGCTGTTCTTTAGTGCTCTGCTCACTTACCAGGGTTGCAACCTGGCAACTTCTAGGGATATATAGATAGATTTAGCTCATGCCTTTAATGAAGTTACATTCAGGTACAGGAGGTATTTCCTGTCCCTGGAGGGCTCATGATATCAGCTTGTACC
The DNA here is from genome assembly GCF_901765095.1 of Microcaecilia unicolor. Classification (NCBI taxonomy): domain Eukaryota; kingdom Metazoa; phylum Chordata; class Amphibia; order Gymnophiona; family Siphonopidae; genus Microcaecilia; species Microcaecilia unicolor. Next base: position 110,508,460 of record NC_044041.1, read on the forward strand.
TGAGTAGGCCCAGCCCCGCCCCTGCCATGCCACACCCCACTGCACAATCATCTTGACCCCTCAAGAACAGCATGTCCCCCTTTCCTTTCCCTTCTATCCATGAGCAGCATGTCCTCCTCTCCATTCCCTTCTATCCATGTGCTGTATTTCCCCCTTTTCCCTTCCCCCCTCCCATGTATGTTCCCATCATCACCAATCTTTTTTCCAGCCTCCTCCCTGTACCCACACTCCATCCACCTTTTTTTATAGCCCCCTCCTTCCCTCCACCCATATGCCTCCATCCATCCACCCCCAGGGGCGTAGCCAGACATCAGATTTTGGGTGGGCCTAGGCAAGAATTGGGTGGGCACCAAGTGTTCTCCCCCCACCATACCCCCCAAAAAAAGATTATCTAAGCTGGTGGGAAAATGCTTCTTTCCACCTTGGCAGCAGGCATGCACTAAAAACTGAGCATGCGCAGGTGCCGGTGTCATGGAGAGTAGCATTTTCGTTACAATCAGGGGAAAATCTTCAGCTGGCGGAGCTTGGGATTCCCACCAGTTACCACTAAACATGTGCTACTGTTGGGTGGGCCTGAGCCATAAATGGGTGGGCCCTGGCCCACCCAAGCCCACCTGTGGCTACATCACTGATCCACCCACCTCCCTTCCCACCCTGAATCAGGCCAGGGTGCCCTCCTCGAACCTACCGTAACACATCCTAGTGGTCTAGTGGCCTCTTTGGGCCTGGAAACAGCCCTACTCTTTCCTACCCACTGCCCAAAATGGCTGCAGAGACTTCAAACAGCACCACCGCTTAAAGTCTTGGCAGCCATTTTGAAGAAGCGGCAGCAGTGAAGAGGTCAGTGGCAGCAGGTAAGAAAGAGTGGGGTTCTTTCCTGCCCTGAAGGTGCCCAGGGTGCATTATGGTAGGTTCAGGGAAGGCACCCGAAGGCTCGGGGAGAAAGCGAGCCTGCCAGCCAGCCACCCCAGAAACCTGGACAAACGTGCTGGCTGGAAAAAACTGCCTGGACCCCTGAAAAAAAGGATATGTCCAGGGAAATCTGGATGTATGGTAACCCTATACCTGAGGCAGTGCAGGAAGAAGCCATGGCTGGAGGTCTCAGTACTTCTTCATCTTGAGTCACCATGCCTGGGTGTCCCACTCCATGAATTCTGCAGCCTCCAGCACTCTAACCAATCTCAGTGTCCCTACTGCTATCCTGTCAGGCTTTTGCCATTTCCAAAATTGCCAGCAGTGCAGATGCACTTGTACTTATGACTTGATATTAGCAGGCACCTGGCAACATAAAAGCAAATAACATTCAACAAACCTAGGCCCAGATGATCAAAAGTAAATGTGGGTGCTAAAGGCCACTAGTGCCTGCATGTACAGCACCCATGATCAAAGGGCATCTGGCACAAGAGCAGTATTCTGCCCCTTTTATTTGGATTTTGTTCACACATTTTCAGTAGTAGCTCAAGGTGAGTTACATTCAGGTATACTGGGTATTTCCCTGTCACTGGAGGGCTTTACACTGTACCTGAGGCAATGGAGGGTTAAAGGACTTGCCCAAGATCCCAAGAAGCAGCAGTGGGATTTGAACCGGGCACTTCTGGATGTCAAGACCAGTGTTCTAACCACTAAGCCATTCCATTCTGATTGTAGGTGGTGGAACAACGTCTTAACCCTACGCCAGCTCAGAGCTGCATTGTTAAGAATCAGTTCCTGCTCACACCCCCTCTTGTCAGAGTCAGGCAGCCTGGGCTGTCAGTGTCCTGGGGGTCCATTGGATCCCCGGACCCTTGCCATTCTTAGTGTCCCCTCAGACAGCAACATGGGGTGGACCTCTGTATCCTCGACCTTCCACGACATGAAGGCAGGGGGGCTGGAGGTCTGATGGATCTCCAGCCCCCCTACCCCCCCCCCCCCCCCCATGCACAAAACAAAATCCCTGGTGACCCAAGTGGGCTGCTAAACCCACCACCCACCCTGGTAGTCTAGCGGTCCCCACCTCCCCCCATACCTCATTGTAGGAGGAGGAAGCAGCACTCCCTCCTCTTCCAGCCAGTACTGCCTACAAAATGGCGATGCCCTGCTCTGCCCAGTGCATCCTGGGATGTGCTGGGCAGGACTTCCCTGCTGCTGCTTCTTCCTTCTACAATGAGGTACGAGGGAAGGAGCAATGGAGGCTTAGGGGCACTAGGTCACCAGGGCCTTGCTTTTCCAGGGAGGGGCAGCTTCTGTGTTTGACAGGTCCAGGCTTTTGACAGCCCGGACTTGTCAAACAAAAGTGTAAGAGGATGCGCTCAGGCACAATCATCCTGCACTTGCGTTGATCAAAACTAATAACACATTTAAATTTGCATGTTATTAGCGTTGATCATTGGGGAGTTTTGGAACAGCAATGAGAATTGATCACTGCTAGAGCATTACATTTGCTCTTCAAGGGCAACATATTGACACCTGGGGGCAAGGATGGATTTCTCCTCCCTTCCCTCTTCCCCCTCACCCAGTACAACCTTCTCTCCCCTCCCTCCTCCCCGCTGGCAGGGTGAGAGCAGAACTTATACCTGTGGCCGTCTCCTCCTCTGCCACCTTCGATCTAAACTCAGTGTTGGGCAAGTTACTTTGTAAAAATAATATATTAAAGTTACTAGTTACTGCAAGGAAAAAGTAATGTATTACAGTTACTTTCTTTCCGAGCACTCTACCAAAACCCTCATCCACACCCTTGTCACTACTGCAATCTGCTTCTTGCTGGCCTCTCACTTAGTCACCTCTCCCCCCTCCAGTCGGTTCAAAACACTGCTGCCCGTCTCGTCTTCCGCCAGGGTCGCTTTACTCATACTACCCCTCTCCTCCATACCCTTCACTGGCTCCCTATCTGTTTTCGCATCCTGTTCAAACTTCTTCTACTAACCTATAAATGTACTCACTCTGCTGCTCCCCAGTATCTCTCCACACTCGTCCTTCCCTACACCCAGTGGCGTACCTAGGGTAGTTGACACCCGGGGCCGGTCATTTTTTAACACCCCCCCCCCAAATCCAGTACTAGGCATACCGAGAATACAAAACATCAGGACCTATAGAGCGATTCTACCATACCATAAGCAGTAATTTCTACGAGTCACACAAGGAAAAGGAAAGCATCTTAAACACTACAGTGAGCACTAGAACATCAATTCACCAGACAGAAACCAGACAGAATAATACAGATCGTCGATCCTGCACAGTCAATGCCAACTGAAAGCCATGTCTTTTTCACAAACACAGATACACCCTAATCCACTATAGAATAAGTAGTAATATTTAAACTATTTAGACAAAAATTAAACTGAACCCCCAAGATGCCAGACTCTGCATACAATGCAACACCACAGAAACAGAAAACGTCCCCTAGTACTGTGCAAAATATAAAGACAGCAGATGTAAATTTGAAAAAACTAACAAATACCAATCTCCACTTTACAAATTAACAAATAGAAATAAAACAAATAATATCATAAGTACATAAGTACATAAGTAGTGCCATACTGGGAAAGACCAAAGGTCCATCTAGCCCAGCATCCTGTCACCGACAGTGGCCAATCCAGGTCAAGGGCACCTGGCACGCTCCCCAAACGTAAAAACATTCCAGACAAGTTATACCTAAAAATGAGGAATTTTTCCAGTCCATTTAATAGCGGTCTATGGACTTGTCCTTTAGGAATCTATCTAACCCCTTTTTAAACTCCGTCAAGCTAACCGCCCGTACCACGTTCTCCGGCAATGAATTCCAGAGTCTAATTACACGTTGGGTGAAGAAAAATTTTCTCCGATTCGTTTTAAATTTACCACACTGTAGCTTCAACTCATGCCCTCTAGTCCTAGTATTTTTGGATAGCGTGAACAGTCGCTTCACATCCACCCGATCCATTCCACTCATTATTTTATACACTTCTATCATATCTCCCCTCAGCCGTCTCTTCTCCAAGCTGAAAAGCCCTAGCCTTCTCAGCCTCTCTTCATAGGAAAGTCGTCCCATCCCCACTATCATTTTCGTCGCCCTTCGCTGTACCTTTTCCAATTCTACTATATCTTTTTTGAGATACGGAGACCAGTACTGAACACAATACTCCAGGTGCGGTCGCACCATGGAGCGATACAACGGCATTATAACATCCGCACACCTGGACTCCATACCCTTCTTAATAACACCCAACATTCTATTCGCTTTCCTAGCCGCAGCAGCACACTGAGCAGAAGGTTTCAGCGTATCATCGACGACGACACCCAGATCCCTTTCTTGATCCGTAACTCCTAACGCGGAACCTTGCAAGACGTAGCTATAATTCGGGTTCCTCTTACCCACATGCATCACTTTGCACTTGTCAACATTGAACTTCATCTGCCACTTGCACGCCCATTCTCCCAGTCTCGCAAGGTCCTCCTGTAATCGTTCACATTCCTCCTGCGACTTGACGACCCTGAATAATTTTGTGTCATCGGCGAATTTAATTACCTCACTAGTTATTCCCATCTCTAGGTCATTTATAAATACATTAAAAAGCAACGGACCCAGCACAGACCCCTGCGGGACCCCACTAACTACCCTCCTCCACTGAGAATACTGGCCACGCAATCCTACTCTCTGCTTCCTATCTTTCAACCAGTTCTTAATCCATAATAATACCCTACCTCCGATTCCATGACTCTGCAATTTCTTCAGGAGTCTTTCGTGCGGCACTTTGTCAAACGCCTTCTGAAAATCCAGATATACAATATCAACCGGCTCCCCATTGTCCACATGTTTGCTTACCCCCTCAAAAAAATGCATTAGATTGGTGAGGCAAGACTTCCCTTCACTAAATCCGTGCTGACTTTGTCTCATCAGTCCATGTTTTTGTATATGCTCTGCAATTTTATTCTTAATAATAGCCTCCACCATCTTGCCCGGCACCGACGTCAGACTCACCGGTCTATAATTTCCCGGATCTCCTCTGGAACCTTTCTTAAAAATCGGAGTAACATTGGCTACCCTCCAGTCTTCCGGTATTACACTCGATTTTAGGGACAGATTGCATATTTCTAACAGTAGCTCCGCAAGTTCATTTTTTAGTTCTATTAATACTCTGGGATGAATACCATCAGGTCCCGGTGATTTACTACTCTTCAGCTTGCTGAACTGACCCATTACATCCTCCAAGGTTACAGAGAATTTGTTTAGTTTCTCCGACTCCCCCGCTTCAAATATTCTTTCCGGCACCGGTGTCCCCCCCAAATCCTCCTCGGTGAAGACCGAAGCAAAGAATTCATTTAATTTCTCCGCTACGGCTTTGTCCTCCTTGATCGCCCCTTTAACACCATTTTCGTCCAGCGGCCCAACCGACTCTTTGGCCGGTTTCCTGCTTTTAATGTATCTAAAAAAGTTTTTACTATGTATTTTTGCTTCCAACGCTAATTTCTTCTCAAAGTCCTTTTTTGCCCTCCTTATCTCCGCTTTGCATTTGGCTTTTATTGGACTAATACATTTAGCTTTCAGAGACCAAAATCTCCTTCCTCAGGTCAATACAGTATAGTGCTGTTACATTATCCTATCCTGACCTGAGGAAGGGGGTTTTGTTCTCTGAAAGTTAAGTCAAAATGTATTAAAATTAGTCCAATAAAAAGATGACCTTATTTACATGTTCTACTTATAAACATTTATTAACACAGCTACAATACTATATCCTAAAGCAAAATAATTAAAATATATATTTACAGTTTGTTGTCTCTGGTTTCTGCTTTCCTCATCTTCTTTTCACTGTCTTCCTTCCATCCAGCATGTCTTCGCTCACTCTCTGCCATCCAGTGTCTGCCCTCTCTAATGTCCCTTTCATCCAGTGTCTGCCCTCTCTCTCTGCCCCTTCCATCCACTGTCTGCCCCAGTCTGCCATCTCTCTCTCTACCTTCCATCCACATCTGCCCTCTCTCTCTGCCCCTTCCATCCACCATCTGCCCCAGTCTGCCATCTCTCTCTCCCTTCCATCCACATCTGCCCTCTATCTCTGCCCCTTCCATCCACCATTTACCCCAGTCTGCCCTCTTTCTCTCTCCCCCTTCCACTCACCATCTGCCCTTTCTCTCTGCCCCTTCAATCCGTCTGCCCTCCCTCTCCCATCCATCCAAGGTCTGCCCTCCCTCACGCTCCCCACTTCCATCCAGGGTCTGTCCCCTCTCTGTCTGCCCCCTCTTTTCAGTCCCCTTATTCCACCTGCCCCTAGTTCCAGCCCCAGCCCACATCTCCCACCTGCCCCCCTTTTCAGCCCCACTATCCCACTAGTCCCCAGCCCTTTTCTCCCATCAGTCCTGAGCTTCAGCCGCAGCCACTTCTCCCTGTCCCCTTTAAAGCCCCCAGTTTCAGCCCCTGCCCCGTTTCAGCCCCCAGTTCCAGTACTAGCCCCCTTATCCCAAATACCCTCCTTTTCAGTCCCCAGTTCCAGCCCCCTTCATCCACCACATGCCTTGCACCCCCCTTTTCAGCCCCAGACCCATTCTCCCACCTGCCCCAGGCATGGACCCATTTTCCCTCCTGCCCCCTTGTCAGACCCCCAGACCCCTTCTCCCATCTGAGCACTCCCCTCCCCAATCCCCTTCTCCCCTATGACCACCCCCACCCTCCCCAATCCCCTTCTTCCCTCTGAGCACCCTCATCCTCCCCAATCCCCTTCTCCCCTATGAGCACCCCCACCCTCCCCAATCCCCTTCTCCCCTCTGAGCACCCTCCCCAATCCCCTTCTCCCCTATGACCACCCTCCCCAATCCCCTTCTTCCCTCTGAGCACCCTCACTAATCCCCTTCTCCCCTCTGAGCCCCCCCTCCGTCGAGAGGCCTGAGCCCTCTTCACCCTAAAGCCACCACCCTGCTTTATTTTTTTTAATCCGTGCAGCGATGCAGGCAGCGCCTCGCGTCTGCCCTGCATGAACTGAAAAGAGGAAATCGCTTTGCTGACGTCGGGCCTTCCCTCGCTTGTTGTCCCGCCCTCTTTTGAGGTAACTTCCTATTTCCTCGAGGGCGGGACAACAAGCGAGGGAAGGCCCGACGTCAGCAAAGCGATTTCCTCTTTTCAGTTCATGCAGGGCAAACGCGAGGCGCTGCCTGCATCGGCGATCGCTGCATGGATTAAAAAAAACTGTCGGCTCTCGCGGAGCACCCCCCACCCGCTGACACCCGGGGCGGACCGCCCCACCGCCCCCCCCTTGGTACGCCACTGCCTACACCCTTTCCCGTGCACTCCGCTCCATGGATAAATCCTTCTTATCTGTTCCCTTCTCCACTACTGCCAACTCCAGACTTCGCGCCTTCTGTCTCACTGCACCCTACGCCTGGAATAAACTTCCTGAGCCCCTACGTCTTGCCCCATCCTTGGCCACCTTTAAATCTAGACTGAAAGCCCACCTCTTTAACATTGCTTTTGACTCGTAACCACTTGTAACCACTCGCCTCCACCTACCCTCCTCTCTTCCTTCCCGTTCACATTAATTGATTTGATTTGCTTACTTTATTTATTTTTTTGTCTATTAGATTGTAAGCTCTTTGAGCAGGGACTGTCTTTCTTCTATGTTTGTGCAGCACTGCGTACGCCTTGTAGCGCTATAGAAATGCTAAATAGTAGTAGTAGTAGTAGTACTAGTCACTTGTTTAATGAAAGTAATATGTTAAGTTACTGTGAAAGTAATATGTTACTTTTAGTTACTTTTTAATTCTTGGATTATAAACAGTTGTTTCAACATTACATAAAATTAATTCTAGCAACTGGAAATCCATCTATTATCAAAGAAAACATCTAAATAGAAAATGCTCAAGTCCTCAAATATAGAGATCCAGTACAATCAAATAAGGGGAAAAAACATGAAAATAGCTAACATATTAACAGTGCACAAATCAATCAAATATTATTTACTAGCCATTAAGCCCGTTAAAACGGGCAAGTATTGGTATGTTTTATTTTGATGTGTAACTCCCTCCCTCCCTCCCTCCCAGCTCCAAGGCCCCATTCCCTCCCCCTCCCCTCCCAGCTGCAAGGCCCCGCCCTCCCTCCTTCCCTGCCAGCTCCAAGGCCCCCCCTCCTCCCAGCTCGAAGGTCCCCCTCCGTCCCTCCCTTCCAGCTCCAAGGCCCCATTCCCTCCCCCCTCCCCTCCCAGCTGCAAGGCCCCCGCCCTCCCTCCTTCCCTGCCAGCTCCAAGGCCCTCTGTCCCTCCCTCCCAGCTCCAAGGCCCCCCTCCTCCCAGCTCAAAGGTCCCCCTCCGTCCCTCCCTTCCAGCTCCAAGGCCCCAGTCCCTCCCCCCTCTCCTCCCAGCTCCAAGACCCCCTGCCCTCCCTCCCAGTTCCAAGGGCCCCCCTCCGTCCCTCCCTCCCTCCCAGCCAGCTCGAAGGCCCCCCTCCTTCTGACCTCCCATGTCCAGCATCCTCCCTGCTTCCCTCCCAACTCCAAGGCCCACCCTCCTCCCAACCAGCTCCAAGGCTCCCCTCCCCCTCTTCCCTCCCAGCTCCAAGGCCCACCCTCCTCCCAGCCAGCTCCAAGGCTCCCCTCCATCCATCCCTCCCAGCTCCAAGGCCCCACTCCTGAGACCTCCCATGTGCAGCATTTCTCCTGCCCTCCCCCCCCAAGGTTGCCGCGGCCCCTCCCCCCCCCCCCGAGATCGCCGCCACCGCTAACCCCCCCCCGGGGTCGCCGCGGCCCCCCCTCCACCCGGGCCGGGCCCTCTCTTCTCCATTGAACTTACAGCGCCGAAACCACAGCAGGCAGATCAGCTCCCATCGGCCTTCCTTCCCTGCCTCTGTCCCGCCCTCATCCTATATAATAATTCTCACCTCCAACAGGATGTGCTTGGGACCGTGCCTGCCGGAAGTGGTCTGCTAGGCAGGCATGCTCTGACCTCAGTGACAGACAATTTGGCAAAGCAAAACAATCTGAGTGCTGGCCATTAGGACACAGGATTGATAGAAGAGTTTTAAAAGACTGAAGGAACCGAAAGTGTTAAATGGGGGGAGGGGGGGAGTTCTGAACCACTGAAAGACATGAACATTTGGGAACAATCTGAATGCTGCCCATTAGCACACAGGGTACATAGGAGAGTTTTAAAAGACTGAAGAAACCAAAAGTGTTGGGGGGGGGGGGGGGGGGGAGTTCTGAATGAATGAATGAAAGAAATTAAAATTTAGGAGAGGAACACAATCTGAATGCCGGGCATTTGTACACAGGGTGGATAGGACACTTTTTTTTAAAAATGAAGTACGTTAAAGTATTACATCTTGGGGGAGGGGTGAGGAGGAAAGCGGTGGGGTATCTGGATACTGGGCGTTAGGGCCACGGGGGTACATAGACTTTTGAAAGCCTTAAGGAACCCAAAGTGTGGGAAGGAGGAGGAAAAGGAGGGGAGGGAACGGGGTGAGGGGAATTAGGAACAGGGGAGGGGGCCCTGTCACACACTCTCATTCTCACACACTGTCACACAGACAGTCTCACTCTGTCACACACCCGCACATTCGTTCTGGCTCTCTCTCTCAAACATACACACTCCCAGGAAAACCTTGCTAGCGCCCGTTTCATTCGTTCCAGAAACGGGCCTTTTTTACTAGTGTGATATAACATCGGCGAGGGCAGGACACAGGCAGGGAAGGAAGGTCGACGGGAGCTGATCTGCCTGCTTCGGTTTCGGTGCTGTAAGTTCAATGGAGAAGAGAGGGCCCGGCCCGGGTGGAGGGGGTCCGGCGGCGACCCCGGGGGGGGGGGGGGGTAGCGGTAGCTACCTCGGTGGTTCCCTCCTCAGCACAGTTTCCCTCTCTGTTCCGTCATCATGTCTTGATGTGGGGGCAGGACAGAGAGGAAAGTCTCTACTGCGCATTTGCAAGTGAGTTGATCACTTGCCATTTATATGTTTGACTAGCCGTTAAGCCCGTAACAACAGGCTAGTTTTTTGTTTTCCTATGGCCCCCCTCCCGGGTCCACCAACCCTGCTCTCTCCCCTGCCCTCCCCCCCAGCGTGTTTCCCTCAGTTCCGCCCCCTCCTTCCCTCCCTGCTCCCTCCTCCTCCGATTTCCACGCCCATGTCCAAGCCTTCCTCCCTATTGGGCTGTACTGGTGGAGGCGGGGCTTGGACTTCTACACTCTTAGCGTTCTGAGTGACTCTATTGCGCATTTGCAGGTGAGTTGGTCACTTGCCGTTTATATGTTTGATTGGGTGGGTGTGTGTTTGGGTCAGAGAGTGAGTGAGAGAGAAAGTGTTTCTCTCTGATAAAGAGACAGACAGCGTGAGAGTGAGCTCTCACAGTGGTGGTGGTCAGTGGCTCTGTATATCCATTTGTTATAAGCTGCAAATCAGGGTTTTTTTTGTTGTTGTCCCCCTCCCCTTCTTAGAATATTGTGTGTGGGTCTGTGTGTGAGAGTGAGTGAGAAATGAAGTGTGTTTCTGTGGAAAAGAGACAGTGAGTGTGAGAGTGAGCAGCTAGTGTGTGTGTGCGTGTGTGTCTCTGTGTGTGAGTGAGTGAGTGAGAGAGAGTGCTTGTGAGCTGTTAGTACTCCCTGTCTCATTGGAGGTTCAGTGTCACCTTGTAGTCAGTTGTTGGAGCTGTGTGTCAGTGGAGGTTCAGTGTCTCCTTGTAGTCAGTTGTTGGAGCTGTGTGTCAGTGGAGGTTCAGTGTCACCTTGTATTGGCTGCATTACGTTTGGTACAGGAACAGGAGCTGCTGGTGGAGGCGGGGTTTGGAGTGTTGCTCCTTGAACGTTCGGTCTCTACTGCGCATTTGCGGGTGAGTATGGTCACTCGCAATTTATATGTTTGATATTCAGCAGTCCTTGGTGTGGCAGCACCAGGCACAGCCTTCTTCTGGTGTCAATGCCAGCAAAGAAACAAAAACGTTTTCAATCAGAATGGTTGATCGTAGTGTTCCCATTTTAGAAGTGTCATTTAGAAATAGGTCCAGTGAGAGTTTCCTCGTATCAAGGCACTGTTTTTGAAGTATAACATCTGCTAATGCTTTAACTAAAACAGTACCTATAACAACAAAGGAGTAATTGAATTTCAAAATATTTGTCTGTCATTCTGCATCTTCTTGGAGTCATAATTTGTCCGCCCTTGCTGAAAAGTATTATACTTCAAAAACAGTGCCTTGATAGGAAGAAACTGTGATGCACTGATTACTTCATTAGAATTGTCATTTAGAAATAGGTCCAATTCAGCTATCAACATTCTGGAACAGAAGACGTAATCTTCATCACTATAATCACTGCTGGGTGAAGCTGGTGCAGTAAGGCCCCTTTTATCAAGCTGCGGCAAAAGGGGGCTGGCGCTGGCTTCGGCACGTGTTTTACACGTACGCCGAGGCCCCTTTTACTGTAGCTGGTAAAAGGGAAGTCTCGTCTTCCTACAGGAAATGGCCAGGCAGCAAGTAAAGCACTTGCTGCACAGCCAATTCAGGGGGGGAGCCCTTACTGCCACCCACTGAGGTGGCGGTAAGGACTCCCTCGTTAACCCAGCGGTAACCGAGCAGCGTGCAGCTCTGCCCAATTACCACTGGGTACACTCCAGCGCTACAAAAAAAATAATTTTTGTAGCGGCGGAAATGACGGCTCGCTAGGGGTGGGAAGTACCGCCGGGCTGCTGTGGTACCTGGCAGTACTTCCTGTACAGCAAGTGGTAAGCCTGCGTTGGGCTTACCGCTGCTTAGTAAAAGGAGCCCTAAGTGTCTTCATGGCTTTGAAAATAAGTTCTTTGTATTTCATCTTCATTTTGCAGCCTTAAATGAAGATCCAGCCAGCTTTATCACCTTGTGCTATACGCTTGAACAATTTCACTCAAAAGGAAGTTTGCTGGAAACCAAAAGCAGCTCAATAATGGACCTAGTGACTCAGAGAAATTCAGATGGATATCACTAAAAAAATAACTATATAAAGTAACTAGACATTATATTACTCATTACTGAAAAATGTAACATATTACAGTGATTTCATTACATTTGCACAACAGTACATTACAGTTCCTTGTTACTTTTAAAAGTAATATTGCCAGTAATATATTACTGCCCAACACTGAACTACACATAGAACCCAGCGGTACCAAATGTACACGCTTCAGATTGAAGTGTCAGAGGAGGCAGCAGGTGCAGGCAGAAAGCGCTGCTCTCTTCCTGCCAGCAGGGGTGTGAGGATCTCGGAAAGGAGCTGATCATACTGGGAGAACAGCACAGGGACATGATAGTGGTAGATCGAGGTCTGCCTAGCGCAGCATTTTCCTAGTATCTTTCATGATGTTGTATGTTTCTCTGTGTGTACACTGGATTTGCTACCCGTACAGCAGGATGGAATTTCAGATCCCTCAGAGGCAAGCTTCACCTGCCCTTTGGGGACTTGATCCTTTCAATCACTACTGCCCCTCCCCCCCCCCCCCCCCCCCCCCCCCCCGATCAGGGCTGTAATTTTTTGTCCCCTGCACACACACATACACACTGGTTGTTCTCTATTGTCATTCTGTGCTGCATGGGGAAGGTTTGGCCTGCCTGTGACTGGCAGTGCTGTAATGTAATGGGTAGAAGAATCTGCCAGGCTGCTGTGGCCCCCTCCTCAGGGACTCCAAGTCAGGGAGAGCGGCCCGATCCCTGCCTTGTCAGAGTCTGGGAGATATTCATCCTATGCTGCTGTCTTTATCCCACCTACTTTGAAAGCTAATATAGAAACACAGACCATGGAGGCACTTGTACAACTGACACCTCCATTTAGGTGCCCCAAGGACCCGCATTTAGGAGCTTATTCATTAATGGCACCTGGGAGACCAGGTTATGTTACAGAAAACTAGTGTAATGCAGCATCGGCACACGTAGCATTTAAGCATCCAAGACCAGCCACAGACCTGGCAAGACTGTGGGCAGTAAATGCATCACAGATGCACATAATTTACAGTATTATTATTATTATCAATATTACATTCGTACCCCGCGCTTTCCCACTCAAAGCAGGTTCAATGCGGCTTACATAATAATATGGATTACAGAGTATTGATAGAGAAAATGTAAGTTATTTATAGCAGAATAATCCATCTTAAGTAGAGAGGTGTGGTAGCCGTGTTAGTCCACTCTTAAGGTTATCAATAGAAATCAAAGAAAATAAAACATGGAAAAGAAAATAAGATGATACCTTTTTTATTGGACATAACTTAATACATTTCTTGATTAGCATTCAAAGGTTGCCCTTCTTCTTCAGATTGGAAATAAGCTACCACATTTGCTTATTTCTGATCTGATGAAGAAGGGCAACCTTCGAAAGCTAATCAAGAAATGTATTAAGTTATGTCCAATAAAAAGGTATCACCTTATTTTCTTTTCCATGTTTTATTTTCTTTTATTTCTATTGATAGCAGAATAATAAAAGAGATAGGTGGGTAGAGATGGGCAAGGGTGAAGGGAGTAGGAGAGGTATGAGCAAGGGGTAGGTGAGCATTAAATGTAAATGGGTGCCCTGCCCATGTATATGCTCCCCTTGCACTTACACACTATTGGGAGGGGGGGTTCCATATATAGCACCTAAAAAATCAGCTGTGCTTAAAGTTAGGTGTGGTTTATAGGATAGCGCTTAGGTGCTGGGGCTGCGCATAAATTTAGATGTGGCCATTTGCACCAATGCAAACCTGGTGCAAAACTGGATAACTTGGCATCTCTGAGGATTGACATGCCCTGTGTACAGGATCATGAAACCCAGAGCTGCCAAGATACCCAGTTCCAGGCTTGAGATTTTGGTGCAGTCCTGGATTGCTGACTACCCCAACCTGGTGCATTATGGGACTTATTTCAATGGACAGGATCAGGCACTACTAATCCCAAACTGCTTTGGGATGTATGTTCAAAATCAGGACTGGTCAAAAGGTCTCCAGCCTGGAACAGGGTAACTTGGCATCTTTGGGTTTCATGATCCCTGACACAGGACATGTCAAGGTAATAAGATGAAAGAATCCCAAGGATTCTGCTTTTTGTTGGGTCTCTAAGGCAGAACTGTGGGAAAGAGGGAGTTTATTTTAGTTAATTGAATTTTCACCATACATCCCTGATCCAGCTGGCATCTCTTCTAGCCGAGCCAGTGTAGGGTGGGGCTAGGCAGGAGGTTTAAAGACAGTCTGCAGACTACCTGGGAGTGGCAGCAGTCACTTTGTGCTTCAAAGAAGAAAAACCACAGAGGAGGTGCTGGAAAGATGAAAAGGTGCGTGGAGCTGATTAACCCAAATCCAGCAACAAAAGTGTACAAAAATTAAGCAGAGATACCATGTCCAAGGGTGGACCATCCCAAAGAGTGAGACTTTTTCAAATGATGGGTCCAGGACATAAATCATATTGCTGTGCAAATGTGAAAAAATAGACAGCATAAAATCATATTTCTTTTCTTTGTTGTCTCTGAAAGGATATAGACCAAGAGGAGGCAATTTCCAATGGAATTTGCTTTGGAATCTAAGCAGTTACAGTAGCTGCATACATTTCCGGGACTGAAAAGTGCTCTCAGTGGCTAATAGCAAGGAGGTTTTATGGCGGAAGGCATGACATCAAAAAGTTGAAGCCGACTCCCCCAAACAGCTGCCATATTGGTGTACCCTAAACAAACACAAACAGCATACATAAGTACGTAAGTAATGCCACACTGGGAAAAGACCAAGGGTCCATGGAGCCCAGCATCCTGTCCATGACAGCAGCCAATCCAGGCCAAGAGCACCTGGCAAGCTTCCCAAACGTACAAACATTCTATACACATTATTCCCGGAATTGTGGATTTTCCCAAGTCCATTTAGTAGCAGTTTATGGACTTATCCTTTAGGAAACCGTCTAACCCCTTTTTAAAATCTGCCAAGCTAACCGCCTTCACCACGTTCTCCGGCAACGAATTCCAGAGTTTAATTACGCATTGGGTGAAGAAACATTTTCTCCGATTTGTTTTAAATTTACTACACTGTAGTTTCATCGCATGCCCCCTAGTCCTAGTATTTTTGGAAAGCGTGAACAGATGCTTCACATCCACCTGTTCCACTCCACTCATTATTTTATATACCTCTATCATGTCTCCCCTCAGCCGTCTCTTCTCCAAGCTGAATAGCCCTAGCCTCCTTAGTCTTTCTTCATAGGGAAGTCGTGCCATCCCCGCTATCATTTTAGTCGCCCTTCGCTGCACCTTTTCCAATTCCACTATATCTTTCTTGAGATGCGGCGACCAGAATTGAACACAATACTCAATGTGCGGTCGCACCATGGAGCGATATAACGGCATTATAACATCCTCACACCTATTTTCCATACCTTTCCTAATAATACCCAACATTCTATTCGCTTTCCGAACCGCAACAGCACACTGAGCAGAAGGTTTCAGTGTATTATCGACGACGACACCCAGATCCCTTTCTTAGTCCGTAACTCCTAACGTGGAACCTTGCATGATGTAGCTATAATTCGGGTTCTTTTTTCCCACATGCATCACCTTGCACTTGCTCACATTAAACGTCATCTGCCATCTAGCCGCCCAGTCTCCCATTCTCGTAAGGTCCTTCTGTAATTTTTCACAATCCTGTCGTGAGTTAACAACTTTGAATAACTTTGTGTCATCAGCAATTTTTTTTAATTACCTCGCTAGTTACTCCCATCTCTAAATCATTTATAAATATATTACCCTTGAGGAACCCCACTAACTACCCTTCTCCATTGTGAATACTGCCCATTTAACCCCACTCTCTGTTTCCTATCCTTCAACCAGATGAAGAACCGTCAGAACTATGACCCAAGGTTAAATTACTTTAACCTTTGGGGGGGGGGGGGGTCCTGGGTGTTAGGAGACTCCCACTGGTGCCCACGGGTGGGGGGCTTTATGAGCTGTGGTCCCGCCATGGGTGTGGGTGCTCCGGAGCAGCAGACTTGTTTTTGGAGCCACAGCAGGCTCAATTTTTGTAGAGATCAGCTTTAAGAAAGGCCACGGCTCTGCCTGAACCTCGGGGCTGAGTTGTGGAGACTCCCGCTGCTCCAAAAACAATTCTGCTACTCTGTAGCACCCGCACCTGTGCCAGGACCACAGCTCACACCCCAGGACTCCCCAGAGGTTACAAAAAAAAAATCCTCGGGTTACAGAATGGTTAGAGTAGTAGTACCAGCCTTCTCAAGACAGATTACAACAACAGTTAAGATAAACCCACCAGGAAACAGGATATGCTCACTGAAATTTGGCCATGTATTCTATAGCACAAAATACAGAGAGTTTATTACTGCTGTTTCTACAGCTACAATAATTTTTATGCTGTTTTAGTGATTTTTAATTTTATTTCATGATATATATATATCTACATGTGGGAAGCTTTCAAATAAATAAAAAAGCTGTTAAATTTTTAAAAATCCATACATAGGCAGTCATAAATGCTTGATATTGTTTTTATGTAGAAATATCTTTATTGTCATCATAATAAGCAAACTAAAGGCACAGCACTGAAATCCACAATGCAGCATTGCAAATAACAGTAAGCTCTGGAGCACTGACAAAAACATTTTGAATATAACCCTTCCCCTGTCACAGACCACTTGAAAACTCCACAAACCACCCCCAACTCCCCTTACACCCTCCCCCCCCCCCCCCCCCCCCCCCCCCCGGATCTGCTCCTAACAGAAAGAATGCAAAACCAAGTAGATTTACTAAAACAATTGTAAACCTCACAAGTCTGCTATTGTTTTCAATAGAATCTGTGAATGTCTTGGGTCACTCAATATGGCGCAAGCTCCGCCCACTGGCTTCAGCCCACAGAATGTGCCTGATAAGCCCATGCCGTCTCCTGTCATAAAACCTAATTGGCCTCAATTGAAAGCTGATGTATTCCCATTAATTTCGATGTGTGCTGCTCTCTAACATTGGAACAGGCATGTTTTTTGCACATTTTTATTTTATTTTATTTTTTTTGTTCTCTGCAATTTTTTTTTAGATACTGTTAAACATTTATCTTATTGATATTATTATATTGTGAAAGTTATGTACATATCACCTGCAAGAACACATTGATCGGTTTTGAATCCTCACACTTTTTAAGTTGTTTTATAATTAAGTTATGTATTTATGATTACATTATGTTTTGGTTATTGTTTTAGTATTATACCCCTGAGGCAGCCCTTTAAAGTGCGAAATGTGGACCACGTTGGGTTCTATTTTAATAAAACTGTTGTTTGGATTTTACATCTTGATTGGCTGATTCTTGCAGTGCAAAAAAGGAGCATGGCCATGGGAGGGGTATGGGGAGGCCATGGGAGGGGCATGGGCATTCTCACAAGATGCACGCAGTGTTATAGAATTTGGGGGATCCACACCTAGGGGCCGATATTCAGACTGTGGGAGTTAGCCAATCTGACCCTGCTCCCCCCCCCCCCCAATGTAAAACACAATCCCCTGGTGTCTAGTGGATTCCCACCCCTCCCTTCCCCCTGACCCAACTGTGAAAAAAAACTTTCCTTGGTGTCGTGAAGCCCCAGCTCCCCCCAGGTGTACCTTAAAAAAGATAGGAGTAATGCACATTTGCTCATGTCTCTGGTGCCACCTTCTGGTAAAATACCAGCGCCTGACCCCACACAGTGCATCCTGGGATGCACCAAGTGGTGTTGATCTGCCATATAAGGGAATTTTTCTCTTACTGGCAGACCGACCCCCCCCTTGGTACAACCCAGAATGTACAGTATAGGGTCAGACACTGCCATTTATCCAGATGGCAACACTGGAGGCAGAAGCAATTGGGCATCGCTCCTGCCTCTTTTAAGGTACACCTTGGCAGGGCCTGGGGAAGGTGTAGGAGGTGGGATGCACAAGACACCAGGGAAAGTATTTTTTTACAGTTCAAGTAGGAGGGAAGGGAGGGTTGGTGTTGCACTGGACAACAGGGAAAGTTTTTGTTCTTGGTCAGGGCAGGGGGGTAGGGAGGGGGAGGGTGCACTAGACAACTGGTAAATTTGTTTTTAAATCAGGGGGAGGGAGATCAGGTAAGGTTGGGGTTGCTATTGGGGGGGGGGGGGGGTCAGGTCAGGCTATGCTGTCCTGGACCTAGTGAAACATTTTGTGCTTTGTGTGCATGTCAGAAGCCCCTGTTTTTTTCTGTGCATTGCAGTGGAAAGTTTAATGGCCTAATTAGAATCCATTTCAATGCACTGTGCAGCCATGTCTTCCATAAGAGTTAACAACCACACTCAACTCTTCTCTGCATTGTACAACCAGTAATGTCCCATAGTAACTGCATGGTTAAGCTTGTGTAGCTTTTTACATTGGCTCCTGAATGAGAGAAGGGGTTCAATGAATATGTGATAGAGACAGAGCCGCTAAGAGGGGGTCAGGGGGAGCAAGAGTCCTCTGGGCCCAGCCTCCAAGGGGGGCCTGGCACAGGTAATAGAAAAGCCACTTTCTTCAGGCTTCTGATGGCAGACACAGGCAGAAGTCTGGATTGGTCTCCTGCTCCTGTATGCCTGGATGCCTGTATGCCTGTATGCGATAGCATTAACTGTGCTCTGCCAGCCACGTCCTGCATCGTATGTGAAGTACTTCCTGTTCCCACATAAGCGGGAAGTACTTCCTATTTCCACATAGGTGGGTGGAAGAAGGATCCATGGCTGACAGAGCAAAGTTAACACAATAACCCGGCACACAGGAACAAGAGACCGAGCAGTAAGCTACTGCCAGGTGGGAGGCCAGGGGTTTAGAAGGGTGAGGAGCCTGTGGGGGGGCCAACTGGGGGCCCAGGGTCCACCCTCGTTTGCTTTAGGCCCAGTTTGGTCTCTTGGAGAGACTTCAACTGAATGTGTGGCACACTCCTAATGAGTGAGAGGAGCTCAGAGGTCATGAGAGTGAGAGAGCCTGAGCTTTCAAATAAGTGTGCCGCCCTCCTAATGAGAGAAGGAGAGAGGGTAAGAGAGCCTTCAGATGAGTGTGACACACTCTTAATGAGTGAGAAGATGGGTTCAGAAAATGTGAGTGAGAAAGCCTTCAAATGAGTATTCCTGGAAATCCCTCCTGGTGGAGGTGGAGACAAAAACAGTGACAGAATTAAAAAATGTGTGGGATAAACACAGAGGATTCCTAAATATAAAGAAGTTGGAAACAAAACAAAACTTAAATGACCTCATGATTGTTGATGTGTTATGATGGGCAAGAGTGGTGCTTAGACAATAACTTCAGGAGTTGGGAAGTAAAGTCATTGCCAGGCAAACTTCTATGGTCTGAAAATGGGAAAAACAGAACATGATCAGTAATTGGGAAGTAAAGGCCAATGTCCTGAAAATGACAAAGACAGAACATAATGATGGCCAAGGGGATAATGATGGAAACAGAAAAGAAGCAACACTGGGCCTTCAGGTTGGAGATAAATACAATTCTTTTATTTGAAAAGTGACCCGACACGGGCCGTGTTTCGGCACGAAAACACCTGCCTCAGGGGTCAAAGTGTCCTTATGGATATAATCACTGAAAGTTGTAAAGAACCAAACCGTCAGGGTATTTTGCCCTGAGCGTGGCAACTGTCCTTGTCGGGTCACTTTTCGAACAAAAGAACTATATTTATCTCTAACCTGAAAGCCCAGTGTTGCTTTTTTTCTGTTTCTGTTTATTCTTGTTTGCTGTTTTACCCTCGCTTCTGTTACCAAGGGGATAATGATGTCACTGGAACCACACTCAAGTGGCTGAGTGCAGCAGGTTCAGTGTATCTCATTGGGGGATGGGAACATTAAATTATTGATTAAAGTGTTGTTAATTAACAATATGGTTGGATTGTTGGTTTACTCGTGTATTGATAACAAATGTGACTAAGCTGCAGTCATAATAACCCAGACTTGTTGGGCTGACTGGATGGACTGTGCAGGTCTTTATCTGCTATCATTTAGTACGGCGTCAACATTCAAAGTGAATTAAGCCACAGTTAGAAACAGGATGCTTGGCTTGATGGACCTTTTGGTCTTTCCCAGTATGGCAATACTTATGTACTTAAGCAGGCAGGAGAGACTCCTGCCTGCTTAAATCATGCTCAGCAGGTCAGCTGCTGATACTCAGTGGCACTTAACTGGGCAGTGCACTGAATATCAGCTCTAACTGCATAAGGTAAAGCCAGGCAGTGGAGGGGTGTTCCGGGAGCAGACAAGGAGCTGGGAAGTATATGAGTACTGACAAAATTCACAAAAGGCTGTCCTAACTTAGTTGCTTAGTTATGTGGGTACTGGCACTGAATATTGGCCGGCGCCTGCATATCTTCTGGGTAGTGGCCTGATATATAGTGTGCTGTTCTCTCCCTCCCTTCCCCCAAAGCTCTCTTCCCAATCATCTGCTTCCTTCTTGTAGCTTACAGAGGGCACTGCAAGCTCTACCACTACCCATGGCCGAATATCTCAAGCTCGCAGTTCACCTCTGAGCTCAGAGACAATTAAAATAACCTCATCTCCAAAGTTCTAAACTATGGAGAGGAAAGAAAACTAAGAGGATTTTAAGACCCAGTAACCAGACAGATGGTAAGTACAAGTTACTTTTTTTTTTTAAACCAATTTGGGTATAGAAAATGTGAAGTTGTTAACAAAATTGGTTCTTTTGTTGCATAAACATAAATGTAAACAATTTTTGTAGTGGAACATTAGCCAGCAGTTATAATCTCTTAACAGGTATAGTAATACAGCTCTGGAACAGTGAAACCATCAGATAAGTATTAAACAAATTATCTTGTTTTCTTTCTTTTACTCTATAGCTATAACTTTCATTTGTAGTATATGTCTTAAGAATTGATCCTTTGTGAACTATTTTATGTTTTCCAGGTGAAGACACCCAAAACCAGTCTCCAGAAAAAGCAGGTTTACTGAACCAAATAATTTCTCAATGTCCTTTCTTTTGCTGTACATGGAGGTGCAGACTTATTTTTACTTTGGTCTTTCTTTGTGCTTCTTTTCTTCATCTTGCTTGATTGTTGGAGCTCGGGTTCTTTTCTTCCAGCTTTGGAACCTACTGCCTCATACTTAAATCAAATCAACAAAAAAAGACTTTCTTCCTGTCTAACATCAGGAACAGCCCTGGCTGGTGCACAGAAAGAACTCTGGCTTTCTAGCTGAGCAAATAAATGATAATTTTGCAACCCTAAATAGTTCTATTCTTTCACTGTGTACCCAAACTAAAGAAGAGCACTCTTCATTGAGCACTGCAGTCACACTGCTCACAGCAACTTGGTCTCTCCAAAAGGATGCAAACTCCCACATTGGCACACTATCAAATCATGCAGAACACACAAGCTGAAATACTCCAGGCCCAACCTTAAGCCTTGGAGACCAATTTTCCTAGTGGCTTAACTGGGATTAATCCACTTAAACAAACTTGTTTCACACAGACATACATTTAGTTTCTCTCCCTCAATCTTAATTACCAAACTTTCAAACAGCACACAAGTAACCAAAAAATCATTTTTCAAAATTTTCCTGAACAAATCCCGCACCTTTCGCTTCCAGCTCACTTTACCTTTCAACCACTTTCTGGTTCAGAAATCTTATCATGCAGTTAGAGTGGAGGAGTGGCCTAGTGGTTAGAGCACTGGTCTTGAAATCCAGAGGTGGCTGGTTCAAATTCCACTGCAACTCCTTGTGGTCCTGGGCAAGTCACTTAACCTTCCATTGCCTCCGGTACTTAGATTGTGAGCCCTCCTGGGACAGAGAAATATCCAGTGTACCTGAATGTAACTGACCTTGAGCTACTACTGAAAAAGGTGTGAGTAAAATCCAAATAAATAAAGAGTTCACTCATACACATCCTCACTCTTTGGTGTCTTCAGCCCCTCTTCCTACTCCCAGGCAAGCTGTTGCTAAGGGAGATGGTGACTCTGAATCACCAGCTGACCTCTGCTAGACAATCAGATCACTAGAAAAGTTGCATTTTTAGTAAAATACTATTAAAAATTACTATGAAATTTGTTAAAAATGTCCTTTAACCATTAGTGCCGTCAAACTACACACAGTACATTTTTCATAAATTTTAACTCACATTTAAGGACATTTATACATTTTTGTCAAAAATCACTATCAAAACTCCCACAAAACCAGAGACGTCCACTGTAATAAAATTCTACATCACCCCACCCACACCCTCGAGCGACGCCCACTCAACAGAAACCTCATTTAACCCCCAAAATAATTTTTTCAAAAAACTTCAAAACACTAGCCCACCTAATGTCACAACTGTCAGGAATGGTGAGCCCTTGGACCAAAGCCAGAGCTTTGGCAGACAAATCACCAGGGCTGGCACAGGCAGGAATCAGAACAGACTGGACTAGGATAGACTAACAGACTCAACAAGGCAGGACAGAGATAACTAAACACAATGGATAACACAAGAACTGGATCCAGAAGAGGCAAGGAAAAGAAGGCAAAGGGCCAGAACTGGAACCCAGACAGGACAAGGCAAGACTCGGAACTGGATTAAAACTGGGACTGGGACCCAGAAATGCAAGACAAGGCAAAACACAGAAGTAGATTAAAACTGGGTCCAGAAAAGGGCAAGACAAGGACAAGGCAAAGTACTGGATCCGGACTGAAAGAGACAAGACGAAGCACAACTAGACAGGCAAGACAGGGTAGGAGCTAGGCAACAAGAATAACAGAAGCAAAACAATAAACAAGGCAGGAACAGGATTCTGGATTCTCGAACAGGCTTGGTTGTAACAGGATTCAGGATTCTCAAACAAGCTTGGCTGGAACAGGATTCTGGAACGGGCTTGGCTGGAATAGGATTCTTGATTCTCAAACAGGATTCAGGAACAGGCTTGGCTGGAACAGAATTCTGGATTCTCAAACAGGATTTAGGATTCTCAAACAAGCTTGGCTGGAACCGGATTCTGGAACGGGCTTGCCTTGGCTGGGAACAGGATACTGAAAGGAACATGGCTTGACAGAGAGCAGGGACAGAAACTATCTCAAACACATAGCAGGGGCAGAACCTGGCTCAAACACACAACAGGAACAGCAGAAACAGAGCTCGAGAGCTAGGAAGCAAACATAGCAGGCAAAGGATTAAGCAGACTAAGGGAAGACAAACAAACAAAGAAGCAATGTGCTTACCAGCATCCACAGCTGAAAGAGAAAGGCCAGGCAGATTGAGAGGCAGCAGACACACCTGCATAGTAGTGAGATAATTAGGGACAATGCTGGCTTCTACAGACTCTCAGAATTAACAGATAAGAACTACACACACAGGAAACAGAACAGAGAAAACAGAAAACAGGAACAGAGCTTGGCTAAACACAGAGATTGGCTTACACACGGAGCTTAACTATAGCAAGAGTCAAAAGCAGGGTTAGACTAAAAGCAGGAGCCAAGGCAAGTTACACAGATACAGACACCAAGGGCAGGGGGTGTGGCTCTACAGCCAGGCTTTCAGGAAACAAGGTTCAAAAGCAAACTCACAGAAACAAAGGAAAATATTGAAACACAGCACAGACCTTCAGGAGCAAAACACTCAGGAACAAAGCCAAGCATGGATATGATCTAAACAGATAAGACAAGATTAAGAGACCTTTTGCAAAGGTAAAACATGATAGTTCCCAGGTGCTTATAAAGGACTTGCTGATGATGTCACAAGTAGGAAATGAAGCAGAAGCAGGGAGACCAAAACGAGGCTTGGCTAACAGGAAGAACAACAATAGGGAAAAAGGCAGACTGGAGATGTCACAGAGCTAGATACAGAGAAATAATAGGTCTGAACATAAGGGCACGGCCACAATCGTGACACCTAAAGAGGTTCTCAGGAACCGAAAACTACTATTAGAATCCCTCAAAAATGAATCCTTTAAATGCCAGCCTAACAGGACCAAAAAAAAAATACATTTTAAAAATAAACTAAACAATTTCTTGGACCACCAGGGCCTTACCTGATCCTCAGAAGGGTCCTCACGCGACCTCCACCTCCAATCCAGGTCCAGGATGTCCCTCCGCGGCTGCAGTAAACTACCACGAACTGCGGAACCCCTGCCAAGGTGTCTCAAAAATCGAGGCCCTGGCTTCACTTTGAGCCTAATTCTGGCCCGGGAGCACTACCGCACATGCGCAAAAAGGCATACATGCTTGAGACCTTCTCCACAGGCCGAAACCGGCCATTCCTTAGCTCGCACCTGGACAGGAAACATCACTCCTTGGCCGGGCAGCATCAGGGGAAGCTGCAAAAAGCGCGGCTCTGCTCTGGAAGCCCAGAACCACCTCCAGAGTCACAGCACTGGCCACCAATGCATCTCAGGAGACCCCCCAGACCCCAGGTACATAAAAGAAACCCACTGGTTTACATTCTGAACCCTCTTGCCCAATCAAGTGCTTCCTCTTGAAGCCCTTCACTCATCTGTTCACCCACCTGTAGGCACCCCAGGCCTACCTGACCCATCCTGGTGGTTCAGCAGGATAGTGTGGGCAGGAGCAATTCCCACTCGCTCCTGCTCATGGCAGCTCCAGGTTTAAAATGACTGCTGTGACCTCTACCTAGAGGTCCTACAAAGCTTGCAGCAGCCATTTTAAACCCAGACTCACCATGGACAAGTGTGAGAGGGGATGGTTGCTGCTCACATATCCTGCTGGACCACCAGTGTCTTATGTGAACCCTGGCTGATATCGGCTGCAACCCACATAGCTCCTGATGGCCAGGACATGCCTAGATAACCCCAGATATTTAATGCTGGTGCCCAAAAAAGGCCCAGCATTGAATATCTGGGGTTAATTCAGTTAATGACAGCACTTTAAAAAATGCTGATTGCTGACGGATATCAGAGGGTATATTACTATGTTTAATATGACACACTCCTAATGAATGAGAGGAGGGGCTCAGAGAGTGTGAGAGTGCGAGAGCCTTCAACTGAGTGTGACTCACGCCTAATGAGAGAGAGAAGTGGTTCAGAGAGTGAGGATGAGGGTTAGAGAGCCTTCAACTGAATATGAAACACTCCTAATGAGTGAGAGAAGTTGCTCGGAGAGGGTGAGAGTGAAAGTGATAGGATGAGGGTGAGAGAGCCTTCAACTGAGTGTGACTCACGCCTAATGAGAGAGAGAAGTGGCTCAGAGAGTGAGAGTGAGGATGAGGGTTAGAGAGCCTTCAACTGAGTATGATACCCTCCTAATGAGTGAGAGAAGTTGCACGGAGAGGTGAGAGTGAAAGAGAGGATGAGAGTGCGAGAGTCTTCAAATGAGTGTGACGCATTCCTAATGAGTGAAAGGAGGCTTTCAGAGAGCGTGAGAGTGCGAGAGCCTCCTACTGAGTGTGACTCACTCCTAATGAGTAAAAGGAGGGACTCAGAGAGGGTGAGAGTGAGAGAGCCTTCTACTGTGACTCACTCCTAATGAGTGAGAGAAGTGGCTCAGAGAGGGTGAGAGTGAGAGCCTTCAAATGAGTGTGACTCACTCCTAATGAGTGAGAGAAGTGGCTCAGAGAGGGTGAGAGTGAGAGCCTTCAAATGAGTGTGACACACTGCTAATGAGTGAGACTTGGCATCTCTGATTGAAGTACCTCTCTGGCTTTTATTTAAGGACTATATCTGAGCCTCAACCCAGAGCTAGACCTGCCAGCTGGCTTTAAATAAAAGGCCATGGCTGTTTATGAAGGATCATCATCTAGGACTATTAAAGCTGCACCCTAGCCCAAAGATTGCATACCCTTTTAAAAGGACAAAGCAAGCTACATATAAAATGTTCAAAACCCACTGCTGTTGTTTCCTCTTGTGTCTGAAGTGTGATATCGCCCCCTGCTGGGTGAAGTAGAAACATACACTTTTACTTTCCCCCACTTCCTGATCTAAAAGAGAGACAGAAAAGTTTATTTTTAAAAGAGAGCAGAATAGCAAAGCTACCAAGTTACCCAGTTCTAGGAAAGAGATTTTTGTCCAGCCCAATGCATAATGGAGCCTGCTGCACTGATTGAAAAGTCACTAATGTGCAGTTGTAGCATGCAGAAACAGGAAAAATACTGCAAAACGCCTTTATAGTTTTGTGCAGTAGCCTGTTAAGGGCTTAATGCGGGCCCCTTATTTATTGATATTTATTTTGCATTTTTTTGGTGTTCATCAGTTAAAACCTAAAATCAGAAGCCCTAGTTATGACCACACCTGCTCTGTGTAAATTATTCCAGATCTCTCAGCAGCCTGATGCGGCCATAGCACTGTGGTTAGGGTGACAACCCTACCCTCCCATGCAGGTTATACCAGCCTTCCTGGAAGCAGCTGGACAGCCCCTCTCTGCCCACCCTACCTAGTCTGTATTCTCCTGTCTTTGGCCCTTTAAAAATCCATTTGACTGAGCAGACACTCGTCCTTTCACTCATTTCTTTCCTTTCCCCTTACCACAGCAGGTTTTAAATTCTGTCACGGGTTCAAAATGCACCAAAAAGCAGAAATAAATAAGTCTTCATTGAAGATCAAGGAGTTTAATTTCACACAAAATATAAACATGACCATATCTGCACAGGATTGATGTGAAAACATGTTACAAGAATAACTTTTCTACTACAATAAGGATACTGGAGATAGGAATTTAGATTGAGCTCATGCCCTTCTCAGGAAGGCAGGTGCTGTAGGTATTTCCCTGTATCCAGGGATGTGAATTTGCCCTGAGGATCGGTAACATAGCCAGATGACTAATTTTGGGTGGGCTTGAGCCCAAAGTGGATTGGCATGAAATTCTCACCACCCCTTCCCTCCCCTCATTCCTCTCCCCCCCCCCCCCCCATCAAAGACAAAATATAAATACTTGAGCTGGTGGGGATCATGAAGACCCCATCAAACAGTAGCCAAAATGTTTTCCCAATCCAGCATCTGGCAGCAGTGTCCCTGAGCCACTGGCCCTGGCCTTCCCCACCCTGGTGCATGCTCAGTTTTCACGCAAAGACTGAGCATGTGCGCAGGGAGGTGGGGTTGGCAGTGACTCGCAGATATTGCTGCGGACTGCCAAGGTGGGAAAATGTTTTGGCTGCTGTTGGAGGAGGTCTTCAGCTGGATGGACTTGGGGATCTCTGACAGCCACAGGAAATTATGTATCCATCAATACATTTCAAATAAAGTGTGATGTGGTCCATCAAAAAATCCCCCAAAATGTGATCATATGCAGAGTCATCTCTCAAAAACTGAGCTAATTATCATAATATTCAAAATGAACATCTGCCACATCTGCAGATAAATTTTGTGATCAGCAACTGAAATTCGGACAGTCACTCGTAAACTGTGGTATAACTGCAAAGATCACACAATACTATTGTCGGGGGAGCTTTTCAATTCAATGCAGCACTATGTTTCATTGAAATTGAATCTGGAACTGGCATGCCAAAAGGCCTTGAAATTTAAAATGGGCTCAGTAACGGTATCAAATACATTTGCATACACTGTAACTCCATTACTGTTTATGCTAATGCATCTCATTTATTTATTTATTGCATTTGTATCCCACATTTTCCCACCTATTTGCAGTCTCAATGTGGCTTACAATATTACAACATGACAGGCATCAATCGTCATAAGTAAACAAATGAATTACATAAAAAATAGATGTAACATAGAAGGGTAAAAATCTATACAGACGTCAGCACACAGTTAAACTATCAAGAATGTAGTAATGTTTTACAGTTCTTATAATTGATTAACTATGATAAGCCTGATTAAAGAGATAGGTTTTTAGTGTTTTTCGAAAGTTAGTTAAGTCATAAATAGTTTTCAGACCAAGTGGTAATGCATTCCGCAACTGAGTGCCAATGTAGGAAAAGCAGGACGCCTGTACTAGTTTATATTTTAGACCTTTACAACTAGGGAAATGAAGTCCCAGGAATGTGCGAGCTGATCTTTTAGCATTCCTGGGTGGCAATGCTTTTTTACTAGCAAAAAAGGTGCTAGTACTCATGGAGGACCATCCTTAAGGGTGGGATGACCACTGAAGGACCTGCCCTGCAATAGTCATGCCCCTACTATCAATCACAGCGTCCCTATGAGACAGCACTGCATATACCATAGCAATCTGTAGAACAGGGGCAGGCAACCACGGTCCTCGAGGGCCACAACCCAGTGGGCCTTTCAAGATTGCCACAATGAATATGCATGAGATCTATTTGCATAGAGTAGAAGCAGTACATGCAAATCAATCTCATACATATTCCGTGTGGAAATCTTGAAAACCTGACTGGGTTGTGGCCCTTGAGGACTGTAGTTGCCCATCCCTGCCCTAGAAGACACTTCTTATTGGGAAAAGACAAGAAACCAGGCTGCTACAAATCCCTACACAGAAAATGCATGCTCACAAGATACCGCACTTTGGTTTATATATGTAAAATGTAGATAGAGCTTTACTAACACAGAATAAATAACCACATAGTTTATGATTACAGTTTATTACAACTTGCTATGCTACCTAAGCTAACTTGCAGATCTAGGCGGTTTTACAAAACTAAGGGCTCTGTTTACTAAGGTACGTTAGTGTTTTTAGCACGCCCACACTAACCATGTGGGCGCCTATAGGGATATTGTAGGCACGTTAGGAGCCAACTTTTCAAAATTATTGGGGGTGCTAAGCCCAGTGGAAATAACCCTTCTTTGGACACATACAAGGAATTTTCTCAATATTGGGGGTGCTCAAGCACCCACAGAGTCGGCTCCTATGGGCACGTACATGGTTAACGTGCATACATGGAGGAGTGGCCTAGTGGTTAGAGGAGCAGTCTTGCAATCCAGAGGTGTCCGATTTAAATCCCACTGCTGCTCCTTGTGATCTTGGGCAAATCACTTAACCCTTCATTGCCTCAGGTACAAACTTAGATTGTGAGCCCTCCTGGGACAGAGAATGTAACTCACCTTGAGCTACTACTGAAAAAGGTGTGAGCAAACTCCAAATAATAATAATGGTTTACATGTGGAGGAGTGGCCTAGTGGTTAGGGTGGTGGACTTTGGTCCTGAGGAACTGAGTTCGATTCCCACTTCAGGCACAGGCAGCTCCTTGTGACTCTGGGCAAGTCACTTAACCCTCCATTGCCCCATGTAAGCCGCATTGAGCCTGCCATGAGTGGGAAAGCGCGGGGTACAAATGTAACAAAAAAAACAAAACAAAAAAAAAACATTACAACTTTGCCTTACCCTTCACTATCAATTATAATGTTCCATTATGTATTGTGCTGAAGTTGCAAGTAGTATACCATGTACACCACCTTGAATGAATTCCTTCAAAAAGGCGGTAAATAAATCCTAAAAATAAATAAATAAATTAGCACGCCTATAACACTGCTTAGTAAACAGGGCCCTAAAATACAATTACAAAGTAGAAAAAGAGCTAAAACAAAAGACAGGAAAGGATCTTACAAACATTCCAGAGAAACCAGACTCATCCAAAGCAATAAAAGAGGGAGAAAAGCAGTAGAAGGATAACGGAAAACAGTGGGTCTGAGTGCACTAATTTCTGCATAAATCAAGTAACATCGAATGCTTGCTGAAAAAGCATAGTTCATGTACTATTGAAAGCTTGGTGAAAAAGCCATGTTTTTATAGCAGTTTTGAAGTTTTTAAGACAGTTCAGGATGAGTAGCGAGAGGGAGTGAATTCCAAAAGATATTTCTACATAAAAACAACAGCAAACGCTTATGACTGCCTATGTATGGTGCATCTGTAAAAAGTTTAAGGGTTCTGTTTACTAAGGTGCGCTAGCATTTTTAGCGCATGCTAAAAATTAGCGTGCGCTGTGTAGACGCCTATAGGAATATTATGGGTATCTACACGGTTAGCAGGTGCTAAAAACACTAGCACGCCTCTAGAGCTGCTTAGTAAACAGGGCCCTAAAGTTGTTCCAGTTGGATAAAGGATTTTTTTTTTTAAATTTATTTGAAAGCGTCCCATATGTACTTATATGTCATGAAATAAAATTGAAAATCACTAAACAGTATAAAAAATTATTGTCAAATGTAGATAGAATGTATTTGGATACAGGCAGCAGATGATGTTTTGTATATTCCTGAGAATCTAGCATGTGATGTTTTTGTTCTTTCCTGAGAAAGTAGCAGAATAGCAGGTGATGTTTGTACATTCCTGAGCAGGTTCACGAGCTGTTCATGTAGAGTTGTTCTTGTAAGCAATGCATGATCATGGTTGTGTAAGCAAAATGTAACCAATAGTAATGATAATACATGTAATATCCATGAATATTCATAGAGTATATAAGAAGGGGATTGACTCCCAAATAAAGAGTTTTTTGCCCAGACACACGAGAGGAGAGTTATTTTGCAACATCTGGTGATCCCCGACGTGATCGGTGAAAACGTGACGTACTTACTACGACTGGAACAGTCAGCGCGCCATTCCTTCTACGGAACACTGTAAGTATGGGGGGAAATTTAACATCATCACATAAACAACATGCACAGGAGCTATATACTATAACGCAAAGATATGGTTCCTCCCGAAATCCAATAACTCTTAAAGATATAGAGCGTTTAATTGAGGAAATAGTTTGTCAATGTCCCTGGTATCCAGAGAAGGGATCATTCGATCCTCAAACATGGGAAAAGATAGGGCAGCAGTTTCGTTTAGAGCCTAGAGTTTCGACTCCTATATTATTGACTTGGAGAGAGATATATTCTACTATAGTAATTCTCTCTTCTGGATTGACAGGCATTACTAACGAAAATATATCCAACAAATTGCCAGGCAAGACCTGGTCTCTTTTACCTCCCGCGACTCTTGGACCTACACCTTCTCCTCCTTCTTGTCGGCTGGCCACCGATATGGGAAGGGAAGAGCAAAACAAAACTCCTGACTTTACTACTACTACCCCTAATAAACCAATTGAAAATATCCAAAACAACAACGCTAATGATAGCGTTATTATTACCAAAACACCAAAGAGCGTAGAACGACCTAGTTTAATTCAATTAGGTATACAGCAAGCACGAAAAAATGGTGAATTCATTTGGAACGATGATCTATGGGATAATTCGGAACCTAATCCTAATTTATACCCAGTTACTAGAACTACAACAATAGAGGCAGGGAACGAAACACATCATGCAGAATGGACTGCTCTACCTTATCAAGTTTTGAGAGAATTACGTAGAGCTATCGTAGAATCAGGTTTAAAAAGTTCATTTGTTCAAGGCATGATAGAAGGGATTAGTAACGGTTACTTAATGACTCCAAAAGATTGGAAAGACCTTTTCCGTATGCTGTTAACTCCTGCGCAATATGTAGTGTGGGATAATGAATATAAGCAAGCAGCACAACTTATCACTGGGACTAATTTGGTGCCTGATCAAATTTATGGATCGGGACCATTTTCAACCCTTGATATGCAAATTCAACAAAACGATACCTGTTTTCAAGCCATAGGCACTTGTATCTTGCGAGCATTTAAAAGAACACCAGAAGGGAATAAACCAACAAAATCTTTTGCATCAATTAAACAGGGTGCAACCGAATCTTACCTTCAATTTGTTAATCGATTGCAGGAAGCTGTAACTAGGCAAATTGATAATCTTGATGCGCAAACAGAGTTATTGATTAAATTAGCCCAAGAAAATGCAAATTCAGATTGCAAAAAGGCATTGCAGACTGTAGCTCATCGCCCAGGAATTACTTTAGCAGATTTATTGAGCGCATGTGCAGATGTGGGGACTCATGGTTATTCTATGAATTTGTTAGCAGGAGCTATACAAAAAGGTAATAAGCCACAGGGGACGTGTTTTAATTGTAAGAAACCAGGACATTTTCGAGCTCAGTGTAGAGCCCCAGGAGGGGGTGCCAACTTTGCAAAAGGACCTTCTCGACCTTCTCGAAAATGTCCTCGATGTCAAAAAGGATATCATTGGGCCAATCAATGTCGCTCTAATCCAATTAATTCCACACCGCCACCCCCAAAAAACTTTGCTCCGGGTTAACTCCTAACCTCGGTCCAAAGGGAGTGCAAGGGTCTTTTGCTCATAGTACTACTGCTACACAAGGTAGTGCAGGAATTGACCTTATTGCAGCGGAATGTAAAACTGCCATCTTACCTCATGAAGTTTTGGTATATAATACTACCTTTAAAGGACCCATTCCAGCGGCTACTGTAGGTTTAGTATTACCTCGCTCCTCTGCATCGAAGGCAGGTATTCATGTTATCCCTGGAGTTATTGATGCTGATTACACAGGCATTGTTAAAATTCAAGTATGGTCCTCATCACCTTTAACAATTTCTCCCGGGGACTCGTGGGCACAATTAATTATTTTACCATATTTTACAGCACCTATTCCTTCTACTGTCTCTCGTACAGGGGGCTTTGGATCTACGCGACAGGTAAGTGCAGTTTTAAAACCGGTTTCTAATGCACGACCCACTGCTCAATTTTTATTGCAACAAAAGCCCTTTGTTGGTATATTAGATACCGGGGCGGATGTTTCTGTCATAGCTTATAAACAATGGCCTGGGGAATGGCCCATTGAAGATACTTCACATGTGACAGGAATAGGGGGAACTCAGTCAGCCTCCCAAAGTTCTCAATGGTTATCTATTACATATCCTAACGATACCAAGGTTCTAGGACATATTAAGCCCTGTATTTTACAAGTACCCTTTAATTTATGGGGTCGTGACCTTTTGGAACAATTAGATGCATCATTGATCCTACCTGATTAACAGTTCATAAATATGTCTTTTTCTCTTCCTTTGGAATGGAAAACTGACAAACCTGTTTGGGTAGAGCAGTGGCCGATTACCAGAGAAAAACTGTTGATTTTACATCAATTGGTGGAAGAACAATTACAATTAAATCACATTGAGCCTACCAATTCTCCATATAATACTCCGGTATTTGTGATCAAGAAAAAATCCGGAAAATGGAGATTTTTACATGACCTACGAGCTATTAATGCGATTTTAGAACCAATGGGCCCGTTACAATGTGGTATTCCAAATCCTAATTTGATTCCTTATGATTATCAATTAGCTATTATAGATCTGAAGGATTGTTTTTTTTCAATTCCTCTCCAGGAAAAAGATTGTAAATACTTTGCTTTTACTGTACCTGTTTACAATAATGCACACCCTACTACTAGGTATTGTTGGAAAGTTTTGCCCCAGGGAATGTTAAATTCACCCACTATTTGTCAATACTATGTTCATCAAGCCTTGCAACCATTTCGTGCCTATTTCCCTCAACTTTTGGTATATCATTATATGGATGCCTCTTTTTATGCTTTACTGTTAACCCTCCAAGGTTACTTGGAGAATCGCCTTTCTTCTCTCTTTATAGGTCATATCCGCAGTCATCAACCTTTTCCTGGTGGTCTGTCTGAAGGGAATGCTCGAGCGGATCGCCATCTTCATTTTTTCTCCACAGCACACTGCAGTCATGAACTTCATCATCAAAATGCACCTAGCCTAGCTCGCCAGTTTCAAATTTCTTTAGAAGAAGCTAGAGCTATTATCAAAAATTGTCCACAATGTTCCTTTTCAGCTCCTACTACCTTTTTTCCTGGAGTTAATCCTCGTGGTCTGGAAGTTAATAGCCTCTGGCAAATGGACGTTACTCACTTTCCCCCTTTTGGTCAATGGTCTAAGCTTCATGTGGTTGTTGATACTCATTCTGGATTTTTGTGGGTCACTGCACAAAAAGGGGAAACTACATCTCATGTCCGCTCTCATCTTCTCCAAACTTTTGCGGTCATGGGTGTTCCTAAAACTCTCAAGACAGACAATGCCCCTGCTTATACTTCCACCTCCTTACAGGAGTTCCTGACCCTCTGGCATATTGAGCACCTTTTTGGTATCCCCTATAACTCCACTGGTCAAGCTATTGTTGAACGTGCTAATCGCACACTGAAAACTGCTTTAAGTAATCTGACTACAAAAAAAGACGGTATTCTCCGTCATAGAGTAAGCATTGATGAATGCTTAGCACAAATCCTTTACACACTGAATCATCTCAATCTCATCAATAATCCTGCTACAAAAACTTTTTCTTCCAGATTTGAACAACATTTTCGTACTCCTGCCCCACCTTTATCTCGTCCTTTGGTCATATACCGACAACTACCTTCTGATCAGTGGAGTTCCCCTGTGCCTCTCCTTACCTGGGGTCGTGGTTACGCTGCTGTTCAAACAGATTCTGGCCCGGTGTGGATTCCAGCAAAGTGGGTGAAACCTCATGTCGTGGCATCAAGGTCTTCACAACCCAATTCCCAATTTCACACTCACCCTTCAAGGACCGCAGATGCAAACACGCAAACGGTCAGTGACTCGTCAACCTAATGCTCCTGTTACTTGGGGACAAATTAAAGCCTTGAGTCAACAAGCTACAGAGACTTTAGAAAAAGCTCATATTGAAAAGACTGATAATAACTTCGTAGTGGCTATTATTGCAGCGCTTAATGCTAATTCCATTACATTGCTTCTACTGTGTTGTTGTTTGTACATACCTTGTGGACAGTCACAATTACTTCCCACAAAAAAATATTTGGGAAGCGTTTGCAATTTCACTGAACCAAACTGATTTCTGTCTTTCTCATCAAAAGGCAGTTGGAGAAGTTTTGGCAACTTGCCTGATTCCAGTATGTCATGATCCTAAAGATATGCAAAATGATACTTGGTTTTATTCACAGCTTCCTGTTAATTCATCCTATCGAAATGCTTCTTATGAATACCATAATTGGGGAACACAAACCCTGTTGCCGCCTACTTTGGCAATGCATGTGAGAACCAATCAAATAGCTAGTATCAATATGACATGTGCTCGTATGGTTAATTGTACCCGATCAAATTGTGTTAATTTTGGACCAACTTTGTTAAATTGTAGCTCCTACGAAAATGTTTCATATATTTATAAATTTACTCATTTACCCCCTGGCTGGTTTTGGTCATGTGGAATGTATACCTTTAATTATATTCCAGCTAATATATCTGATGGTACTACATGCTGTCTAAGTCGACTCACTATGGTACTTCCCAGTAAACATATTTTATTTTCTAACTCCTCACATATGCGATCCAAGCGTATGACCCTTGCTGCCAATTGCAATGATAATGTTAAATTTCTGAGTCAAACTGAATATCTGGCACTTGCATTTTCATTAATAGGTGTCCCTGCATTGGCAGCGGCAAATGCAAAAAATATTCGTGAATTAGCCTGTTGGGCAATTAAATCAATCAATGCAACCTCCACTGCTATTAGTTTACTTAATGCTGAGCAACAGCAATTACGTCATGGAGTTTTACAAAATCGAGCAGCCATTGATTATCTTTTATTACTTAACCATCATGGTTGCGAAGAGTTTCAGGACATGTGCTGTTTTAATTTATCTGACAATTCAAAGGCCATTGACAAACAATTAGCTTTCCTACGGAATTTAACTACTCATATTACTATTCATAATAACCTACTCTCTGATGTATGGGATCAATTGTGGCAATGGATCCCTTGGACCTGGCTCCGCCCTATTATCCAGTATTTAGTCATTGGTATTTTTGTTTTCACTATTTTTTGCTGTTGTATACAATGCATTCCTAACCTTTTTTCTTTATGTTTTCCTCGTCCATTCGCTCCAACACGTCACTCTGCTCAATATGTTTATAAGCTATTACAAACATCTCCACCTCCATCTCCAGCTGGCACACCACGGAGATTTCATTAAAAAAAAAAAAAAAAAAAAAAAAAAAGGTGGAGATGTAGATAGAATGTATTTGGATACAGGCAGCAGATGATGTTTTGTATATTCCTGAGAATCTAGCATGTGATGTTTTTGTTCTTTCCTGAGAAAGTAGCAGAATAGCAGGTGATGTTTGTACATTCCTGAGCAGGTTCACGAGCTGTTCATGTAGAGTTGTTCTTGTAAGCAATGCATGATCATGGTTGTGTAAGCAAAATGTAACCAATAGTAATGATAATACATGTAATATCCATGAATATTCATAGAGTATATAAGAAGGGGATTGACTCCCAAATAAAGAGTTTTTTGCCCAGACACACGAGAGGAGAGTTATTTTGCAACAGTCAAACTTGGCTTGGCTTGTTCACTTTAGCACATATGACTTTCTCAGTAGCCCAGTATTTATTTATTTATGAACATTTATACTCCATTTTTTCCACATTAAGCAGACTCAAAGTGGCTTACAATGTACAGGAATCAAATACAATGACATGAGGTAGGGTAAAAGGATCAGTGAAGGAAGTAAAGGGAAAGGGGAAAGATTAGAGAGTCTAAAATGGACTGTGGAAGGCCAGATGATGAGACGGATCAGAGTGGCTTGAGCAGCTGTCGGCAAGATAATCCATAATTGGGAACTGTAGTAATATCCAGGAAGGAACAAATTGTAGGAATCTTGCTATGATGAAATGCTGCATTTATATTTCCCGCAAACGCCTGAGGCAGATTCCTGAAGCTGAGATGGAGTGGAATGGTTAGAGCAGCT
Source organism: Microcaecilia unicolor (assembly GCF_901765095.1). NCBI lineage: Eukaryota > Metazoa > Chordata > Amphibia > Gymnophiona > Siphonopidae > Microcaecilia > Microcaecilia unicolor. The sequence goes on from NC_044041.1 coordinate 110,544,833, forward strand.
TTCAGAGGGGTTGAAATAATTCCCATCCAGGCAAGTTGATAAAATCTTGCTACGAGAAGAATCATCATTTTTGGCAGGAAGAGAAGTGAAGTGCTTGAGCAGACCACGACGGCCCTTCTCCGTGGAAAAGGTGGCAAGATCCGCATCACCCAACCATCTACTCCAGCCCCCAATGCAGCGATCCACTCACTATCGGGGATCTTCAACGACGAGCAGCTGATCGAGTATAAAAATTACTATGTGTTTACAGGGCTCTCTTAAGCCTGTGCCACGTGTCTTTCTTGCAGCTTTCACCAAAGAGTGCCTCAAATGATGGATTCACCGAGGTCTAGCAGGTCTCCCGTTTCAGGAACGGGAATCCCAGGGTGTGTCAGCATTAAATGACTGATGAACAAATCCATTGCAACATTTTTATTCTACAGGTCCCGAATTACTACCCACTGTTAAGTTACATTCCCCCCCCTCCCCGCCGTGAAGCTCTTATAGGAGGGAGCATGTCAGCTTCTCACTGAGGGAAGCCTTAACTGGTAGCACATGTAAAGTGCATTTATAATATGTCCGGCGCTAGAGTGCTGCTATCACATTCCAGCTTTTACGGATCAGTATCAGCACTGAGAATTACACTTACAAGTTGTTCAGGGTTTTGGGAAGATGTTAGTGAAGGTTTGAAAGTCAGTGTAGTTTATTTCTGTTATATTCTGTAGATGTAGACTACTGATTTAATCCTAATAAATAAATACATCTAGATTTTGTTGCCACCCAGTTTCATGTATCCAGTGGGACTGAGTGACAGGTACTTTTTTCTGTTTAGAATGATATAACTGACAAAATAAAAATGAACAATGACAACATGGATGCAGCAGCTGATAGTTTGTTTTGGACATACCAAGATGGCGGCTGTTGGGGAACTGGCTTCAGCCTTGTGATGTCATGCCAACTCCTGTCATTAAACCTCCTTCCAAGGGTAAGTTTTTGCAGCCAATGGAAAAGATGCAAGTGCTGAGTACCGCCAAGTAATTCCTGAGAAGCTCTCTGTACTTGTTCATTGTGGATAGCCTAAAAACCTGACTGGCTATGGGGTCCCCAGGACAAGTTTGGCATGCTCTGATGAAGGTTATATATACACTATATTACTTCAATCTCACTTTGTCACAGTATCAATATGAATGACACACCTTGCATGTTAATAATTAGACCATGACTGGAAGCAATTTGTCCCTTCAAATAACCACAAATGTTGTGTAGTCACCTTTTGTTGCAAGTTTTGTTTCAGTGCAAATATTTTATGGTGGAAGGAAAGAATGCTGTAATTCAAAAAGGGAGACCATCATATTTTCAAAGCACTTTGGGAGGCTAAGTTCCATAGGTTTCTATGGAACTTTGGGAGGCTAAGTGCTTTGAAAATGAGCCTAACATATGTGAGAGAACTTGAAAAAAGAAAAGGTAACAGAGGCTGGAAAAACATATATTGGGCCAGGGGTATTTAAGCAGCCCCTTTCCCCTGTCTCTAAGAGATCTACTTGAGGTCTAACCAGGGCTGCTGAGAGACCAAGCTGGGCCTGGGGCAAACAATCTTAAAGCCTCACCAGAGGTGCTTCCATTCTCTGATGTTTAAGATTGCTAATGTGTTCTGCCACAAGCTGATTTAACTTTCTTTTCGTGTGTCCAATATTATACAAGGAACAGGAGCACACAATACAATAAACCACCTGTGCGCTGTCACACGTGGTACTACTTCTGAGGTTAAACTTTTTGGTATGCCCATGAAATGCCCATTTCCCCACGCATAATATGCCCCCTTTTGCCTCTGCACGTTAGAAGTTCAGTGCACATTGTTACAGAATACGCTTAGCAAGTTGTGCGCCTAAATTCTAATCAGTGCCAATTAGTGCTCATTATTGCTTGTTAAGTGCTGTTATCATCACTCATTAGCTTGTTTAAGCCAATTAAAGTACATGCTGTGTTACAGAATCCATGGCAATTTTGGCGCCTAAATCCAAGCGCAGCAGCTAGAGGTTATCTGAGATATTCAGCAGGAAATAACCAGTTATCTCCTTCTGAATATCCACAGATAGGCGCTTAAACTTTATTTAAACGGCCAGGAGCCATTCCTGGATGGTTAAATAGTTTTGAATATTGGGGGGATGGTGCCTAATTCTAATAGTGCATAACTCAAAAATGGGTGTGTCCATGGGAGGGGCATGGGCGTCATGGATGTTCCAAAATGTTACGTGCATTTTTACAGAATAATGCCTCAGCACTCCTAACTTGGACACCAGCATTTACACAAGGTTTCAGCAGGCGTAAGTCTGGCACCCAAGGTAAGGTGCGGGAATCAGCACTAAGCACAATTCTGTAAAGGGCGCGTGCCCTGTATAGCATCACACTTAGCACTGATTTTTTGGCGTTGAATTTTGAACCCTATTTCTAGAAGTCCCCTCTAAATCAGTAAGCAATGTGAAAACACTAGATATTGTTGGAATGTTCAACAACAGCTGCCGACTGGATCCAAACGGGCAGGGGGTGGTTATAAACGTTTTTAAAAAGTGAATTCATTATATGATATAGAACATAGTGCTTTAAAAAAAAAACAAAAAAAAAATACAGTGCTTTAACAACCAAACAATACACACTTACAATAAACACAAACTCAATTGGCAGCCAGTGCAAGGACAAGAAAACAGAGGTAATGTGCTTCTTCTATCTCCCTTTGCCACTAATGGCATAAGCAGCTGGGAACATTAGTCTCGCTCATCTGCTGTGAGTCAGTGCAATGTGGGAGAGCTGCACTTTTCACAGCCACAGCAAGTTCCAGTCAAATACTTTGGATTATCTAAAGAAAGCTCCAATACATCCATGACAGCAGAATCTGGTATAAAACAGCATACACAAGTAGAGGAGATTGTAAGGCCCCACTCTGCTCCAGGGCAGGATTAAGATATAGGCAAACTAGGCACATGTCTGGGGCCCAAATATGCTAGCAGCCAGCAGCGTACCTGGATTTTCAGCACCACTATCCGGATAGTGGCTGTATATCCAGATACAGTATATATTCAAAGGCTGCAGCTGGCATTTATAAGAAATGGCAACCACCAAGTTTAAATATTGACCTGAATGTTTCTATAGTTTGAATCCTGATACCAATCGTGATATACAGCAAATTTCCAACTCAATTTTAAACTTTATGTATTAGGACCAGACTAGTTAAAAAGCAGTTATCAAGTTGAGGAGTGAGATTTTATTGGCTCTCTGTAGATGCAGAAGCAGCTATCAACAGATTAATTTGTGAAGGGCCTCTTCCTTTCCTACGTCAGGCAAACTATCATGATAGGGCAAGAAGCTTACCTGTCTCAAAGTAGGTTACGTCTGAATAATTTAAATCTGTAGCAATTTGAATACTTATCACAGGAGGAAAAGACCTCAGCAGTCAATAGCTCACCCTATATGGTCACCCAGTTCAACGATGACAACCTCTTGGTAGCTTATTTTGCCCCTTTTTGTTTCACTGGTCTGAAAAACCTCCTGTTGTTTTGGTTTTTTCTTTAATAATGCATTTAAAGCCATTTCTTAAACTCATAATTCACTTTAATGAACAAACATGTTCTTTTCCAAGGCTAAACACATCTTATATAGTGTCCCGCTGTTTCTGTCAGGCTTCTTCAGGGGATGTAACAGTGGCGTAGCCACAGGAGGGCCTGGGTGGGCCGGGGCCCACCCACTTAGGGCTCAGGCCCACCCAACAGCAGCACACATTTAGTGGTAGCTGATGGGGATCCCAAGCTCCGCCAGCTGAAGACCTTCTCCTGATGGTGCTGAAAACATTGCTCTCCACTTCAGAAGTCTGAGCTTCCTAAGCTGCCGATACTGGCAACTGTGCATGCTCAGTTTTCAGTGCATGCCTGCAGCAGGCTGCCAAGGTAGAGAGCAGTGTTTTTCTGCCAGCTGAGATATTTTTTTTAATTGGTGGGGGAGGGGGGGAGAACACTTGTGCCCACCCACTTCTTGTCTAGGCCCACCCAAAATCTGCTGTCTGGCTACGCCCCTCGGATGAAAACAATTTTTTAATACATGACGTTAACCCCAGAAAAGTATTATGCTCACAGTTGCTTAGCTCACCTAAAATTATAAACAAATCAAATTCATCAAAATATGTGTCATGTAGCAAATCATTACCTTGACATCTGCTTATCACACTGTCAAATGTTTGTATAACCAATGGATACAAATATTAGCGCTCATATAAGTAAAACCTATAGATGCAGATCTTTAATCAAAAATCAATTCCACCCACATGAAACTATGACGTTAGAGAGTAGCATTGTCTGTCTTGGCAACAACTATCTTAGAGCCCTGTTACTAAGGGCGCTAGCATTTTGTAGCACGTGCTAAAAATTAGCGAGCGCTAATGCTAGAGACATCCATAGGAATATATGGGTGTCTCTAGTGTTAGCGTGAGCTAATTCCATAAGAATAATGGGTGTCTCTAGCATTACTGTGTGTTAAAAACACTAGCATGCCTATATCACAGCTTAGTAAACAGGGCTCTTAATAAATTATGGTTGGCTTAATCATAGGTATGGACTAACTCTATAGATAATGAAAATTGTGTTAGGTTTCAAAATTAACATCCTAGTAAGCACTGTTTGAGAAAACAAACACAGTACTACTTTGAGAATGAGGGGTTTTGGACATGAGCGGGTTAAAATGTTTGGATTAAAAAAAAATGAGAAGACTTACTAAAGCTGATGGCATAAATTTAATCTGATTGGTCTATACGTTTACATATATGAGCGCCAATATTTATATCCTCTGTTTCGTTATATAAAAATTTGATAGTATGATAAGCAGATTTCAAGGTAATGATTTGATATGTTGACATGCCACATATTTTGATTAATTTGATTTATTTTAGGTGAGCTAAGCAACCGTGAGCATAATTCTCTTCTGAGGTTAGCATCATGTCTTAAAATTTGTTTATAAACCCTGAAGAAGCCTGAGTGAAATGGCGGGCTACCGTAGGGACAGACATTATAGGCCAGATTCTAATAAGGTGCCTGAAAAATCCAAGTGGTAAACATTTAGGCACAGTATATAGAATATGTTTAGTTGATATCTCAGTGTCTAAAACTATACACCTCCATTTATGGTGATATGGGACTGTGATTTGATTTCAATTTTGCAATTATATATTGCACTTTGATTAGTGATTGGAAAGTCCTCTGATGCAAACACCTTTTGAATCTGCCTGCCAAATGAAGGCCTTGTTATATTCAGTGGCTTGGCTGAAGACCTTCCACTTTTTGCAACATTTTGTTTTTTCTTGCGAATACATTATTTCTATTCCTCTATCTATTGGGTGGTTCCTTTTGTTTTATGAATATCCTATCTAAAGCACCTAAGAAAGCTAAATATCTTCTTTTGCTTCTTCCATTTGTAAATCTCTCTTTGAGGCAGTCCACCCTTGGCATCTCTAGTTTGTACCAGAGGCAGTGAAGGGTGAGAATGACTTACCCAGCTTCCTATGTCCACAGGCCGCTGTTTTAGAGCCAAGTACGATCTAGGAGATTTTTTGGCCAAACCTGTTTTTGAACTTACATCCCAATTCACTGGACTCTGGGTAATCCCTGATTCTACCCACTGAAATCAGTGCTGCAGGCCCCATAATGCACTGTAATAGGGGTATCAGAAATCCAGGATTGGCCTACAACTACCCTGCTGAAACTGGGTAACTTAGCAGCTTTCTAGCTCTAACCATTAAGCCACTCCATTTGAAGCATGCCCCTTCCCAGTCCCCATGCTCACTCACAAATTTATTGCTGCCACACCCTCAGCAAGATGCTGCACTTTCTCTAATAGTTCTGGAGAGTGTGAAATGTGGGGGAAGGCCATGAATGAAAATATGGGGGGGAGGGGGAGGGCAAGGAAACTGAATGTGACCTGGTTGGGGGGAGGGGGGAGAAACTAGTAAATGAGAGTCTCTGGTAGGAGGGGGCCCACATATGTAAGTTTGCCCAAGGCCCAATATAGTGTTAATGTAGCCCTGTCTATACCCAGATGTTCAACACTAATAATGGGTATTAACCAGTGCAGAATACTCGGGTATGCATTTCATGACTGGAGTTTAGAACGTAGCATAAGAACACAACAGTTGCCCTACTGGGCCCAACCAAAGGTCCATCTAGCCCACTATTCAGTTTCCAACAGTGGCCAATCAAGTACCTGACAGACTAAAGTAGCAAGATTACATTTTGCTTAGCCCCAGAAAAAAAGCAGTGGCTTTTTTTACATCTACCTTAATAATAGTTTGTGGACCTTTCCTCCTGGAATTTATCCATCTTTTTTTTTAAACCAGCTACATTAACTGCTTTTACCACATCCTCTAGCAATAAGTTCCACAGCTTAATTATACATTGAGTGTAAAATACATATATTTCTGTTCTATTTGTTTTAAATGTGCTATTAAGTAACTTCATGGCATTTCCCTTAGTCTTTGTATTTTTTTTGAAAAAGTAAACAATTGATTTATGTTTACCCTTTCCACTCCATTCAGGATTTTATAAACTTATATCATATCTCTCCTCAGCCATTTCTTCTCCAAGCTGAAGAATCCTTTAGACTTTCATTAGAGTTGTTCCATCCCCTTAATCATTTTGGTTGCTCTTCTCTATATCTTTTCCAGTTCTACTATATCTTTTTTGAGATGCAGCAACTGGAACTGCACACAATACTCAAGCTGCAGTCTCACAATGGAATGATACAGAGACAATGTGATATTCTTTGATTTATTTTCTAGTCTCTTCCCCCTAATAATTCATAACAGTTTATTTGCTTTTTCTTTCTTGGCTCCTTCTACATGCTCAGCAGAAGATTCAACACATTGTTCACAATGACACCTAGATCATTTTCCTAGGTGGTCACTAATTTAGGTTAGTCTTCCCAACATGCATCACTTTGCACTTGTCCACATTAAATTTCATCTGCCATTTGGATGCCCAGTTTTCCAGTCCTGTTAGGTCCTCTTGCAATTCCACGTGATCCACATGCAATTTAACAACTTTGAATAGTTTTGTGTCATCTGCAAATTTGATCACCTCATTCATCGTTACCATTTCTAGATCATTTATAAGTATGTTAAAAAGCACTGGCCCCAGGGCAGGTCCTTGAAGTACTCCAGTATTCACCTTCCTCCAATTAGAGAACTGACTATTTAAACCTACTCTTTGTTTTCTATCTTTTAACTAGTTTTCAGTCCACAATAGAATGTTGCCTTTTATCATATGGCTTTTTAATTTTCTCAGTACTCTCTCTTGATGGAACTTATCAATAGCTTTCTAAAAATCTAGATACACTGAGAGGCATGTTAATCAATGTGGGCTACCATTATGACGTTATTTTACCACTAATATGCTATTCTAGCAAAGGTCCCATTTTATGCAATGAGATCTAGTTACTAATAACTGGGGTTAACTTAACAGCAGCCCACATTAACTCCCCTCCTGCTTGAGAGAGTCTATAGGATGCTACCACTCCCCCTTAATGACACTACCTCACAGTGTTAGAAGTACCTTAATACTGACAGTCCCGCCCAGGGGGGAAGTGACACAGGAAAGATCCAGAAAGTATAAAAGCTAAGCTCACAGCAAGGTTAAGGAGGCCCAGAGGGAAGCATCTAACTGCATATGTTCACCACATATGTGTGAACTGCAACTGTAACAGTCAGGTAGGTCAAGTTCAACTTGGAACCTTGCAAACTCGTATCTTTGACCCAGCCAGATGAAGGCCGGCCTATGTCAATGCTAAAGATTGTCCTGGTAACTCTCTAGGGAGCAAGACCAGATCCAAGCAGAGTGTGCGCTGCCTTGCTGAGAGACAGTAGTGCATGCTGTGGTCCCATGCCGCAAGAGGACATGTTTAGGTCCTCTCCTACCTGTGAATTGAATAGGACCCCCTACCTGGCACATTTAATAAATATTATTTCTGTTCAACTTAACCTGCTGTATGGCTCTGTTGTAACTGGGTCTGGGCCTGTCCTCATTCACTCCTAAATGCAATGCTAACCACAGTGTAAATATCAGGGGGGAGATCATCTATTTTATGTGATGGGTGGTCCTGGGGCACAGAATGGGTAGAGTGGGGGGTAGATAACTACTTATGCATCCCTTTCTACAAGCAAAGGGTGGGCAACCTCAATCCTCAAGTACCGCAACCCAGTCGGGTTTTCAGGAGGATTTCCCCAATGAATATGCATGAGACCTATTTTCATACAATGGAAACTGACTAGGTTGCAGCCTCAAGGATTGAGGCCGCCCACCCCTGTTCTAGAACGTACATGTTAGTCCTGCCTTGGAGCAGGTGTAACTGTGGGAGCTTTCAGGGAGACTGTGTTATAAACATACACAAGCACATATGTGTGTCTATATGACTTTTCTGCCTAGGCACCTTGTTATAAAATTAACCTCAATGAGGGCAATTTCCAAAATCCATTTACTTGGGTATATGGTTGTTTGAAAGCTGCCACCCTCCCTGTAAAAGTACATGCTGATGGCTTTTCAAGTTTGTGTAACTGTCAGGATCTATTTATTTTGACCTCAGCAGCTCTTTGCCACTCCTCAGAAGCTACTGCCCTATAGGCAACCTTCCAATCTGTCTAATGATTACACTGGCCTACACACAAAGAAAGAAACATACTGGAAGCCAGAAAGGCTGAGAACTGTAAAATGTTGACAACAGGAAATACTTATAATAGACTGTACTACCACAAAAGCACAAGTAGCACAATTTATACTTCCCTTTCACTGCTAATAGCACAGCTTAGCCATTTGCCATGTCTAGGTGGTTGCCTAGAATGGCAGCTTCTGAGGAGCAGCAAAACAGAGCAGTAAGAGCAAAACAATAGTCCTGACAGTCACAAAAACTTACTGCATTCTTTTTACCTGCAGGAAAGACGGGAAATTTTCAAATAGCCTATTTATCTTATTATACACACATATGCATACTTTTAAATATTAAAATTTGCTTTGTATGATGTCCAATTATGCATTTTACAGGACTGCTGTGGGAGGGATGGTGTTGGGATGAACACGATTGTTCAAAACCTGGTGGGGGAGCTAGGGGGGCCTGAAAATTAATTGAAGGGGGGTATAAAAAGGCTAAAGGTTCGTCTAGGGCACTGAATACTCCTGCAGTAGCCCTGCTCTACATGTTGTGGCCACTGTAATGTAGTTTTGTCAAATGCCCCTGCATGCCCATCTACTGGTTGTGCCATGCTTTAGCTACCTGTCCCTCGGATGGCAATTTCAAGGGTTCCTGCTCTTAGTGTTGATAAGTGGAAATAAATGTTCCACCCTGCTTGCTATGATGGATGAATCCAGTTAACTACCACCCTCTCTGAGAAAAATTACTTCCTGACATTATTCCTGGCCCCTCTTTAACCTCAATTCATGTCCTCTAGTTCTACCACCTTCTCGTCTCTGGAACAGGTTTGTTTTCAGATTAATAATATCTTTCAAATATTTTATCACTCCTGTTTCTCCTTTCCTCCAGCGTATACGTGTTCAGGACCTGCAGCTACACTGTTAATAGCATAATACATATACAGAATCAGCTCCATTCCTGATGCAGGAAAAGCAAAGCACATCCCAACAGACTCCAAAGAATGTTTTCATGCAAGTGAAAGTCTGTATGCACGTCAGCGGGGAAGTGTCTTAAGCAGCAGCCGTTACAACCGCTCTACACCTACCACACGGCAGGAAGTCTCCCCCCAGAAAGTTGTATCTCGGATCATCACACAGATGTTTCGTTCTCTCACTCTGTACTCCCCCTGGGCGAATGTGTTACCACCGAAACTTTTCCCCACTTCAAGTTCTAGAGAGGTACAGTCCCACCTGGTTGGAATTTTTCTCACATTCGGTAAACCGGTGAGCTAAAGGCATCTGAAACCTGGGGGTTTATCGCCCAAGCAACAAGACCAAAGCTGTAGTTACTAATACAGTTAGAGTGATCTCTGTCTCATTTTCCCAGGCGCCCTGACTCTGCACGTCCTTCCCCTTTGCTGGTTCTCTCTCCTGCTCCTTCCATGGTCCACCCCAGCTATCTTACTCTCGCTCTCTTTCCAGGCTCTCGGCTTTTTGCACCAAGCGGGCACATTGCGCAGTTTAAAGGCTGAGAGCTCAGCTCTTTCTCTCTGACTCAGTGCAAAAGTTCCCCGGTCACAGCTGGAAGTTAGGAGGCCTCGGCCGGGGAGGGGTGTGGGCTGCGGTTGGCCCACTTCCTGTTGCCTGAGTAGTAAGCGAACAGCGTTCTGAATCTATGGTCGCCCGCACGTTACCATAGCGACCGCGAGTTGGCCGTTCCTGACTGAGGGGGTGGAACTGATTCAGTTGGAAACCCATTATCGTCGTCGTCGTCGGTGTTAAGTCAGTCATAACGTGATCCACCAGAAGAGGGAAAAGAGTGCGAGAGGACCGTAAATAAGTGGGTATGCAAGCAAACGGAGAAGGGGCGTAGCCAGACCTCGGTGGGAGGGGGGGGTCCAGAGCCCAAGGTGGGGGGGGGGGCACAGTTTAGACTACCTCCCCCCCTCCGTCGCCAACCTCCCCCCCACCACTTTCAAACCCCACTGCCGCCGCCGACCCCCCCCCCCCCCGCCACTTTCGACCCCCTCCCTCCCGCCACTGCCGCCAGGTACCTTTGCTGGTGGGGGTCCCCAACCCCTGTCTTCTGCCTTCGCTGATCTGTTTCTGACTCCTGACAGTAAACAGATCAGCAAAGGCGGCGGAGACCGGCGCTGAAGAAGACTTTGTCTGGCGGGGGTTGGGGACCCCCGCCAGCAAAGGTACCTGGCGGCGGAGGGAGGGGGGATTGAAAGTGGCGGGGGAGGGTCGGCGGCGGCGGGATCGAAAGTGGCGGGGGAGGGTCGGCGGTGGGGGGGGTCAAAAGTAGAGGGGGCAAGGGCTAAATCTGTGGGGGCCCATGGCCCCACCAGCTACGCCCCTGGTCAAGAGCACTATAGAGATGTATATGTGACGATAGGGCGGCAGCACTACAAAAGGGTGATGGAGCAGTTGCCTCCAAGATAAAGATACCATTTACTCACATTTACTCTTGTTCCAGGAAGTTTATCGATTCTGCCCCAAGATCTGTAATGTACCCGACCATTATGAAAGAATGCATTGGAAGTCAAGACGGAAAAGAGTACCCCCAAAAAGTGGAGGTGCGCTCAATCCCTAGGAGATTCAATCAAGTAAAAGAGGAGTAGGGTAGGATGGCTCTTTCCAAACAACGAGGGAGACTATGCACAATTAAGGTCTTTTTTGAAAAGCACCAAACAACTCATTTCGGTGCCTAAGCCCTGCTTCAGGAGTCTTATGGAGTAATGAAATGATATTTCCAAGATCAATACAAAGAGAAGTTTTGTGGTTCGAATACAAAAACCAAAGCTAAAATCACAGGATATACTTCTAGGGGCCACCATAGTGGACCGAGTGAAGTGTCGGAAAAAGACACTTCACTCGGTCCACTTTGGTGGCTCCTAGAAGTATATCCTGTGATTTTTGGATCATGACATTAGCTTTGTTTTTTGTATTAGGCGCCGAAACATAGCAGCTGTGTTGAGTCGTTTGGTGCTTGTCAATAAAAACCTTAATTGTGCATACGTCTCCCTTGTTGTTTGAAAGAGCCAGCCTACCCTACTCCTCTTTTGCTGGAAGTCAAGATGCCATAATCCATACCATGAAAATGCAGAGGACACAAATTCCCTGCTAAAAGATGAGCCAGACAAGAGGCCAATGAGCAGGGGGGGAGGGTGCTGACCATTGGGACAACAGAGCAGTGTCCAAGGGCCCACAACACTAGGGGGGCCGCTGTGCTCTATCATCTGTCTAGTTTAATCACTTTGGATAGGTGGTTAGGGGCCCGTGACCCTTTTTGCCCAAGAGCCCAGATTGCTGTCAATCTGCCCCTCCCAATGAGATTCATCTTGGAGGTGGAAAGCAATTTGAGAGGAGTGACCTCAGTAAGGCCAAGAAATTCCACAGATCTCAGCTCAGAAAGGAGTAAGCAGCATGATAGATGTGACCTTAGAGAGGGTAAGCAATCTCACAGTGCATACACCTCAGAAGGGAGCAGGCAACCTTGACAGATGTAACCTTTGAGTGAGCGAGCAAGCAACTTGACTGTGGGAATGTCAAAGAGAGCAAGCAATCTCACAGCACTCATCTCAGAGAAAGCAAGCGATATCATGGTGCCCACTTCAAAAGGGACCTAGCAACCTGACAGAAGTAATTTTAGAGAGAGCAGGCATATCCACGATGCTCATCTCAGAGGGGACCTAGCAACCTGACAGAAGCAACCTCATAGGGAATGTGAAATCCCACACCGCTCATCTCATAGAGAGCAAGCAACTTCAGAAAGCAAGCAAATCCACAGTGCTCACCTCTGAAGCAAGCAAGCAACATAACAGAAGCAGCCTCAGAGAGAGCAAGCAGACCCATTTGGAATTCAAGCATGTGTGGGATAAACACAGAGGAACACTATATAGAAACTTGAATGACCTCATAGCTGGAATGAGTTTTGATAGCAGCTTCATAGATTGGGAAGTAAGACCTATGCTGGGCAGACTTCTACAGTCTGGGTCCTGTAAATGGAAAAAAAAACAGATCAGAATCAAGGCTGGAGTGAGCCAAAAGCAGGAAGAGATTAAACATTAGATATACCAATGTTCCCACTGCAGCTCCTTGTGACTCTGGGCAAGTCACTTAACCCTCCATTGCCCCTGGTACAAAATAAGTACCTGAATATATGTAAACCGCTTTGAATATAGTTGCAAAAACCTCAAAAAGGCGGTATATCAAGTCCCACTTCCCTTTCCCCATTTCCCTTAATCATGAAAAAGTGGAACCTGTGCAGAGTCCAGATTCAACTCTGGCCACTGGATGGACCGTACAGGTCTTTATCTGCCGGCATTTACTGTGTTATAGAACCAATCTCTGGGTAAGGAACCTGATGGTTCAGCACTCCTCTTTACAGATTCTGCACATCCACCAAGCAATCAGCTTCTGCTAGAGTGGAGGAGTAGCCTAGTGGTTAGTGCAGTGGACTTTGATCCTGGGGAACTGGTTCAATTCCCACAGTAGCTCCTTGTGACTCTGGGCAAGTCACTTAACCCTCTATTGCCCCAGGTATAAATAAGTACCTGTATATTCTATGTAAACCTCTTTGAATGTAGTTGCAAAAACTACAGAAAGATGGTATGTCAAATTCCCTTTCCCCTTTTTCTTCTCGGCACTGCCAGAATCTTATTGGAAGCTTGTCTGTACTTTGATTTGCTGTATATGATGCACTTAACATACGAAGTAACAGTGGCGTACCTAGGTTGGCTGGCCCCCTCCCCCGTGCATCAAACCCCTCCCCCTCTCGGCGCATCACCCACCTCCCCCTCCTCCAAAGCGCATCAGTCTCACCACCTGGGGATGCACGGATCAGTCGTGCGGCTGTCAGCTCCACCAGTCACCTACCCCGGAAGAGGAAGTAAAGTGAGAGGGGGGAAGCCGCATAACTGCTCTGTGCACCCCCTTGCTGCCTGCACTGGGGGCGGACCGCCCCTCCACCCTGCCCTTGGTACGCTAGAGGGAGGTAATGACCTGTTGTGGATTAAAAACTGGTTAAAAGATAGAACTACTACTACTACTTATCATTTCTATAGCACTACTAGACGTACACAGCGCTGTACACTGGGGACAGAGAAATACCCACTGAGCTGCTACTCAAACAGGCGTGAGAGAAAGCCAAAACCCTTCCCCCTTCCTTATTACATTCACAAAGCTGGACTGACACGGCAATCTGTACAGCTGTTTCCAATAACTGCACTTCGGTTAATGTCAAAACGTGACCTGCCAGAATCTAGAAGTCGCTTAATTTTGTGACTAATAAAAAGCCCAAATTAAAGGAGTGATTGCCGTCATCCTCACACTAAGGCTCCATATGCAATCACAGCTCACAAATGCCTATCCTGCAGCACTGCAAAGTCACCATGCACTGTGTACCCTACCCACCGCCCCATCTCTGTGTGAACCCACTCCCCAACTGCACCCACTGGCATCAATCCTCAGCATGCACCCTGCACCCAACTCCCCACCCCACCCCCCAGTGTAGCCGTCTCACATCATTCCTCTGTATGCACCTTACTCTCACCCCTGTGCACCCCACTCACATCAGTCCCTTGCGTGCACCCCCATGCCCCACCCCACCCAAATTCCATTACAAAAGTCCTCTGTGAGCACCCCACATGCACTCCATTCACAGAAGTCCTCTGCATGCACTCTACTCCCCACCCTCCAATGTACCCTTCTGACATCAATCCTCTGTATACACCCCACTTCCACCCTCATGCACCCCACTGACATCAGTCCTCTGCATGCACCCTCCATGCACCCCATTCATTCATATCAGTCATCTGCATGCACCCCACTCACATCAGTTTTCTGTATGTACCCCACTGACATCAGTGCTCTGCGTGAACCCACTTCCAACCTCTGTGCACCCCATTCATATCAGAACACAGAGGGTAGGGTTAAATGGTCAGTTTTCTCAATAGAGAAGGGTAGATAGTGGGGTTCCCCAGGGGTCTGTGCTGGGACTGCTGCTTTTTAACCTATTTATAAATGATGTAGAGATGGGAATAACTAGTGAGGTAATTATATTTGCAGATGACACTGAGCTAATTAAATTTGCAGATGACACAAAGTTATTCAAAGTTGTTCAATCACAAGAGGATTGTGAAAAATTGCAAGAGGATCTTATGAGGCTGGGCATCCAAATGCCTGATAACATTTAATGTAAGCAAGTGAAAAGTGATGCATGTGGGAAAGAGGAACCCAAATTATAGCTACGTGATGCAAAGTTCCACATTAGGAGTCACCACCTAGGAAAAGGATCTAGGTGTCATCGTTGATGATACGTTGAAACCCTTTTGCTCAGTGTATAGCGGTGCCAAAGCAAGTAGAATGTTAGGAATTATTAGGAAAGAAACGGAAAGCAAAAATGAGAACGTTATAATGCCTTTTTATTGCTCCACGGTTGGACCGCACTTCGAATACTGTGTACAATTCTGGTCACCGCATCTCAAAACTGATATTGCAGAATTAGAAAAGGTACTGAGAAGGGCAACGAAAATGTACATAAAGGGGATGGGATGACTTCCCTATGAAGAAAGGATAAAGTGGCTAGGGCTCTTTAGCTTCTGAAAAAGATCTGTTTGTACATTAATACAAAAAAACCCAAAGACGCAAAGAAAAGTGCTGGTGAACTAACTAACTACAGACCAGTAGCATCCATTCCTTTAATAACCAAATTAACGGAAGGGTTGGTGACCAAACAACTTACAAACTATTTAGATAAATTCTCAATACTTCACGATTCCCAGTCAGGATTTCGGTCTAACCACAGTACTGAAACAGTATTAGTCACTCTCATGACTAAATTCAAACAAACGATTGCAACTGGTAAGAACATACACCCCTCTCGCCGACTCTATTCAACGTAATGATGATATCCTTGGCAAAATTACTATCAAATCAAAACCTTAATCCGTACATATATGCAGATGACGTAACGATCTACATCCCATTCAAACAAGACCTAAAAGAAATTTCCAATGACATCAACCAAAGTCTCCATATCATGCATTCTTAGGCGGATGCATTTCGGCTGAAACTCAATGCAGAAAAAACCCAGTGCCTAATACTCACCTCTCAACACAACAAGAAAGAATTCAGTGCCATTAACACACCAACTCTAAACCTTCCTATTTCAGACACCCTAAACATTCTTGGAGTCACCATTGATCGACACCTCACACTAGAGAATCACGCGGAAAAACACAACCAAGAAGATGTTCCACTCAATGTGGAAATTAAAAAGAATAAGACCTTTCTTCCCAAGGAGTGTTTTCCGTAACTTGGTACAATCAATAGTGCTCAGTCATTTAGACTATTGTAACGCACTATATACCGGCTGCAAAGAACAAATAATCAAGAAACTTCAAACAGCCCAGAACACTGCAGCTAGACTCATATTAGGCAAAACAAAATTTGAAAATGCTAAGCCCTTACGAGAGAAATTACACTGGCTCCCACTTAAGGAACGCATCACGTTCAAAATATGCTCACTAGTTCACAAAATTATCCATGGTGACGCACCAGCTTACATGTCAGACCTGATAGACCTACCACCTAGGAATGCCAAAAGATCATCCCGTACATTCCTTGATTTGCACTTCCCCAACTGCAAAGGTATGAAATACAAACTAATGCATGCGTCAAACTTTACCTACCTGAGCACACAATTATGGAACACGTTGCCGCGCAGCTTGAAATCGATCTACGAAAGAACGAACTTCCGCAGACTACTGAAGACCCATCTCTTTAATAAAGCGTACCACAAAGATCAACCAATGTGAATATGCACAACTCGCCCATTTATATTCAGAACTGTTTCATAATATCTGCTTGTATACTATTACTATGTCTTATTATCATCATGTTGACCAAAATCCTTCTGTAATACTAAATGTCTATTTTCTAGCATTCTTCTATTACTCATGATGTATTGTAAGCCACTTTGAGCCTGCAAAGAGGTGGGAAAATGTGGGATACAAATGCAACAAATAATAAATAAAATAAATACCTTTCAAGTATTTAAACTTCTTGAACTGCTATGAATTTACAGCCAGCTTCACTGACACAGACTACTCAGTAATTAATTACTGTGGATTCTTTTGGATTCGTATTAGATAAATGAAACCTTTATTAGAGGAGCTAAATTCTACAAGATTAAGGTATATACAATGATTAGCTATATACACACAATGATTAGAAACAATCATAAACAATCATTACATCACTGGTCTCTACATCTAAGCAATGCAAAGAGTTCTTAGACCAGAAAAGGAAGCACTAGACATAAAATCATCACTGATCCTTACATATGTTACTATGTATGTTACATCATCCAGACTTGTAACATCAGCTGGGTGGGCCCGTTACAGTGAGAGCCAGGAGCTTCTTGGACCAGGAACGGATCCTCTGCGCAGTACGTCTACTCACAGTTGAGCCCCCATTCTGCTGTGACAACCAGGGCCGTGCCGATGCGGTAAGCGAGGTAAGCGCCGCAGGGGGGCGCCCACCTCTGGAGGGCGCCACCGCGGTGCTTACCCTCGCCCCGCGCCCCCGAGGACTTTAAATTACCTCGGTCGCAGCCGCTGCAGCAGCGTCGGTGAAAGCGCTGCCGACGTCTCCCTTCCCTTGCACTCATTGGTTCCCTCAGTGTCCCGCCTTCTTCTGACGTCAGAAGAAGGCGGACACTGAGGGAACCAAGAGCGCGGTGGGGGCGATGCGCCCCGGGTGTCAGCGGGTGGGGGGTGCGCCGCTCCCGCTGCTCCCACCCTACCTTCTTTTAAAAAAGAAATCAGTAAAGCGGCGTGGCAGGCAGCACAGCTTCGCGTCTGCCCTGCTTGTAAAACAAGTAGATCTCCTTGTCGGGCCTTCGCTCACTGGGTCCCGCCCTCGAGGAAATAGGAAGTTACCTCAGAGGAGGGCGGGACCCAGTGAGCGAAGGCCCGACAAGGAGATCTACTTGTTTTACAAGCAGGGCAGACGCGAAGCTGTGCTGCCTGCCACGCCGCTTTACTGATTTCTTTTTTAAAAGAAGGTAGGGTGGGAGCAGCGGGAGCGGAGCACCCCCCCCCCCCACCCGCTGTCATCTGGACAGAGCTGGTAGTGGGGTCGGATCAGGGGTGCCCAGATGGCAGATGGGGATGGGGAGGGGAGCCCAGATGGGGAGGGGAGCCCAGATGGGAGAAGGGGATGGGGTGGGGAGCCCAGATGGGAAAGGGATGGGGAGGGGAGCCCAGATGACAGAAGGGGATTGGGTGGGGTGCCCAGATGACAGAAGGGGAGGGGAGCCCAGATGGCAGAAGGGGATGGGGTGGGGAGCCCAGATGGCAGAAGGGGATGGGGTGGGGAGCCCAGATGGGAGAAGGGGTTGGGGTGCCCAGATGACAGAAGGGGAGGGGAGCCCAGATGGCAGAAGGGGATGGGGTGGGGAGCCCAGATGACAGAAGGGGATTGGGTGGGGTGCCCAGATGACAGAAGGGGAGGGGAGCCCAGATGGCAGAAGGGGATGGGGTGGGGAGCCCAGATGACAGAAGGGGATTGGGTGGGGTGCCCAGGTGACAGAAGGGGAGGGGAGCCCAGATGGCAGAAGGGGATGGGGTGGGGAGCCCAGATGACAGAAGGGGATTGGGTGGGGTGCCCAGATGACAGAAGGGGAGGGGAGCCCAGATGGCAGAAGGGGATGGGGTGGGGTGCCCAGATGACAGAAGGGGATGGGGTGGGGAGCCCAGATGGGAGAAGGGGTTGGGGTGCCCAGATGGGAGAAGGGGATGGGGTGCCCAGATGGGAGAAGGGGATGGGGAGGGGAGCCCAGATGGGGTCTGGGGCTGAAAGGGGAGGCCCTAATGCAAGGCATGTGGATGAAGGGAGCTGGAACTGGGGGCTGAAAAGGAGGGTAGGTGGGATAAGGGGGCTAGGACTGGGGGCTGAAAAGGGACAAGAGCTGAAACTGTGGGGACTGAAAAGAAGACAGGGAGAAGTGGCTGGGGCTGAAGCTTGGGACTAGTGAGAGAAAAGGGCTGGGTTTGAAACTGGGGGCTGAAAAGGGGACAGGGAGAAGTGGCTGGGGGCCGAAGCTCAAGACTGGTGGGAGAAAAGGGCTAGTGGGGCTGGAACTGGGGGCTGAAAAAAAGGGGCAGAGAGAGGGGACAGATCCTAGATGGAAGGGGGAGTCAGAGGGAGGGCAGACCTTAGATGGATGGGAGAGGAAGGGCAAATGGTGGATTGAGCGGACAGAGAGAAAGGGCAGACAGTGGATGGAAGCGATAGAAAGGGCAGACAGTGAATGGAAGGGGGAGAGAGAGGGCAGACAGGGGCAGATGGTGGATGGAAGGTGCTGAGATAGAGGGCAGATGTAGATGGAAGGGGCAGGGAGAGAGGGCAGACATTGGATGAAGGGGACAGCAGAGAGGGCAGACACTGGATGGCAGAGAGAGAACAAAGACAGATGCTGGATGGAAGGAAGGAAGACAGTGAAAAGAAGATGAGGAAAGCAGAAACCAGAGACAACAAACTGTAAATAAAATATTTACTTTTATTTTTTTGCTTTAGGATATAGTAGTATTGTAGCTGTGTTAATAAATGTTTATAATAGGTAATCTTTTTATTGGACTAATTTTAATACATTTTGACTAACTTTCGGAGAACAAAACCCCCTTCCTCAGGTCAGGATAGGATACTGTAACAGCACTATACTGTATTGACCTGAGGAAGGATGTTTTGGCCTCTGAAAGCTAAATGTATTAGTCCAATAAAATGGTATTATTTTATTTTCTATATTTGTTTTATTTCTATTTGTTAATTTGTAAAGTGGTGATTGGTTCTTGTTAGTTTTTTTCAAATTTACATCTGCAGTCTTTATATTTTGCACAGTACTAGGGGACATTTTCTGTTTCTGTGGTGTTGCATTGTATGCAGAGTCTGGCATCTTGGGGGTTCAGTTTAATTTTTGTCTAGCGTTTGGAATATGTCCACTTTGAGAATTTACATCTGCTATCTTATTTTGCAATGTATAGCAATTTGTTTCTAAGAATATTGCTGACAATTCCTGTCAGTGTGGCAAGTGGTGAGCGATCATTTTCACCGGGGGGGGGGGGGGGGGGCGTGATCATTTTCACGGGGGGTAGGGGCGCCAACTGATAGTCTGCAGGGGGGCGCCAGAGACCCTAGGCACGGCCCTGGTGACAACCCCTCCTTTTTATTAGGCTCTGAGTTCATGTGGAGGAGTGGCTTAGTGGCTAGGGTGGTGGACTTTGGTCCTGGGGAACTGAGTTCGATTCCCAGCACAGGCAGCTCCTTGTGACTCTGGGCAAGTCACTTAACCCTCCATTGCCTGCCGCATTGAGCCTGCCATGAGTGGGAAAGCGCGGGGTACAAATGTAACTAAAATAAATAAATGTTCAGAGCTAAGGAAAGTTACAGAATGCTTCTAAGGAAAATTACAGAATGCTTCTCTGTTTAGGTAAACAAGCCATACTGTGGGAATGTGGTCACATGCTCCCCAATTCCAGTGGCCAGGCTGGAGCTGGAAAGCAAGCGCCATCCTCCCCTTCACATACCAAATTAGTTAGAGCTGTGTCTTATCTTCTGCATTCCAACTTATTTTCACACAAAGTTAAACAATTATTTTTAAACAGAATTACTTCTAATCAACAATACTGACCCCGAGTGCACTGGTTGGTCAAGACAGAGATGAAAAACAATCTTTAAAATTCACTTGTATTACACTTCTATAATCTGTTTTATGCTTTTGACAGATATATGGTATATTGAGGTTCTGGATACTTGAAGGCAACTGGCAAATAATTAATATTGACTGTATTACTGTGGTTCTAATTGCTTCTAATACATCTGCATTAATTATTTTAAAAAAATTATTTCATTATTTATATTACAATCAGGAGGCCATGTAACATACAGAAGATGGAGGGTTGCCTAGGTTGGAATTTTATTCATGTGAAACCTATAGCCATGGAGATTAAAAAAAAACTTTAGAGGATTAAATTAGAGGCAGAAAGTTCTTTCGAGCCCCAAGTTTCCATTGTCCTGCGCAACGCTTATTGTCATCTGCACTTCATTAAGCAGGTGAGGCCTTTTTTGATTGAAACAGCTATTTAAGTAAGCCTTGCACTCTAGTTTTCAGTGGCTTAGATTACTGCAAAGCGCTGCAAGGTCAACTCTATCAAATGGGAAGCAATATTTACGCATGTGTTACATGTGTAAATGTTTAGAATACTAGCATATTTGTATGTATATCTGCATAATCGCTGTTGTGCAAATACCCACACGTTCATTGCATGTATTTGCAATGGGGGTGTTCCAAGACCAGGGGACACTCAATGAAATTACATGGAAATAATTTTAAAACAAATAGGAGGAAATATTTTTTCACTCAAAGAATAGTTAAGCTCTGGAACTCATTTCCAGAGGATGTGGTAACAGCGGTTAGAGTATCTGGGTTTAAAAAAGGTTTGGACAAGTTCCTGGAGGAAAAGTCCATGTTCTGTTATTGAGATAGACATGGGGGTAGCCACTGCTTGCCCTGGGATTGGTAGCATGGAATCTTGCTACTCTTTGGGATTCCGGAATCTTGCTACTCTTTGGGGTTCTGGAATGTTGCTACTATTTGGGTTTCTGCCACATACTTGTGACCTGGATTGACCACTGTTGGAAGCAAGATACTGGACTGGATGGTCTGACTCAGTATGGCTATTCTTATGTTCTTATAGGAAGAACATAGGCAGCCCTCCCACCTATGTGCATAATTTACAGCATACTGTAAGTAATGTGGGTATCTGCTGCACTTAGGCACCTGCACTTCCACCTGCCCTATGGCTGGCCTAAGTTTCTTTCAAGTTTATTATAGACTTACTATCCAGGGCCTAAATGTTATTTTCGTATCTACCTGAGTAGGTGGGAATGTAGGCACCTACTTCTTTTATAGCACAGGCTCCTTTAAGATGCCCCATTAGAGAATTGCTCTTTAAAGGGTAATTCTGCATAAAAGGCATGAACATGCAGAAGATATGGTTTATTAAAAATTTGTTATACTGCTTCTGTTGTGCAAACAACTCGTGGTGTACAATTCAAAAAATAACAAATTAAAAGGCTAAGAAAGGAACTCCATTATTCTATAGGACAGAATCAGTTGCAACAGATTCATTCAGAACTGTGAAGGAGAATACTGGGTAACAAGGAATGAGAGACAATCAGGAGTACCAGAGCAAAGTGTTTTAAAAGTCAAAGTCATTATGTTAAACAGAGTCCTATAACAGATTGGGAGCCAGTGAAGCTGTTTAAGAAGCACTTCAAAGCTATGTTGAGTTTTCAGCAGAGTGCTTGGATCAGGTTCTTGCTTCTTGCCTTCAGCTGAGACACTGGGTAAGCTCACATAGAATTAAGGTTATCATACGACCCCTGACGCAGGTGCTGTGTGCCAAAACACAGCCCATGTCGGGTCATTGACTCAAAAGACTGTCATATGTTGTGAAATAAAATAGATTTGTTCCATTTTTTAAGGCTCTTGGTGCTTTTGTGCTTTAACCTTAGGTGCAGCCATAGCCACCAACTGAAATGTGGTGCAAACATATGCGCCTAAATTGGGTGTGTATCACCCATACTCTATGACTGGGCATAAATGCTAGGAATGCCCCCGTTCCAACTGTGACTCTCCCATTTCTGCACCCCTTTTTTTACACGCACGTAAAATTCCATGTCTAAATTTATACGTGTAGGTTCCAATTAAATCTAATTAGTGCTAATAAATGCTTTATTGGCACTAATGAGCTCATTCAATTAAATTGTATGTGCAAATTGGGTGTACACTATTTTTGGCAACTTTTATAGTATTAGGGAGTAACTGTAGTCCCCTCTTCAAGTTCAGCACAGAAGAGAGGAATAGTTCTAGAAGCACTTAGTCCCCTGATGAAGCCTTGTGAAGAGTGAAACGGAGAGCCCTATTGGGAAAAGTAACAGCTAAGTGACTTCATATCCATTCAATTGTTGAATTGTAGTTAAGCAGAACCACTGAAAGTGTTGAACTACAATAGTACATTAGTTTATCACAGTTCAGCTTTTGAAAACATTACAAATACTAACATTTCAAAAACATAAAAAATTAAAGAAATTAATAAGTGAGAATATAAAATTGATTAAATTAAAAATGTGAAGGTTTTTTGACCAAGGATAATATCGGAATCTGTGATGTGCTGGCACTAAGAGTTGATACTTGCTGCCAAGCCGAGACTTTTGAGGTCTTTTTCCTCCATTAATTAAATTTACAAAAAATCTATGAATTTATGATTCACAGTGAATTGGTAGTTGAATCAGTCTTACCCTTCAACTTTGGATGTTGTTGATCCAGTTAATAACATTTCCTTGAAACCCTAGCTTGAGTAATTGTTTTAAAAGCATATAGGGCTAGATTCTATATATGGCACCTAAAATAATTGGTGCTGAAAAATACTTGCGTAAATGATATTCTAGAAACCACGACTAAAGTTTGGTGCAGTTTATAGAATAAACACTTAAGCCTAAACGTGCCACCATTTGCATCAATGAACATGGGGCAAATGTCTGTTCCTATATTTACACGTGGAGCACCCATAGTCTGTAATTATGCACACGACTGAAACCATGCTCCCCATTCCACCCCAAAATGCCCATGACCCTCCATTTTCACGTCCCCATTTTTGAACCATGCATAAATTTTGGGCGTGGATCCTGTGCCTAACTTCCCCCCTATTTACTAATTGGCTCATTCTATTTAATTGCGCAATTTATGGTGACCTGTATAGAATCAGGTGGATAATGATTTATAGTATGAAAAACTGCTGTCAAGTCAAGTAGAAGACGTAATGCATCCCTTCCCTTGTTCGAACTGAATCTAATATTGCTGACAAGGGAAAACAATGTTGTTTTGGTTCCATGATTTTTTTTCAAACCTGACTGTCTACTGCTAAGGACAGTGGCTGCTTCTACATAATCCAAAAGATAAAAATAAATTGTTAAATAAACTTACTTATAAATGGTAGTTGTAAAACCAGTCTGTAGGAAGAAGGAGATCCTTTATCCAGATTGCTGCCTTTAAAAATTGGTTGTAACAGAGGCAGCAGGAGATGGCAGTCCTTGAGTGCAGACCTGTGCTCAAGGCCTTATGCAGCAGCAGTGGGCAGAGAGTGGAGGATGGACGTAGGGTGGTAATGGCAGTAAGGGGAAGGCAGGTGCGAAGAGAAGATGAGATTCTGAACACCTGGGGAGGGGAGTAGGGAAGGGGAGATTCTGGAGAACTTAGGGAACTCCGAGGGGCTCAGAGTAAAGCAGTAGCAGCAGCCTGAGCTGCTGCCCCCCTCCCCTCTGGTGTCTACCTCCAACATAGACACAGCTCCCAGGGTTGCGGAGTCTCTGTGCCCTGGGCAACGCGTCCAATCACCAGACTATGAGTAAAGTGCCTATTATATTTCAAGATATTGAGACTTTACAACTGACAAGGCTTGAAAGGCCTGACAGTAAAAACCAAAGTAAAAACTGAATAATTGCTAGTGAACTGAAGACACCTTCAGCAGGACGGACGTGCCTGAGAAGGAGCCTTTTGCATTGCATTTGATCAACCGAAGGTAGGCTTGTGAGGAGAACAGACTGGGACAAGTCCGAGCCCCGCAGAACGCCAACTCTGCGGGAATCGGGTCCCGATGTAGTGCGGCACCACGTGCTCAGACCACCTGGGACGACGACGACAAGGACGGGAGCGACGCGGGAGCGACACGATGAAGGCATCACAGAGACGAACTCCAAGGGACCCAGAGTACAGAAGCAGTAGCGGCCGGGGCTGCCAACTGCCCCTCGATTTCTACCTCCAGCCACCGATATGGCGCTCGTGACTACGGAATCTCTGTGCCCTATATCCTCCAACTAAGTTGTTGCACTCTCCAACCACCTAGCCCGTGCAACTCCCACCTGTTCAACTATCTACTCACCTCTACAATATAACTTACCCTCCTCTGATTCCTACCTCCAACCACTATTATAGCTCACAGAATACAGAGTCTCTGTGCCCTGAGGCAACACTTCAAAACACCTAACCGTGAGTAAATCATCTATATTTATTCAATAATTGAAACCTTAGAAAGAAAGAGACTTCAGTTGTATTCTGTTATGCCAAGGACACCCTCAAGACACTGAAACTTCACAATGGAAGTAACTAGCTAACAGGAGACAAAGAAATATTCCCCCCTCCCACCTCCTCCACTCACTAATATCATACAGGACCGGAGCAACTATTGATCTCAATAGCTCAAGGCAAGCTGAAAATACATAAACCACACAAGACCAGAACACAAGCTTCTATCACAAAGAACAAAGTCCTACCACGCACCCTTTCAAACACGGCCTACTTGCAGCCCAAAGTGAATTGAAACCATAATGAATACCGTCAAACTACTCCTAGCAAGAAGCAGCATAAGGAGTGTCAAAGCAAATGCAAGACGAAGATTAAGAAGGCCAAGAGGGATTACGAAAAAAAGCATTAGAGGCAAAAAAACATAGTAAAAAATTTTTTCGGTATATTAAAAGCAGGAAGCCGGCAAAAGAATCGGTTGGGCCGCTGGATGACCGAGGGGTAAAAGGGGCGATCAAGGAAGACAAAGACTTAGCGGAGAGATTGAATGATTCTTTGCTTCGGTCTTCACCGAGGAAGATTTGGGTGGGATACCGGTGTCGGAAATGATATTTCAAGCGGACGAGTCGGAGAAACTTACTGACTTCACAGTAAACCTGGAGGACGTAATGGGGCAGTTCAGTAAACTGAAGAGTAGCAAATCTCCTGGACCGGATGGTATTAATCCTAGAGTACTAATAGAACTGAAAAATGAGCTTGCGGTGCTACTGCTAGTGATATGCAATTTATCCTTAAAATCGAGCGTGGTACCGGAAGATTGGAGGGTGGCCAATGTAATGCCCATTTTAAAAATAGGTTCCAGGGGAGATCCGGGAAATTATAGACCGGTGAGTCTGACATCGGTGCCGGGGAAAATGGTAGAGGCTATTATTAAAAACAAAATTACAGAGCACATCCGAGGACATGGATTACTGAGACCGAGTCAGCACGGCTTTTGTGTGGGGAAATCTTGCCTGACCAATTTACTTCAATTCTTTGAAGGAGTAAACAAACATGTGGACAAAGGGGAGCCGGTTGATATTGTGTATCTGGATTTTCAAAAGGCGTTTGACAAGGTACCTCATGAAAGGCTACAGAGGAAATTGGAGGGTCATGGGATAGGAGGAAAAGTCCTATTGTGGATTAAAAACTGGTTGAAGGATAGGAAACAGAGAGTGGGATTAAATGGGCAGTATTCACAATGGAGAAGGGTAGGTAGTGGGGTTCCTCAGGGGTCTGTGCTAGGACCGCTGCTTTTTAATATATTTATAAATGATTTAGAGATGGGAGTAACTAGCGAGGTAATTAAATTTGCTGATGACACAAAGTTATTCAAAGTCATTAACTCGCGACAGGATTGTGAAAAATTACAGAAGGACCTTACGAGACTGGGAGACTGGGCGGCTAGATGGCAGATGACGTTTAATGTGAGCAAGTGCAAGGTGATGCATGTGGGAAAAAAGAACCCGAATTATAGCTACATCATGCAAGGTTCCAAGTTAGGAGTTATGGAGCAAGAAAGGGATCTGGGTGTCGTCGTCGATAATACACTGAAACCTTCTGCTCAGTGTGCTGTTGCGGCTCGGAAAGCGAATAGAATGTTGGGTATTATTAGGAAAGGTATGGAAAACAGGTGTGAGGATGTTATAATGCCATTATATCGCTCCATGGTGCGTCCGCACCTTGAGTATTGTGTTCAATTCTGGTCGCCGCATCTCAAGAAAGATATAGTGGAATTGGAAAAGGTGCAGCGAAGGGCGACTAAAATGATAGCGGGGATGGGACGACTTCCCTATGAAGAAAGATTAAGGAGGCTAGGGCTTTTCAGCTTGGAGAAGAGACGGCTGAGGGGAGACGTGATAGAGGTATATAAAATAATGAATTGAGTGGAACAGGTGGATTTGAAGCGTCTGTTCACGCTTTCCAAAAATACTAGGACTAGGGGGCATGAGATGAAACTACAGTGTAGTAAATTTAAAACAAATCGGAGAAAAGTTTTCTTCACCCAACGCGTAATTAAACTCTGGAATTCGTTGCCGGAGAACGTGGTGAAGGCGGTTAGCTTGGTAGAGTTTAAAAAGGGGTTAGACGGTTTCCTAAAGGACAAGTCCATAAACCGCTACTAAATGGACTTGGGGAAAAATCCACAATTCCAGGAATAACATGTATAGAATGTTTGTACGTTTGTGAAGCTTGCCAGGTGCCCTTGGCCTGGACTGGCCGCTGTCGTGGACAGGATGCTGGGCTCGATGGACCCTTGGTCTTTTCCCAGTGTGGCATTACTTATGTACTTATGTACTCCTTATCGCTGATCCACCTAACACTAACCACCCCACTCGCAGAAAGTAACACCATACGAATACTACATAACTATCATAGACTGAACAGATACACCACACCTCACCACACTGACAACAACCAAAACGATGGAAGAACACAAACAAACAGACAACCTCAACAGAAGGGAAAGAAAGATCATAAAAAATCCACACAAACTAAGAAACAACAACTGACAAAAGTCCACATAACACCGAACACAGAAGACCCATACCAAAAAAAAGTAGGTTACGTTAATGCCAGATCCATGGTAAACAAAACAATAGTAACAGACTGGATCATGTCTGAAAAACTTGATCTACTCTTCATCACTGAAACCTAGATCAATGATCAAGAGGACCCTATAATCCTAAACCTATGCCCTCCAGGTTACAAAATCACTCACTGGACCAAAAAGGAAAAGAGAGATGGAGGCATAGCACTAATATATTGATCCCATTTTACCATCAAAACCACTGCCGAGTCCATAACTGAAACTCAACACAGAGAAAACACAATGTCTTGTACTCACCTCACAACACAACAAAAACAACTACTCCACAATAACCACACCATACTGTTCTCTCCCCGTCGCACAAAACCTAAAAATTCTTGGAGTTACCATCGACCGAAACCTCACACTCGATGCTCACGTGAAGAACACAATGAAAAAGATGTTCCACTCTATGTGGAAACTCAAAAGAGTAAAACCTTTCTTCCCGAGATACATTTTCCGTACCTTGGTACAGTCAATGGTAATAAGTCATCTGGACTACTGTAATGCACTGTACGCTGGCTGCAAAGAACAGACTATCAAAAAACTCCAAACAGCCCAGAAAACCGCTGCCAGACTCATATTTGGAAAAACTAAATATGAAAGTGCAAAACCCCTAAGACAGAAACTTCACTGGCTCCCACTCAAGGAACACGTTGCGTTCAAAATCTGCACGATTGTACACAAAATCATTCACGCAGACGCCCCAACCTACATGCTAAACCTTGTGGATCTGCCTCCCAGAAACGCTATAAGATCATCCCGCAAATTTCTCAATCTGCACTTCCCCAGCTGTAAAGGACTAAAATACAAGCTGATACACGCCACCACCTTCTCATAAATGAGCATGCAATTGTGGAATGCATTACCTACAGCCCTGAAAGCAATCGACGAAATATCTAACTTCCGCAAATCTCTGAAAACACATCTCTCCAACAAGGCCTACAAAGAGAACCCATAGCCTTACAAAAATACCTCACCAATCCACCCAGTTATTAAGGTCCACCTCCTATCCTGCCTAACACCTTCCTTCACTCTTCCCTTACCAATCTTTGTAGCTTACTAATTGTATCTGATATCATGGAATGATTATGTCATAACCAAACTCTGTAA
This sequence comes from Microcaecilia unicolor, assembly GCF_901765095.1. Taxonomy (NCBI): domain Eukaryota; kingdom Metazoa; phylum Chordata; class Amphibia; order Gymnophiona; family Siphonopidae; genus Microcaecilia; species Microcaecilia unicolor. Next base: position 110,573,358 of record NC_044041.1, read on the forward strand.
GCCACATTGAGCCTGCAAATAGGTGGGAAAATGTGGGATACAAATGCAATAAATAAATAAATAACACCCCAACTCGAAATAACCTCAATCAAAATCCACCACAAAACCCTGCTTGACCACCTAAATTGCGTACTGTTGTATAGACCACCATGCAGTTGGAATGAAAGCCAGTCAATCTTCATGGACTTCATTTCAAACTTGTGTATCCAACACCAATATACTAGTATTATGAGATATTAACCTACACCTAGAAGACCTAAACTCTACCAACGCACGAGAATGCAAGGTCTTCCTTCACTTATGGGATCTTAAATGGCCAGACATGCAAACAACCCATGTAAAAGGACACACACTTGATCTCATCTCACACAAACTGTCCACAGACCAGAGCCTAATAATAACAGAAACTAAATGGACAGAAATACCATGGACCGACCACTACAAACTAAACCTGTCCCTAAAATGATGGAAAAGGGGTTCTCTTCGCATACGAGAACACATAACCCACATCACAAGAGGCCAAATAAACATAGTAAACATAGTAGATGATGGCAGAAAAAGACCTGCATGGTCCATCCAGTCTGCCCAAGAAGATAAATTCATATGTGCTACTTTTTTATTTGTACTGTCCTTTTCAGTGCACAGACCGTATAAGTCTGGCCAGCCCTATCCCCGCCTCCCAACCACCAACCCCGCCTCCCAACCACCAGCTCTGGCACAGACCCTATAAGTCTGCCCAGCACTATCCCTGCCTCCCACCACCCAGAATAGACCCAGAAACATTCTGGCAACAGATATACAATAACGACTGGACAACTCAAACGGACTCTACATACTACTCTCAGAATGGGATAAAAGATGTAGAAGCATATTAGACGAAATAGCACCTTTACAAACAAGAGCCTCACGCAGATATAACTCGATACCATGGTTCAACGAAGAACTGAAAAAATTAAAAACACAGTCCAGGAAACTCGAACGCGCATGGAAAAAAATAAAAGATGAACACACACTCAACGCATGGAAACAAATACAAAGAAAATACAAATATGCAATAAGACAGACCAAAAGGTCATACTAAAAAACTAAAATAGGTATGGACTACAACGACATGAAGAAACTATACCAACTCGTGAACAAACTACTAGACATAACTCCGGCCACCAAAACCAATACTGACATCCCATCTGCAGACAATCTTGATAAAATGTGAACTCCTACACACATATCCAGAATTGTCTTACAATATTTGCTGTCACACTACTATCATGTTTTATCATTATCATGTTACCCAAGATCCTTTTGTAATACCAAATGTTAATCTTCTTATATATTTTCTACTACTCATGATGTATTGTAAGCCACATTGAGCCTGCAAAGAGGTGGGAAAATGTGGGATACAAATGCAATAAATAAATAAAATACTTCAACAAACAAATTGTAAACCTAAGCAAAACTCTGCCTCAGGACAACACGGATAACGAAAACTTCATCAATGCTTTGGACCCAACCCCTGGTGAATACCCAGCAGACCAAACCTGGTCAAACTTCGCCCTCCTCACCTCCAATACAGTAACCCAGGCGATTAACAGGTTCTCCAACACTCACTGTCAATTGGATACCTGCCCCAATTACCAAATAAAATTCGCCCCCCCACCGCTTCATAGCAGACCTCACATCCCACTTAAACTACATGCTTCAACAAGGTCTCTTCCCTAAGGAAAAAGGCAACATCCTACTCACCCCTATCCCAAAAGACACCAAGAAAAAACCGAATGACATCACCAACTACCGCCCAGTAGCATCTATCCCACTGGTAGTCAAATTAATGGAAAGCATGGTAACCAAACAACTTAATGATTACATAAACAGATACACAATACTACATGAATCACAATCAGGATTTCGCCTCCTACATAGCAACGAAACAGTATTAATTACTCTCCTAACTAAATTTAATCAGGAAATAGCAATAGGTAAAAGCATACTTCTCCAATTCGACATGTCTAGTGCGTTCGACATGGTCAACTATAAAATACTACTAACTCCTAGATTACTTTGGGATTGGTGGAAACACACTTTAATGGATCAAGGGTTTCCTAACCACTAGAACATATCAAGTGAAATCAAGCTGAAACATATCATCACCGTGGAAAGCAGACTGCGGAGCACCACAAGGATCACCATTATCACCGATCCTTTTCAACCTTATGATGACCCCACTAGCCAAGGCCTTATCCAACCAAGGCCTTAACCCATTCATCTACACGGACAACGTCACAATATACATCCCTTACAAAACACCATCTGGCAGAAATCACCACAAAATCAAGCTCAGCTTGAACATCATGGACTCATGGGCAAATGCATTCCAACTAAAACTCAACACAGAAAAAACACACTGTCTCACCATCTCATCCCAATACAACACGTATAAACCCACAATCATAAACACCCCAGGATACACCCTTCCTATCTCAGACAGCCTGAAAATTCTCGGCGTTACAATCGACCGGAATCTCTCACTAGAGAACCAAGCAAAACCCACAATAAAGAAAATGTTTCACTCAATGTGGAAACTCAAACACGTGAAACAATTCTTCCCAAGGGAAATATTCCGCAACTTGATACAATCAATGGTACTAAGCCACGCAGACTACTGCAATGGAATTTATGCGGGACGCAAAGAACAAATCATAAAGAAACTTCAGACCTGCTCAAAACACAGCAGCCAGGCTTATATTTGGAAAAACGCAGTTTGAAAGCGCCAAACCTCTCCGAGAAAAACTGCACTGGCTCCCAATCAAAGAACGTATTGCTTTCAAAATCTGCACCCTGGTTCATAAAATTATTTACGGTGAAGCCCCGGGATACATGACAGACCTCATAGACCTGTAAACCAGAAACACAATAGGATCAGTTCAAACATTCCTAAATCTCCACTACCCAAGCCGCAAAGGAATCAAATACAAATCAACTTATGCATCCAGCTTTTCCTATTTAAGCGCACAACTATGGAACGCTGTGCCAAAAGTCGTAAAAACAACACATGACCACCTAAATTTCCGGAAATCACTAATAACAAACCTGTTCAAAAAGGCATACCCCACCGACACAACATAAAAGCCTGAATATCTGCAACACAACGAAACCAAAGTTCGTAATGGACATAACTTAACTCTTCCTCTCTAAGATCCCCTAATGTATCTGTCACACATGAACCTTATTCTACCACAACATCACCTTGTATTTGTTCATACCGGAATTGGCGAACGCCGATACGGTACTATGTAAGCCACATTGAGCCTGCAAATAGGTGGGAAAATGTGGAATACAAATGTAACAAATAAATAAATAAATAGAGAAAAGGAGATGAGATGCTGGACACCTTGGGAGGGGGAGTAGGGAAGGGAAAATGAGATGTGATGCTGGACACTTTGGGGAGGATAGAGAAGGGGAGATGCTGGATACCTTGGGGGTAGAGAAGGAAAGGGGAAATACTTGGCTATTGAGGGGAGTAGGGCCTTGAGCCATCTCAGGGAGGAGAAGGGCATCAGATACCCTTGGGCAGTATTTGCCTACAAGAGTAACTTTATGCATGTCTATGTCAGTAAAATCAGCACATATGCCTGTATTTTATAAGATAGAAGCGTCAATCCCACTTCCAGCCTGTCCATTTCCACCCCAGGAACACCTATACACATATCACATAAAAGTAGGGTTGTCCATATATATGCTGGGACAATTGAGTGGGATAAACACAAAGGAATCCTGTTCAGAAGGAATGGATCCACAGAAGCTTAGTGGAGATTCGGTGGCAACACCGGTAATTGGAAAGCAAAGCTAGTGCTGGGCAGACTTCTACAGTCTGTGCCCTGAAAATGGCAAGGACAAATCAAGGTCAGGTGTACATATAAAGTAGCACATACAATAAGTTTATCTTGTTGAGCTGACTGGATGGACCATATAGGTCTTTATCTGCCATCATCTACTATGTTACTGTGTTACTATTGGGCTCATTTTCAAAACAGAAAAATGTCTAAAAAGTGGCATAAAGCAACATTTGGATGTTTTTCTCACAAAAACATCCAAATCAGTATTTTCAAAACCTATTTTTAGACGTTTTCTCTGGTCTGTCAGAAGTGCGTCCAAATCTCAAGGAGGCGTGTTCAGGGCAGGGCTGCCGAGAAGGGGGGCAGGGGGGACAAAATTCCCCAGGTCTGGGCCTCCAAGGGGGGCCCGGTGCCGCAGTCCCACCCGCCCTCCGTCATCGACAGTCTGCCACCGGGCCGGGCCCCCTGCATTGAAATCACAGCGCCTCTCATCTCCGTGTGAAAGCGCTGCAGGCAGTAGGGCAGCAGATCGCCTCCCTTTGGGCCTCATTCCCTCCCTGTGTCCCGCCCTCGTCTGACGTAACTTCCCCAAGGGCGGGACACAGGGAGGGAAGGAGGCCCGAAGGGAAGCGATCTGCTGCCTGCAGCGCTTTCACACGGAGGTGAGAGGCGCTGTGATTTCAATGCAGGGGGCCCAGTCCAGTGGCAGACGGAGGGGGTGGGTGGAGGGGGGAGCGGCGGGGGTGGGGCCCAGGTGCGGCCTTGCCTTGGGCCCGGCCCAGTCTCTCAGCGGCCCTGTTTCAGAGCAGGACTTGGACGTTCCTAAGACTTAAACGTTTTTCAGCCATAATGGAACAAAACAAAACCGTCCAGGACTAAAACCAAGACATTTTGAGCTAGACCTGTTTTTGTAACGAATAAGGCTCAAAAAGGTGTCCAAATATCCAGATGACCACTGGAGGGAATCAGGGATGACCTCCCCTTATTCCTCCAGTGGTCACTAACCCCCTCCCACCCCCCACCAAAAAAATATGATGAAAAACATTACTTGCCAGCCTCAGATGTTATACTCAGGTCCATCAGAACAGCATGCAGGTCCCTGAAATAGTCTAGTGGTGGGTGCAATGCAGTGCAGACAGGTGGATCCAGGTCCATACCTCTCCCTACCTGTTACACTTGTGGAGAAAACTGTGAGCCCTCCAAAACAAACCAGAAACCACTGTACCCACATATAGGTGCCCCCTTCACCTGTAAGGGCTATGGTAGTGGTGTACAGTTGAGGGTAGTGGGTTTTTGGGGGGCTCAGCAGACAAGATAAGGGAGCAATAGTGAGATGTGTACCTGGGTGTATTTTATGAAGTTCACTGCAGTGCCCCCTATGGGTGCCCTATTGCTTTCCTGGGATGTCAGGGGGACCAGTCTACTGAAAATGCTGGCTCCTCCTACATCCCAATGACTTGATTTTGTGCGTTTTGCACTTGGACGTTTTTTGTTTGAAAATGGACCAAAAAACAAAATGTCCAAATTACAAAACCTTGTATTTTCGAAAACAAAAGATAGATGTTTTTCTTTTTTTGAAAATGACCTTCTTTGCTATTCAGATTTTGGACGTTTTTTTGCAAAAGTCGGTCTTGGACGTCATATCAAAAATGCCCCTCCACGTCTACTTGAGTGAGTAAAATGCTCAAGTAGCTTATAAAATCACCTTTACAGAAGGTAACTTTCCTATGCATTTCCAAGGTTAAATTATATTACTGGATTAATAGAGGAAGCTATAACTAATAACTAATGTGCCTGCTTTAAAAAGTATTCATGTGCCTCAAATCAGGTCCCTCTGAAACCCCCACACCCAAAACAAACACATAAATCAATAAAATTAAAACAGGTCAGACCTGCCACTTTAAGAGTTAATGTGAAGATGCTGACTCATGTTGTTTCTCAGCTATGAATGAAAGCCAGCCCAAACGAAACCTGCCACTACAGAGCAACTCAGAAGCATCCTCCGCAAGGCAGAACATTACTGCCTCCATCCCACACAGGAGTGTCCAGATTACTGACATCGAAAGGGAAAGAAACCAGTTTAGATATTTTCTGTCACTGGTTTGTAGGCTTTTTAAAGAAATTTACTTCACAAGTTTGGACAGAAATCAGTGATCTAGCATTCACCCCCCCCCCCCCCCCCATGATTTTCTGTCTTAAAGTAAACAGGTAATGTGCTGGGCTTGAGAACTAGAGTGAAGGGGAGGAAAGGCTTCAATAAGATCCATCAATTAGCTGGTACTCTCCTCCACCTCCACCCCCACCCCCACATCCAGTACACATACACGTATGAGTTCTGATTTCATTGTCTTTACACACAGCGACATGGGAAATATTTCACTGTGGCTAGGAGTAAGATATAAAAATAACAATTTTATAGTATTTGAGAATGTGAAACGTGGATGTGCTTCACAATAAGTACACACGGGCTTGTGCAATGCACCTCTAACTGTACAACACAACTGTACAGTGTTTTTGGTTGACAATTCTTGGATAACGCAGGAGAAATTTTTTAAATGCACGTGGGGCCTGTAAGTTACCACAGTACTTTCAACTTTAGGCAGAATTGCAAAGTATGCAGCAGTGGCGTAACCAGACAGCTAATTTTGGGTGGGCCTGAGCCCAAAGTGAGTGGGCACAAACTTTTCTCTGTCCCACCCTACCCCCACCTCAAAATATCAATACTTTACCTAATGAGGATCCCCAAGCTCTGTCAGCTGAAGACTTTCTCTGAAGGTGGCCAGAACTCCCTTTTACCAAGTTTGGCAGGCAGCACCAATGTCCCTAAACCACTAATGCCAGCATCCCCACGCATGCTTAGTTGTTGGGTGGTGTAGCTACGTGGGGCCACAGGGGCTTGGGCCCCCCAAATTTCCTCTGGGCCCCTGGTTTTGCTGGCAGGGGTCCCCATTCCCCACCAGCTGAAGCCTTCATCCAGTGCCGGTCTCCGGTGCCACCGAGTTGCCTGACCTGCTTTTCTCTTCCCCTCACTAAAAGGAGCTTGCAGGATGTGAGAGGAAGAGAGCAGGGCAGGGAACACGGTGGCGCTGGAGACCGGCATTGGGCGAAGGCTTCAGCTGGTGGGGGTTGGGGTCTCCCGCCAGCCAAGGTATTTGCGGCAGCGGGGGGCGGCTGGGGGGGGCGGTGAGGAGGCGGCGGTGAGGAGGGGGTGGCAACAGGGCGGCAGACCAAAATGTGCCCCCCCACCTCAGACTCTGGCCCCCTCCCACCACGAGGTCTGGCTACACCCCTGACTCAAGATAATGGCAATACTTGATTGGGGTGAGAGAGAGAAAGAGACAGAGGTGGACTGGTGCAAGAGATGGATGGGATGGAAGAGAGAGAGACAGAGGCAATACTGAATGAGGGATGGGAGAGAGACAATAAATGTTGGATGGGGGGGAGGAGAGAGAGAGGTGCGTACTGCATAAGAGAGAAGGGAGAGATGGAACAATGCTAGATGATGGGAGAGAAAGAAAGGCAATGCTGGGTGGGATAGAGAGAGAAAGGAGAGCAATCATGCATAGGAAGGAGAGGGAGATATGCTGGTGTGGAGGGAGAGACAGTGGCATTGCTGCATGCCAGAAGCAGAGACAGACAGGGGCAATGGTGGATGGCATGGGTAGAGAGAGAGAAAATGCTGGATGTTGGGGGCATGGAGGTAGAAAGAGCCTGGATATCAGGGGGTGTAAGGTAAGGAGCAGGGCCGTGCCGATACGGTAAGCGGGGTAAGCACCGCAGGGGGGTGCCAACCTCTGGAGGGCGCCGCCGCAGTGCTTACCCTCGCCGCTTACCTGAGCTCCGCGCCGTCGAGGCCTTTAAATCTTTTACCTCTGGTCGCAGCAGCGTCAATGAAAGCGCTGCCGACGTCTCCCTTCCCTTCGCGCTCGTTGGTTCCCTCAATGTCCCGCCTTCTTCTGATGTCAGAAGAAGGCGGGACACTGAGGGAACCAACGAGCGCGAAGGGAAGGGAAACGTCGGCAGCGCTTTCACTGACGCTGCTGCGACCGGAGGTAAAAGATTTAAAGGCCCCAGGGCGCGGAGCTGAGGTAAGGGAAGGGAAGGGCAGAGAGGCATGGATGGGAGGGCAGAGAGGCATGGATGGGACGGCAGTGCCCAGGGAGAGGACAAATTGCTGGAAATGGAGGGGAGGGAGAGAGGAGGATTGCTGGCTATGGATGGAGGAGGGAAGGGCAGAGAGGGAGAAGGATGGACATGGATGGGAGGGCAGGACCCAGGGAGAGAGGAGAAATTGCTGGAAATGGATATAGAGCAAGAAATGAAGAAGAAAGGAGGAAAGTAAAGAAATAAATGGAAAGGAAGCCCTGGAAATGGAGTTAAGAGGACAGATAGCAGCAGAATCAGATACTGGGCCAGCATGATCAGAAAAAGAAAGTCACCAGACAACAAAGGTAGAAAAAAATCATTTTATTTTCATTTTAGCGTTTGGAATATTTCCACTTTGAGAATTTACATCTGCTATCTTATTTTGCAATGTATAGCAATTTGTTTCTAAGAATATTGCTGACAATTCCTTTTAGTGTGGCAAGTGGTGAGCGATCATTTTCACGGGGGGGGGGGGGGGCGCCAACTGATAGTCTGCAGGGGGGCGCCAGAGACCCTAGGCACGGCCCTGGTAAGGAGAGATTAGCTGGCAGGGGGGAGAGAGGAAAGAGTTAGTAAAAAAAAACCTGGGGGATAAGAAATGGGAATGGGGGGCTGGGATGAAGGGAAAAAATGTAAAACTGTAGGTGGACACAGTAAAAAGAGGGAGAGTGAAGACTGGGTAATAAAAATTAATGAAATCTGAATTGATAGACCAGCAGAAAAAAATGGAAGAAAGTTGAAAGGAACAAACCAAAGTTGAAGCTGGATGTAGTGCAGAAGGTAAAGAAGACAGGAGGACAGTGAAAGTGGCAGATGGACAGGAGATCCTTGGAAAGAGTTATGAAAAGATAGAAGAAAGCAGAAACCAGACAACAAAGGTAGAAAAATAGCTTTATTTTAAATTTAGGATTAACCCCTGTTTACAAAGCTGTGCTAGCGGCTAGGAGTGCATGTGTTACTTCTGTGAGCTAGTGGTGTTACTACTACTACTACTACTACTATACAGTGAAGTAGATTAGCTCTATAGGTCCTGAGTGATTTTTTAGGTTTTTATTACAGGTACTTCTCAATATGCTTGGGACAGGAGATGGTTTATATGTTTACAGACATTACACAAAAATCAGAACTTTTTTGTATTTTGAGTTCCTGGGAAATAAGGCATTTATATTTTTATACAGCAAAGTTGAAGGATATGTGCCATTGTGGTAATTTTGCATAATACTGTGATGTATGTTGAGATGTTGACCAGACTCAAGTCTACTATAATGCCAAATTTTAAGTTATGGGATAATGTGACTTTATTTTAAAATGTCAGTGAACTTCCAAAATTCCATAAGTGTGTATGTGGTTTATGTTGATGCAGGACAGACTGTTTACTTAGAAATCAGTCATCAAGGAAACTCTAAGGCATTATTTAGGAGTATATGAAGCACTATTCATGCCTAGTGCCCCCCCCCCATGTTAACTCTGGGCCCCCCTCCCCAAAATGCCACGTCTGGCTACGCCACTGCGTTACACTAACTACTAGGCTATTCCTTCTCAGCTTAATACTGCTAAGACTAAATTGCTCTACTGTGATACATCTTTAAGCAGAGTACCACAAAATCTGGTTCTCAACACTAGGGAATCTCTCCCTTTTGATACATCTTCTAGAGCACTAGGCTTTATTCTAGACACACAATTAACTTTAAAACATCAAGTTGCTAATCTGTCCAAAAGAGTCTTTGCAAAATTATGACAGCTTAGAGCGATAAGATCCTCTTTTCATTTGATACAATTTAGATTGTTGGTCCAGGCCATAGTAATACCTCAGCTAGAATTTTGCTGGGATTAATCAATTTCTTGCAAAAAGACTTCAATTATTGCAGAACTGTGCCGCGAGGATGATCTTTAGCTGCAAGAAATATAAACTTGTGTACTAGGCTACACGTGTGACACTTTTGCTTAGAGATCTTCATTGGCTGCCTGTCTCTGCAAGGATGGTTTGTTTAATTTGTAAGATCTTCTATGGCTCTTGCCCATTTGGCCACATTATTTTGATCCTCTATTCTGTCGATTGACATACTCATACTCATAGTCATTATTCTTTAAATCTAGTTCTTCCTTCAGTGAATAAAATTCAATATAAATGATTTTTTGATAGTACCTTTAGCTATTCCGCAGTCAAATTGTGGAACTCAATTCCTATTCAACTCTGGGGGATTTCAGACTATCAGTTTTAAAATCTTTTTATTCAAGAAATATTTTGAAGTGTGAATGATATTGTAGTGAAATGATTACATGTTGTAACCCGCTTTGATTCTTTGAGTGAAGTTAGCGGGATAGAAAAACCGGAATAGAATAGAATAGAACTTTCTTGTGCAGGTTGTGAAGTTCTGTGGCTGGGGCCCACAGAACATCCCATTTCATCAGATTGACCAGGCATATGAAAGATGATCTTAGAATATGGGACCTGTTTTTAGCAAAGTTTAATGGCAAGGCAGTATGGTTGAGCGACCCCCATTACCAATGTGGATCTGCAATTGTATTTTGATGCTATGGACAAGCATTGGTTTCAGAGTTTATTTCCAAGGTTCCTAGTGTGCAGGGGTTTGGCCTCAGGAGTGGAAGGAGATGTAAATCACCAAGAATATTACATTCCTTGAATTGTTCCCCATAATAGCTGCTATTATGGAGGGGGAAATTGAGTAATAGGCGGGTGATATTCTGGTCAGATAACAAGACCGTAGCTGGTGTCATTAATAGACAGACTGCTTGATGTTCCTGTGTGGTCAACCTTATGAGGGAATTTGTTTTACTTTGCTTATTCAATAATATTCATTTCTGAGCAAAGCACGTCCTTGGTACCGTTAACAATATTGCGGATGCTCTTTCTTGTTCCAAGTGGGAATTGTTTCAGGAACTGGCACTGCAGGCGGAATTGACAGGAGAATGTGTCCCGGAATACCTGTGGCAGTTCAGAGCCCCAAGACATGGGAATTTCTGTGACATGCCATTGCACCTGGAATCTGGAAAGCACACACAAGAGTATTCAACAGGGTGAGCTCCTTCCTGTCTGGGAAGGGGTGGCACAGCGGCCCAATTCCCAAGGAATTACTTGCCAAATACATTGTGCAGGTGAAGGATATGAGCATGTTCTGTGCCACTGTTGTAACCCAAGTAACTGCTGTATCCTTTTTCACAAAAGTGGCCATTTGGGGGGACCCTGCCAGGAGTTTCTTTATAAGGAACCTGTTAGCGGGCTGGAATTGCAAATGCAGCAACAGTTGTGATAGAAGGTTTCCTATTACCAACAAGATCCTACTGGATATATGGCATGCCATGGAATTTTTAGGAAACTCGCAGTTTGAGACTTGCCTTTTTAGGGTTGCATTCTCAGTAGCCTTTCTGGGGGCCTTTAGAATAGATGAACTAGTAGTCCCCTCCAAGAGGTCTTCCACAGGATGCAATGGTGGAGATGAAAACGGTAACGGAATTCAAACATGTGTGGGATATGCATAAAGGAATCCTGTGCAGTAGGAATGGATCCTCAGAAGCTTAGCCGAAATTGGGTGGCGGAGTAGGTGGGGGAAGAGAGGTTGGTGGTTGGGAGGTGAGGATAGTGGAGGGCAGACTTATACGGTCCGTGCCAGAGCCGGTGATGAGAGGCGGGACTGGTGGTTAGGAGGCGGGAAATACTGCTGGGCAGACTTGTACGGTCTGTGCCCTGAAAAAGGCAGGTACAAATCAAGGTAAGGTATACACATATGAGTTTATCTGGTTGGGCAGACTGGATGGACCATGCAGGTCTTTTTCTGCCGTCATCTACTATGTTACTATGTTACTATGTTTTTGCATAGGAATGTCGTTCTTGAGGGTGCAAGTCTCAGGCTAACGAATCACAAATCAAAACCAAATCAACTGGTCAGTGGGCAGGTCATTACGTTAGTCCGGGTGGATTCCCTTGTTATATGTCCGATATCGAACACAAGGACATACATGACAGTGAGACTGTGGGGCAGAGAGCCTTTCCTCATACATCAGGACAGCTCTCCCCTCACAATTTTTCAGTTTACTGCAGTTCTCCTTATGTGTCTCCAAAGGGCGGGATACAGTCCTAGGAATTTTGGCATTCATTTAGAAAAGGCGCAACCACTAGTGTGGTTGCAGAGGGGCTACCACCAGGCAATCAAACAATCAGGTAGATGGAAATCAAAGGCTTATAAAACCTATGTTAGGGCTGAGCATCCTCATGCATCCCAGGCCTCACCTTATTTTAATATGCTTATGTTTGTTTTATTACAGAAGCTGCACATGAGGTGAAAGCGGTGTGGATTGTTGGACATTCCTTTGTTAAATGTGCGGCCCGCCGAGCTGAAGCAAGACCTTTCGACCCTCACCTTGGCCTGCCTCCCAGGGACGTACAAGTACATTGGATAGGGGCTGGGGGAAATGAATGGGCTCAGCTCATGCCATTCCTTCAGCAAACATCATCCGTTTTGGCCCCTCCCAAGCGTCATTGTCGTACATCTAAGTGGTAACAATCTGGGAGCCTTGAGTTGGTGCAACTGGCAAGACATGACCTATCTATCATTTCACAGCATTTCGCTCACACTCTAATTGTTTGGTTGGACATTATACCCCAATTTGTGCCATGGATGTGTAAAAGTATGGGGGAGAGGAAGGAGAAAGGTCAATACACAAATTGCTACTTGGATCTATCAACTCAGAGACTGGCAGATATTGCATACATGGGTGGAGAAGCTCTGTGAAGGTTTCTACTGGAAGGATGGCATCCATCTTTCCGATATCAGAAATTATTTATTCAATAATGATTTACAAGACTTGTTAGAGAATGTATTCTTGGACACAACTGACCACTGCTGATGGGCTTTTGGCCTGTTGCAAGTGATACTACTCCAGGCTGGTGGTGGATGTACCCAAGCCTGGATGGGTAATGATGCTAGTAGCTGAGATAGTTGCACATTGAGTTGAAACCCCCTCCCTCTTGCTGGGTAGTGGGGGGGGGGGGTTCTATAGTTTTTGAAAATTATCACTAGCTAGCGGGAGGGTTCTGGAGTTTTTGAAAATTATCAGTCTTGCTTATGACGGCAGACTGGAATATTTACAGTAGGCTTGGGTACCCTAGTTTATGAATATTTGTTTTATAATCACTGTTTGGAATAAAACTGCGGCCAAGTTGTTGCCACTGTAATTTCAAGTGTCTGCGTGATTTACTTATCAAGTTACATGCGTGACACCAGGGCAAGGTCATGGTGTCACGGTTGCCTATGTTAGTAACAAGGCGGAGTGCCCCGGTTGAATGTAGCCGACATTAGCATGGCACCATGCACCAGATGAGCCTGCGCACTGGGATAGATCCTGCAGGGTGCCCATTGGACGGTGGAAGTATCTTTCTGCTTGGGCCAGGCACCCTGCTGGGTGGGATGATCTGTAAGGTTTTTAAACCCCAGCAAACCCCTGGACGCTCTCTTTGGTGGGCGCTCAGGTAGAAGCGCATCCCTACCTACTCATTCTTCAATGTTACCAAGACCATTCCTTTGTTCTCAAATGTGGCAGCTTTTGTTGGGTGGGTGTACCCGAGCCTGGATGGATAATGATGCTTGTAACTGAGATAGGGAAAGGGAAATGGGACTTGATATACAGCGTTTCTGAGATTTTTGCAACTACATTCAAAGCGGTTTACATATATTCAGGTACTTATTTTGTACCAGGGGCAATGGAGGGTTAAGTGACTTGCCCAGGGTCACAAGGAGCTGCAGTGGGAATCGAACTCAGTTCCCCAGGATCAAAGTCCAGTGCACTAACTACTAGGCTACTCCTCCACATTGAGCTGCACATTGAGCTGAACTCCCCTTGCTGGGTGCCGGGGGAGTTCTGGAGTTTTTGGAAATTATCAGTCTTGCTTATAGCAGCGGACTGGAATATTTACAGTTGGCTTGGGTACTCTAGTTTATGAATATTTGGTCTATAATTATTGTTTGGAATAAAACTGCGGTCAAGTTGTTGTCACTCTAATTTCAAGTGTCTGTGTGATTACTTATCAAGTTACATGTGTGACACCAGGGGGAGGTCACAGTATCACAGTTGCCAATGTTAAAACAATGAATGGGTAGTTAGCTGGAAGAAGCAGTCCTCCAGGGTTTTAACTTCAGCTCCACTGAGCCATCGCTGATACTGGTATCTTGAATCACAAACTCACTGTGAGTATCATCCACCCTCTTTTGCCATGTCTGGAACTTTAGTCTGTAGGTCTCGGGGGTAATGGCATAATGGTTCAACAAAGCTTTGCGTACCTTCTCAAACTGGGAGCACGTCTCCATGGACAGTCCTTGGAACACCTCAAGTGCTCTACCAGTGAGCTTTCCTCCTAGATAGCGCACCCAGTCTTTTTGAGGAATCTCATTGAAGCTGCAAATTTTTTCACAGGCATTTATCCATCAATGTCACCTCGGACATTATCAAACTGCGCAAACAAGTTGGGCTCGATCTGGGCTGTGGATCCTACTTCTGACCTCTGCACAGGGGTTGGGCGATGGGCTTTGGATACAAGCCATTTCCACCTGAAACTCACGCTTTCACCCTTCACACCGCAGCTGGAATTCCCACTCTTTCCGTTCCTCTCACCGCTGTTACTCTTCCCGGTAGATCTGCCAGATTTCAGCGGGCATGGCATCCTGCCCTGCCAACTCATGTACCTCTGCCCACAAGGAGTCTGGTCTCCCCCGAGGGGTTGAACTCCGAACAGGTGGCTCTTGCAGCTCCTCCCTGCTGATGTTATTCGGTTGCTCTTGTGTTAGGTCAGGCATATCCGGTGTCTGAGTTCTGCTATCAGTCGCCATCAGCACTGTCAATCTCCTAACACTACCAAAAAAAAACTGAACTGGGAAGGGACCCTGTTACTGCTGCACCTGTTCACTATGCTCTGTGTCTGGAGGTTACAGATAAAAAAAAGACTCTGAACCACTTAATGGATGGTGACCCTCACTCTGCACACTGAGTCTGACAATCCCACCACGCTCTCACCAAAAAAGAAGGACAAAAGGTCTGTCACGAAATGCCTATCCACCCACCTGGGGTTACCTCACAGCCACTTAGAGGGTCTATCTCCCAGCACAGCTCAGGTCTGCCTGCACCTGATGCTTGTGCTCTACACTATCACCCTCCGTCCACTGACTGGGTTACAACTGCCTCTGGACAAGTCTCCTGCTCTTAAGGTATCCTTAGTGATTGCTAGGTTACTGGGGCCACACTCCCAGTGGTCCCACAGTTCCAGAAAGCACTCACAGACCCAACACACAAACCAGGATTCTTTATCAGTCAGCAAACCACCAGGATTCAGTGCAATCAGCAAACAATAACAGGTAACTGAAATATGGATCAATTATAAAACTATCTAAACATTTGTTTACTTTCTAAAAAGTACCTGGGGAGATCAGGAAATATGCTGTTCACAGGTTATCAAATATAAATGATCACAGGGCTTCAGCAAAGAGATCTTTCTCTCACTTCCCCCAGGCTGAAACGGGGGCAAAAGCCAGCACACTCCAAATGAAATTGAGCTCCTTGGCCAATCAGAGCCCAGAACAAGTTTGAAAATATACTGCAGACTGCCTTTCCAAAAGGCTTACACAAAGAAAACAGCCTTGGTTCTACAGCAGCTTCAAAACATAAATATATACCACCTACTGGGCAAACTAGAGAAGTACACTTCAAGAATTAATTAAGACAGTTTTATAGGCTTAAAACGCACTGTTCTGTCACATAGATCAATTATAAAACTCTCTAAACATTTGTTTTCTATCTGGGTAGTACCTGGGGAGTTCAGGAAATGCAGCTGCTCACAGATTATAAAATATTACTGCTCACAGGGCCTCAGTAAAGAGATCTTTCTCTCTCCACTCCCTGGCTGAGACTGGAGTACCTTCAGGCTAGATTTGAAATCTAGGGCCAATAAGAGCCCAGGGCATCAATTTTGAAAGTAGCTGCCCAATGGTACTGCAGACTGCCTTTCCATAAGCGGAAACTGGAAGATAGTCTTTTTGTCTAACAGCTTTAAAACTCAGAACAAGTGCCATCTGCTGGCCAATTAGGAGAAATACACATCATGAAATAATACAGTTTTTAGGCTTAGAAACCCACTGTTTCGTCTAACTGGGTAACTGTTTAACAACCAAAAGAATATCGGATATTCAATGCTGGTCACCAGAAATGGCCCAGCATTGAATATCCAGGTTTAATGCTGGCAGTGGACATATCGGGCCCTATGTTTTTATTGTACTCCCCCTGGGATGTTAACATAAGGCATCATCTCAAATTTGACAAATAAATAAATAAATGGACATGATACTTCAGAGAAGGTCTCACCAATTACATGTACAGAAGTACTATCGCTTCCTCTTTCTGAATGAGTCAAATTCAATATATTTGTAAATATATATAATTTCATTAGTGATGTCCACCTCTACTGACCAAAAAGATCCAAGTGGGTGTGATACAATTTGTCATATCCTTTCCAAACAGTAGTTCTTACAGGAATAATTAAGTAGCTTAAAGGGTTTAAAATATACACACTGTAAAATAATTCATCCAACTTTACCCCACTGGTGCTGAGATTTACCTTCCAAGACTTTTCCAAACCTGTCCGAGTTTGAGATCTATGCTGTGCTCTTATTAGTCACTTCTGAGCTTCCCCTTTGCAGAACTGTCACCATTTCTTGCCAGAAGAATTATTCCACGTCTGCTAATGACAAACACCAGGGATGTGCACGGGTAAAGAATTTTCAGGTCGTTTTCAGTTCATTTGGCTTTTTCGCTTATCTTTGGATGCTTTTTCATTTCACATATTCATTTTAACAACTTTCTAACATACATAGATTAATACACATTATTTCATAGCTAATTTGTAGGTTAATGCACATTAAATCAATTTTGTGTGCACTATAATTTGTAAGGCATGCTAAAAAAAATGCTGATCTCTAACAACCACAGGTTTCAAGATCTCACAATATAAGCAAAGTAAATACATGGGGGCTGTGGATTGAAATGTTTTTGTCTTATTTTCTTCTTCAAAAGAAAACAAAATGAGTAATTTCAGTGGTGAGAGAGCTATGCTTCAGCCCAGTCATTTTGTGATGTTTCTGCCCTGAAATGAGATTGGTTAACACAATTGCAGGTAGTGCGACATTGTTTCTGCCCATACAGGCATTCATTCCTGGAGCAAGCACTGTACAGCCGTCAGCTACCACGGTAAGAGAAGTTTCCAAATTTCTAAAACAGAGAATAGTGCACAAACAAGGTGAGAATTTATAAAAATCTAAAAATGACTTATAGTCTTAGATCGAAACTGCTGCTTTGTATTTGATCAGATTAAATTAGCTTACACTTTGCGGGGAAGCTCGCTTGTCTCTCTCAATGCATCTTCAATATACTGACCAACAGTAGTTTGAATATAGTGTTTTAGTGCTTGGGGGAGGGGGCTGATGTAGGATCTCAGTATCTGCATTACCAAGTTCACCTGCAGGAGCCTGAATGTAAAGTTCTAGTAGCCTTATTGGTCCTAAAGAAAAATGGCTCCTTTACAAGCTGTAGTACCTTTCACCAAACAAGATAAGAATTATCCAAAGGCATTATTGCCCTTGAGCTTTTGAGACTCCATGGGCCCCTTCTTCTGAGGTCAGTGGAAGCAAACAAGGATTCAAGTACACTTTCTCTGGACTTCCAGATGACCATATAAAATAGCTACATGGATGTAGAGAGTTTGATTGTCACAGATGTCGATTCTAGGTGCTGGGGGACCATAACGTGGACTGTTCTAGCTAAGGGGGTAGCAGAGGAAGGCCATGTGAGACCTCTGTTTGTGGCACCTGAAGTGTTAGTCATAGACTAATCCTAGATTGGTACATATGGATGTGTGTCTATGTATGCAGATGTGTTTGTGTACAGTATGTTTAAAGTTTTCAGTGTCTTTATTTGGGCCTACATGTGAGCAATCTTCAGATTTTTTTTTCCGAGTGGACGTGTAATCTTCCTATACACCATAATGTATAATATCATTTTAGAGTATTTCTATGCAAAGCACAAACTTGTTTGTTCCTGTGCACATGTAGAAGGCTGCTCTGTGTGCATTCATGTCTCCACTGTACGTTTAAGTGTTGGTTAATTCCCTCAAAATCATGTTCCTCAGTGCTTTTGAGCAAAATAAAATCCAGCCAGATCTTTGGAATAAAAGCTTGACTGGTAGAATTATGTCACAGACCTGAGAACAGAAAAGATGGCACCGCAAGACAGTGCTCGGCTTTGTGAGACACCTCCTGGTAGGAAACCTGGCACTCTAGCGCCATACAGGTTGAGAACATTCTCTTGACAGCTGGCTTCCCCATCTCTGGCCGTGTCACAAAGACTTCAGCTACTGAGAACATTCTCCACACACTGCTTCTGTGTTTGTGTGGCATGTTGCTGAATGTACCCCAAAACAACAGCAGTGAAAGTGGAGCAAATTCCAAATGACCAAGGCAAACAAGGAGTAAGAGCGTCCAAAAAGTTTATTCCCCAAAATAAACTGACCCAAATGACCCTACACGGGCCGTGTTTCGGCACGAAACTTTCTTCAGGGGTCAATATGATTTTGGTAAATCAGTATCACAGAGAATGTAAAAACCATTGAATACTGGACCACAATACACTGCGTGCTGTGGAAAGCAGTCTTCTCTGCGAATGTACCCCATCACAATTGACAGCAAAAATGTCCATAGATCTTTTCACCCTTGAGCTCTGTCCCTTTTCTACCAACAGGTGAAAACTCTGAGAGTGTGCCTGAATACAGGAAAAAAGAAGGAATGTTCCCCACGATGACAAAACGTGGATGAATAGTGAGGAAAAACAACAGACAGTGGAGCGACTGTATATCACACCATTCAGTCTTTATTTAAAACATGTGGTACTCTGATAGAAGGAGTCTGTAATGCCAATAAACATCAATCCACGGCACAGAAGACTTGACACGCCCGTGTTGGGAGTCTGTAGTACTATAAAAAAGGAAACCAACAAACAAAAAAAGGCTTAGTATGTGAATGCAAAAAGTCCAACATATACGTGCAAATATGTGTGTGTATATATACAGTGGTGGAAATAAGTATTTGATCCCTTGCTGATTTTGTAAGTTTGCCCACTGACAAAGACATGAGCAGCCCATAATTGAAGGGTAGGTTATTGGTAACAGTGAGAGATAGCACATCACAAATTAAATCCGGAAAATCACATTGTGGAAAGTATATGAATTTATTTGCATTCTGCAGAGGGAAATAAGTATTTAATCCCTCTGGCAAACAAGACCTAATACTTGGTGGCAAAACCCTTGTTGGCAAGCACAGCGGTCAGACGTCTTCTGTAGTTGATGATGAGTTTTGCACACATGTCAGGAGGAATTTTGGTCCACTCCTCTTTGCAGATCATCTCTAAATCATTAAGAGTTCTGGGCTGTCGCTTGGCAACTCGCAGCTTCAGCTCCCTCCATAAGTTTTCAATGGGATTAAGGTCTGGTGACTGGCTAGGCCACTCCATGACCCTAATGTGCTTCTTCCTGAGCCACTCCTTTGTTGCCTTGGCTGTATGTTTTGGGTCATTGTCGTGCTGGAAGACCCAGCCACGACCCATTTTTAAGGCCCTGGCGGAGGGAAGGAGGTTGTCACTCAGAATTGTACAGTACATGGCCCCATCCATTCTCCCATTGATGCGGTGAAGTAGTCCTGTGCCCTTAGCAGAGAAACACCCCCAAAACATAACATTTCCACCTCCATGCTTGACAGTGGGGACGGTGTTCTTTGGGTCATAGGCAGCATTTCTCTTCCTCCAAACACGGCGAGTTGAGTTCATGCCAAAGAGCTCAATTTTTGTCTCATCTGACCACAGCACCTTCTCCCAATCACTCTCGGCATCATCCAGGTGTTCACTGGCAAACTTCAGACGGGCCGTCACATGTGCCTTCCGGAGCAGGGGGACCTTGCGGGCACTGCAGGATTGCAATCCGTTATGTCGTAATGTGTTACCAATGGTTTTCGTGGTGACAGTGGTCCCAGCTGCCTTGAGATCATTGACAAGTTCCCCCCTTGTAGTTGTAGGCTGATTTCTAACCTTCCTCATGATCAAGGATACCCCACGAGGTGAGATTTTGCGTGGAGCCCCAGATCTTTGTCGATTGACAGTCATTTTGTACTTCTTCCATTTTCTTACTATGGCACCAACAGTTGTCTCCTTCTCGCCCAGCGTCTTACTGATGGTTTTGTAGCCCATTCCAGCCTTGTGCAGGTGTATGATCTTGTCCCTGACATCCTTAGACAGCTCCTTGCTCTTGGCCATTTTGTAGAGGTTAGAGTCTGACTGATTCACTGAGTCTGTGGACAGGTGTCTTTCATACAGGTGACCATTGCCGACAGCTGTCTGTCATGCAGGTAACGAGTTGATTTGGAGCATCTACCTGGTCTGTAGGGGCCAGATCTCTTACTGGTTGGTGGGGGATCAAATACTTATTTCCCTCTGCAGAATGCAAATAAATTCATATACTTTCCACAATGTGATTTTCCGGATTTAATTTGTGATGTGCTATCTCTCACTGTTACCAATAACCTACCCTTCAATTATGGGCTGCTCATGTCTTTGTCAGTGGGCAAACTTACAAAATCAGCAAGGGATCAAATACTTATTTCCACCACTGTAAATACATATAAATCAAGCACTTAAATAAAAACATAGGTCTACAAATAAACGGACATATCAAAATACCACAACAAATGTAAAATATACACTGTGTTTTTGTCGGTTTCCTTTTTTATAGTACTACTGACTTCCGACGCAAGCCTAATGCAGAAACACTGCCATAGCGAGTCTTTTGTGCCATGGATTGATGTTTATTGTCATTTCAGACTCCTATCGGAGTACCACATGTTTTAAATAAAGACTGAATGGTTTGATATACAGTCTCTCCATCGTCAGTGTGCCTGAATACTGCATGGAAAATGCAAGGTTCTGGAGGAGTCTGAAGGGCAGGTTAGAGAGTCTTTTCTGAATCCCACATGGGAAAACACTGTCCTGAGGGATTCTTTTTCAGAGTCAGAGCCAAAAGTTGGTTGGTCTTTTTATATCTGGACTGAGAGACTAGGCCGCCTTGCAGTTATGAACTGCATACAATCAAGTGAGAGGCCACAGCAGGCCTTCATAGGGAGAGTCCAGTGGTAGTCCTGCATATGTTATGCTCTGTCCAGCAATCTTATCAGTTTTTCAACACGAGAATCTGATTTATCAGTCACAGATGTAGTGCACAGAAAGTTCCTTGCATGGCTTCATGTGTATTACTAGGAAAAAGTAAGCAACTCTCAGCTTTTGACACAAAACAAAAGAAAAAATTGAATAGCTGGTGTAAGGGCCCAACAAAACTGATGGATGAAAAAGACATGTATACTCGTAGACTCATTGCCCCTGCCAACAGGAATGCAGATTGAATGCATGTGTACATTTCTCAGCAAGTAAAAATACCTGCATTCTTTTACTGCACACACCCATTTAGCAGCACAAAGTCCTCGCCCTCATGGAAACGGTATAAAATTGTCATCTTTACATCCCATGAGAAAATGAATTTGATTCTTCTTCAGTTAAGATAAGTAAGGCCAGGGCTTTTTTTGAGGGGGTACTTGGGGGTACTGAGTACTGGCACCTTTTCCACTGTCTGCTAAACTTGACCCATGGTTCTCGTATTTTAATGAAAGAGCTCAGGTTCTACATACAAATTCTGCCTTGTCATAGATTCTATGACTGGTTACAGGGGTCCTGGCTATTGTAGGGTGGGTCCTTCAATGATCACTCTACCCCTGAAGGGTGGCCTGGCATTTGAGTACCGGCACCTTTTTTGCTAGACAAAATGCACTGAGTAAGGCACAAATTTGGGTGAGATACCGAGAAGACACCCTAAGAAAACTAAATCAATCATGAATCGCCCAGAAAAGCAGCACAAATATGGTTTCTGAAGCAGGGCACACATGGTCAGGGCTGTCTTACCGATTAGGCAGACAAGGTGATCGCCTAGGATGGCACATTCTGGGAGGGGAGGCAGCAGAACAGCTGCAGTCAAAGCAAAATAGACCCCAACAGCCACGCAAACTCAACAGGGACAGAACAAAAGTGAAGCACACAATCCACAGGAACCAGA
This sequence comes from Microcaecilia unicolor, assembly GCF_901765095.1. Taxonomy (NCBI): domain Eukaryota; kingdom Metazoa; phylum Chordata; class Amphibia; order Gymnophiona; family Siphonopidae; genus Microcaecilia; species Microcaecilia unicolor. The sequence goes on from NC_044041.1 coordinate 110,595,537, forward strand.
CAGGACTTTCTTACCAGCATCAATAGTATCTGCAAGACGACCCGGCACAGCTGTGTTTCAGTACAAACAGTACCTGTGTCAGGGGTCAAATTGACTGTCAGAATAATGTCAATGCTGATTACTTGCAAGAGTGGTTAAAAATCCTCAGTTGCTGGTAGGTGTAAACTTCATCCATTTCAGAAAATCAATACAAATGCAAATGAAAAATGCTGCTGCTATGGCACAGAAAACCATTCATGGTTCTCAGCCACACAGACTCAAACTCAACATGTGCTTTTACCTAAAAGTGTGATGCTCAGTTATGCGTTTTTACAAGATTGTTCTGGGTGGGATGATATTAGGGTTATCATGATTGCTGGGTTTCATGAGTAAAGTCTTAGAGGAGCCCTGGGACCCTGAAAGGTGAAGTGGGGGGGGGGGGGGGGATGCAAGGCAACACACAGACATTGCAAGTTATATAGTGGTCCTTTTACGAAGACATGGTAAGCCCAATGCAGGCTTACAGCACACTATTCCGGGACTACTGTCAGCCAAACGCGGCTGCCGGCGGTAGTTCTGGGTCGAGTGTGCACCATTTCTGGGTGGTAACCTGGTAATAATTGGGCATCAGCGCGCGCTGCCCGGTTACCGCCAGGTTACCACTAGAGTCCTTACCACCACCTCAATAGGTGGTGGTAAGTGGTCCCCGTCGCATGACTAGGCAGTAAGAATTATCTTACTACATGGACAGTTTTTTGGGGGGGCTTTTTACCCTGGCACATGGGAAAAATGATCCCCACTGCTATCACAGGGCCCTTTTTTCTGCAGCTTGGTAAAAGGACCCCTTAGTGAGAGACTGTCGCCCTTCATATGTAATGGGTGAGGGGAAGGGAGATGTCTTAAATTATCCAGATAATTTATCCGGATAGCAGATTTGATATCGCCACCATCTGGATAAGTTCCAGCACCGGTCACTATCATTATGTTTATTTTGTTTGATAAAATCACCTATTTTACGAAGTAAATCAAAGCGATGTACAATCCAATAAAAAAAATTAAAAGCAAGAAAATATCTCCATAAAATATAGAAAAGAATCAACTGATCATACAACACAGACAAAAAGGGAACCTCCCCCCCCCCCCCCCCCCCCCGGAAAACATCCTACTGTGCCAATCAAGCTAGCCAAATGCAAAAATCCCCTGTAAATAAGGAGGATCAGTTAATACCTAAGAAAAAAAAGATAGGTTTTCAGACCAATCTTGAATGTCGTTTCTGATCTAGGTGAAAGGGGAAAACTATTCCACAAAAAAGGAGCCAAAAAGTAACAAGCACTCTTTCTGGTAGAGTCCCGATTTATTTATTTAATTTATTTATTAGGATTTATTTACCACCTTTTTTAAGGAATTCACTCAAGGCGGTGTACAGTAAGAATAAATCAAACATAAGCAATAGACAATTACGGCAGTAAAAATATTCAAATAACAATACAAAGTATGGCATAGTATGCTACATTACAATGCCCGCAATACACTATAAAACATTTTCATAGACAGTGTAGGGTATAAGCAAAGATGGAACATATAAATAAGTAAGAGAGTAAGAGGAGGTAGAAAATAAGGGGACTATTTTAAAGAACGTTGCACATGAGGTCAGAGAGGTGATTAAATATTATCTCAGTTAGGTTAGGAGTGGATAAACATGTCCTGCTGCAGTATGTGCAGCCCGTGTCACTCCTTGTGTGTGTGAGTGAGACTAAGAAGTTAGGGGGTCTTTTACTAAAGATTAGCTAAAGTTATCTGCAGCAGGACCCATAGGAATAAAATGGGACCTGCTGCAGATAACTCAAACTAACCTTTAGTAAAAGACCCCCTTAGTTATTTCCATTAAAGGCCTGGGTGAAGAGCCAAGTTTTAACCTGCTTCCTGAAGTAGAGATAGTCCTGTGTTAAGTGGAGCCTTTCAGGGAGTGCATTCCAGAATGTGGGGGCTACTCCGGAGAAGGCTCGCTTGTGGGTATCACATCCGTTGATGTCCTTTGGAGAGGGTGTGGTTAGAGATACTCATTGGGAGGACCTTAGTGTCCTTGGAAGTGTGTAGAGGATGATCCTGTTCTTCAAGTACTCTGGGCCATTCCCTTTAAGGCTTGAAACAGATTGGGGAGGGTAAGTCTGTGGTCAGTAATTGAGCAAAGTAGTCGAACAGGAGAAGAAGGAATAGTCAGTCTGGCTAAATAATCTGTCAAACCAGTATGAAGATCTTTGAACATCAGAGTCAGGATTTTCAAATTGAATCCTCTTTTCTATAGGAAGCCTTTTAAGAAGAGGAGTAATAGGATCTGTGTGTTTCACATGGCAAAGTATACAGTACATGCTGTGGTATGCTGAATATTTAGATATTTTTTGACTACTGCAATGAGCACTTTTAAAAAACTGATCGTGGTGGCTAAATATTGACCCCTAAACGTTTTGGGGGAGAGGGGTGTTATTGTAAAAATATAACTGTTCCTATTTGACCCCTACCGTCTAGAACAGAGCTTCCCAAACTGTGGGTCAGGACCCCAAAAGAAATCACAAAATCTACTTTTGGGGGCACAACTTGGGTGGCTCTCAATAGGGGCATCATTATTCTGCACCTCTGGAGGGGGGGGGTCACATAGTTTTATCTGGCTGCCATTATGGGGTCACAGCCACAAAAAGATTGACAAGCACGGTCTGAAAAGTTATGCTGGATAGTAGGTAGTCAATGTGCACCTGGATTATAAAGATATAATCTAGGATGACAATCATAGTATCACAGTTCATTACACAGCTACCTGTTAGTTTATACTGCACACCAAGGGCCTCGTTTATTTATTTATTTGTTATATTTGTATCCCACATTTTCCCACCTATTTGCAGACTCAATGTGGTTTACATAGTACCATAAAGGCGTTTGCCAATTCCGGTATGAACAAATACAGTAATGTGGTAGAATAAGGTTCGCGTGTACAGACACATTAGGGAATCGTAGAGAGGAAGAGTTATTATATGTCCATTACGAGCTTTGGTTTCGTTGTGTTGCAGGGTAAAGGCATTTAAGTTGGGTCGGTAGGGTATGCCTTTTTGAACAGGTTAGTTTTTAATGATTTCCGGAAGTTTAGGTGATCATAAGTTCTTTTCACGGCTTTTGGTAATGCATTCCTTAGTTGTGTGCTTATGTAGGAAAAGCTGGATGCATAGGTTGATTTGTATTTGAGTCCTTTGCAGCTTGGGTAGTGGAGATTTAGGTATGTTCGTGTTGATCCTGTTACAAAGGTGCACTAGCGTTTTTAGTGTGCACTAACCATGTAGATATCCATAGGAATATTATGGGCATCTACACAGTTAGTATGAGCTAAAAACGCTAGCGTACCTTTGTAAAAGACCCCCCCAAGTTACTTCTCAACAGTAAATATTGAAAAAATGAGTTGTGTTTTCATCTATCAATCTTTTTAAAAAAAAAAAACATTTTGAGGTCCTTTTTCTAAGTGGCAGTAATCACTAATGCGTGCTCCTGTGAGCCAAAATGCACTGCCTCAGGGCGTGCTCAGGTGCTCTGCGGTAGTTCAGGCTTCTGTGCATGCTTCACCGGCACTAAAAAATACAGCTACATTGCTGCACGCCATCCGATTAGGGCATGGTTAGCACGTGAGCTCTTTCCGCCTACTAAATAGGGGTCGGAAAGGGCTCACACGCTAATTTGGAAATCAGCTCCTGGCCATTAACAGGAAAAATGGAAATGCAGCCATTTTACAGCTGTGCTAAAAGGGGCCTCAGTGAGCAGGAAAACCTACGCACTAATCATAGCGCAGGCCACCTTTTAGCGCAGCTTAGTAAAAAAGCCCCTTTAATCCAAACAGTGCAAGGGAGTAAACACCATACAGTATCAACAGCTAAATGATATAAAATGCATCCAACTATACAAGTGAACTGAAAAAGTACCAAATGCACTCCCCACTGCTTGTGTCTTATCCTGTGGGGTAACTATATATGTACATGCTCTAAACACCTGTGCCCTAGTGGTTAATGCAGTGGACTTTGATCCTGGGGAGCTAAGTTCCATTCCCACTGCAGCTCCTTGTGACTCTGGGCAAGTCACTTAACCCTCCATTGCCCCTGGTACAAAATAAGTACCTGAATATATGTAAACCGCTTTTAATGTAGTTGCAAAAAACCTTTCCCATATCCTTTTCACCCTCCCCTTAGAGAACTATCCCCCATGCAATACTTTGAAGCTCATTGCACAGCACATAGACTTACAAAATTACTGATAATCTTTCAGATCATGCTTGTCAGTCTTTACTATGGAACTTTAAGTGCTTTCAAAATACACCTCCATGTAACTTTGTAAGTCTATTATGGGGCTCTTTTACTAAGCAGCGGTAGAGCTAATGTGTGGGTAGCACACGCCAAATTGGCGCAGCAGTAGTTTTGAAGTTTGCGCACGCTGTTTCCTATAGTAGAAAATAATTTTCTATTTTTTACCAAGGGGGGGGGGGGGCATTCCCGGTAGAAATCGGCAGGTTGGCCACATTGGTGCATGCTGCCTGATTAGTGCATAAGTAGCACGAGAGCCCTGACTGCTGGGTCAGTGAGTAGCGGAAAGGGTTCAGGCAGTAAATAGCCATGTGCTACTTTCAATTTTAGCGCACAGCCATTTACTACCCTATTAAAAAATGCCTTTTTTCCCAGCCGCGGTAAAAAATGGCCCACTGTGCGCCAAAAACATGTGCCCACACTACCGCAGGCCACTTTTTACCGCAGCGTAATAAAAGGACCCTTACTTGCTTTGAAAATGAGCACCTTCATCTATCAATTTAAGACCGGGGTTCTCAACCCAATCTATGGGACACACCTAGCCAGTCAGGTTTTCAGGATACCCACAATGAATATGCAGAAGATAGATTTGCATATAATGGAGGCAGTGCATGCAGACTTATTTCATGAATATTCATTATGGATATCCTGAAACCTGACTGACTTGGTATGCCCTGAGGGCTGGATTGAGAACCCCTGATCTAAGAGTACATGTGTTCTAACAGTTCAGTCTCCCCCCCTCCCACCTTCCACCCCCATATCAACTTCTAGAACAGTGATAACCCGTTCAGCTATGCTTTAGATTTTGGGCGCGTTGTCTTCTTTGCCTGTGAACAGACGTATTATAAGTTTGATCGTTTCTCGTTGCCCAGGCTTTTTCAGTTTAGCTTGAGTATTAGACTTGCAGCCACAAGTTTCTAGTCATGGTAAGGGGAGTTCATTTGGTGATTCTTTGTTGTAGTTTTTGTATATTTTGCTGTGCTTTTTGAGTCTTTTATTGTGTATGTTCCTGATGTACACCACCTAGGACTAATGGATAGTGTGGTTTAGAAATATTTCAAATAAATAAATAAATTAGTCTGAATTTTAGACTTCAAGGGGCCCTTTTACTAAGCCACTTAGGCATGTACGCACATCCTATGTGCATCAATTTTGAACTACCACCCGGCTACCATGAGGCCTGGGCGGTAATTTCATTTTTACATGCATCCACTTTTCCGGCGTGTGGCTCTAGCCGGGCGGTAATTGGCATTGTACATGCGTAGACCATTACCGCCCAGTTAACATGTGAGACTCTACCACTAGGTCAATGGATGGCAGTAAGGTCTCAGGCCAAAATGGACGCGCACCAATTTTTATTTTGCCGCACATCCATTTTTGGCCCGCCCCCAAAAGGCATTTTTTGCAGGCGCGCTGAAAAATGGACCTGTGCGCGTCCAATACACGCATCTACACCAGCACAGGCCATTTTTCGGTGCACCTTAGTAAAAGGACCCTTTACAGAAGTCCAATATGGCTGATTAGCAGCACTGTTTCTGGGACAGGACTGGTTCAAGCTTTTTAAAACTTTTTTTTTTGAATATCAGCTGTTGCTCACAGATTAGAACCTGAAAGAAAAGTTTTTGCTGGGTACATTACCTTCCTGTTTGCTGGAAGCTGCAGATTGTGCCACGCAGGGCAAAACCTTTTAGTTTATTTGGCCTGTTTCCCCTATTTTGGTCATTTCTTTAGTTCATCTTCCACATTCATTTTATTAATTTTAAAATGTGCATTAAAACCTTTTACTGTGCACTAATGAACTTGGCAGAAAGGTGGTATATCAAATCCCACCCCTCCCCTTAATGCGTAGGCTAATGTGTATGTAGCAGAAGCACACTAACAAACACACATCCCTACAAACATGATACCAAAACAACCATAAGTCCAAGTCCAATTTATTTGATATACCACAAATATAGCAAAAATCTTAGTGGGTTCCAAAGAAATTAAAATATAAGGGAAGGGGAAACTTGGCAAAACATAAAAACAATAGCAATAAAACCCAACTGACAGTAAAAGCAGATATACACAAAAGAAAAACAGGGGAGGGGAAAGTACAATTTAAAGATCAGGAAAGGTGGAAAAGGAAAACACAGAAGGAAGGGATACCATGCAACCAGAGACACTGGTCCAAAACAACATGAAGAGGAGACTAAGAAATTATTCCCAGGATGCATTTGGGAAAGCCAGCAAGAAACAATCCCCCGATCAAACAAAAAGGCACTAAAAATTACCTGCATGAATTCAGCTGTGTACCCAAATTGTGTGCATAATTTAATAAGCTAATTAGCTCCAAGAATTGGCATTTTAACAAGCAATTATTGGCACTAATTAGATTTAATTGGCATGTACAGGCGTAAATTTAGGAGAGACATCTATGCCTAAATTTTACACACAACCCTAAAAAGGGGAGCAGAAATGAGAGGGTCCTGGGCAGGGATTCCAGTTACGCATGGAATTATAGAATAAGAGAGCAATGCACAGAAATTTAGGTGTGGGCATTTGTACCACATTTTCGTTGGTGCAAACAAACGGATGTGCTTACGTTTATGTGTGACCCCTGCACTTAAGCAGCACTACTCTATAAACCCTGCAGACTTTAGGCTCAGCTTATAGAATAGTGCTTGGGGGGGGGGGGGGTTCAGTGCCAATTTTTTTTCCGGCGCCATTTCTAGAATCTACTCCAAAATGCTTTCAATTGTGATTTGAATTTAGCAAAGGAAGATTCAAGCCAAAGGTAAGGAGAAACTACTACCCTGAAAAACGTAGGTGTGCTCTGTGGACAGCTGATTCAATTCCTCACCGACGAACAGATCATAGTAGTTTTGCTTTTACCAAGCTGTGGTAAAAAGGGACCTGCTATTCCCGCGTGCCAGTGCCCTTTTTACCTCAATGGTAAAATGCCTCCCCCCCCAAAATGGCCATGCAGTAAGATTACTCTTACCGCGTGGCCATGTGGTGGGGAGCACTTACTACCACCCATTGAGGTGGCAGTAAGGGATCCCATATTAGCCCAGCAGTAACCGGGTTAGCGCCACAGTAAAAATTCTAAAAATATTTTCTGGCACGCTCGAAGTGCCACACACTCGAGCCAGAATTACCACCGGCGGCTGCATTGGGCCGGCAATAGTTCCAGGTTGCCGCATGGCAACCCTTTTGTAAAAGGGCCCTATAATGAAAAAGAATGCCAAAAACTCAGGCAGGAAAGATCAGTCAAACAAAAATTTGCAGACTGTGTGAAGACAGGCACCAGAACACAACCAGCAACACAAAGGTCAGGCTCAAAAAGAAATATTTAAAAAATATCCTCCCCCCTCACCTCCCAGATATTCAGCTGGAGGTGGACGGTATTTTTTTGTCCACCACCAGTACTAAAACTGGAAAATCACTGCTGGGTCGGGTTTCAGCATTTTTAAAGCCATGGGTTAGTGGATAAAGATAGAACAGCTAATTATGCGATCTTATTTATCTAATAACCTGACTGGTTACATCTAATATCGGGGATGTAACTGAACTCCGCCTCGGAATGCCCCCCGACATAGCTGGCTTGAAGTTTGGCACTAACCAGTCACTTTCAGTGGCACTAACCATTTAAGTTTGCGTCCACTGCATGCAAATGTATCTCATGAACATTCATTGTGGATATCCTGAAAACGTGGTTGGCTGGGGTGCCTCCAAGATCAGGTTTGGAAACCACTGGGTGAGGGATGGACTGAGCCTGTGCAGGGAAAAAGCTTCCAGAATCCAGTTCAACCCAACATGGGGTCATTTTATAAAAGCCCTTTTCCACTGGTAAAGCAGGATTTGCCCGCAGAATAAAACTTTTTAAAATTACACCCAGGTTGCAGAATTTCTTTGATTCTGACAGAAAAGTACAAAAATGATGTGCAGCATTTCTCATGGGACCAAAAGGCTTGAGGCTGTGCAGTTCCCATGCAACAAAATCTGTACATTTCTATGGTCCAGCCAGTCTGGCCAACAAGATGGCCAGTTGTACTTGTCACCTCATGCCCTGTTTAAAATGTGAAGGTCATTTAAGCTTTCCTTTGATTCCCTCCTATTTCTATATAGAGATCCTCCATGTTTATCCCATGTGTTTTTGACTTCAATCACTATTTTTGACCCCACCTCTTCCACCAGGAAGTTATTGCAGACATCCACCAACCTAGAATATAAGAATAGCCATACTGGGTCAGATCAATGGTCCATCTAGCCCAGTATCCTGCTTCAAACAGTGGCAAATTCAGATCAGAAGTACCTGTCAGAATCCCAAATAGTAATAAGATTCATGCTTGTGATCCTAGGGGCAGGAAGTGGCTTTCCCCATGTCTATCTCAGTAGAAGACTATGGACTTTTCCTTCAGGAACTTGTCCAAACCTTTTTTTAAAACCAGATACATTAACCACTGATACCACATCCTCTGGCAACAAGTTCCAGAGTGCAACTATTCTTTGAGTGAAAAAATATTTCCTCCTATTTGTTTTAAAAGTATTTACATGTAATTTCATAGAGGTTCCCCTGGTCTTTAGTTAATGAGCCAAGGGCATTGCCAACAGTTGGGCACACTGTTACAGAATACTGCCATTTCTGCACTCAAGTTGGGTGCCAGTATTCCATCTAAACTGTACAGGAGTCTTCCAATGGCACTGCTGCCAGTAGGGGGTGATGCTTCAATATTGTGTTTTCAATCGTTAGGGACAGGTGGGTCCTCTGGAGTCCTGCAGAACTTGCCAGTTCCTGGCTATTGAAAATGTGATCCTGAAACAGCACCACCCACTGGCAGGAATGCAGGTGGAGGACTCCCACACAGTTTAGAGGAAATACTGGCACCCAACTTAGAGGGAACATTGTTGGGTGCCAGAATTACAGTGATACCTCGGTTTTCGTTGATAATCCGTCCGAAAACAATCAATGAAAACCAATTAATTCGTTCTAGACACTCCAAAATACATACCAAAAACACATTTTATAGAGAATAAATATAGTCCCATGATAGAGCTAAAGGGAAAGGGTTAACTTATTAGCAAGGGAAACACTTAACAGGGAAAATGAGATTTGAGCACATGTGATTTTACCTTGCGTGTGTTGCGTTAGATGCGCGGGGTGATGCTCACACAAGAAACAACGCCACAATGAGCAGGAGAACGCGTGCGTCGCCCATTGTTTTCGCAAAATTAGCAGTGAAAACCGAGGCAACCAATGAAATCCGAGACAAATTTTTCACTGAAAAAAATCAACGAAAACCGAAACCGACGATAACCGAAGACAACGAAAACCGAGGTTTCACTGTACAACAATTTTCAACTGGCATAAGTCTGGCATCCAAGGTTAGGCACAGTAATTGACATTAAGGGCCAGATTCTATATAAGATTCTATATTCTTTACCTCTCATGCTTGAACTGATCTTTCTACCCAACGTACTCAACAAGTTACTTCATCATTTATGAACTTTAATGTTAAACTGTTTTGTATTTCTCATGCAGGAAATGGTGATTAGCATTATGGCATAATGTAAGCCACATTTAGCCTGCAAAAAGGTGGGAAAATGTGGGATACAAATGTAACAAATAAATAAGGTGCCTAAAAAATCCATGTGGTAAACATTTCCCCTTAAGTGTATTCTATAAGCAGCACCTAGATTTAGGCGCAGTATATAGAATACGCTTAGTTGATATCTCAGTGCCTAAAACTATGCGCCTCCATTTACACCAATGAAAATGTGGTGTAAATCCCCATGCATAGATTAACGTGCACTGGGCCATGTTCTATAACTACACGCATACATTTTGGAACGCCCACGAAACACCTAATTCCCTGCCTGTAGCCATGCCCCTTTTGAACTGCAAGCATTAGAATTTAGGCACAGTTCATTACAGAATACGCTTAGCGAGTTGTGCATGTAAATTATAATTATTGACAATTAATGCTCATTATTGCTTGTTAAGTGCTGTTATCAACACTGATTAGCTTGTTAAGCCAGTTAAGTTATGCACGTTTTTATAGAATACACCTGGATTTCAGAGTGGATCTCTAGGCGCGCTATAGAATCCAGCAGTAAGTGCTATTCAAAAAAGGGCATGTCTTGTAATTATTATTATTATTATTTTATTTATTTATTGATTTTTCATTACATTTATATCATAAACATAAATTGGCATTACAAAAGTCTAATTTTCATAGACATGTATCAGAAGAGGAAAAGAAAAAGAAAAGGAAAAAACAATATATTATATTATTATTATATATTGTGCCTTGTGACAATAATCAAAGCAGTAGAAAATAATATGGTGAACTGAAAAATATACAGAAGGGTAGCTGAGTATCAGATTAAGAAATCAAGCTGGAAAAGACAGAGAGAGGCGACATCTTGAGCAAAGGGAGGGAGTTTGTTCCAAAATACTGATGCTAGTAATGAGAAGGTTAATTGACTAGTGTGGGACACAGAAAAGAGTGCATAATTCTGAGAAAAGAGAGGGAGAGGGTCTGGAGCAGGGAAGAAAAAAACCCCAAATGTAGTCAGGAACAAATTCACAGATGTATTTGTATGTGGAGAAAGTAGATTGTGGTAGAAGAGAAAGTATTTGTATGTAACAGTGAGGATTCTGATCATGGCGTAGTTGACAGGGCTCCAGTGTAAACTGCACAGTGGAGAAGGGGGAGGTGGGATGGGGTGATAACGGGAGCCTGCCAAAGAAAGCTGAAGACTTGATGTGTAATAACTTTAAGTAGAAGTTGCTTACATGGTGGGGGGTTGGTAATTTTATAACAAGGCACCTATGAAAAATGGCAAAAAAGTTGCCTGATAGCTTGATCTAAATTAAAGATGTTTTATTGAATTCTTCTTTAATTATGAAATTTATAATATAAAATAAGAGGACAATAAAATTATTAATTGAGCAGCTGCAGTCAAAGCAAAACAACAGATCCTGACCACTTCAGTATTGTGTTCAGTTTTGGAGGCTGTATCTTGCTAAGGATATAAAAAGACTTGAAGCAGTTCAAAGAAAAGTGACAAAAATTCTATGGCGTGTGCGCCAAAAGGCATATGAGAAGAGACTTGAGGACCTGAATATGTACACCTTAGAGAAAAGGAGAAATAGGGGTGTTATGATATAGATGTTTATTTATTTGAAAAGTATTACTCTGCAAACCTTTAGGACTAGAGAACATGGACTGAGGTCACGAGGCGGTTGACTTAGGTGTAATGTTAGGAAGTACTTTTTCACAGAGAGTGCATCCTTCCTGCAGGAGGTGATGGAGATGAAAACAGAAGGGAATTCAAGAATGCATGGGATAAGCACATAGTATTCCTATATGGAACAAGAATGGAATTAAAACATCTTACCCATGCTTATGCGGCAAATCCAGTAGTTGGGAATTAAGGTTAGTGTTGGGTAGACTTCTACAGTCTGTGTCCCGATTATAGCTAGATAGATCTGATTGGGCTAGAGTGAGCTTTGACAACAACTCCAGTAGTTGAAAGTTAAGCAATGCCAGATTGACTTCTATGGTCTGTGCCCTGAGTATGGCAAGGACAGCTCAAGATCAAGTATACACATGTTATCTTAACACTAGTAAAAAAGGCCCGTTTCTGAATCAAATGAAACGGGCGCTAGCAAGGTTTTCCTCCCCAACACCCCCTCCCTCCCTACCCACCGGTTCGTCGTTCTGAAGCCACTGATGCCATAGGTCCGCACCTCGTGAACGCACCTTCATCAGCTTCTTGGTTGTGAAGCCACTAACGCCATTGCACCGCCCTTGATGCGTGATGCCATTGCTCCGCCCTCGACGTCATCACATTTGACGCGAGGGCGGGGCCCAGCGACATGGTGCTTTCGGTGGCTTCACCACCACGAACCCTTCATTACGGAAGTGACGTCAGTGTCCTCAGAACGTTGAGGGTGAGTTTTATATACGGAAGTGACGTCCGTGTCCTCAGAACGTTGAGGGTGAGTTTTATTAGATGGCTGTCTGGATGGACCATGCAGGTCTTTATCTGCTGTCATCTACTACGTTACTGACAGCCACACAATTTCAAAGAGCCAGAAAAAAGCACCAAGGGCTCAAGAACGAACAAACATCAATAAATGACCTTTTCAAAAAGTAAAAAATGTTTTTATCTGTAGGTTTTCTATAAATTGTCATCTCAAAACCATATCTCCCTTTGATGATAAGGATGTCCAGGAACATATGTAATCAGGGTCAAAATGCATAGTGAGTTTAAGATTGGGATCAAGTGAATTAAACCAAAATTGAAATTCTTGTAATCTGTTAATACTACTTTTCCAAAGCATCAGGATGTCGTCAATGTATCTATGCCAAAATCTGACCTCATTTTCAAAAGGATGTTTCTCCAGGAACATTGATTAAAAATGTGCAACATGTGATATAGCAATATGTGAGGCCATTGTTGCCCCCATCAGGATACCCTTAATTTGTTTAAGAAAATTTCTTGAAAACAAAACAAATTTCCTTTAAGGACAGAGTAGTTAATTGGATAATGAAGGTGGTGGGGACTTTCAGATTGTAAATTCTATTATTTAGAGAGTGCCTGATATTCAGCCAGAGGTGGTGAGCATTGGAGTTATTCCCAGATATTCAAAGCTGGATCCTGCCAAGCTTTGGCCTTGAATATTCAGGGGGTTTTGAGCCGGCTAACACAGAGCCGCTTAAGTGGATATTTAGCACTTAAGCAGCCATGGGTTAGTGCAGTGGTTCCCAAACCTGGTCCTGGAGGCACCCCAGCCAGTCAGGTTTTCAGGGTATCCACAATGAATATTCATGAGAGAGATTTGCATGCACTGCAGTGCATGCAAATCTCTCTCATGAATATTCATTGTGGATACCCTGAAAACCTGACTGGCTGGGGGTGCCTCCGGGATCAGGTTTGGGAACTACTGGGTAGTGCATAAATAGGACAGACTTTTATGTGGTCCCATTTAAGCACTAAACCTGGCCGCTTACTCCCGGATTCTATATAGCGCATCTAGCGTTCTTTGCTGAAATCCAAGCGTATTCAGTAACAATGCGCGTAACTTAACTGGCTTAAGCTAATCAGCATTATTAACAGCACTTAAGCAATAATGAGCACTAATTAGCAATAATTAGAATTTACATGCATAATTTGCTAAGCTTATTCTGTAACATATTGTGCCTAAATTGTAATGTGCGCAGGCAAAAAGGGGCGAGGTTATTGGTGGGGAAATGGGTGTTTCATGGACATTCCAAAATTTATGCGTGCAGTTATAAAATATGGCCCGTGTCTAAATCTACTTGCCAGGATTTACGCCACACTTTCGTTGGTGTAAATGGAGGCACGTGTTTTAGGTGCTGGGATATCAATTGTATATTCTATATACTGAGCCTAAATCTAGGTGCCCCTTATAGAATACGCTTAGGCAGAAATGTTTTCCACACAGATTTTCTAGATGCTGTATATAGAATCTGGCACCTAAGGGCTCTTAAGCGGCCAAGTGCTGATTCCGCCCCAGAATGCTCCCACCATAGCCAACTTTAAGTTAGGCGCTAACCGCAAATTTCAGCAACACTTAGCTGGTTAAATGCCTCTGAAAATTAGTGGCAAGCACTGACCAAGTGAGTTAATCGGTCAGCAGCAGGCTAAATCGCTTTGAATATCGGCCAGAGTGTTTGTAAGGATCTTCAGTGCCTGATCTTGTGGGATATTAGTGTAAAGCAATTCAATGTCAAAGGTCACTAAAGTGAGATCACTACTGTCAGTATCAAAATCATACAACAGGTTAATAATGTGACTAGAGTCATATACATATGATTTCACCTGTGGGACAAATGGTTTCAGAAAAGTATCCGCAAAAACAGACAGTGATTCCAGAATAGATCCAATTGTAGATACTATAGGTCTGTCTTGGGTGTTAGTCATAAATAGTTTTGTGTACTTTAGGTAACATATAAACGGTAGGAGTAACCGGGTGAGCTAGTGAGAGACTTTTTCTTTTGATGTAAGGAAACCAGCATCGTATCCAAACTGTACCAGAAAATCAACTTCTTTTTTCATTTCAAAACTGTGATCTGCGTCAAGTGGAAGATTCAAACTGGCGAATGACAATTGACGCTGGACTTCCTTGATGTAGTCATTGGTATTTAAAACAACAATGTCTCCTCCCTTGCCTGCAGGCTTTATTATTTCCTTGTTGTTTCTTAGACTTCTCAATGCAGCATAATCTTCCTTGTTAATTGTTAATGTCGGGTAAAACACATTTGAAAGAGCCATCAAAACATACTTTTACCTACAGGAAGGGCGGATGCAGTGCGTATTTCCTAGTAAAAAAGGTGTCGGGACTCAAATGCTAGGCCACTCTTCAGGGGTGGGGTAATCACTGAGGGACCCACCCCACAATAGCCAAGCCCCCTGCAACTGGTCACAGAATGTATGACAAGGCAGAATTAGTGTAGAGCCTCAGTTCTTTCATTAAAACTTGGGGTCCATGGGTCAATTTTAGCAGACAATGGAAAAGGTGCCAGTACTCAGTACCCCCAAGTACTCCCCTCAAAAAAAGCCCTGGGCGGATGATTTGCAGATAGCCCATTTACCTGGGTAAATGACTTCAGGACAAACACACACAACAAAGCTTAATATTTAAAAGCATGGGGCTAGATTCTATATATGGTGCCAAAAAAATTGACATTGAAAAAAGTTCTATTCTATAAGTTCTATTCTATAAGTTCTATTCTATAAGCCAAGTGAGGTGTGGTTTATAGAATAGCATGTATGCCTGGGAATCTTGCCTAACTTTAGGCGTGGCCAGGGGCGGCCCGGCCATTAGGCCACCTGAGGCAGGGGCCTCAGGCAGCACTCTTCAGGGGCAGCATCTCTCCACTCTTCAGGGAGTGGCCACCCCATTCGAGGCGTTTACCTGTTTCATCACGTTTCAAACCCAGCAGTGGCAGCGATTCCCATACGCTGCCCTGTCGCCGGCACCCACCTCTTCCCTTTACTGTGGCTGCCTCTCTGATGTAACTTCCTGTTTCATCAGAGGCTCAGGCGGCCGCAGTAAAGGGAAGAGGCAGGTGCCAGCAGCAGGGCAGTGTATGGGAATCACTGACACAAACAGGGCAAACTACTACTACTAATACTACTTAACATTTCTAGAGTGCTACTAGGGTTACGCAGCGCTGTACAAATTAACAAAGAAGGACGGTCCCTGCTCAAAGGAGCTTACAATCTAAAGAACGAAATGTCAAGTTGGGGCAGTCTAGATTTTCTGAGTAGAGGTGTAGTGGTTAGGTGCCAAAGGCGACATTGAAGAGGTGGGCTTTGAGCAATGATTTGAAGATGGGCAGGGAGGGGGCCTGGCGTATGGGTTCAGGGAGTCTGTTCCATGCATGGGGTGAGGCGAGGTAGAAAGGGCGGAGCCTGGAGTTGGCGGTGGTGGAGAAGGGTACTGAAAGGAGGGATTTGTCCTGAGAGCGGAGGTTACGGGTAGGAACGTAAGGGGAGATGAGGGTTGAGAGGTAAGGAGGGGCTGCAGATCGAGTGCATTTGTAGGTTAGTAGCAGAAGCTTGAACTGAATGTGGTACCTGATCGGAAGCCAATGAAGTGACTTGAGGAGAGGGGTGATATGAGTGTATCGGTCCAGGCGGAAGATAAGACGTGCAGCAGAGTTCTGAACGGACTGAAGGGGGGATAGATGGCTAAGTGGGAGACCAGTGGGGAGTAGGTTGCAGTAGTCAAGGCGAGAGGTAATGAGAGAGTGGATGAGAGTTCGGGTGGTGTGCTCAGAGAGGAAAGGGCGAATTTTGCTAATGTTATAGAGGAAGAAGCGGCAGGTCTTGGCTATCTGCTGGATATGCGCAGAGAAGGAGAGGGAGGAGTCGAAGATGATGCCGAGGTTGCGGGCAGATGAGACGGGGATGATGAAGGTGTTATCAACCGAGATAGAGAGTGGAGGGAGAGGAGAAGTGGGTTTGGGTGGGAAGACAATAAGTTTGGTCTTGGCCATGTTCAGTTTCAGGTGGCCGTTGGACATCCAGGCAGCAATGTCAGATAAGCAGGCCGATACTTTGGCCTGGGTTTCCGCAGCTAACCTTTCCACATAGGTTATGCACATAAATGTTTAGAATACTAGAATACATGAGGCCAATATTCAGACCGCAGGAGTTAGACTGGCTAACTCCCGTGGTTGGTGCTGAGCCTGGATATTCAATGCCAGGCCGTTTCCAGTGACTGGCATTGAATATCCGAAATGCTCGGATTTTGGAATTTTTCGTTTTTTGGAATGATGGACAGCCATGTAGCCAGACCGCCATTTTTAGTTCTGCCCCCTCCCTCATCCTCCTTCATCCTACCCTCTGTGTTCCCACCCCCCTCTCCATGATGCCAAATCCCTTTGTCTGCTGGCAGAGACCTCAAGCTCCACCAGTTGAATATGTCCTCCACTAGTGGCACTTTCTATCAGCCGCCACCACGCTGGCCCTCCCCTGCGTATGCTCAGTTTCATGAAAACTGAGTACATGGGGGGCCAGTGCAGCAGGGGCGGCCGATAAAAAATGCTACCAGTGGAGGACCTCTTCGGCTGGCAGAACTTAGGATCTCTGCCAGCCATTGCATCAGACACCCAGTGTGCTGGAATACTTTAAGGTGATTTTGGGGCCTGGTTTCACTTTTGAAATCAAAAGTGAGCTTTTTTTTTTGCACAGATTAATAATGCTACTAAATATAATGATACAAAAAAAATTTCAGTTTTCGGAGCTTTTCAGTTTTTAGAATTTTGGATAAAAGATAGTGCACCTGTACTAGTAGTCTGGTCATTTACAAGGGTCTTGGTACTTTCATTATAGGATTACTCCTTAATGGGTAGGACCAGGTCAGTAGTTTGGAAATCCACATTTGTTGCTTGGGGATTCAGGATATTCCTCCTGTGAACGGAATTACTTGCCCTTCCAAACCTGACATCAAGAGGAGTTACAAATCAACCTTAAATGCATTTCCCCACCTCAGAAGGCAAGTTATTTAAAAGCAATTAATCCGGATAGCAGCATCTGCTACCTGGACAAATGCTGCTGACTGGGGTCACTCCCTGATTTTTAGAGGCATCATGTAGATCAGGGGTGGACAACCTTTATTTACAGAGGGTCAAATTAATGAGTTCTCTTACCGCATGGCCATGTGTGCTGCAGCTTGGTAAAAGGGCTCCTTAATTGGTTAACTAGCTAATCAGCGTTGTCAGTTGGATGTTAAGAAGCAATTATCAGCGCTAATTGGCATTCATTAAGATTTACATACACAATTTGCTAAGTGTATTCTGTAATGTGGTGCGCTTAAATTCTAAGTCACATAGTTGAAAAGGGGGTGTGGCCATGTGCAGGGTGTGGGCATTTCTAAAATCTATGCGCTGTGTTATAAATACACCCATTCTCCCCCGGATTCTATATAGCGTGCTGGAGATCCGTGCCGAAATTGAAGCGTACTCTATAACAACACGCGTAACTTAACTGGCTTAACAAGCTAATCAGCATTGATAACAGCTCTTAACAAGTAATAATGAGCACTAATTGACAACAATTAGAATTTAAATGCACAGCTCACTAAGCGCATTCTGAAATGCAGTGCGCCTAAGTTCTAACACACATAGCAAAAAGGGGCATGGTTATGGGCAGGGAAATGGGCATTTCATGGGTAGTCCAAAATTTACGCATGTAGTTAAGTATATAATATCACGTTCATTGTTGATTTAATCTTGGATGGAGAATGAATATGGTTGTCGGGCAGACTGGATGGACCATTCAGGTCCTTATCTGCCATCACTTTACTATGTTTGTTACTATGTTATAGAATATGGCCCTGTGCGCCTAAATCTATGTGCCAGGATTTATGCCACGTTTTTGTTGGTGTAAATGGAGGTATATAGTTTAAGGCACTGAGATATCAACTAAGAGTATTCTATATACCGCGCCTAAATCTAGATACCACTTATAGAATGCACTGAGTCGGCATTGATTTCTCTGCCAATTTATAGGCACCAAATATAGAATCTTCTCCTCTGCGCCTAATTTAGGCATTGGGATTTACGCCAAGTAAAACATGGCGTAAAAGGCCGCGACTAAATTTTATCGCATGGAGAGGCACTTGGTGTATTCTATATACCATTTGGAAATTTAAGCCTATTCTATAAAATATAGGCGTGCTTTAGAGAATATGCCTAGGTATATTTTTTTTCCACATGAAATTTTCAAGCGCCATATATAGAATCTAGCCCATAGGGGCCCTTTTACTAAAATGTGTTACAATTTGGAGTTAATGCAGCTTAACATGGGCTTTTTCCTCACATTAACTCCAAATCACATATGGCAGTTTTCCAGGGAATCTTTAATTGTTTTTTGTTCAGGTTGCCTGTTGATGTTGTTAGTCTGCAGTACCTGCTAAGAGTTAACACAAAAGTACTTACGGTCTCCTATTCAGTGGCAGGGCCGCCAAAAGGGGGGGAGGGGGGTCAGGGGGGGGACAAAATTCCCCGGGCCTCCAAGGGGGGCCTGGCGCCAGGGTCAGGCTGCCGGCACTGCAGTCCCCGGTTTCACCTGCCTGCCTCCTCGGCTCCGGGCCCCCTGCATTCGAAACGGCAGTCACAGATCGCCTCCCTTCAGGCCTTCCCTCCCTGTGTCCCGCCCTCGTGGAAACCGGAAGTTACATCAGATGAGGGCAAGACACAGGGAGAGAAGGCCAGGCGATCTGCGACTGCCGCTTCGAGTGCAGGGGGCCCAGAGCTGTGGAGGCGGGCAGGTGAGACCGGGGACTGCAGCGACGGGGGGAGCGACAGAGGACGGCAGCGGCAGGGGGAGCAACGGGGGCGGGGGCGGCAGCTTTGCCCCGGGCCCGGCCTAGTCTCTCGGTGGCCCTGTTCAGTGGTACTAACCCCCTAATTCTATAAAAGTCACCAACTATCGAGTGTGCAAATTTGGGCATACATCTAATTCACACATGCAATTTTAATTGAATAACGAGCTCATTAGCGCCAATAACCAGCTTTTTAACAAGCAATTGTTGGCACTAATTAGATTTAATTGGCATTTACATGCATAAATTTAGGCGCAGGATCTACTCCTAAATTTTACGCACATTCTGAAAAAGGGGGCAAGGAAATGGGAAGGTCATGGGCAGTTTGAGATGGACCAAGGGCATGGAGGAGTAGCCTAGTGGTTAGTGCAGGGGACTTTGATTCTCGGGAACTGTGGGCAAGTCACTTAACCTCAATTTCCCCAGGTACAAAATAAGTACCTGTATATATGTAAACCACTTTGGAGGGGCGTGTCAAGATGGCGCCGAGATCGGGTGCAGTGTAAGACGCTCTTGGCCGGCTTTTTGAAGGAATATAGAAAAAGAGGTTTCCACTATCGCAATGCCACATTCAAAACGTAAAGGGGCGTTGAGGTTGGCACCCCAGCCTACCTCAACTTCCTCCCCGATACAAGCAAGCCTTGAACGCTTCTTCCCCGTGACTTCCCAGGAACAACGGAGTTTAGGATCCACTGCAGCAGTATCCGGGGAAGCGGAACAGCTGCTGGAGATTGAAACATCCCTTTCTCCTCCACCAACATCGATAATTCCTCCGTGTCCAGCGACCCTGGTGAGTCGGGAAGCAACCCAAACGACTGCCGGAAGTGCGTTCGGAGGGAAGCCTGGTGGGGAACCGACTCTGCCATTGGAGCCGCTGAAGCCCAGAGATTTGAAGATTCCACAAGCTCTGGAGGGAAGCACGGAGATGAAACTAGATAAGATCTGGCTCAAACTGATACAAATGGATTCAACCTTACAGATTTCGTCTGGTGAGGTAAAAACTTTGAACCTTAAGATTGAAGAACTTAAAGATTCGATAGAACTGGTTAAACAGGATTTAACACCAAAAGTTACAATGTTACAGAGTGAAGCACTACAAATGCAAGAGTTCAAGTCAGTAGTGGTTAAAGATAATTCTGATCTACGAAGGAAGATAGAACAAATAGAAAATTATAATAGAAGACTGAATTTGCGAGTACTTAATTTTCCTAAGCTCCTTGGATTTAATCCTCTTGATTTGTTTAAGAGATTTCTTCTAGAAAATCTAAAAATTCCACAAGAAGCAATTCCACCAATTAATAAAATTTATTATATTCCAAATAAACCCAAAGGAGCAGAAGGAGAAAGAAAAGATACAGGAAAAGAAGAAATTGATTTGAATAATATCTCAGCAATTTTAGAACAATCTCTAGAAAAAGTGACTGAAAGAGCTACCTTGATAGTCTCTTTTGTCTTTGAGCAGGACTTGAACTCAATTATGAGATTATACTTCAAAACCACAAACTCTCAGTTTGGAGGGGAAAAAATCTGGTTATATCCTGATGTTACCAAAGCGACACAACAAAGGAGAAAAGAATTTTTGAATTTGAGACCTAAAATTATAGACTTAGGAGGCTCCTTTTTGCTAGCTTACCCCTGTAAATGTATAATATGGTTGGCCAAGATAAAATACATTTTCTATGTACCAGAACAGCTAAGATCTTTTCTAGACTCAAAATTATCAAGTAGTTTATAGACCGGGAAGAACGGTGCCTTATTATTCTGATGTTAATTCCTAAACAATCTTCTCTGATTCCTGCCCCCCCCCCCCTCTTCTTTTTGTGGTCTAAAGAAGCTAAAAAAAATGTTTTCTTGAATGATGTTGATTTATATTTTTGCTTATGGCTGTATTTCACTTTGACAGATGACCTCTGTTTAAGTATAAAAATCTAATAAATAAATGTTAAATATATGTAAACCACTTTGAATGTAGTTGCAAAATACCTCACAGAAAGGCAGTATAACAAGTCCCCTTTCCCTTTTTGGTTACATGCACAATTATAGAGTAAGGGGGTTCCTCACCGGTACATGCACCACAATTTCGTTGGTGCAAATGGACGCACCTAAATTTAAGAATGATCTCTGGGACTTAACCACTATTCTGTAAACTGCACCTAACTTTAGGCATGGCTTCTAGAATAGCACATAAGTGTTTTTATTTTACGCCAATTTTTTAGGTGTTATTTATAGAATTCACCCCTAAGTGCTCCCATGTTAACTCTGTGTTATCCAGTTAGCATGCGCTATTTATAACGCATTAGCTGGATAATGCTTCCACACCCACTCCCCACCTCCTTCCCAAAATATATATTTTTTTAATTAGTAACATGCAGGTTAGCATGCAAAAACAGGCAAAATGCTTTAATGCATTTCCACAATAGCCTGTTTGTGCTTGCTAACCATGTGTTAAGGGCTTACCTCAAGATTCTATATATTGCGCAGAGATTTCTGTATAGAAATCAATGCGTATTCCATAACAACATGCATAACTTAATTAGTTAACAAGCTATTGCTGATAATTGGATTAACAAGCAATTATCAACACTAATTGGTATTAATTAGAATGTACGTGCACTACTTGCAAAGCATATTCAGTAATGTGGTGCAAGTAACTTCTAAGTTGCATATTTGAAAAGTGGGCTTGGAATGGGCGAGTCATGGGCGTTTCTAAAATCTGTGTGTGCATTGTTATAGAATACACCCGCTCCATTCCTAATTTAGGCATTGGCATTTACACCAGGTTTTAGTTGGCGCAATTGACCGCGACTACATTTAGTCACTTGGGCCAGCGCTCGGCATAGTTTTTAATGTAGCACTAAATGAAAGCATACTTTATAGAATACGCTTCGATTTCAATGCAGAAATCTTGGCGCAATATCTAGAATCTAGACCTTAATGCCCTTTAATAAAAGGGTCCCTTAGTTAGGCTTTAAGTTGGAATTGAGGTATCCCTTGGTTGTTTATCAACCAGTCAGAGCACTGTGGTCCCAAGAGCAGGCTTTTTTGTAAGCTCCTTCTCTGACAGCAGGGGTTCTCAAATCTGGGGGACCACCAGCTAGTCAGGTTTTCAGGATATCCCTAATGAATATGCATTATATTAACAGCAACTGAGTAAATCTTCTGTCTCAGTTACATTTAATCTACTGTCAAATAGTTACTATAACTACTGTTTGTTATTTCAAAATTCACTATTCAAAACACTTTTAGAATAAGTTAAAATTCTTCTCACAACCTTAACCATGCATTCCTCTCATTCACACCTAAAATCAGAAATATCTGAATAATACTGTCCCTGGAGTATTTCACACCTCCTGCTAAAACATATACACGAATAAGCCTACAAAGCTCTACAGAAAACCTAATTTGTCCATATAGAAAATGATTAAGACAATCCAAAGCTCCTCCTTCTTTAATAAATGTCACCAGAAATATCCAATCAAAATGTTCATATGGCGTTACTTTGTAAGCTCCAGCTGATGAGAGCGTATATTCTCAAAATTGTGATATCATCCACGGGCCACTCTAGTCACCTTCAAAATATGTTGAGACATTCAGCACAATCTCACAAATCTGCACCACTTCCAATATTCTTGTTCATCAGTTTCTCTTTTCTTCATGAAACCCGACAAAGTTACTGCGTTTCGCAAAAGCGTCGTCAGGGGTTCAACTGAAAATAATTACACTCCTATTATGCATAAACAGCTAGGAGAAAATGGTGTCTGTCTCCTTAGAACGCCTGCATATAATGGAGCTGGTATGCAAATCTCTCATGCATATTCATTAGGAATATTCTGAAAATCTGACTGGCTGGTGGTTCCCCAGGACAAGTTTGAGAACCACTGCTCTAGGGTGCTTTTAATATTTGGGCCTACTTTGTGGAACACCATACCTTGTAATATTAGATGTCTGCATGAGATGTTTGATTTTAGAAGGAAGCTGAAAGAAAAAAAAACATTTTTTTAAATAAAAGCTTACAATTCTGTGATTTGTTTGTAATTGTGGTGTTGGGTTTAAATGTTATTTACTGTGACGTTTATTATGTACATTGCTTTATTATCCACCAAGGACTTCAGATTGGTGGGCTACAAATTTGTTTAAATAAATAAGGCAAATAAGTTGCATGTGAAAAAATATGTGGGAGAGCATTGGGAACAATCATAAACAGATTTGCACTAGCAGTGCACATAAAAATCAGTATCCTGCACGGATTTGCATGCGTTTGCACTATGCGCCTGTGCCAGAATGCTATTTCACACATAAAATGTATCTTATTCCATGCATAAATATTATTGTAATGTATTATAATGTCAGCTGTGCAGCACCTCGCTGTTTGTTCCAGCAAACCTCACCCTCAGCAACTCAATCACTGTCCTTTTTTTTTTTTTTTAACCCATCCCCTTCAACAAAGCCAGAAAAGAGTTATGGATCCTGTATATTTGCAGTAGAGAAGATACAGGCATGAAATCCTTACTAATGCTGGCCACAGAACAAGCTTTTTACTGCTCCTCAGACCTATTGCATTAGAAAACCTGCATTTTCTGTGCACTTCTTTGCATCTGCATTTAAAAGCTAATGCCTTCATTATCCTGGGATTTAAATGAGCTGTGTGCTGTCTATCAGAGTTTTTGTGCAGCGTTAGCTCATATGCAAAACTCATTTTAACACAGGGCGACCACAGTAGTGCACACAGTTGTGCCTAGAAGTTGTTCTAAGCTACACACAAACCTTCCGTGCTTTATTGCCCGCAAAACTTGTGCTGAGAGGCTTCAAAATTCTACAGAGCTTCTCTCTTACTTTTCAAACTACACTGGCTTCCAATCAAAGCTAGAATAATTTTCAAAATCTGCACATTCATTTACAAAATAATACATGGTTTGGCACCTGAATAATACATGTTGGATTTAATCGATTTGCCAGCTCAAAATGCATCTGTAAAATCCAGAAAATACCTTACACTTAATTTTCCTAACTATAAAAACATCAATTTCAAGTCTATACTATGCAAGATTTCTCTCACATAGGCACTAAATGTTGGAATGATTTACCAGTTGAAATTAAATGAATTTCTAACTATTTCATATTCTGAATATTTCTGAAAACTTTGCTCTTTGAAAAATTCTGCTCTTTGAAAAACTTCTACTTAAAGCAACTTCTACTTATGTTATCCATCAAATTCTAGTATTTCTGTAAAAGCCTATGAACTCTAGCTATGTTGCTTTAACGGATTGATCATTATTTGTATCTGCTTTTAATTAACTGTTGTAAGCTGAATAATTGGTATTCAGATTATGTGGGATATAAGAACCAAAATAAATAAATTCAATTCAGTTCAATTCAATCAGTCCAAGAGTTATCTATCTGCACTCACAGATTTAGTGATGCCCTGAATCCAAGTTGACATTAATAATTTGCTGTTTGTGATTTGCCAGGGCTACTCTGGTCCTGAGTCTGGAGAGAGGCAATAGTCTCTAAGGGGTCCTTTTACTAAGGTGTGATGAAAAATGGCCTGTGGTAGTGTAGGCGCATGTTTTGGGCACGCACAGGGTCATTTTTCAGCCCACCTGCAAAAAAGGCCTTTTTAAAATTTTTGCCGAAAATGGACGTGTGGCAAAATGAAAATTGACACGCGTCCATTTTGGGTCTGAGACCTTACCGCCAGCCATTGACCTAGCGGTAAAGTCTCATGCAGTAATCAGGCGAAAATGATCTACGCGCGTCTGATACGTGCATCAGAAAATAAAAATTATTTTTCAGACATGCGTTATCGGACACACACCAAAAATGAAATTACTGCAAGAGCCACGTGGTAGCTGGGCGGTAACTCCATTTTGGAACATGTTGGGCGCATGTAGACGCTTATGCAGCTTAGTAAAAGGGCCCCTAAGGGAGAGGGAATTCAACAGAATCAGGGCTTGGACACTTAGCAGGGATCCTGCCAGTCCCCAGAACTCTGAATGTGTGTGGTCTGGCTCTCAGCCAGAGATCTCTTGCTCCAACAGCCAGGCATGGAAACCCACAGACTTGAGTATGGTGCAGACAGATGGTAATGATTAGGTCTGGCTGATTTCCAGCAGTCCCAAGGTCTCTTTTACACAGCAAACTGTTTCTTCCTCCTTCATTCACAAAGCCAGAGGCTGTGCAGTGCTAAAGCCAATCTAAGCTTCAAAAGGGAGGCGAGCTCATTTCCCCTATCAAACAGAATAAGCAATTTACTTTAACTAAACAGGAATTTAAAAAATCAGCAATATCCAATTGTACAGTGTAGCCACTGGAATGTGGTAAATCAGAAGGCAGAGATGAGCATAGAAGTTATGTGGTTCTCATGTATGAAGGATTTTTCTTTCTTTAAGTATCTCATGTCATGTCCTGCTGCTGCTGCTGCTAAGGCTGCCTACATTTTGTTGGGCCTGACAGTGACTCATGCTTCCGATCTATCACTTTCATACTGTACTCACCTTATGCAACTGTGGGCAGCCCACTAACCTCCATAGCCTATCACTTATATACCTTGAATTTATCAAAGTACTTTATTGAGAGTGCCTTGCACGTGTTTGAAAGCTGGTTAAGGACCAGGTCACACAGAGTTGAGAATTCTGGAGACCAGGGTTCCAGTCCCCAGCCATCACCTCAATAAAGCATGATGCTGAGCAAGCTGCTGTGTCCAGTGCCTTCAGCCCCGTGTTCTGAATTCCGCTGCAGTTCTTGGTGTCTTCAGCCTTGAATTCTGCTGTGATTCTCAGTATCTTCAACCCTGTGTTCTGAATTCTGCTGCAGACCCATGTTCTGAATTCTCTTACAGTTCTCAATATCTTCAGCCCCGTGTTCTGAATTTTGTTACAGTCCTCAAAATCTTTGGCCCTGTGTACTACATATTTCTCAATATCTTTGGACTTGAATTCTGCTGTGATTCTCAGTTTTTTTCAGCCATGTGTTCTGAATACTGTTACAGTTCTTGGTATCTTCAGCCCTGTTTTTTGAATTCTGTTCCTTCTAGGTCTTGGTATCTTCAGCCCTATGTTCTGAATTCTACTGCAATCTGTGGCCCTTCTTTTTAAATTCTCCCGTTCTGGTTATCTTCAGCTGTATGCTCTGAATGCTGCCAAGGTTTTCAGTATCATCAGTCCTGTGTATTGAATTATGCTGCAGTTCTCAGTCGCTTCAGCCCTATATACTGAATTCTGCTGTGATTCTTGGTATCTTCAGCTCTTTGTTCTGAATTCTGCTGCAGTCTCTAGCATCTTCAGTTTCTGAACTGTGCTGCAGTCATTGGCGTGCGAGCATCCATGTATGGATGACAGCCACAAAACAAACCCATACACAGATATACAATACACACGGTATGACGCAATTAAATATATACATTTGTGATAATATATAGCTTGTGCATCTGCTTCCCTTGACTGAGAAGAAGCAGATGAACTGGGGATTGCTTCTCTAGCTTTCTCTCCTACTAGTCCATCCAGTCCCAAAATGAGTTTCAGCTGCCTTAGCAGCTTCTCTTCCCCCACTTTTTTTATTTTATTTTATTTATCATTTTACTTAATTACATTCACATTTATCACATAAATGTAAGGAAATACAGAAATTAATATAAAAAGGAAAACATTTTCTCTCAACAATATATATTTACATAATTGTCCACAATTGGAAGATCCAAGATCAGGAAAACAATCTTAAAGAAAATATGAAAAACTCAAAATGGTTAATCCTACACTTCACATTTTCTGAGGGAGGAAGATTAATCGGTTATTGCAGCCGGTACAGTGGTAAATGAAGGAAGTTGCTGCAGAGGATTCTTCATCTGTTTCCACAAACTCTTATAATTTCTTAGGTTCAAACAAATAAGTAATAAGGAAATAAAACACTTACAAGGGAATCGCGCTAGGAAGGTCCCACCTAGGGCAATGATTCCTGGCTTAAAAACCAAGACCTCACACCTCCCAGTCTGCGATTCCCTTGATGTGTCAGGAAATATATGCATCTTTGAACCCAAAAAAATATCAACCATGTATCGAAAATACAATTTCAAAACATTGTTCCTATCTAAATCAAAGACGAAAGTTACTAATAATAACTCTATCTATAACTTCTGAATTTTCCAAAATGTCAGTTAAACTTGCATCTCTTTTCTCTGATAAAGAAGATTTTAAAGGGACACCACCTTGTAAGTGGTGGAGGGGCTTCCGTGTTTCAATGACTCAGAGGGCTGTGCTATAGGGATACCCATATCAGACAGGCCTCTGAAGAGAAACCAGACAAAGAGTGTCCCAACCTGGAGGATCCAAGATGGTGTTGAGGGAGGACGTACGCTAGCTGAGTTCCCGTTTTACACCAGAATGCCTGAAGAAGAGGGCGCGCTCCCCAGAGAATGGGAAAGACAAAAGGCAAAGCCGTGGTGCTGTCCTCCTCAAACACGGCTGGGGTTCCCACCACTTCTCAGTCTATTTTGGAGAGATTCGGGGTCATAACATCGTGGATATCGGTTCTTGCTTCGGGGAACAGCAAGGCTTTATTGCCGAATCTCAGTGGAGGGAGTGACTTTGAGTCCCCCTGTTGGCACGACCCCTCCAAGACCCGGAAATAGTAATGCTTCGGTATGGAGGTCAATAATGGAAATGCCCGAAGTGGGTTAGGATTTTCATGTGACCCGAGGAGGTCCTGGCGCAGCATCGACTCGGATAATAAACCAACTGGGGGATTGGAGAGTGAGCTCTTCCCCCCGAAGATATCTGGAGCGGTTTCTGTGGAGAAATTGGACTTGGTGAAGCCAATAATGTCATAATGGACGTACTATAGGAACTGCAGCAGAATGTGAATAACTCTTCTTCAGATGTTTAAAATTTTTCACTATGTGAGTTAAAGAATTTATATTAATACTTATCTAACAAAGTGGAAGTCCAACATAAAAAAAATAGAGACTTTGATTAAGGAAATGGCTTCTCTATTAAAATCAGATAATTTGGTAATGAAGAATAGTTATCCTTCTTGTAAAAACTGGAATTTCTGGAGAACCAATTAAGGGAAAATAACTTGAGAATGATAAATTTACCTATAATATCCTATATATCAGCTACTGAATTCATGAAGAAATATTTCTCTGATACTTTGCTAATACCTTCTGATAGCCACCTTTTGGTGGCTAAAATTATATTTTCTTCCCCCACTTTTATTGAGATATCAAAAACCATCTCTGCTCTAATCTCTTCTGTCACAAATGCTCTGCCAACTGAACTATTTAAGCATATCCTAGATCCTTTCCTTCCTTACCTTACAATCAATACTCATTGAATATTTTTCCACTGGTATCTTTCCAGTTGAATGGGAGCAGGCCATATTTCATCCACCCATAATTTACCTTAAGTTTTACCTCAAAAATGTCACCAATTACCGGCCAATATCAAACCTATCATTCATTTCAAAAAATAGCAGGGAAACCTGTAGCTTCTTAGCTAATCCAATTTCTCGAGGGCATTAATGTCCTGTATACAAAGCAGGCTGGGTTTCAAGTTCACTAGTTGACCAAACTTTATTTGCCCTTTTAAATTCTGCTTGTACGAAGTATTGTTGATCTCATTCTTTCCATGGCAAACTACTCCATCCTTGCTCATAGGAGTATTTATTTATTAAAGTTTTAGTAACAAAGAAGTCACCCCTTCCCACCGCACAATATAGAACCCACAGAGCATAACTCCACAAATTGAGAGCCCATTACTGAATACAGAATCCAGTGAACAAAAAACAACAAACAGAGCCCAAACTGTCCAGAATTTTGGAACACAGCATCATTCGACAGCAGCAACTTCTTCATACTTTCGCACAAGGCAAGCTCCAGACCACCAAGCATTCAAAGATAATGCAGAACTGGTAAAGCCCTTGCTGGCTCTGTTCATATCTAGCACGTAGATTATTATTTTTTTCTTTTTAAGTTCACTGGTGTAGCACTTTCTCCTCTTCTCACTCTCTTTCTTGTGGGGTCCCTCAGGGCTCTGTTCTTCGGCCAATGCTGTTTTATAGCTTCCTTGCTCCACTTGCTCTCCTCATACAGTTGTTAAGATTCTCCTTTAAATATATGTCAGTGACATCCAAATACTGGTTACTGTCAACTCAATCTCACCAGAATTGTTTTACCTCACTTTCTGCAAAACTTAACATCATTGCCAACTATTAAACCCAATATGCAAACTCCAAAAGATGAAAATTAAACCCTTAATAACAGAAGGGATCCTCTCCTGGTGCACACCTCAGCAAACAGCATTTACTCCTACCATCCAAGAAAGTCCTATTTTCCTTAAAGACTCTAAGTCCTAGGTGTTACCCTTGACAATCGCCTCACCTACCACACAAATCACCAGTTTTATAAAGATGTCTCCTTATATTTAAATTGTCAACTTAGTTGCTTTTATTATTCTATCAATTCTCAATATATAATTGTGTATTTCAGGATTATTGTTACCTACATTGAAATAGCTCATTTTAAATTTCAACCTAGTATTATATGATGTATTATAAGAATTGATACTTTTCAAAATGTGTACCATTCTACTGATGTTAATAATGTAAGCCACATTGAACCTGAGCTCTTCTTGGGTTAATGTGGGATAAAAATGTAATTTAAAAAAATCTATTTTAACCCTTAAACACTGTGCACCCTTCACCTTCTGATCCCCTCCTTGGTTATATCATGTCTCAATTACTTTAATTCCTTATATCGAGGTTTATCCCATACCCAAACAAATAGGAGGAAATATTTTTTCACTCAAAGAATAGTTACACTCTGGAACTCATTGCTGGAGGATGCGGTAACAGCAGTTTGCATATCTGGGTTTAAAAAAGGTTTGAATAAATTCCTAGAGGAAAAGTTCATTGTCTGTTATTGAGATGGACATAGGGGAAGCCACTGCTTGCCCTGGGATTGGTAGCATGGAATGTTGCTACTATTTGGGTTTCTGCCAGGTACTTGTGACCTAGATTAGCCACTATTGGAACCAGGATACTGGGCTAGATGGACCATTGGTCTGACCCAATATGGCTATTCTTATGTTCAAACTAGGAGATTTCAGCTTGCCCAGAACACATTCGTAAAGCTACTCCATGATACCGAAACTTTGAAAGAGTAACTCCTCTTCTTACTGATGTACACTGGTCCCCCTTTGCTTATCATCTTCCCTTACAATCCTCACATTAGCCCATAAGTCTTTCTATTCTGACTGCCCAGTCCTTTCTCTTCAGATTTTTGATGCCTTACAATCTATCTTTTTCTCTTTGCTCTTCTCAACAAAATCTCTTGGTTATCCCATCCCATCTCCATGTCATTTGGATAAAGCATGCTGCAGTTGCTTCAGCCTAGTAGCCCCCACCTTATGGAATGGTCTTCCACTTCATAGTCATGCTGAAACCTCTTATACTAAATTTAAGAAAGCATTGAAAACATATTACTTTACCTTGGCCTTTCACTTCTAGTTTCTCATCTCTCATCCTTGCTTTTTGCCACGTGTGCTAGCACTCTAGTCGTAGCATCCACTTTATTCATTCTTCTCACACTCCCTTGCCTCCTACTGTGTCTTATGGTAATGACATCTCAATTAAGTTTTATGGGTCCTTTTACTAAGGTGCACTAAAAAATGGCCTGTGGTAGTGTAGGGGTGTGTTTTGGCCACACGCTGAATCATTTTTCAGCGCACCTGTAAAAAAATGCCTTTTTGGGAGGGGGAGGCTGAAAATGGACGGGCGGCAAAATGAAAATTGCTGCATGTCCATTTTGGGTCTGAAACCTTACTGACAGCCATTGACTTAGTGGTAAGGTCTCATGCGTTAACCAAGTGGTAATGGTCAATGCACGTTCAAATGACGATTACCGCCCGCGCACCAGAAAATAAAAATATTTTCTGACATGCGTAAAAAATGAAATTTACTGCCCGGGCCACGTGGTAGCTGGGCGGTAACTCGGAATTCACGAGCGTTGGGCGCTTATTAAAAGGGTCCCTTAATTTGTTATAACCTAGTCCTAGGCCTCCTTCTGTATCCTGCCCTTGTTATATTCACCACATAACTGTATATAGTGTCTTTTATTGTAACACCACTTAGGTAATTTTATATTATTATAGCCAGTGTGTTTTTTTCTAGCGAAAAGGTGCCAGTACTCAAATGCCAGACCACCCTTCAGGGGTGGGGTGATAACTGAGTGTCCCACCCCACAATAGCCAGCTCCCCTGCAACAAGTCACAGAATCTATGACAAGGCAGAATTGATGTGCAGAGCCTGAGCTCTTTCATTCAATGGCATTCCTAGGGTGGCAGACACCCGGGGCGGATCGCCGATGCGCCCCCCCCCCCCCGGCGAAATGACACCCCCCTGGGTGCATTTTTACCTGCTGGGGGGTGCCGCGTGCCTGTCAGCTTCACTCGTTCCATGCTCGCTCTGCCCCAGAACAGAAAGTACCTGTTCCGGGGCAGAGGGAACACGGAACGAGCGGAGCTGACAGGCGCGTGGGCACCCCCCCCAGCGGCGTGCACCTGGGGCGGACCGCACCCACCGCCCCCCCTAGGATCATGGGTCAATTATAGCAGACAAGGGAAAAGGTGCCGGTACTCAGTTCCCCCCCTCAAAAAAGCCATGATTATAGCAAATAAATTAAATCATAACATCTAAAGTGATATGTTGATGGTGTAAGAACCCCAGTCCAGGGTATGCAGTGTCAATACATTCTATGGTATCTTCTGGCTCATCGTCCTTTTCAAAGTGATCATCTCTTGCCTTTGATTCTTCTCTTTCAAAATGCATGGTAGGGTCGATTTGTGTGTGGATGTATGAAGAGTGATTTTGTCTGCGCTGGGAGAAGAGGAATTGTGTGTGCGTTTGTTTATTTGGAGCAGTAGGACAATGACACTACCCTAGCTATTTCTTCCTCACTAGGAAGTTGCCTGAAAGGGGCAGGCCACCTGTCTTCCGTTAGTGAAGCAGGGAGCCAGGCAACAGCTAAACTGCTAAACATACATGGAGGCAGGAAACAGGGGGTGTGGCAGGGGTGAGGGTGTGTGTGTTGTGGGGGGTGCATTTGACTCAAAAAGAGCTCAGAGAGAAAATGCTACCAGCCGTCAGAGAACTCCAACGCTGCGAAGAGGGCAAAGGTACAGTGTACATATGCTTCAAAATGTGTATTGTGTTTGTGTCTATTGTCTATGTTCATGCATGTATATCGTTTGGGGGTTATTTTCCCCACCGGCAATACAATAGTGCCAGTTAAAATGTTCCCTCTTATCCTTCCCTTCTCATCCCCCTCCTTAATTAACAGAGGTAGATTTTCCTAACAAAACCCCCCTAAATCAGTAGAATCTAAGATGAACAATATGTCCCTCTTTGCTTTCAAAGATTGACAGACCAGAAGCCTTAATCTGGGTTTGTAAGAAATGTATTAAGGCCATACACAGGACTGCAGAACACTGCATCGCTCTATTAATCTCCAGCTGGCTGCCTCCTTTCTGCCAGCACCACCTTATTATTTACTTGGATTTTGCTCACACCTTTTTCAGTAGTAGCTCAAGGTGAGTTACATTCAGGTACACTGGATATTTCTCTGTCCCAGGAGGGCTCACAATCTAAGTTTGTACCTGAGGCAATGGAGGGTTAAATGACTTGCCCAAGATCACAGGGAGCAGCAGTGGGATTTGAACTGGCCAGTGCTCTAACCACTAGGCCACTCCTCCACTCCATGCTCTCCAGTGTCCCAATATACCTAAGCAATGTACACCATAATACTCTACCTCTCTCCCTAAGCAGTACAACCAATGTTATCACATCCTCAGTTCTCAGTCCTCATACAGAAAGATGCAAAAAGATTTTTAAGGGTCTGCTGTAAACTGGCCACTTGTATACTTCAGTTTTACAATCTCTAGCGCTACCTCTTCCTTCTGAATGATGAAGCCTAAGTCACTATTGGCTGCAAGAGAATGAAGTGAGTCTGAGGCTTTTCTTGATGCTCTGGGGAAAAGAGAAACAGAAGAAAAACAGTCCCAGATCCATGGGGAGCAATGCCATGTAGGACGGATTTGATTAATGTACTGTCTGGCTAGCTGTAAACTGAACAACACTTAGAAACCAGAAGCAAGAAATACTAGAAGCAGATGCTACACTGCTGAATGGACTCATAAGAGAGGGAACAATTATCTAATGGGAGTCTTGGGGAGTGGAATTTTCACTGTATTATAAAAGGTTGAGGTTTTTCTAACTAGGTAAACAGATTTCTTTATCCAGCGTGCCATCTCCTCTTCATACGAAGCTTGTCTCTGATACATACTGACAACCAGAATTTAAAAAAGATGAACCAGTTATGATCTTATCATAGACAATGCCTTACCGTTTATCTGAATCCTGCTATCGCACTATCACTATGATGCAAAGAGCGCTACCAGCTCTGCCAAGCCTGGGCGACAGGGCCTTACCATCTCTGCAGTCGCCTGCATTCACTTATCAGTGGTTCCTCAAAGGCAATGCAGGTCTGTTGAAAACAAAGGTAGCTAAGGGAAGAGAGACTTATAGAGTCACAGGCTCTGATCCTTGACTCTTGTGGATAATTTCCCTATTTAACAAAAGATGGATTTCACTTTCAGGTCCCAAATGCAAAGTTTGGAGCAAAGCAGGGGTCTCCTCCTAGCAAAAGTATTATGATGTTTGATAAAACCAATGAACATGTTGGACTCAGCAGTGGGTTTCATTCAAAAATGTGTCTTGCTTTTGCCATTTAATTCTTTGACTACAGCAAAAAAGCCAGTTTCACGAAAAAATAAAACAGGCCCTAGCAAAGTTATCGTCTAATGGCCATTGTTTTTAACGGAAGCGTTAGCAGGAATATCCTATGATAAGCAATAACTGAGAAGGCTTTACAATGCAGGAATATCCTCCCAGGGCAGGGGACGTGGACCCCCTTCCTCATGCTGCCTCAAGTGTTTTGGGGTTTTTTTTCTTTTCTTGTGTTTTAGCTTTATGCAATTTGATAAAAGTAAAACAATACAAAATAACGCAGAAAGATTTTAGAAAAATACAATCTTTCTTTACATATGGAAAATTTCTTTACATACAACATTTTTGTTGAAAACTGCCACAATGAGGGAAAAACTTTCCTTGCTCAGGACCATTTATGACTTTTATAATTGCATCCGAAGACTTTTGAACTCAGGAAAATACCACATACAGTTGTCCATGTCTAAATACTGGTTCTGGCAAAAAAATGCCAACTTTTTCCAAAGTCTGCCCTTGTGATTTGTTAATTGTCATTCCAAAGCCAATTTTACAGGAAACTGCTTTTGACGCAATGTAAATGGGAGGTCTGCGTTAGACGAAAACACGTGGAATCAGTTCTGCACTTCAGAACCAACAAAGACACTATTTTAAATTTGGCAGATCATGATGGATAGTAGTTAAGGTGTATTGCAGTAGATAGTGTGTGATGTACAACAGGTTGGAGTGTGCCTCTGCTTCCCTGGAGCAGTGTGTGGTGGTGGTAGCTCATTTACATATGGTTACGAACCCAGCCAGCCATCCAGGGAAGCAGATTGACAAAATATTATATAAGATATGGCCATTGTATGTAGAGTTAGATTTTTAAAGATTTACAAATAACCTTTGTCAAATTGCCTTGCAAATATTTACCTTTCAATGTATGAAACTAAGAGGCATATTTTCAAAGCACTTAGCCTTCCAAAGTTCCATAGGTTTCTATGGAACTTTGGAAGGCTAAGTGCTTTGAAAATATGCCTCTAAGTATAGTAAGTATTTTGTCAACTAATACAAAATTAAGCTCTAAGAAATTTGTTGACAGAGAATATGGTCAAAGTTAGAGGTATAACTGGTTTTTAACCAAGTTTTTGAGCTCAGAACTTATCAGAAATTAAAAAGTTAGGTTTATAGACTTTTATTTTGGTAGGGCCTATGAGTCTTAGACTTTGTTGGCAAGCTGACTGTCTGGTGGGCAAGGGGACGTCCATGGCCTAGACTTACAGCTTTCAAAAGATTGAATTTTCTGCCTATCCTGTCCTATCGATTGTATTTCCTTTTTAAAATGGCTTTGTTATTGTGTTATTTTTTTGTGTATACTGCCGTTTTTTTTTTATTTTCATTGTGAACTGCCTAGATGGTCTACTAATCAGAAGGTATGTCAAATAAAACAAACTTGAAAAAACATTTGGATTTAAGTCTCCCTGGTAGCGAGGTCTGTAACTTATTACTAGCTACAGAGACTTGGGTATCTCCACCTCTTACAACTGGGAATGAATGACATGATATGGACTTCCAAGACAAGATGCTGGGTTCAATGGGCCATTGGTCTGATCCAGCATAGCACTTCCTACATTCAATCTGAATAACTATTTCCAGAACTCGCCATATTTTAATGAAATCTGTTGTGAAAAGACAGAAACATTTAACTTCCTGTAATTTAATATTGTGAATGTACCAGTTAGAGTTAGTTCCTTCCAGGAAGCCCTATTTACCATCACTGAAGACCTTGGCAAGAATCATTAATCTGGGCCTATTTGGTAATGAAGTATGTACTGTGTTTTGCGTATTATATCATATGATCTTCCTCAAATGTGTTGTTCAGCAAAAGTTAAAAATATGTGCAAGATCTTTTCTTTGCACTCTCTTCCCAATTCTCATTTTCCAAAGGCTCAGTGGCATACAATTCTTTTAAGTACTTGGAGATCTTCTTAGAGTCCCAACTTTCATTTGATACTTAGATAGCTTTGGTTATTAAATCCAGCTTCTTGGCTCTCCATTACATTAGATCAGTGTGCGATAATTATCTGGATGATTCAGCTTCTGCCACTTTATTGAATGTCCTTGTGGCATTGCAATTGGACTACTGAAGGCCTTTCCTCTTTCCTCTTAAAACGGCTCCAGTCAGTTCAGAATACTGCTGTCAGGATATGAAAAAGTTTCTCCTATGCTATATCAGCACCATTGGCTCCCAGTTCATTTCGAATCCAACACAAAATCTTGACACTGACTCACAAGGTTCTTCACACTGACGTACCTTTGAGCAGGGACTGTCCTTCTTTGTTAAACTGTACAGCGCTGCGTAACCCTAGTAGCGCTCTAGAAATGTTAAGTAGTAGTAGTAGTACCTCCCGACTTGCACTCCCAGGTGACCCCTTATCACCCCTCCCACACGCTTCCCTGCTGTCTGTATTTTGTAGAGACGCAGGAGAGGGAATCCAAAGTACACACACACACAAGAGCAGAAACAAAAGCACAGGGAGGAGATTCTATATACGACACCTAAAAAATTGGCTCTGAAATCAGTGCCGACTAAATGTACTCTATAATCGGTGACTAGATTTAGGTGCCGATTATACTACTACTACTACTTATCACTTCTATAGCGCTACAAGGCATACGCAGCGCTGTATACCATACATGAAAAGAAAGTCCCTGCTCAAAGATCTCACAATCTAAATAGGACAGGCAAACAGACAGAACAACTAAGAGGTAAGGGAATTAAGGAGGTGGGGTAAAAGGGGTACAGGGCAAGTGAGTAGTGGTTAGGAGTCAAAAGCAGTGTTAAAGAGGTGGGCTTTTAGCCTGATTTGAAAACGGCCAAAGATGGGGCTAGACGTAAAGGCTGGGAAGTCTATTCCAGCATGAGATGCAGCAAGATAAAGGATTATAGAATACACTTAGCTGATACCTCAGCGCCTAAACTACGTGCAACTATTTACACCAACAAAAACGTGGCATAAATCCCAGCATGTAGATTTACGCACATTGGGCCACATTCTATAACTACCTGCACAAATTTCAGAATGCCTACAAAATGCACATAACCACGCCCCTGTTTGCCTGCGTGCATTAGAAGTTCGGCGCACTTTATTACAGAGTACGCTTAGCAAGTTGTGTGTGTAAATTCTAATCAGTGCCAATTAGTGCTCATTATTGCTTGTTAAGAGCTATTATCAATGCTGATTAACTTGTTACGTCAATTAAATTACACGCATTGTTATAGAATCCACGCCAATTTTGTTGCGGATCTCTAGGTGCACTATATAGAATCCAGGGGAAGGAGCCTTCAAGAGTGGGGGCGTCAACTCAAAGTTTTATCGAACAGACCTGATATTGTCAATGTTTCTGTCAGGGTCTATCAAGATGGACAGTTTCCAAATGTGTCACAAGATCAAATCAACCCCTTGAATCTGGGGTGATAGTCTCAGAATCATTAAAAGAATGCCAAGAACTGCACTACCCCCTTTGTCTGGAACTCCGTCCTTGCCTCAGTCTGTGCTGAATCTTCTTACCCTAGATTTGCAACTGCTCTTAAGACTCACCTTTTCTCTCAGACCTTTCAGGCACTGTGGTGCCTGGCTGAGCAGCAGCGTTTAATCAATTTTATACTTTACGTACTCCCTATTCTTTCCTATTTGATTTCTAGTTCTTTTCCTTTGTTAACACTGAATTTCATTGCTATAGAAATGATTATAGTAGTAGTAGTAGTAATGGTAAACTGCTTTAATTATTTGTGAAAGGCAGTCTATTGAATACTCAATAAACATAAACATAGCTAGCCAGAATTTTGCATCAATCACTACATTTGTTGCCATTATTCCTCTGTTGTTTTTGTTCCCAAATTATGCATCCAACATTTGTTATGTATTTACAGTGCCACACTGTATTAGGGGATTGAGTTTATTTAATTTCAACAAAATATTTGTTATAAAACCAAACCAGAAAACATCTAAAGAATCAGTAGCTTTCTTTCCAGCATGCTGGTTATTATCATATCAGTTGTCGGTTGCATCTCTTACAGTAAGGTAGTCTTACAATTTAAAACAGATTCTCCATTCTTCAAATTTTATGTGCATTTATTAATATTTCCTGATGTTCAAAGTCTCCAAATGGGATAATTTTGTGCACACCATGACCATTATGAGCCTTACTCTTAAGCCAAGTATGTGGAGTATGATCTCAAGCTCTCAAATTAACTGCTAAAGTTCACTGTAGTACGTACATAATGCCAAAGAACGCTTCCTTCTCGAGTTCATTAAGATGTATGTATGCATGTATTTATTTGAATTTTGCTCAGGGCCGGTCTTAGGCAGGGGTAACCAGAGTGGCTGCATAGGGCCTCGTTCTTCCAGACATCAGACCATCTCTCTCATTCAGCGGGAGACTCCTGCTTTCACAGTTATCTCTCACTCAGCAGCCTCCCAACTCTTTTTCCCTCTCATCTTTTCGCCTGAGTCCAGCGGCACTTCTCTCTACTTCGCTCCCACAGCCCCCCCCCCCCCCCATCCTGGCAAGTCCAGCCCATTTGTTACTTCCCTGGATCCTCCCACCTGCCTTGACCACTGGCAGAGACTGCCTCTGCCAGTGCTGTGGCCACCGTCAGAGTTTTCCCTGTGCGATGCCTCGCCTCCTATGATGTGACTTCCTGTTTCCGTGCAGGCAGGACACCCTAGAGGGAAAACCCCAAAGGCAGTCTGACAAAATCACAGCTGCGGCTCTGCCAGTGATGAAGCCAGGTGGGAGAACCTGGGGAAGTGACAGATAGAGTGGACTCACTGGGAAGGGTTCAGGGGAGAAAAATGCTGAACTCGGGGGGAGGAGTGGTTAGGGAGAGAGAGGTGTGCACTGGCCATTGGGACTAGGGGGTAAGTTGGAAGATGGACACGCGCTGGCCATTGGTGGGGGGAGGGGAAGTTGGGAGATTGAGGTGTGCTGGCCATTGGGAGGGGGAAGTTGGGAGATGGACGAATGCTGGCCATTGGGAGGGGAAGTTGAGAGATGGATGTGTGCTGGCCATTGGTGGGGGGGGGGGCATTGGGAGATGGAGATGTGCTAGACCTGCTAGGAAGACGGGGATGAAAGAGAGACAGAGACATGCCGGACTGGAGGGGGAACAGGAGGGGAGAAACTACAGGAGGAGAGACACAAGACCCATGGAGGGAAAGAGGGAGATATGCTGGACTGTGGCGGGGGGGGGGGGGGAATAGGAGAGAGAGAGAAGGGGAGAAATGCTGGGGTGGGGTGCAAGAGGAAGGGAAGAGAAAAGGGATAGACAGGGCACAGAAGCTGGGCATAGAGTAAGCATAGGGACAGGGATATAGAGGAGCAATGATGGAAAAGGGTAGGATAGGGAGAAAGAGAGGTGATGCTAAATATAAGTTGAGGAAAGGGGACCCTAAGATGTCAGATGCTAAACATATGTGGAAATACAAAATACATACTTGGAAATACAAAAGAACAGAAAAGTTGAAGAGGCACGGATCAAATAGAATGGGAAAATGCTGAGACTACAAAGGTAGAAAAAAGTATTTTATTTTGAATGTGTTAATTGGACCATGTCAGCTTTCGGAAATCAGTATCTCTGATATCTTGTATTTTAGTTTTTGTTTCTCTAGTGTTGCTGTATATGCAAGTCTGACCTGAGGTTTACAGTTTTTTACCTTCATATCTCTATGACTGATCTGTGGTCCCTTATTTCATATTTAATGAGGCTCTGTCTGTGTTTTGAATGTGTGAACATAAATCTTAAATTTAAAAAAAATGTTTTTTAATTTCTTGTCATCGAGGGATGGGGTGGAGTTGGACTAGGGGCCAGGGAGGCTCCACTGAACTGGCCTGAACAGGGCCCCGCAATTGCTAAGACTGACCCTGTTGCTCACACCTTTTTCAGTAGTAGCTCAAGGTGAGTTACATTCAGGTACACTGGGTATTTTCAGATGACAGCAGGATGACTGTTGGTGACTGGTGACTGTAGTACAGTATGTATAAAATATAAAACAAGGAGCCAGATCATATAAAAAGGTAGTTTTTAATGACGTGAAAATGCTCCCGGGTCAATAAACATCTGAACTACAAGCCTCCAAGTTCAAGAAACTTGATTATTTTACCTTTGTGCTGGACCAAACTAGGTGAAGTGTGCAGTTCAGTCCAGCTGGTTCATACTGCCCCTGACACAGACAGTATTTGTTGGCGAAACATGGCCATGTCGGACACAGATGTTTATTGACCCAGGAGCATTTTCTCTTCATTAAAAACTACCTTTTTATATTATCTGCCTCCTGGTTTTATATCTTCCACGTTGGATTTGGCGTATTCCTTGCCTTGTTTGTTTTCCAACGCCTGTACAGTATGTATAGTCAACTTACCAAGATGTGCTTGGAAAAACCTTTTAATAAGACCTGTGGCACCTACTACGATGGGAAATATTTCTGTATCTTTCTGCCACAATTTCGTGAAACCTGAGAACCTTTTCTCGTCACATGATGCACCAGTAATCACTGGGCACTAATACTTCTATTAGTGACATCACTCTCATATTTCAGTCCTTTACCACTATGTCTGGTTTTCTTGCACTGAGCATCTTATCGATTGGAATAAGAACATCCCAGGTGATCACAACCTCGTCATTCTCCACAGTTCTCATAGGCTCATAATCTCAATGCTTTTCTGGTACAGTGATGTGAT
This sequence comes from Microcaecilia unicolor, assembly GCF_901765095.1. Classification (NCBI taxonomy): domain Eukaryota; kingdom Metazoa; phylum Chordata; class Amphibia; order Gymnophiona; family Siphonopidae; genus Microcaecilia; species Microcaecilia unicolor. The sequence continues at coordinate 110,636,196 of NC_044041.1, forward strand.
AGTGTTTACAAAGTTTCCAATGGTTGAGATACAAAACCATATTGTCTTTCTGTACAGAAGTTTTCTCCCATCAGGACTTCACAACTAGCTCTGAGTTATCGCTTCCAGCTTTTCCTTACAACATCTATATTTGTGTTTTATCACGTTTTTTTTTCTATTCTTCTGCAAATCATCTTATCTGTAATCCACTGCCCTTCAGTTCATTTCTCCTTATCCATTCATGTGTCAGGTTCTGATCGATACATTGTTTCTGAAGTAATACTTTGTATTTTCATATGATTTCTTGAATAACACTCTGTATTTCCTGCTGTATTTGTAGATTTGCTACTTATTTTTCCTTGTTTACTGACCTAATTCTTTAAAGAGTCCCCCCCCCCCCCTTATTTTTCAAACTCTTATGTTTCCATCCTTACCTGAAGTGGTGGATTTTCACTCATTCCATCTATTTGTTGGATTGCTTTTCCATGGAGATCAATTCTGTATCTTTATCTTCATACTTCAATTTGCGTTTTTGGGTCAGATGATGGTGTTAAGGAGACCTATAACAGTGCATTTGTATGTATAATCTATTTATATACAGTCCATTCCTCCATCGGCTATAGGGATGCACAGACTTGGCATATATTGATACTTGTAGAGTACCTTATGGACTTGGAAGAGATTTCTTGTATGTTTGTCCAAATTTTTTCAAGATCTTAATGAAGCTAGACTACAAATTCTAAAGCTGTAAGAACGAACAGGAATTGCATGGTATCTTATTCCATCATGTTAAAGCACTTTTCAGTATGTTTTGATCCTTGTAATTTTCTTTAGTAATCTTTTCTCTGAGAAATTTACTCATAATATTTATGTACACCTTCCTGTTCAAGTTCCTTTATGTCACAGTTATCAGTCAGAGAGATGTTTTCAGTTTTGTTCAATTTTTCTCTAAGGAAGGTTACCTCGGCACATTTTTCCAGGCCAAAAGTAATCCTGAAGTCATATGAAAAGCTTTTTTATTACAAAAAGTTGTTTCACTATGTGTCGATCACTGGCATTATAGGGCTTTAAGTCATCTACAAACAGCAAGTGCGATGTTACCTGTGGATCATTAACTTGTTTAGAATTAAAGCCAATCTATTACCTATGGAGATTACATGCCATACAAAACAGGGGATCTCCCTTACGTATTCCTTTCGGGATCTTGAGGTTAGGAATGACAAACTGTCCATTTTCGTATGTCAGATGGCATGAGGTTTGCAATATTTTCATGGTGAACTTGATGTACTTGCTCAGTTCAGGATTTGTTTAGTACATTTTAATACAATCTATGATGTAGGAATGTGAGATGCAAACAAGGACTTTCTTAAACTCAATCCATACTATACTGAGATATCTGCTTTTCGTACCACTGGCCATGATGGCTTTATTTAGCATTAAATGGCCTTCGGTTCCATATGCTCTCCTCTTATTGTCCTTCTGTTATTGAAATCAATATGATTTGTTTTAATTTGATTTGCTTTTTATTCCTTACCTTTTTTTGTATTTATATTTTGATGTAAATTGATATAATCTGTCCGAATCTATTGAGGTGAGGTGAATAGCTTACAGATTGTGGGTAGATAAGATATTGGCCTGTAATTTTTCAGAATATTACTTCGGTCTCACTTTCGAAGGAAAAAACACTCTTTTGGTTATTAGTGGAGTGTTATTAGAAGTGGAGGAGTAGTGGATAGTGCAAGCAGCCTGAGAACCTGGGGAACTGGGTTCAATTCCCACTGCAGCTCCCTGTGACTTTGGGCAAGTTACTTAATCCTCCATTGCCCCAAGTACAAAATAAGTACCTGCATGTAATATGTAAATCACTTTGTAACCACAGAAAGGTGGTATATCTAGTCCCAATCCCCATTAGTTAATGTGGTGTTAAGTCTGGCTGCTTGATCAATTGTTTTCTGCAGTAAACCAGGTCTTGATGGAGTGACATTAACTACTCAAGCCAAAAACTAGTCATTCATGATTTAGAATTTTATATACCACCTATTTTGCAGCACAAGTCTAGGCAGATTAACAATACAATTATATTCTGAAAATGGAAAAGAAATCCATTGTTAGACAATGAAGTACACAGATCACAGGCATACAATTGCACAATTGTATTCCACTGATATCCCAATTAGCGTGTGGCCATTATCACAGGAGCCCTTAACACCACCTCAGCGCATCCCACAGTAGTGCTTTTTAGCATGTGGTAGCAGGGCCGCCAAGGGGGAGACAAAATTCCCTGGGCCCAGCCTCCAAGGGGGGCCCAGTACTGGGCCCTGGGGTCTGTCTCTCTCCTGCTCCTATCGGGAACCGGTCCTGGCACACTAGAGCAGGTGAGAGACAGACCGCAGCGCTGAGTCCCCCCCTTGGAGGCCAGGGAGGAACAGATGCACTGATGTAGGGGGCGAGGGCCCCTCACGTCAGTGCATCAGCTCCTTCCTGGCCTCAAATGGGGGCCCAGCATATCTCGTGGCAGTCCAAGAGTAAGTGGGGGGGGGGGGGGCAGCAGCAGCGGCTGCGTTCCGGGTTGGGCCTGGCGGCTGTGTCCCAAGTAGGGGGAGGCCTGGCAGCTGCATCCAGAGTAGGAGGGACCCGGTGACGGCCCTGCCTCAGGCCTGGCTGTCTCTCGGCGGCCCTGTGTGGTAGCCACGTGCTACTGCTACCATGGCATAGCCCCATAATAAGATAAGCCATGCTGAGTCAGACCAAGGCCTATTGAACCCAATATCCAGTCTGATTCACATGTACCCAGCAAAATCCAAAGCAGAGATCTTATTTTCATAGCTTATTTCAGGGAAAACTGATGTCTCTCCCAAGTCTACCCTACTAATAATTTTTACGAACTTTTTCTCCAGGAACTTGTCCAACCCCCTTTTCAACTCCACTGTTTTAGTCCCCTTAATCACATCCTCTGACAACAGATTCCACAGTTTCATTATGCACTGCACAAAAAAAAAAATACTTTCTCTGATTTGGTTTCAGTCTGCTGATTGTTATTTTGAGTACTTTCTTATTTTGGTGTTGTAAAAATGTTAAACAACTATTCCCTATTTAACCGTTCCATCCCACTCATGATTTTATAAACCTCTATCGGATCCTTTCAGTCATCATTTCTCCAAGATGAAAAGCCCTAACCCGTTTCACTTGCCTTCAGTGTTCTATCCCCTTTTCGTCATTCTTCCCTGTATCTTTTCTAGTTGCACTGTATTCTTTTTGAGATGGGGTGACCAGAACAGCTCACAGTACTCAACGTGCGGACACATCAGAGACCTGCAGAGAAGCATAACGATATTCTCAGTTTTGCTTTCCAGTTCTTTCTGAGTAAAGTGATGTGATAACCGTATTAGTCCACTTTTAAAGGTAACAGACAAAAACAAAAAAAAAAGGCAAAGATCTGCCACAGAAATAACAAACCAAAAGAAAAAAAGCAGATCAAAAAAGACAAAAAAATAGAACAAGAGGGTAACAGAAGAAGTGGTTTATTTCAAGGTTACCCGATGTGGCCACATTTCGCCCCCAGGCTGCGTACAAAAAAACTATAAAATAAAAATACATAATAAATAAAACATAAACATCACATCATATATTTTATAATAAAACATATCTAAAAACAATAAAATCATATAGGATAAAAACATAATACAATAAAATATAATATCAAATCAATATCAGTTAAAACATTCAAATTAAATATGCATGTAATAAAATAATAATTTTAATACAAGACATAAGTTATCAACAAAAAAGTTATTAACACAAAATATGTATCAACAGAACTACATCCAGACAGATAGGTGGAGATATACAACACCAAAATAACTGAACAGGTAGGTGATATTTAGCATGTATGGTCATTCAGTTATTTTGGTGTTGTATATCTCCACCTATCTGTCCGGATGTAGTTCTGTTGATATATATTTTGTGCTAATAATTGTTTTGTTGATAACGTGGCCACGTCGGGTAACCTTATAATAAACCACTTCTTCTGTTACCCTCTTGTTCTATTTTTTTGTCTTTTTTGATCTGCTTTTTTTTTTCTTTTGGTTCACTTTTAAAGGTAATAAATGGAAATAAAACAGAGAAAAGAAAATAAGATGATACCTTTTTTATTGGACAATACAGTTTTGATTAGCTTTCGAAGGTAACCCTTCTTCAGATCAGAAATAAACAAATATTGACAAATATCAGAATATATAAATGAAAAACAAAAGCATTCAAAAAACAATTCAGGAACGTAAGACCTTTAAAGTCAAAATGATGAAATAGTTTGATACCCACTAGACAGGAGGACTTAACAAAGATCTGGGCTTTCTATCCCACTATAAACCATACAATTCTACTGCTTTGTCAACCTCTTATCTATAATCCATCTCATCCTGTTTCTCACCCACCCAGCTCTCCCTGTCTCTCACCCTTTCAGCTCTCCCTGTCTCTCACTCACCCAGCTCTCCCTGTCTCTCACCCACCCAGCTCTCCGTCTCTCACCTAACCCACACGACCCTCTTCCTGTGAGACTATCATTGGAATGCTTTTGTGTTTCACTTTTATATTCTGATATTTGTCAACATTTGCTTATTTCTGATCTGAAGAAGGGGTTACCTTTGAAAACTAATCACAAAATGTATTTAGTCCAATAAAAAGGAATCATCTTACTTTCTTTGCTATGTTTTTTTATTTATTTCCATTTATTACCAGTTCTTTCTGAATAATCCCTAACATTCTATTTACCTATTTTTTTTTAAAGCCACAGCACACTGGACTGAAAACTTCAAAGTATTGTCCACAATGACTCCTGGGTGGTAACTCCTAATGCAGAACCTGGCACTTTGTACCTATAGCTGGGATTGTGTTTCACTAAGGGCCCCTTTTACAAAGCTGCGCAGGTGCCTACACGCGCCAAATTGGAGTTACCACCCGGTTACCATGTGGCCTTTGCGGTAATTTCAATTTTGGCGCACATCTGCTATGCGCGTCTGAAAAACATTTTTTTATTTTTTGGCACACAGCAGACGCGCGCAGGTCATTACCGCCCAAATTCTTTACCGCTAGATCTATGGCTGGTGGTTAGGTCTCAGACCCAAAATGGATGCGCAGCAATTTTGATTTTGCCGCTTGTCCATTTTCGGCAAAAAAGGCATTTTTTTACAGGTGCACTGAAAAATGACTCCGCGTACGCCCAAAACCTGCGCCTACACAACTGCAGGCCATTTTTCAGCGCGCCTTTTTAAAAGGACCCCTATTTGCAGCACTTTGCATATGTCTCCATTAACCACCAAATTCCATAAAACGCACTACAAATTTGTGGGTGCAATTTAATTGAATGAGCTAATTAGCCCAGATAATTAGCATTTTAACAAGCAATTATTAGTACTAATTAGAATTAAAATGTACATGTGTAAATTTATGTACGGAATCCGCGCCTAAATTTTACATGTCAGTCAAAATAGGGGGTACGGAAATTAGAGGGTCATGGGTGGATTGGGGGGCGTTCCTTTCAGTTATGTGCTTAATTATAAAATAAGGTAGGATATGCACTTTAGGCGTGAGCATTTGCACCATGTTTCTATTGGTGTAAATGTATACAACTTAGGAAGGCTAGACAAACCTCAGGATTAATAAAATCAAATCAAATATTTATTGCTCTGGTGTATATATAAATAGAATAAACATAAATTCATTACATAAAATCCAATGTATGTAAAACAATAAACGGTAAAATAATATCAGTACTTAAAAATTGGCATTTCACAATACATGTAAAATCAATGCTCTAGACTCGACACGGCACCGTGTTTCGGCATATAGTGTGCCTGCCTCAGGAGTCTGGCAATGGGTAATTAGTCACAAATCAATAAATAAAATGGAAGAATAATTACTATAAACTACCCAAGTCCAAACCTACTTACTATAAACTACCCAAGCCCAAACCTAATGGGAATGGACTGAGCACATTTATACACACTTAATAATTTTATATACACTCAACAAATATATGAAACAACTGTTTTAGTATTTGTATATATTTAATGTAGAAGTAAGAAACCTAAGGTATATTATTAATTAAATGGGTAATTAGTGTCAGCTGATAATGCCAGGTGAAAAAAGCAAAAGGATCTTTAAAAAGACTGTGCATATAGGAATTAATGTGCTATGTGATCACCAAAGGTATCGGAGATGCAAAAAAAGTACTCCAAATGCATGAGATGTAGTGTGGATGCTCACTTACAATGTACAATGTATTGGTGAAAATGGCCACACCTAAATGTAGTTGTGGTTCCCGGGTGTAAGCACTATTCTATGAACCGCGCCTAATTTTAAGAGCGGTTTATAGACTAGTACTGAGCAGGGTTTTTGTCAGTGCTGATTTTTTAGGCACCATATATAGAATTTAGTCCTAAATGTCTTCTCCCATTTGGATGCCCAGTCTCATAGGATCATTCTGCAAATCCTCGCAATTCTATGCCATTTTAATGACTGAATAATTTTGTGTCATCCTCAGATTTGATTGCCTCACTTGCCTCGCCTATCTTTTTTTTTTTGTTACATTTGTACCCCGCGCTTTCCCACTCATGGCAGGCTCAATGTGGCTTACATGGGGCAATGGAGGGTTAAGTGACTTGCCCAGAGTCACAAGGAGCTGCCTGTGCCTGAAGTGGGAATCGAACTCAGTTCCTCAGTTCCCCAGGACCAAAGTCCACCACCCTAACAACTAGGCCACTCCTCCACTGCATCCTCCATCTTGAGATCATTTACGAATATGTTAGTTAGAACAGGTCCCACATCAGACCCTTGAGGCCCTCCGCTACTGACCTTTTCCCCGTGGATAACTGGCTTAGTCCTATTCTCTATTTCCTGTCTTTTAGCAAGTCTCCAATCCAAAAAAGAGAATGTCTTTCTATCCTATGACTTTTTTAGTTTTCTAAGAAGTTTCTCATGAAGGATTTTGTCAAATCCTTTCTGAAAATCCAAATACCGTGAGCCCAATATCGAAGGAATAATGTGGACAAATTTGTATATTCAGCAGCATTTTATATGTTGCAAGTATATAGGGTTACGCCCCTTTTTGGATGTGCGTGTTAGAATTTAGGCGAAGTTACAGAATACACTTAGCGAGTTATGTGCGTAAATTCTAATTATTGCCAATTACTGCTCATAATTGCTTGTTAAGCATTGTTATCAATGCTGATTGGCTTGTTAAGCCAATTAAGTTACACGCATTCTTACAGAATATGCTTGAATTTTTTCACAGAACGTAGGGTAAGGTATGTAGAATCCGGGAGATTATACTTACTGTCACAAAACGCCTAGCCACCCGCCTGGGACTACCCTGCGGTCACTTAGAGGGTCTATCCCCAGCACAGCTCAGGTCCACCTGAACCTGCTGCTTGTGCTTTACATTAGCACCCTCCTCCCACCAACTGGGTCCCAACCACCTCTGGGCGAGTCTCCTGCTCTCAAAGTATTCCCTAGTGATTTCTAGGTTACTGGGGCCACACCCCAGCGGTCCCACAGTTTCTGGAAAGCACTCACAGAGCCAACACACAAACCACCAGAATCCTTAGTCAGTCCAGACAAGCAGAGGCAATAAACTAAAAATGTTTATTGTCATAAAAATATTGAACAGTGAACCATAAAAACAGATGGAACAAAACAACACATAATAACAGGTAACTGAATATAGATCAATTATAAAACTATCTAAACATTTGTTCACTACCTGAATAGTGCCTGGGAAGTACAGGAAATGTAGCTGCTCACAGGGTCTCAGTAAAGAGGTCTTTCTCTCTTTACTTCCAAGCTGAGACTGCAGAAAAATCCAGTATTTCCTAGGCCAATCAGAGCCCAGAACAACAAGTTTTAAAAATAGCTGGCCACATCACTGCAGGTTACCTCTTATCTGTGTTAACTAAAGAAGGAACAGTCATTTCTCGGTAACAGCTTTAAACATAAACATGCATCACCTGCTGGCCAGACTAGAGAAATACACTTCAAGAAATAATTAATAGTGTTACAGGCTTAAAACCCACTGTTTTGTCACACTTACCATGCGCTAACTGGACTACCTACGACCTCCTAAATAGGAGACACTAACCCCCGGCTTCTATATAGTGCGCCCAGAGTTCCGCTCTGAAATCCAAGTATATTCTATACGAATGCGTGTAACTTAATTGACATAACAAGCCAATCAGCGCTGATAACAATGCTTAACAAGCAATTATGAGCAGTAATTGGCAATAATTAGAATTTATGCACATAAGTCGCTAAGCATATTCTGTAACTTACTGCTCACATCCAAAAAGAGGCATGGCTATGGGCAGGGAAATGGGTGTGTTGTGGGCGTTCTGAAAAACTACACACATGGTTATAGACGATACCTGCTCTGTGCATAATTTAGGCACTGGCATTTACACCAGGTTTTACTTGACGTAACGTGGAAAAGTGCTTGGCATATTCTACATACTGCGCAGAAATGTATGCCTATTCTGTAAAATTTAGATGTACTTTAGAGAATACACCTAGGCATAATTTTATGCTGCGTGGATTTTTCAGGTGCTATATATAGAATCTCCCCCTAAGGGCCAAATTCTATAAATAGCACCTTAAAAGTCATCACCGAAAAACAACATGCTTAGCGTGATTTTATAAACTACACCTAATTTATGCACAGTTTATAGAATACTAGCCGTTAACCCGGTTAAAACGGGCGAGTATTGGTATGGTTTTTTTGGAAGGACCCCTGCCCTTCCTCCTTCCCTGCCAGTTCCAAGGCCCCCCTCCGTCCCTCCCTCCCAGCTCCAAGGCCCCATTCCCTCTCAGCTGTAAGGGCCCCCTCCCAGCTCCAAGGCCCCCTGCCCTCCCAGTTCCAAGACCCCATTCCCTCCCAGGTGCAAGGGCCCCCTCCGTCCCTCCCAGCCAGCTCGAAGGCCCCCCTCTGTCCCTCCCCCCAGCCAGCTCCTAGGCCCCCCTCCGAGACCTTCCTGCCGCCCCTCCCCTTCCACCCGGGCCGGGCCCTCTCTTCGCTATTGAACTTACAGCGCAGAAACCGCAGCAGGCAGATCAGCTCCCGTCGGCCTTCCTTCCCTGCCTGTGTCCAGCCCTCGTATGACGTAACGTCGGCGAGGGCGGGACACAGGCAGGGAAGGAAGGCCGACGGGAGCTGATCTGCCTGCTGCGGTTTCTGCGCTGTAAGTTCAATAGCGAAGAGAGGGAAGGAAGGCCGACGGGAGCTGATCTGCCTGCTGCGGTTTTGGCGATGTAAGTTCAGTGGAGAAGAGAGGGCCCGGCCCGAGTGGAGGGGGGCGGTGGCGACTCCGGGGGGGGAGGGGTAGTGACCTCAGCGGTTCCCTCCCTCCCCTTCCGCGGTTTCCCTCTACGTTCCGTCATCACGTCTTGACGCGGGGGCGGGACAGAGAGGGAAGTCTCTACTGCGCATTTGCAAGTGAGTCGGTCACTTACCATTTATATGTTTGATGCTCATGCGCCATTCTTTAGGCCACCCAAAACCAGGCCTAAATGGTAAGTCTTTAACCAGAAGCAGGTACTGTGCATTAATCTGAATGTTAACGTACAACCTGCAATAAAACAATAGTGAGAATGTTCCTTCTTGATGCTGGGTTAGTTTTGGGCTTGCCACATGTTAAAATTCTGCATTATAGTGCATCAGGGCCGCCAAGAGACAAAATCGGGCCCAGGGCAAATGATCTTAAGGGCCCCCCGCTGCCCTATTTTTGATCCTGTCCTATGCCTGGCCTCCTGCTGCTTCCCCAGGTGTGAAGGGAGGCTTCCAGTGGCAGAAGGCTGGCTCGGTCTCCTGCTCCTGTGCCAGGTTGTTATGTTGACTCTGCTCTGCCAGCCATGGGTCCTTCTTCCTGTGCGTCCCACCTATGCTGAAACAGGAGGTGGGATGCAGCAGGAAGAAGGACCCATGGCCGGCAGAACAGCATTAACATGATAAGCTGGCACAGGAGCAGGAGACCAAACCACCTTCTGCCTACCACCAGAAGCCTCCCTTCTCTCTCGATCACTGCTGCTGAAGTGGGGAGAGGGTTGCCAGCACCGGGTCTCCCTTGGAGGCTGGGGCTAGGGAATCTTGCCCTCCTCCCACTTCTCAATGGGCTACATGTTTTAGTAGAAGGGCCCCATAGTTTACAAAAGAAGAAAAACAGACTAAGTTACTACCATTGGAATAGACAAATCAAAAGTCCCTGTAATCTAACTTCCATGTTTAAGCCCTTTCAGAACTCTGGGGTGAGTATCATCTGGTCCTGGCAATTTGTTACTGTTTAGTTTACATTGGTGCTTGACAATCTTTTGTGGCTGTGACCCTCTGCTAGTGGCCAAATAAAATTGTGTGACCTCCAGGAGGTGCAGAATAATGAAGTACCTATGGACAGCGCACCCAGGTCGTGATCCTAAATGTGGGTTTTGTGACCCCCATTTGGGTCTCAACCCACAATTTGGGAAGCTCTGGTTTACATCTTCTAAATGTACAATCGAAGCTTATATAATTAAACAAACATATATATATTCCAAGTAGGAATAAAATGTTCCCCCAATAAAATGATGATCATTGCGGATTTACTAACAAGCAATAAGCAGTTGCCTATGAGCAGCCACCATGCATATGCAAATCACTTTTTTTACATCATCAGATGCAGCACCCACCACTTTAACTGTGATACTTCCTTACTGACCCCATTACACTACAACATCTTCTAGCTGTTTTGTTCTGACTGTACTCTGCAGGACCATCACCACCACAGGGATAAAAGGCACATGAGGTGCATGGGCCAGTTGGCTATTCATATGCCTAAGGGCAGCCTGGTGATAATAACACCACTTCCCATCACCTTTCATTTTGAGTTTCCTATTACACTTTTCACTGTTATCAATGATCCAAGATAAACTAGATGAGGGTAGAAAAGAAATTATACGTAGGCCCGCTTCTTTCATTCATCATCTCAAAATAGAACATAAAAAAATGGAAGACCATTAGGAACTGTACTGGCAATGCTGTTTCTGGGAGAAGCTGGATTCTTAATAGGTTGTGACACTGTTTCTTGGGCCAACGTAAGACTAATTCAAATATGTACTTATAAGCTTTCAAGACCACTTCTTCAGATGTGACTCATCATTAAGACAGAAAGCATTTGCATATGAAGACCACTGTATCATTATGTTCAGATTTATTATGGTTATTAGTTTAGAAATATATCCATGTGGAAATAGTAGCATTTATACATGTGGATCATATATACGTGCAAATACTAATTTCACAAAGCCACTATTTAAATGTGGATAGCCACATCATGTACAAATTTCAAGGGGGCATGGTTTGCACAGGACTAAAATCTACATATTTCCCATTAAAGAAAGGGAATACGCGTGAATGGAGAAAAATTCCCGCATTGGGATTTACACCTACTCAAAGGAATGTATAGATTTTTAAACATGCTCATTTCAGTGAGGGCTTTACATAAGGGATTAAGCCCCGTGTTTACTAAGCCACGCTAGTGGCTGCCATGCGCTAATGCAGACACAGCCCATTCACGTTGAATGGGTTGTGTCGGCACTGCCGCGCGGCTTAGTAAACAGGAGGGTAGGGGAGTCATTATCCTTATTCCCATGTAGTTCACGTTAACCTCCAAAATGAAACCAAGTTAAAATTGCAGCCTTGTGACTTAATTGGTCATTGCATGTGTAGGTTTGTGAATGTTACATGTAGAAGTGTTTAATTTACATATGGAAGTTGTGAAATTGGCACCTCCATGTGGAAGCTGCTGGGTTTGTGCCATTCATTTTTTCAATGTGTATCTTTGCAAAATGGCTGCATGTACCAGCACATATGGTAAAAATTTTAGAAATGCTCTGCACTGGCAGATTCTTTGTAAAATACCACCAGAATTGAGCACTTTCCTGCCTGGAGGACTCAGTTCTAGTCTCTACGTTCTGTGTGAAATAGAGCTCGACATGTAGTGGGGAAAACCAGGCAATCTTTTAGTCTCTCCTTATTCCTGTTTCTGATTCTCTTCCAGCTCCCAACCCGATGAGTGCGCTCAAGAACGACAGAGACAGGCAGAAAATGTCCTAGTGATGGAGGAAAAGCAGCCTGCCACCTTACCTGGACCTGAAAGCCCTGCTGGAGCTCTGCACCATTCCTCCTGCCTTGGGGCCTCTCCCAGTGCAACGTCCTCTCTCCAGGACTCTGGTTCTGCAGACTTCACATACTTGTCTTCTCCCTGCAGAGACTGGCAAACAGCCAGGGCAAATGTCACCATGAGCCCCAAAGAATTTTATAATCCTGTGGAACCAGCAGAAGCTCTGAGCTGGTGTCACCAGGAGACAGAGCTTCAGGGCAAGCCAAATCCTGAGATTTTAGCATCCAATGATGGGCAGAGTGAAAGCACTTTGAGCTCTTACTTTCCTCCATTGCGGAAAGAGAGTGACCAGATTGTGCGAGACCCTTCCATCCCATGTAAACTGGATTCTTTCTCAGAAGCATTTCCTAGTCGGCAGTTTGTAATGCAAACATCACATAGTACAGGGCCAAGCTCTGAAGGACCAAGCTGTATGCTAAGACAGAGGCTGCCTCAACGGCAGTGCACTGTGCAAAGCAATGTGACATCTCAACAGCATTTCACATACAGTGCAGTGCCCACCACAGGGCTGCAGCAGACCCTACAATATGACTACTCCCTGACTTGCTGCCTAGAACAACAACATCCAGTGACTGAGGAAGATTTATCTTTGAAAGCCCTGAGCCTAACAAATCCATCACCAAACAGCCCACCTATGCAGTATTTCATGCAGAAGCAAGAGCCACATGGTGAGCCCTCACATCCCAAGCAGCAGGACTCCCCGTTCCAGCAAGCACATTACTGCGGTGCACTAACACCTATGCAAGAGCAACAGGAGACTCAATATCAGCCAGTGCATTACAACAACGTACTGACATCTATACAGGAGCCCCGGTACCAGCCAGAGCATTACTGTAACATAGTAACACCTAAGCAGGAGTTGCAGGAATATGCACAAAACAGGAACATGTGCACTATACAGAGCCAGGGTCTCCACATGCCAAATAATCTCACAGGAACAGCAACACACTACAGTCCCCTGCTTCAGGGATCTACCCTGAGAGTCCCAGCAGGGAAGAATATGTACAAGAGACTGGGTAAGTTCCAACACATGTATACAATATTTTAGGATGAGATTACTGTCTAAATGATGAGACTGTGATGCTTTAGGGTGGGTTTATTATATGATAATTTACAACTGAAATATTGTACAAATGATAGTCTGGGAATGAAGAGCAAAGGGAATTAGATAACAAATACAATTAGGAGCAGTTTGATAATGGTCACTTTATTAAAAGTAAGCCCAGCACAGTGACGTTTCAGCTTCCACCTGCATCAGAGGCATACACTGATGTCCAGAATTGTTGGGTGCCAAGAAGGAGAGGTCTCAGTCACAAAACAGTCAATTGTATAGTGACTATCACTCCTTTGGCAAATAGCAGAGTAGATCAGATGGGAAGGATTATGCTAGTTCTGATCTGAATATCAGTTTAGCTAACTGTTCAAATCGGGACTAGCATTGTCCTTCACATCTGATCTACTCTGCTATGTGCCAAAGGAGTGATATTCACTATACAATTGACACCTGTCCTACTTTGATACCCAAGAATTCTGGACATGTGTATGCCTCTGATGCCGAAATATGGCCATGCAGGCTGTCTTTAATCAGGGCTGGTTTAACCTATGGACTAGGTGAGGCTCTGGCCCAGGGTGCCGGAGATAAAGGGCACCAAATGCATGAACCTGTGATGTCACTGGCCCTATAAGTTAAGTTGGCCCAGAGCTTACCTGGTGGCATTCGTGTGCAGGGAAAAAATAAACAGCCGGTAACCCCCTTCCTCTTTCTATCTCAGGCCACCTTTCCCTTTAAAGGCAGTTTCCCCCTCCCAAATACAGACAGAGTTTCACTTAACACTACCCACATCAGTGCTCTGGCATCTTCCTTCTGCCACACCCCTGTGGAAACAAGAAACTATGTCACAGGAGGGGGCGGGGCACGGCAGTGGGAAGATGCAGGGGCTGATGCAGGTAGCCTTAGGTGAAACACTGTCGGTATTCAGGAAATGTCTTTAAGGGTAGGCCGGGGGAGGGGACGTGCCAATGGGGGGCACGCCAATAGGAGGGCACCAAACCAAAAGTTGGCTCGGGGTGCCACAGTGCCTTGAGCCAGCCGTGCTTTTTTCAATGACTGTACTGCTGCAGCTTGCGTTTGTTATCCAACTCCCTTCATTCTTCGCTCCTCTGTTGAATTGCACCTCTATTAATGATGGTCTGGAGTCAGATGAAAGTATATTTTAGAATAGCATTGCATTAATGATAGGATCAGATTGCTGTGTAATGCCTTAGGATCGAGCAGGGACAAATAGTAAGAACAGGTGGAACAAGTGGTCTTTACTGGTGGGCAGAAAAAGGTGTGAGTAAAATCCAAATAAAATACCTACTATGTTTAAGAAAGGATTACTCTGTCAGTGATGCTTTAAAATACAATTATTATATTTTAACGTGATTGTGTGCCTTGAAATCTATCGCCTCCTCTTGTATAAATTCTCACACTGGGCAGTGTTCAATACTGTGTGATGAAGTGTCTAGTGCAGTGACCGAGCAGGCAAGGGCCCATGAAGTGATACTGCTTGTTTTTCGGTCTTTCAGATGCCCAGCAGTTCCATTTTTCTGCTGAGATACCATGCTATTCCTCTGCATGCATGGGGCCACAATTAATCAAGACTGAGACTCAGGAGCCAAATGCAGAGCTCCTGGACACCAGCAAAGCGCAAGAAGATGGAACCTCAGCCATTATGGACATCTCTCAGAAATATCTCTGGTTCCAGGTGCGTCTCCTCCAGTATCACCCACCGTCTCACTCTGTAGGGTTTAAGAACCTTGCCACTTAACACACCGAGAGAGGCAAGGGCAACAATAATTAAGGCTGCACTCTCAAGTGGGTCTCCAGAGCAGCCTTAAAAAATGCAGCCAATGCTTGAGCGGCAACTTTAAGGCAGAGCCAGTTCTTTAAGACCTCTCTGGCTTGGCTCCTTTCTTTCCACTCCAGACTTTGGAAGTTAAAAAAAAATCATGAATCATGTCCTCTTCACTGAAACTCAAATAATTGTTAGTTACATTACCTAACCTAGCACAGTCCAAGAACAAAGCGTATCCCTGTTTCCCTGGTTGCGAGCGAGCTGCAACCAGATATCCTACTGCAACTGCGTCTTCCCACCAGCAGGGTCCTAAGGAATCCCAGAACCCTTGTTCTCGGGTTTCTAGGACTTACGTCCCCATAACTCTGCGCACACAGACACACTTCCGGCGAGCGAGCAGCTGCTGCTTCCCCATTTGAGCTGAGCGCCTGCAGGACTACTCCTCCCAAGCAGCGCTGCGGCGACTTGCGCATGCGCGTTGACCTGCAAATGGCGGTGGTGGACGCTGTTGTTGGGCGACACCGACGGGAGCTTGGTAGTAGGAACAGTCGGGGCTCATTTGCAGGCGAAGGTGTGTTTTACGTTTTGGTTTAGGAATAGGCGGGCATGCTTAGTAACGTTAGTCGGCTAGATGAGAGAGAGTGGAGGACGGAGTGTTGGACGACAATGTCTGCGGGGAGAGCTATGGAGGGGTTGTGCGGGGCAGAAATAGCCGGAACGGGAACGATGAAGAGGGACCATTAGGGTTCAGTAACAGCTAGATGAAATGGGTGGGGGAGAGAGAGAGCATAAGGGTTAGTGTCAGCTGGATGGAAGGGGGAGGGGAGGGCGCATTAGGGATGGTGAGGGAGCGTTAGGGTTCAATGCTGACTGTGGAATGCTGTGCGAGGATGGAATATTAGGGATCGGTACCAGCTGGACACGGTTAGCCCTAGCTAGATGAAAGGGGTAAGGAATGGAGCTTTAGGGGTCAGTGCTAGCTGTAGTGAGAGGCAGGTGTATGGAAAACGTTGTCAAGCAGTTGCGCAGGGGCGTAGCTAGACAGCAGATTTTGGGTGGGCCTAGACAAGAAGTGGGTGGGCACCAAGTGTTCCACCCCCTCCCCCACCAACTTAAAAATATATCTCAGCTGGCGGAAAAACACTGCTCTCCACCTTGGCAGCCTGCAGCAGGCATGTGCCGAAAACTGAGCATGCGCAGGTGCCAGCTTAGGAAGCTCAGATTGCTGAAGTGGAGAGCAATGTTTTCAGCACCATCAGGGGGAGGTTTTCAACTGGCAGAGCTTGGGATCCCCACCAGCTACCACTAAATGAGTGCTGCTGTTAGGTGGGCCTGAGTCCTAAGTGGGTGGGCCCCGGCCCACCTGTGGCTACACCACTGTGGTGCACAGACCTCCGGTGTTACTCTTGTGTAGCACTGGCTGAAGGAACTAATACGTTTTTATTTAGTTATTTAACTACCGTACTGTGTTTCCCCTTGACAGGATACAGAGAAGCATTATAGGATTCCAAACATCTGGTCACTGGATATCTCAATGACTACAGGCACTTGTCATGAGGGGTCCACGATGGACAATAACAACACAGATCTGGGACTTGAACAAAAGCCATTGCCCGTGGCCGGTGTGGCAGAGTTCCAGGTAAAGGGCCAAAGTAACAGGGGAATGGGGTCCAGAGGAGGAGACCAGATAGGGTGGAATAGGGGAGTAAATCTGACAAACTAGATAGCCTTTACCTTCCTTATCTACTCTCATATTCTGTGTTAACAGGGAAGGGACAGGACAGAGTGGGGCTAGCCTGTCTTGCGTTAAAATAATGTATGATTTGATCTTTGTGCTCCTTTCTTGAGGGAGAGAGTCCTGCAGATAGGGATTAAGGTAGGTACATTGCAGCTGATTGACCATCCATGACCTGGAACTAGAACAGACATGACCCTGATCTTACTCCCTGCAGGCCATTCTGAAACCCTTCACTGCATATTACAATGGAGTACCCTTCCGGAGTTGTTTACGGAGTCCCCAGTTTTGGGAAGAAAGCCTAGACTTGACACGTCGTTATACCCCATGCCCCATGCTGAACCCTCTCCGGAAGGGCACTGGATTGTTCTCTGCCCTACAGCATGACTCGAGGTGCTGTAACACAACTGGTACTCCACAGCCAATACGTCATGTGAAAGGTGAGCCCAACCCACCCTTCTACTGGATGACTAGACCTAGGTTTCTTACACATCATTTTATATCAAACTTTCATTTGGTTAATCTTTCTTAGATGCCACCAACCACATCCAGGACCAGGATTCCTTCGACCCACTGGCAGTACTAATACCGTAAGTCTCAATTTATACAGAGAAGTGGACTTGAGCAGCAGAGAACTGTCCAGGGTTGGTGCTGCCCCAGAGAAGGATTTGGCTCCTGGCTTGGGCTGATGCTGGAAGTGTGGGGCTGGTGGGATGCAGCACCAGAGGTCCTAGAGCATTTCTCTATCTGTGCCACACTGGCAATGTGTGCCACTGGCCTCTCCCTGAGTGTTAACCTCTTTTTCAGGCTTGACTGATGAGGGAGAGACATGGGAGCATAGCACCAGCTGTGTGTGTAGCTGTGCCAGGCCTGATCAAACCCTGCTTTGTGACTTGTCACCATCCTTGTGCCAGGCAGATAAACTTGGGTGAAGAGTTCCAGGCGTCATTGCCAGAGCTACAGGACCGATCCCTGGCACAGGCAGACCCTGCCTGGGCACAGCTGGCATGGAAACCATCAGAGGAGCTACAGCAAGACCCTGGAACCCAAAGTAAAGGTGAGAGCCATCTACAGTTGTGAGTGGAGTATTCTGGGTGAAAACAGGGCTGTGAATGTGGAGGGTTACAAGAGTTGGTTCACACTGCTTGTACATAACTAGAAGGTGTGTGTGGTGATAGTATATCTTGTTAAAGTGCTTACTGCCTCGGTGATTTTACAGTGCAGCACAAGCCACAAGCTGATCAGCCACTATCATTATCAGTATTCAGTAGATCAATCTTCCTTCAGCAGCACCTCCCCCTTCATTACCGTTTTACTTTGCCAAACATATGTGTTCCTCCATCTGTATTGGAAGGTTGACACACTATTGGTGTAAATGGAAGAGCTGTTTGGGAGAGGGGGAAACAGCTCTTCCATTTACACCAATAGTGTGTCAACTCTCCCATAGTCTCTGCATTTTCATAGTTTAACCATAGTATTTTTTTTTACATTAAGTGCTGTTTCTTTTTCTCTACTGTTCCTCTGTTGTACCTGAAAGAATGTAGTGAATTTTATAAAAGACATGCTGGCAATTATAAAACCTCAAAGAGAAAGTTTTGTAGGAAAATATTATAGGGTCCAGGTTCACATACAAGTATGTAATCAAACCCAGGCCTCAGAGTTGACCTAGGAGCAAATTAAAGTTAGGCAAAGCCCCCTATTAGTCTGCAGGTAGAAAACAAGTGTTCAGCTATTTTTAAAACACCATACAGGAAAATCTTGATCTTGTCTGTACTCCTAGTGAGGGCCAGGCAGAGCACTGCCTATTTAGAGGTGCCAACAGCATTCTGATGAAACTCCATGCTAATCTACTACTCTTATGTCCTAGTGGAATGTCTGTTGAATATGGCGTGTTCCAGTGCCTTCCCCGGAGGTGGCACCAACCAGGAGCTTGCATTGCACTGTCTGTTCGAGGCCAACGGGGATACACTGGTAATGTCACAATACTCCGGAGAGCCAGGGAGCAATGTTAATGCCACTGCATGAAGGAGAATTTAGACCTTAACCTGCTAATTTTCTTTCCTTTAGTCCCTCCAGACTAATCCAGACACATGGGTTTAAGCACTTCTGCTAGCTGGTAGGACTGTGTAAACCCACACTTCTGGACTAGTCTGGAGGATGCTAAGGAATAGCTGCTTAGCACTCCATAACAGGTGGCATGGCAGGTTGTGCTTCTGGGAGTCAAGGAATCTGTAGATAGAAGATTGGCTGGCTAGGAGGAAGAAAAAAGGATTCTGGGTGCAAGATTTAGAGAGCTTTATGTTAGGTATCATGTGGGATCAGAAGGAGTGCTGCGTACAAGATCTAGGGATCTGAAAATATTGGGCAAGAAAACCTGTAGGCTATGAGAGAGAAGGCTCTGGAATTTGAGAAAGGAGGCAGGGTTTGACAGTATAAGTTCTCCTGGAGCTGTATAATCATTCTAGGGTAGGAGAAGTGATGGGCTGCCTTCATTACTTTGTGAGTCTGACTGAAAACACTCTCCAAGGTTGCACTAGCAGGACTGGAGCAAGTCTCTATATCAGAAGCTGCTAAGTATCTTGGGTTACTAGAGAGCCATCAGTCTGGAGCAGAGGTTCTCAACCCAGTGCTCTAGACACCAAGCCAGTCAGCTTTTCAGGATACCCACAATATACATGAGATAAATTTCCATGTACTACCTCCACTGAATGCAAATTTATCTCATGCATATTCATTGTGGATATCTTGAAAATCAGACTGGCTTGGTGTGTGTCTGTAGGTTTGGGTTGAGAACCCCTGGTCTAGTGACAGAAGCAGCTATAAGTGTTTGATCAAGCCTATCGGTCATACAAGGGAATATGCCTTAGGATAAATCTAGCTCTTACGCCCCTCATGTGTCCTCCTTTCCCTGTCCAGGCTGCATTGGAGCTACTGCTTCTGAAGACACCACGGAGGCCCCTGTCTCACCCCTTAGCAGGTTATCACTATACAGGTAAGGATGGAGCAGGGGTAGCATTAGCAGAAGTGTGTGTGTCTTTGGCATGTCATTAAGGTATTTGCTCTTCCCTGTGGGCTCTATTCCCGTTCTAACCATGGTTTACATTAGACTCTTTTTGTTTTGCTGAACAGTAAATCCACTCCGCCCCTGCCTTGCTGGTTATTCTCTTGTCCTTAAGAAGTACAATGTATTTATCAGACTGCAGTATCTCAGCTGTGTTCTGTGCCAGGGTGGAGCAGCAAGGGGAAAGATTTCCTGTGCTGTTCTGGAAGCCATTCTAAAAGGAGGTGGGCCAGAGACAGACCAGGAGAAAAGCCATGTGTCAGACCGAGGTCCATTAAGCCCAGTGTCTTGCCTGATAGTAGGTATTGCAAGTCACAAATAACTGGCAGATCTCAAAAGGTAGATCTGCTTTTCATAGCTCATTTTGAGGGATGAGCAACAGCTTACCCAAGTCTACCTGGCTAATAACTTGACATTCTCTTTTGAACCCCACATGCTAGTTGACTTGACAAAATCCTTTGGCAACAGATTCTATTTCTTAATCATGAGCTAAGTGAAAAAAAACATTCTCCGATTTATCTTCAGCCTGCTGGGTATTAGTTTTGTGGAGTGTCCTCTTGATTTTGTTTGAAAGATTGAACAACCCTTCCACCTCACTCATCTATATATATAAAAGGCACCACCAACGTTCTATGAAGCCTCCAGCCGGAAGTGTGAAGCGCCAGAGATATCCGGTTTCCCCATGAGTGAAGGAAAACAGCACAGCACGAAATCCCTCTCTCTGTAACAGTGAAGGACTCAGAGGGGGAGGGGAGAGAGATGCCCTCACTCTCTCTGTAACACAAACACAGAACAGCAGGAAACTTAACACTGAAGGACTGGACTCGAAGGGGGGGGGGGGGGAGGGAGAGAGGGCAGAGGGCAGGGACACACACTCCCACATGCACACTCTGAAGAAAACCTTGCTAGCCCCCGTTTCATTTGCATCAGAAACGGGGCTTTTTTACTAGTAATTTTATAAACATACTAGTAAAAAAGCCCCGTTTCTGATGCAAATGAAACGGGGGCTAGCAATGTTTTCTTCTGTGTGCATGTGGGAGTGTGTGTGTCCCTGCCCTCTGGCCTCTCTCCCCTCCCCCCTCTGAGTCCTTCACTGTTACAGAGCCAGCGATTTGATTTCGTGCTCTGCTGTTTTCCTTCACTGACTGTGTTACAGAGAGGGCGGGGCAGACACTCATAGGGAAACCGGATATCTCGCCCCCTTCACACTTCCGGCTGGAGGCTTCATAGAACGTTGGTTTTGCCTTTTATATAGAGAGATTCTTACTGTCAATCTCAGGGTCTGCACTAAAAGCCATATGAGATTTGACAGTAATAATCTAAATAAATATAACAAGAGAGGTGGCTGACATGAGTGGGAAAGCGCGGGATATAAATGTAGTAGTAATAATAATAATGATAGACATTCTGATACATCAGAGTTAAATGAGGAAGCCTTTTTCAGAAGAAAAGGATGTAGAGCAGTGTTCTCAGTGCATCCCTTGGGGACCACATGGCCAGTCAGCATTACAGAATATCCACATTGAATACACAGGAGAGATTTGCATGTGCTGTCTGGACTGTATGTAAATTTCTCATTCATATTTAGTGTGGCTATCCTGAAAATCTGACTTGTCTGTGCAGTCCTCTAACTTAGAACAAGAGCTCACAGTATGAGGCTCCAGGGCAAACATAGAAGGCAAACATAGAAAATAGTTATTTATTTATTTTCATGGAAAGGACAGGGGAGACAAAACTGGTAATGATTGTCCACTGCTTTTTTTGAACTTCAAGAGGATCCCTAATGGCAAAATGGTGAGAGAAGAGCCGAGATATAGGGTCTATGACAGTACACCATGGATGGAACTGGGGCAGAGCAGAGGCAGCCATATTCTAGGAGTGGTAAGAATAGGTTGAGAGGTTGCAGTATTGTCAAAAAAGCCCTCACTTCCTCGAGATGATAGGGACCAAACAAAGGAAGCAAAATCTAGTGGTATTACAAGCCACCGAGCCAGTAGGCTAAAGCTCCAGAAACCAACCCAGTTGGTGGTGACAATATACTGTCCATTGTCTCCTTGGGTACCTAGGAAGTCAGCTTTTTTTAGCTGTTTGCATCTAATAAAGCTTGGTAGGAGGGGGAGGGGTTTCAGTCTAGGAATAAGCATCGGTTCTTAGATGCTCATCTACACAGAATGACAGAGGGGCAGCAGGGTACCAGGTGGTACAGAGCTTTGGATAGACCCCAAATATTCATACCAAGGCAAACCTCACACAGTAGTAGTGATTAAGACCTGAGTATACACATGTGAGCAGGCTGGATAGTTTGGACAAGAGCCACACTAAGGTTGACAGCTGTGGAATTTTAATATAGGACTTTGTAATAAAATATGGAATTGGGGCCTAGGTTTTGAAGCCGAACAGCTTTCCAAGCTGTACCAGCACTGGCAGAGTTTATTTTCTGATTGGGGCTCATGAGATTTGAAGCTGCTAACCATGAACCAGCACCAAGCTGAACAGCCTTAGGTGAATCTCTTCATAAAAGTGGTTAATAGGAGGAAGTGATGTCGCCGAGTGGCATGGTTGCCTGAAAGCGTAGCTCCGAGCGACCCGCGGGGATAAAGCGATAAGCCCGATCTGCAGAGCGGAGTTGTTGGCAATACAGCGCGGAGGTATGTGCTGGGGAGGAGTGGAAATCGGATGCAAGCGGAGACGGAGAAGGTGGCTTTCTCACGTTTTGTTTATCCGGGAGTGAAGGCAGTACGGGGAGAAAACAGTTCACCGACTCCTTCAAGACTTACAGAGGTGGGAGGGTTTGACATTATCCTGGATTGGGAGGATTAACGCAGTTAAAATGGTGGTGCTTCCAAGGATTCTGTACCTCTTCATGGCACTACCGATCTCAATCCCAGATGGCTTTTTGCAAGGCCTTCAGAGAAAAGTTTTCTCATTCATTTGGAAAAAAAGACCCCCGCGGGTAAGAAAAGAAGTCATGTATCAACCTAGAGAGCGGGGAGGGATGGGGGTCCCTTTCTTCGCGTCGTATTTCCAGGCATCTCATCTCAGAATAATAGCAGCATGGTTCACAGATGCGGAGAAACTAGGGCCAAGGATAGAGCAAGGCTGGATGGGACCCTTTCCGCTTAGGGCTATACCTTGGCTGACTAAACAGGAGTTGGAAGAGCTTATTAAGAAATGTCCGCCGTTAATGCGGTGGCCCTTGCTTACCTGGAGCAAAATCAGAGCACAGTTCTTCCCGGGGCGAAGATATTTTCGACATGTTCCTCCGGTTTGCTCCCCAATTTGGGCCAGGCTTGCAAGACACCGCTTACCGCAATTGGGAGGACATGGGATTATGCGAATTAGGACAAATGTGGGAAGAGGGTAAAGCAATATCTTTTGAGGAGTTATGCAGGGAACATGGGTTATCCCCCCTGCAAGCTTTCCAATATTATCAAGTGAGAGATTTTATAAATCGCAGGGCAAAGGGAGAGCTTAGCTTACCTGAAACTAAGTTAGAAAGTGGATTGGTGAGGGGGAGGGGGGAAGGGTAGTATATCGAGACTCTATGGGGCATTACTGTTGTATACCAACCCGATAGAACATTACTTGACTAAATGGGGAGAGGCCTTGGGGGTGACATATACGTTCCCACAGTGGAAACTGGCATTTAGATCTCTGCTTAAAGTTTCGATCTCTAGTGCCATGATTGAGAGTGGACACAAGATACCCTTCTGTTGCCACGCCCTTTTAACCTACGGCTCTCTCTGTGATAATTTCTCACTTCCCCTCTCTTCCTTTCTTCCTCAGCTATTTCTTTCTCCCTCTTGTGACCTTGTATTTTGTACTATTGTTTGCATATTAACTATTGTACGTTACATCGAGCCTGCCCTTGGGTGGGAATACTGTGGGATATAAATGTTATAAATAAATAAATATTGCTGGTACTACGCATCGCATGGTGAAGATGTTTCGGTCAAGGTTGGCTAAATGCTGGTGACAATGCGATGCAATAGGAGATATGTTTCATATCTGGTGGACCTGTAAACATGCTCAGACTTATTGGACAGAGATACTGAAATTTCTAACTGCGGTCACGGGGGTGACTTACCCAATAAAGATAGATACATACATAAGTACATAAGTAATGCCATACTGGGAAAAGACCAAGGGTCCATCGAGCCCAGCATCCTGTCCACGACAGCGGCCAATCCAGGCCAAGGGCACCTGGCAAGCTTCCCAAACGTACAAACATTCTATACATGTTATTCCTGGAATTTTGGATTTTTCCAAGTCAGTTTAGTAGCGGTTTATGGACTTGTCCTTTAGGAAACCGTCCAACCCCTTTTTAAACTCTGCTAAGCTAACCGCCTTCACCACTTTCTCCGGCAACGAATTCCAGAGTTTAATTACACGTTGGGTGAAGAAACATTTTCTCCGATTTGTTTTAAATTTACTACACTGTAGTTTCATCGCATGCCCCCTAGTCCTAGTATTTTTGGAAAGCGTGAACAGACGCTTCACATCCACCTGTTCCACTCATTGTTTGCTACATTTCAAACCTAAGGGAGTCCAGAACCCCATACACCAATTTGCGGGTCAAGTGTTTATGGCAAGCAAGTTGGTACTAGCAGCGGCCTGGAAGCAACCGTCGCTACCTGGCCTCCGTAGAGTCCTGTACAAATTGGACTATATTTGCTTGATGTCAAAACTTACGGCTTTGCGAACTGGTCGTTTGGTGCAGCACCAGAAAATCTGGAATTCTTATGAACAATGATTGTCCTCACAGCCACCTCTGGCTAGCACTATATAACATATTGGGGACAAAAATGTCAGAGGGGGAAGGGGTGAAAAGGATAGATGAGACATGTAGGTATAGAAGTGTTATGGCAGGTTATTGGATAGTATTCTTGGTGTATTAGAAATGTTTTATCTGCTGTGATGTTTATACTTAAAAACAATAAAAGAAATGGTAAAAAAAAAGTGGTTAATAAATCTTACATTCAGTAATTATTATTATTATTTATTGCATTTGTATCCCACATTCCCCCACCTATTTGCAGGCTCAATGTGGCTTACATAGATTTGTTGACATTGTCATATCAGGATATCAGATATAGTTAGTAGTGTGTAGCGATCAAGAAGGGAAGAAGGGAGGAAGTGAATTGGATAGCTGTATAAGGTAAGCTTTCATAGTTGAGAGGGTTGATGAGGTGAGTTAATGAGGTTGTGGGTGCTCATTGTAGGCCTTGTTGAAGAGGAATGTTTTCAGTAATTTTTGAAAGATAGTTGTTTTGTTGATTGCTTTCAAGTCTGTGGGTAGTGCATTCCATAACTGCGTGCTCATGTACAAGAAGGTAGTGGCATGCATCTGTTTGTACTTCAGTCCTTTGCAGCTGGGGTAGTGCAGGTTGAGAAATTTGCGAGATGATCTTGTGGCGTTTCTGGGCGGTAGGTCCACGAGGTTTAACATGTAGATTGGGGCATCTGCAAGAATGATTTTGTGTACAATTGTGCAGATCTTGAATGCAATGCGTTCCTTAAGTGGAAGCCAGTGAAGTTTCTCTCTTAGTGGTTTTGCACTTTCATATTTAGGTTTTCCAAATATGAGTCTGGCGGCTGTATTCTGGGCAGTTTGGAGTTTTTGATTGTCTGTTCTTTGCACCCGGCGTATAGTGCATTGTAGTAATCCAGATGACTTATTACCATTGACTGTACCTGGGTACGGAAGAGGGAAGAAAGGTTTTACTCTTTTAAGTTTCCACATGGTGAAGAACATCTTTTTGGTCATGTTTTTCACGAGGGTGTCGAGAGTGAGGTTTCGATCAATGGTGACTCCAAGAATTTTCAGACTTTGTGAGACCGGAAGGGAACAGTATGGCGTGGTTATGGTGTTGAAGCTTTTTGTGTTATGTTGTGAGGTGAGCACAAGGCATTGTGTTTTTTCTGCGTTAAGTTTTAGTTGGAATGCGTCTGCTCAGGTGTGCATTATTTGGAGGCTTTGGGTGATCACGTTGGTGATTTCATTTAGATCATGTTTGAATGGAATGTAAATTGTGACATCATCTGCATTAATGTAGGGGTTGAGTTTTTGATTGGCTAGTAGCTTGGCTAGAGGTGTCATCATTAGGTTGAATAATGTTGGTGAGAGAGGGGATCCCTGGGGGACTCCACATTCAGGTGTCCATGGTAGTGATCTGTCCTCGTTCATTGTTACTTGGTATGATCTTGTGGTTAGGAATCCTTTGAACCATTTGAGAACAGTGCCTCCTACTCCGAAGTATTCTAGTATTTGTATTAGTATATCATGGTTAACCATGTCAAAGGCACTGGACATGTAGAATTGCAGGAGGAGGATGTTGTTACCAATCGCAATTGCTTGTTTGAATGCGTTCATTGCGGACACTAGTACAGTTTCGGTGCTGTGATTCGTCCGAAATCCTGATTGGGACTCGTGCAAAATTGAGTGTCTATGTAGGTATTCAGTCAATTGTTTCGTCACTATGCCTTCGAGCTTGGTCATGAATGGGATAGATGCTACAGGTCGATAGTTGGTTAGGTCCATTGTGTTTAAGAGTCCATTTTGGAGTCTGTAATTTATGTGGTTCGTGAGGTCTGTTTTGAATTGTTTGGGTGCAGATCTTATTAGACTGTTAGGGCATATGTCTAATTTGCATTGCGATTTGGCATATTTTCCTAACCAGTATGAGATTTCTTTTGGTGAGAGCATGTCAAAGTCGGTCCATGATCGATCTGCTGGGTATTCGCTGGGCTTTGGGTCTAGACATTCAAGGATATTTGTGTAGTCCGTTGTGTTAGTGGGAATCTTGAGTCGGAGATTTGAGATTTTTTCCTTGAAGTATTTTGCAAGGTCGGTTGCTGATGGGGTATCTGCGTTGTTTGAGGTGACTTTGGTAGTACTTAGAAGATTGTTTACAAGTGTGAAGAGTTTGTGTGTATCCTTATAGTTCGGTCCTATTTTGGTTTTGTAATAGTTCCTTTTAGTTTGTCTGATCATGTATTTGTATTTTCTTTGTAATTGTTTCCAATCTCTGTTAGCTTGGTTAGAACACATGGCAGCAGTTTAATCCAGTCAGTCTAGTTTAAGATTCCTCCTCTGGCTTTCTGAAGTCTGATAAGCATACAAATGCCGAACTACAGACCAACTCTAGCTCTCTTCTATCTAGTTTCTCATCCCTTCCTCCAGACACTGCCCTTCCCATGTGTCCAAACTCTGCCACTGATATTGTTTCAGGCCTTCTTTTTCATGCTTAAAAGGTCAATAATGCAAACTCCCAGCTTTAAGGGCTTCCAAACTTTACAAGGAAATTCGTAGCAACACCTAGCCATAGAATTGTTTTCTACCCTGTGAACATCCCAGTAACACAAACTTGCACCCCTTGTATAAGTGTGTTCAGTAGCCCTTTGAAAGTCAGAGAACATAATTCAGGAAATGTGTTTTTTCAAGTGAAATACTTATACACTAAAAATTTAAGAACAAAAGAAAAGCCATGCCGAGTTGGACCAAAGTTCATCAGGCTCAGCATACTGTCTCTGACAGTGGCCAGTCTGGGTCACAAGCAGTAGCCAGATTTCGAGTGGAGAAGTAGTTTGCCGGTCAGCAGAGTTCCAATCCCACTGAGGCTGATTGTAATTTTGAGCAAATAATGTAACTCTCCATTGCCTCAGGTATAAAATTAGATTGTGAACCTTGCAGAGACAGGGAAATACCTAGTGCACTTGAATGTAACTCACTTTGAGCTACAATTAAAAAGGCATAAACTTTAAAATCAAAATAAAAAAAGTATACTCACATAGGCCTCCCTCCTTCCTGCTGGTCATTCTTTATGTACTCAAGCATCCCTCTGGCATTTGTCATCATCAACCTGTTTGGCCACAACACATGCTTATCTCATGTATCTTCCTGGCTCAAAAGTAATTCCTTTCTCTCAACGCCTCCAAATGCAAATCCATCCTCTCTTCCTTCTTCCTGTAACATCTGCCTTCCTGCGCCTTCACTTGACTGTTTCCCACTTCCTTTCAGAGACTCTAAAGATCCTTGGTGTCACCTTTGATCCTTTCCTCCTTTCAGGCCTCAAATTGATTCTGTTCATTGCTCCTCATTCTTCGCCCTTCACCATGTTTGCTTGGTCTGTCCCTTTCTTCCTGCCACTCTACTTCTTAATCTTTTTATCTCTCATCTTGACTACTGCAACTCCCTCTACTCTGGTCTTCCTCTCTGCTCCCTGAAACGCCTTCAACTAGTCCAGTCTACTGCACTCTAACTCCTCTACGATGCTCACAGTTTTTATCATGTCAACCCCCCCCCCCCCCCCCCCCACTTCTATCCAAACTTTCTCTTGTTTACAAATTCATATCTCCCTCTGCCCCAGCCTACTTTAACAACCTTCTTATTCCCTATGCTCCCCTCCATTGTCTCCAGTCTGCAGATAACAACCTCTCCCTCTCAACTTTGCCTCTCTACCTCTCGTGATGCTTTATATATATATTTGCCCTAAATAGTGGAATGTGTTACCAGTGCACATTAAGAATCAGCCCTCACTTTTTGCCTTGAAAACAAGTAGCCAAGTAACACCAATTAAAGAAAAAAAAAAAAAGAGTTCCGGGGTGATTTGGGAAATTACAGTGCCGGGTTAAATAGTGGAAACTATTATAAAGAATAAAATTAAAGAACACATAAACATGGTTTAATGGAACAGAGTCAGCATGGTTTCAGCCAAGGGAAGTCTTGCCTCGCCAATTGGCTTCATTTCTTTGAAGGCGTGAATAAAGATGTGGATAAAGGTGAACCGGTTGATGTAGTGTATCTAGATTTCAGAAAGCTTTTGACAAAAGTCCTTATGAGACTCCTTAGAAAATTAGAGTCATGGGATAGGAGGCAAATGTTCTGTTGTGAATTAGGAATTGGTTATTGAACAGAAACAAGAGGGTAGGGTTAAATTGCCATTTCTCTCAATGGAGGAGGGTGAATAACGGAGTGCCACAGGGGTTTGCACTGGGACCGATGATATTTAATATATTTATAAACGATCTGGAAATCAGAACAAGTGAGGCGATTAAATTTGCAGATGACACAAACTATTCAAGGTTGTTAAAACACATGCAGACTGTGAAAAATTACAGAAAGACCTTAGGAACTGGAAGACTGGGTATCCAAATGGTAGATGAAATTTAATGTGGAGTGGCAGCCTAGTGGTTAGGGTGGTGGACTTTGGTCCTGAGGAACTGAGTTTGATTCCCACTTCAGGCACAGGCAGCTCCTTGTGACTCTGGGCAAGTCACTTAAACCTCCATTGCCCCATGTAAGCTGCATTGAGCCTGCCGTAAGTGGGAAAGCGCGGGGTACAAATGTAACAAAAAAAAATGCAAAGTGATGCACATTGGGAAGAATAATTCAAATCATAGTTTCCTGATGCTAGGGTCCACCTTGGGGATCAACACCCATAGACATGGGGGAGGCCACTGCTTGCCCTGGGATTGGTAACATGGAAAGTTGCTACTGTTTGGGTTTCTGCCAGGTACTTGTGACCTGGCTTGGCCACTGTTTGGAAAACAGGATACTGGGCTAGATGGACCATTGGTCTGACCCAGTATGGCTACTCTTATGTTTAAATTCTTGTTTTTCTCTTTTGTGCTGTCATTGTTTTCTGTTCTATTTTGTACACTGCTTAGATGCCTATGTGCAGGCCTTTGGCAGTATATCAAATGTATGCAAGAAATAAATAAATTAATTATAAACAAAGCAAAGTGAGACATGTTGGTATAACCTCAACTCATTCTCAATTAATTCTGACTTCAGCTTCCAATGGGAGCTGGTGGATGAAATCACCCTTGGCCAAAGAATTTTAACCACTGCCAGGGTCCAGGGAGTTTGTATGGGAGTTTTTTTTTTTTTAAATAATTCTTCGCTTGTTGAGAGTATGTGACGGGAATTGTATTGCTCTCTTTTCACAGGCAGTGATCTCTGGCTACCCCAGGAGCATCATCTCTTTAACAAGGCTTTCTCCATGTACAAGAAAGACTTCTACAAGATCCAGCAGATGGTGAGAGAGCAGAGACATCCTTAATACTGTGGGGACTGATGCAGGAGTGCTGCCCGTAATGGGAGGGAAGCAACTCTCACCAGCTCCTTCCAGAAAGCAGTATTATAGGGAATGTTACAAGTGGGGGTGCAGGTCCAGCCTATCCTAGCAGGAGGTAATGGTGGAGTACTACCAGTTGTGGGCAGAAGGGAATGCACAGCTCCTGCAGTCCCAGTCTCCTCACAGCATCTCCTACTGGAAGAACCATGCAAGGACTGGCTGTGCAGAAGCTGCTATCTGTGCCTCCCCCGTGCATTGTTATTAATGTTACAGTTCTTTGCTTCTGTTTCAGGTACAGACTAAGAAACTGCAACAATGTGTGGAGTATTATTATCTCTACAAGAAAGGGCTGAAATTTGACAAGAAATACAATGGCTGGTACAAAGAAAGGCTTAGTCAGGATAAGGTGAGTAATGGGATACTTAAATAGGGCTCTTCCATATCATCAAGCTGATCAATCCATAGACTGGTGGGTTGTGTCCATCTACCAGCAGGTGGAGATAGAGAGCAAACTTTTGCCTCCCTATATGTGGTCATGTGCTGCCGGAAACTCCTCAGTATGTTCTCTATCTCAGCAGGTGGTGGTCACACACAGCAGCAGCTCTGGCTAGGCCTCCAAGCCTAATCCTTAGGTTTTGTTGAGGCCTGGGGTTGAGGGCTCTTTTGAGCAAGTGCAAACCTGGTGGTGCCAGGTCCCTCCTTTTCTCCCCCCTCCCGCTGGCTCCGTTTAAAAAAAAAAATATATATATATATATATTTTTAAACGTCTTTAAAGGCGTTTAATTCGACGTTTCTTTAAACGTTCATTGCAGCTACTCACTGGGACACCAGTTCGTTACAGCTCGGAGCGGCAAGCAGGTAATTTTACCTTTTTATAGCGGGCAGGGGGTTCCCCGATTCTTCTCCTCGTGGCAATGGCGTCGGAGGGCGAGGGCGCAAAGGGTCGCTCCCCGGATCGCTGGAGCGCTTCTAGAGGGGATGCGGGGGTTTTACAACCTGATTCGCCCTTGATGGGTGATAGTTTAGTGACCGATGACTGTCCCGGTCGTTCCTCCGGCGTGGCGGTTTTTTCCCGCCATAAACGCCCATCCCCCGCTCCTCGCCTCCGCCATCTTGGCCGGCCACGCGGCTTCGGACGGCTTCTTCGGGGCCGCCCTTGAGATTGGAGACATTAATGCCATGAACGCCCTTAATTTGGGCGACGGCACAAAAGCGGCTAAAGTTAAGCGCCGTTCTTCCCGCGCGGCTCCTTCACGGAGTTTCGCGCCGGACGCCATTTTGGATGCGCAGCATGTCTCTCCCCCGCTATTGCGAGCGCCGGTTGAGAGTGCGTCTAGGGCTGTCGCCCAGGCTGCGGAAGTGCACAGTCTGGGGGGTTTCTCCCCCGAGTTTGTTTTGCTGCTGCATCAGGCCTTTCCTCATGCAAACGCTGCCCCTGCTCCGTCTTCTGATAAAGAGGTTGAGGTTCCCAGAGGTAAACGCCCTCGGGTTGATTTCCAGGCCTTGGAGGACTTTTGTCTCCTCCGATGTAGATGAGGGCAGCGTGTCTGAGGTCTCCCAACGATCCTTTGCGGATTCCTTGGAGGAGATAGATCCCCGCTCGGATGGAGCGGATGACCCCTCTGCAGCGCGCTTTTTAGCCCAGAGGATTGCCCACCTGTTGTTACAGGCCATGGACACTTTGAAGATTTCCTCTCCGGAGGACGTCTCTCCCTCAGCCCCTGTTGGCTCTGCCATTATGCTGGGGACGAAGCGCCCGCCTAGAACCTTCCACGTGCATGATGCCATGCACACCTTAATTGCGGCTCAATGGGATGTCCCGGAAACGAGCCTTAAAGGTGGCTAGGGCTATGTCCCGCCTCTATCCTTTGGCTGTGAGTGAACGTGAGGCCTATCTGTGGCCTACCGTGGATTCTTTAAATCACTAAGGTGACTAAGAAAACGGCGTTGCCGTTGGAAGGTGGCACGGCCCTAAAGGACGCCCAAGACAGAAGATTGGAGGCGGCCTTAAGGTCGTCCTTTGAGGCAGCTGCTTTAAGTTTGCAGGCCTCAGTTTGCGGCTCCTATGTGCCAGGGCGTGCCGGACTATGGTGCAGCGGGCTTCCCCCTCGGATCATTCCTTGAGGGCTGATTGGCCGGCCCTGGAATCGGGCTTAGCCTATTTGGCAGACTTGCTGTATGATGTCTGGAGAGCCTCAGCTAAAGGCATGGCTCAGACAGTCTCTGCGCGGCGGTGGCTTTGGCTGAAACATTGGTCTGCTGACCACGCCTCTAAATCCCGCCTGGCTAGATTGCCTTTTAAAGGCAAGCTGCTCTTTGGGGTCGAGTTGGACAAATCGTGACCGATCTCGGCACGTCTAAGGGCAAGAAATTACCAGAGGTCAGGGCTCGGGTTAGTACTCGTCCCGATACCTCCAGAGGACGGTTGCAGGAAGCCCATCGGTACCGCCCGGGCAAGTCGGGTTCCTCTGCCCCCTCTTCCTTCAAGAGGAATTTCTCCCCCAAGCAGCATTCCTTTCGCAGAGACCGCCGTCCCGGAGGTGCTCCCTCCGGTCCTCCCCAGGGTCTCGTACCCAATGACGGGGCCTTGGTCCACGCCCCAGTGCAGATTGGAGGACGGCTGTCCTCGTTTCTGGGCGAGTGGACCACTATAACTTAGACGCGTGGGTGCTGGAAGTCATCAGAGACGGCTACAAGCTAGAGTTCTGCCAACCCTTAAGAGACGGGTTTGTACTCTCTCCCTGCAAGTCTCCGGTCAAGCTGTGGTAGTGCAGCAGACCTTGGACAACCTGATCCGCCTGGGGCGGTCGTTCCGGTGCCAAAAATTCAGATTGGCAAGGGACGTTATGCCATTTACTTTGTGGTTCCAAAGAAAGGAGGTTCTGTCCGGCCTATCCTCGACCTCAAAGGGGTCCAATCGGCCTGAAAGTGAGGCACTTTCGCATGGAGACTCTCCGCTCTGTTATAGCGTGCAGTGAAGGCAGGGGAGTACCTGGCATCCTTGGACATCAAGGAAGCGTACTTGCATATTCCCATCTGGCCTCCTCATCAACGCTTTCTGCGTTTTGCAGATCCTGGGCCGACACTTCCAGTTCAGAGCCCTCCCGTCGGGTTGGCTACTGCTCCGCAGACCTTCTCCAAAGTAATGGTGGTCATCGCGGCCTTCCTGAGGAAGGAGGAGTACAAGTCCATCCTTATCTGGACGACTGTTTGATCCGAGCCCCCTCTTATGCAGAGTGTGGCAAAGCTGTGAACCGGGTGGTTGCTCTTTTGAGCTCCCTGGGGTGGATCATCAACTGGGAGAAAAGCCAGCTGCGCCCAACTCAGTCCCTGGAGTATCTGGGAGTTCGATTCGACACCCAAGTGGGCAGAGTGTTCCTGCCAGACAATCGGATTGTCAAGCTTCAGGCTCAGGTGGACCAGTTCCTAGTAGCCTCTCCTCTTCGGGCTTGGGACTATGTGCAGCTGTTGGGCTCTATGACGGCCACGATGGAAGTAGTGCCCTGGGCCAGGGCTCATATGAGACCACTACAACACTCTGTGCTGCAGCGCTGGACTCCGATGTCGGAGGATTATGCTGTGCGCCTTCCATTGGACCCAGCAGTGCGCAAGGCGCTGAGCTGGTGGACGCAGACGGACAAGTTGTCTGCAGGAATGCCTCTGGTGACCTCGGAGTGGATTGTCGTCACGACGGACGCCTCTTTGTCGGGCTGGGGAGCCCACTGCTTGGGAAGGACAGCGCAGGGGCTCTGGTCTCCTGCAGAGGCAAAGTGGTCTATCAACCTCCTGGAACTCAGAGCCATTCGGTTGGCGCTTTTGGAGTTCATCCCGGTACTGGCGTTGAAGCCAGTACGGGTCCTGTCGGACAATGCCACGGCTGTGGCCTATGTCAACCGCCAGGGAGGTACCAAGAGCGCCCCTCTAGCCAAGGAGGCCATGAATTTATGCCAGTGGGCGGAAGCGAACCTGGAACAGCTGTCAGCGGCCCACATTGCCGGAGTCATGAATGTCAAGGCGGACTTTCTCAGTCGCCATACCTTGGAGCCCGGAGAGTGGCAGCTATCTGCTCAGGCGTTCTTGGACATCACGAAGCACTGGGGCCAGCCGAGCCTAGATCTGATGGCGTCATCGGCCAATTGCCAAGTGCCGCGCTTTTTCAGCAGAGGACGGGACCCTCGATCCCTGGGAGTAGATGCTCTTCTCCAACAGTGGCCGACACAAGAGCTTCTCTATGTGTTCCCCGCCCTGGCCCATGTTGGGCAGGGTGCTAGACCGGGTGGCAAAGCATCCAGGCCGGATAATCCTGGTGGGTCCGGATTGGCCCAGACATCCCTGGTATGCGGACTTGATCAGGCTCTCAGTCGACGATCCTCTGCGGCTGCCAGTGGAGCAGGGCCTGTTACATCAGGGTCCCGTGGTGATGGAGGATCCCTCCCCCTTTGGTCTTACGGCCTGGCTATTGAGCGGCAGCGTCTGAGAAAGAAGGGCTTCTCAGACAAGGTCATCACCACTATGCTGAGAGCGAGGAAGCGCTCTACTTCTACGGCTTACGCCAGGGTTTGGCGTACCTTTGCAGCGTGGTGTGAAGCGGGCTCACTTTCTCCCTTCACTGCTCCAATTTCTTCAGTGTTGGCGTTCCTGCAAGAAGGTCTGGAGAAAGGCCTGTCGCTCAGTTCCCTTAAAGTCCAGGTAGCGGCTCTGGCTTGCTTCAGGGGCCGCCTGAAGGGTGCTTCCCTGGCTTCGCAGCCAGATGTGGTGCGCTTTCTCAAGGGAGTTAATCACCTGCGCCCTCCTCTGCACTCAGTGGTGCTTGCGTGGAATCTCAACCTGGTGCTAAGAGCCTTGCAGAAGCCGCCTTTTGAACCCTTGTCGAGGGCATCTCTGAAAGACCTGACGTTGAAAGCAGTCTTTTTGGTGGCTATCACTTCAGCCAGAAGAGTTTCCGAGCTCCAGGCGCTGTCATGTCGAGAGCCTTTTTTGCAGTTCACTGAGACAGGAGTGACTATTCGCACAGTGCCTTCCTTCCTGCCCAAGATTGTTTCTCGCTTCCATGTGAATCAGCAGCTCTGTCTCCCTTCCTTTCGTAGGGAGGACTACCCAGAGGAATTCTCTGCTCTCAAATATCTGGATGTGAGACGAGTGATCATCAGATACTTGGAAGTGACCAATGATTTCCGGAAATCGGATCATCTGTTTGTCCTGTTTGCAGGTCCTCGTAAGGGTCTGCAGGCTGCTAAGCCTACAGTGGCAAGATGGGTCAAGGAAGCCATTGCAGCGGCTTATGTGGCCGCGGGGAAGGTGCCGCCTATCCAGCTGAAGGCTCACTCCACTAGAGCTCAGGCGGCCTCGATGGCAGAGGCCGGGTCCGTCTCCTTGGCAGAGATATGCAAGGCGGCAACTTGGGCATCGGCCCATACATTCTCCAAGCATTACCGCTTGACTGTGGCTGCTCGGGCGGAGGCCCGGTTTGGAGCTTCAGTGTTGAGGTCAGGGATTTCAATGTCCCGCCCTGGGTGAGTACTGCTTCGGTACATCCCACCAGTCTATGGATTGATCAGCATGATGATATGGAAGGTAAAATTATGTATCATACCTGATAATTTTCTTTCCATTAATCATAGCTGATCAATCCATAGCCCCTCCCAGATATCTGTACTGTTTATATTCTGGTTGAATTTTAGGTTCAAGTTTAGTCTTCAGTTACTTCAGGAGGACTTCGTGTTCAAGTTTTTCACTTGGATTCTTCAAGAGTTGAGACGAGTTTGTGTTACAGTGAGCTGCTGCATTCCTCTCCCCTCCGTTTTACGGGGCTGGATTGAGACTTAAATTCTGCCGGCACTCCCTCCCGCTTCGTGCGGCTGTAGGGCAGCTTTGTACCCCTCCCCTTCGGCGGTGTTAGGGTCAGTCAGCTCCTCCCGCGGTTGGATAAGCCAGATCCCCCCGCATCGGCGGGGTGGTGTCCCTCCCCCGCTCCGCGGGGATGAGCTGGACGGATTCCCCTCCCCCACTTGTGTGGGGATGAGCTGGGTTAATTCCCCTCCCCCGTTTCGGCGGTGGTGAGCTGGGCAGAGTGTCCCTTTGTGGGTGTAATTCTCTAAGTGCTGAGTCCTGCGGATGGAGCTTTGATATCGAACATACTGAGGAGTTTCCGGCAGCACATGACCACATATAGGGAGGCAAAAGTTGCTCTCTATCTCCACCTGCTGGTAGATGGACACAACCCACCAGTCTATGGATTGATCAGCTATGATTAATGGAAAGAAAATTATCAGGTATGATACATAATTTTACCTTTCTTGCCGTGTACTGCATTTCCTTACGCTTGTGTCCTTTGGCTCTAGAAGCTCCTCTGCTCACAACCATCAGACTCTCGGCTTGGAGAACGACTCGGTGCAGCATGTACCTCCCCAGTCTCCAGGAGCTTTCCTTGCAAGCAGTGTGGCAAGTAAGTGCAGCTGTGGCCCCTGTACCTTGATCCTTCCCAACTAAGCCCCCACCTGTGACTCATCACAATAAAGTGACTACCCACTCATGATTAAGGCTAGAGCAGGGGTGGGCAACCTCAGTCCTCAAGCCAGTCTGTTTTCCTGGATTTCCCCAATGAATATGCATGACATCTGTTTGCACACAATGGAGGGAGTACATGCAAATAGCTCTCTTGCATATTCATTGAGGAAATCCTAAAAACCTGACTGGGGTGCTGCCCTTGAGGACTGAGGTTGCCCACCTCTGGGCTAGAGCCTTCCCTTCACTGTTATCTGCTGCTGTGCCCCTTCCCCCCTTTTTTTTTTGCTTGCTTTCTTGAAACACAAGTTGTGAAGTGGCTTCAGTGACCAAGACGGTGTTTCCCAAGTCGGGCCTGAAGTACCCCCTTGCCAGTCAGGTTTTCAGGATGTCCACAATAAATATGCATGAAATTGTGCTTGAAAGATTTGCATATAATGGAGGCAGTGAATTCATTGTGGATATCTTGAAAACTCGACAAGACCAGCTTGAGAAACACTGCTGTAAGCAAGTCATATGCATGTATCTGTGTTCTACACTAGTACAGGGGTTCTCAACCCAGTCTTTGCGATATCCACAGCGAATACGCATGAGAGATTTGCATGCAGTGGCTCTACTGTATGCAAATCTCATGCATATTCATTGTGGATATCCTGAACACCCCTGACTGGCTTGAGAATCCCTGCTAAGATGCACTCAGTGTTTTTTCAAAAAACTTTTTCAGAGTCTTTTACAAGATCAAAAGCCGAAATGCCCACATGAAGATCCATCGACCTCATGAAATCATGGTACCATCAGCACCTTCCTTACCACCACCCATTCTGTTTTCATCCTATACCTTGGAGCATGCACTGGAAAAGCCACACACTGCTGTGTACAGCACCTGGAGCAGCAGAGAGGAGGAACCCCAACAGTATGACCCCATTGCAGATGCCTTATCATGCCCGGGTTTGGTTCCCCTTTACATGGACTACAGTAAAGACAAATTCTTTGTGTAAGTTTTAGGAGTCATGGCAGGGTCATGAGCAGACTCTACCCTGTGCTCTGCATTCTTTTTTTTTTTTTTAATTTTATTATTTTTTTGGAGAAAGTACTTCTCAAACCTGGCCTGGTGACTATATAGCTAGCCAAGTTTACAGGATACCTAATGAATATGCATGAGACCTACTCTATGCAGAATTCGCATGCATGTTGACAGCGGATATCCTGAACACCTTACTGGCTGTGGGAAATCTCATGTATGATCCATCTTCATTCTCCTGGCTGGGCAGAGGATCTGATGAAACTCTGTTACTTCCTTGTATCCTATTCTTGAATATATATTATATTGTATTTTTATAAATTGTGTTCTGTTAAAGATTTGCATGAGAGCTGGCTCTGATTCAATAGTGGATCCTGAAAGAAATAAATATTATTTTCCAGAGTCTGGAATCTGTAACAGTTTAAGCATAGGCTAGTAGCCTCATGGTTTCTTCATATTTGATCCTCACTTTGAAAGTTTTAGTAAGCAACAGCTATATACAGTTTCTGATCTTATGATATAGAAAGAACAGCATGGTTGTGCAGACAATCTTTAATCTGCCATGAAGATGGGTGCTTGTAGGATAAATTAGGAGTAATACAGGACATACTTAAAGGCTCAGATACCACTAGGAAACATGCAGTCAGACTACAGTACAGCTTCCTGCAGACAGTCAGCTTTTCAGGCCCTAATAGATATGCATGAGGTAGATTTGCATACAGAGGTGACCAAGTATATGCAAATATATCTTGTGGCTACCTGAAAACATGGTTGCCTAGGAGTGTGGGAAGCTGTGGACTATAACTAAGAGCTGTGGGCATGCACTCAGGTTCATCCATCATCACCATGATCATAACTAGGAGCTGACCCTTCTTCTCCCCCCCCCCCACCCCCCCCCCCCCCTTTTCTAGAGCAGCTAGTGCTTTTCTACAGTAACTCAGTTTTTGGCCACCTGTCTCCCCGCCAGGCTGCTATGCAGATACAGGAGAGGGAGATGAGGTACTTAGTCTCAATAGCCTCCTGAGACCAGGGCTCAAGTAGCAGCATTGACTTGGTTCTCGCAGGCTGGGTGCTACACGTCGATGTTTATGTCAGATCCCAGGCCCTGTTTCTGCAGCAGTTCTTCCTGTTTCATCTTGGGTTTCTCAGTGCGTGTGTGCCACACCAAGACCTGAAACAGATACAACACTAATGGAATCATGGTTCAGCATTGAGGAAAGCGTAATGTCAAAAAAAGTATGGAAGGGTTGCTCAGCACAGGCACAACTTGGTACAACCTTATGTATGAACCGGAGGAGGTTTCGCTCACCTTAGTGCAGTTGTCTGCTTTCGGTTCCAGTTCTTCAATAGACACTAGGGACTGTAGCAAGCTGCTCTCCAGATAACCACGCTCTACCAGCAGATCAAACTTTGCTTCTCGATTTGCCAGAAGCAGCTGCAGGGCCACTGCAAAGCCAGCCATGTCCATAGGGAAGGGCCGGTTTGGTTTCCAAGCTGTGTAAAATCCAACCACCTTACCCTTCTCCACCAAGGGGCGCTCAAAACGCAGGCCACCCACTAGTCCTACAGGCCAAACGGAGACCCGCTGGGTGAATCGCATCTACAGGAAAAAGCAAAAGAAAAGAGGTACTTTTATGGTTACATGCATGTGGTGTAGCCATGAGTGAGTTAAGCCCACACAGCAGCAATGTGGCTCACATGGATTCCCCAAGCCCTGCCAGCTGAATACTCCTGGTACATCTCTCTCTAAGAGATTAGGGAGTTACTTAACTCTATTCCCCTGACCCCCCCCCCCCCCCTAGTATCTTTAAATGGTTTTTAAGGGTCTCCGAGGACAAGCAGGGCTGCTTGTTCTCACGACTGGGTTGACATCCACGGCAGCCCCTCGAAACCGGAAGAAAAATCCTCGCGGGAGGTCCCGCATGCGGGGTACGCCCACCGCGCATGCGCGGCCGTCTTCCCGCCTGTGCGCGACCGCTCCCGCTGTTTTTCGATTTCCGCGCTGGAGAGAGACACAGTTTCATCCCTCTCCGTGTCAGCCTCAGAAAACCGTTTTGCGGCCCTAGTCCGCGAAGCGAATGCTACATACCTGTAGACGGTATTCTCCGAGGACAGCAGGCTGATTGTTCTCACTGATGGGTTGCCGTCCTCGGCAGCCCTCTCCATCGGAAAGTTTACTAGCAAAGGCCTTTGCTAGTCCTTGCGCGCCCATGCGCACCGCGCATGCGCGGCCGTCTTCCCGCCCGAAACCGGCTCGAGCCGGCCAGTCCAGTATGTAGCAAGACAATACACTTCAAGGGAAGACTCAACTCCAAAGGGGAGGCGGGCGGGTTTGTGAGAACAATCAGCCTGCTGTCCTCGGAGAATACCTTCTACAGGTATGTAGCATTCGCTTTCTCCGAGGACAAGCAGGCTGCTTGTTCTCACTGATGGGTATCCCTAGCCCCCAGGCTCACTCAAAACAACAACCATGGTCAATTGGGCCTCGCAACGGCGATGACATACTGAGATTGACCTAAAAAATTTACCAACTAACTGCGAGTGCAGCCTGGAACAGAACAAACAGGGCCCTCGGGGGGTGGAGTTGGGATCCTAAAGCCCAAACAGGTTCTGAGAACTGACTGCCCGAACCGCTGTCGCGTCGGGTATCCTGCTGCAGGCAGTAATGAGATGTGAATGTGTGGACAGATGACACGTCCGCAGCTTTGCAAATTCTTCAATGAGGCTGACTTCAAGTGGGCTACCGACGCAGGCCATGGCTCTAACATTATGAGCCGTGACATGACCCTCAAGAGCCAGCCCCGCCTGGGCGTAAGTGAAGGAAATGCAATCTGCTAGCCAATTGGATATGGTGCGTTTCCCTACATCCACTCCCCTCCTATTGGGGTCAAAAGAAACAAACAATTGGGCGGACTGTCTGGTGGGCTGTGTCCGCTCCAGGTAGAAGGCCAATGCTCTCTTGCAGTCCAATGTGTGCAGCTGACGTTCAGCAGGGCAGGAATGAGGACGGGGAAAAAATGTTGGCAAGACAATTGACTGGTTCAGATGGAACTCCGACACAACCTTCGGCAGGAACTTAGGGTGAGTGCGGAGGACTACTCTGTTATGATGAAATTTGGTGTACGGGGCCTGGGCTACCAGGGCCTGAAGCTCACTGACTCTACGAGCTGAAGTACTGCCACCAAGAAAATGACCTTCCAGGTCAAGTACTTCAGATGGCAGGAATTCAGTAGGCTCAAAAGGAGGTTTCATCAGCTGGGTGAGAAACGACATTGAGATCCCATGACACTGTAGGAGGCTTGACAGGGGTCTTTGACAAAAGCAAACCTCTCATGAGCGAACAACTAAAGGCTGTCCTGAGATCGGCTTACCTTCCACACTGCAATGGTATGCACTGATTGCACTAAGGTGAACCTTACAGAGTTGGTCTTGAGACCAGACTCAGACAAGTGCAGAAGGTATTCAAGCAGGGTCTGTGTAGGACAAGAGCGAGGATCTAGGGCCTTGCTGTCACACCAACGCAAACCTCCTCCAATGGAAGAAGTAACTTCTCTTAGTGGAGTCTTTCCTGGAAGCAAGCAAGATGCGGAGACACCCTCTGACAGACCCAAAGAGGCAAAGTCTAACGCCCTCAACATCCAGGCCGTGAGAGCCAGAGACTGGAGGTTGGGATGCAGAAGCGCCCCTCGTCCTGTGTGATGAGGGTCGAAAACACTCCAATCTCCACGGTTCTTCGGAGGATAACTCCAGAAGAAGGGGGAAACCAGATCTGACCGCGGCCAAAAAGGAGCAATCAGAATCATGGTGCCTCGGTCTTGCTTGAGTTTCAACAAAGTCCTCCCCACCAGAGGGATGGGAGGATAAGCATACAGCATGCCCTCCCCCCAATCCAGGAGGAAGGCATCCGATGCTAGTCTGCCGGGGGCCTGAAGCCTGGAACAGAACTGAGGGACTTTGTGGTTCACTCGAGATGCGAAGAGATCCACCAAGGGGGTGCCCCCACGCTTGGAAAGATCTGGCGCACCACTCTGTAGTTGAGCGAACCACGTCGTGATGTTGCATAATCCGGCTCAGTCTGATCTGCCAGACGTTTTTTACGGCCTGCCAGATATGTGGCTTGGAGCACCATGACCGAGTACGGGGGGCCAGAGCCACATGCTGACGGGCTTCCTGACACGGGGCGAGATCCGGTGCCCCCCTGCGGTGTGACAATAGTACCTGGGCAACCCTGGTTGGTCTGTCTGAATTGGATAATTTGGTGGGGACAGCCGATCGGTCGGAAAGCCTTCAGAGCGTTCATGATCGCTCGCAACTCCAGAGATTGATCTGTAGATCGTGGTTCTTGAGGGACCAACTTCCTTGGTGTGAAGCCCATCGACATGGAGGCTCCCAGCCCAGGAGAGACGCATCCGGTGGTACAGCACTTTTGTGGCTGAGGATTTGAAGGGCCGTCCAGAGTCAAATTGGATCAAATTGGGTTCCACCAATACAGGTATTTGAGAAACTCGTGGACAAGTGGATCACGTCCTCTAGACCCCCAGCGCCTGATACCACTGGGAGGCTAGGGTCCATTGAGCAGATCTCATGTGTAGGCGGGGTATGGGAGTCACATGAACTGTGGAGGCCATGTGGCCCAGCAATCTCAACATCTGCTGAGCTGTGATCTGCTGGGACGCACGCACCCCGCGAGACGAGGGACAACAAGTTGTTGGCTCTCGCCTCTGGAAGATAGGCGCGAGCTGTCCCGAGAATCCAGCAGGGCTCCTATGAATTCGAGTTTCTGCACTGGGAGAAGATGGGACTTTGGGTAATTTATCAACAAACCCCAGTAGCTCCAGGAGGCGAATAGTCATCTGCATGGACTGCAGGTCTCCTGCCTCGGATGTGTTCTTCACCAGCCAATCGTCGAGATATGGGAACACGTGCACCCCCAGCCTGCGAAGTGCTGCTGCTACCACAGCTAGGCACTTTGTGAACACCCTGGGCGCAGAGGCGAGCCCAAAGGGTAGCACACAGTACTGGAAGTGGCGTGTGCCCAACTGAAATCGCAGATACTGTCTGTGAGCTGGCAGTAATCGGGATGTGTGTGTAGGCAGCCTTCAAGTCCAGAGAGCATAGCCAATCGTTTGCTGAAGTCATGGGGAGAAGGGTGCCCAGGGAAAGCATCCTGAACTTTTCTTTTACGAGATATTTGTTCAGGGCCCTTAGTCTAGGATGGGACGCATCCCCCTGTTTTCTTTTCCACAAGGAAGTACCTGGAATAGAATCCCAGCCCTTCTTGCCCGGATGGCACTGGCTCGACCGCATGGCGCTGAGAAGGGCGAGAGTTCCTCTGCAAGTACCTGCTTGTGCTGGAAGCTGTAAGACTGAGCTCCCGGTGGACAATTTGGAGGTTTTTGAGGCCAAATTGAGGGTGTATCCCTGCCGGACTATTGTGAGAACCCACTGATCGGAGTTTATGAGAGGCCACCTTTGGTGAAAAGCTTTCAACCTCCCCCCGACCGGCAGGTTCGCCCGGCACTGACACTTGGATGTCGGCTATGCTCTGCTGGAGCCAGTCAAAAGCTCGCCCCTTGCTTTTGCTGGGGAGCCGCGGGGCCTTGCTGAGGCGCACGCTGCTGACGAGAGCGAGCGCGCTGGGGCTTAGCCTGGGCCGCAGGCTGTCGGGAAGGAGGATTGTACCTACGCTTACCAGAAGCATAGGGACCAGTCTTCCTTCCCCCGAAAAATCGTCTACCTGTAGAGGTAAGGCTGAA
Source organism: Microcaecilia unicolor (assembly GCF_901765095.1). NCBI lineage: Eukaryota > Metazoa > Chordata > Amphibia > Gymnophiona > Siphonopidae > Microcaecilia > Microcaecilia unicolor. The sequence continues at coordinate 110,679,368 of NC_044041.1, forward strand.
GGCTGCCGGCGGGAGAACTTGTCGAATGCGGTGTCCGCGCTGGTGGAGAGACTCTACCACCTGCTCGACTTTTTCTCCAAAAATGTTGTCCGCACGGCAAGGCGAGTCCGCAAATCCGCTGCTGGAGTCTATTCTCCAGTCGGCGGCACGCAGCCATGATAGCCTGCGCATCACCACACCTGAGCAGCGGCCCTGGACGCAACATCAAAAGTGTCAAACTCCTCTGGCCAGGATTTTCTGCACGCCTTCAGCTGCCTGACCACCTCCTGAAAAGGCTTGGCTTGCTCAGGGGGGAAGAGCATCACCAAGCCCGCCACTGCCGCACATTGTTCCGCATGTGTATGCTCGTGTAGAGCTGGTAAGACTGGATCTTGGCCACGAGCATAGAAGAATGGTAGGCCTTCCTCCCAAAGGAGTCTAAGGTTCGAGGGTCTTTGCCCGGCGAAGCATGCTCCCTAGAACTCTTAGCCTTCTTTAGGGCCAGATCCACAACTCCAGAGTCATGAGGCAACTGAGTGCGCATCAGCTCTGGGTCCCCATGGATCCGGTACTGGGACTCAATCTTCTTGGGAATGTTGGGATTACTTAGTGGCTTGGCCAGTTCGCAAGCAATGTCTTTTTAGGACATGGTGCAAGGGAACAGTGGACGCTTCCTTAGTGGAGAAGGATAGTCCAGGAGCTCAAACATTTCAGCCCTGGGCTCGTCCTCCACAACCGACCGGGAAGGGGATGGCCGTAGACATCTCCCGGAGCAAAGGAAGCAAAAGACAGACTCTCGGGAGGAGAAAGCTGTCTCTCAGGAGAGGGAGTGGGATCAGAAGGAAGAACCTCAGACTCCTCGTCAGAGAAATATCTGGGGTCCTCCTCTTCCTCGCCACGAGGCCTCACCCTCGGTGTCAGACACAAGTCATTAACCTGCGTCTGCAACCTCGCCCTACTCGACTCGGTGGAACCCCCGTCCACGGTGGGGGCGTCGAGAGGTAGACTCCCTCGCCCGCATCGGCGAAGCTCCCTCCGCCGACGTAGTCGGGAGCCTTCCTGGGAGGTGGCCGCTGTCGCAACCGCACGCGGTACCGACGTCGGGGACCTCAACCTGGGCGATGGGCCAGCCGGCGCCACGCTCGACGGTACCGGAGGCGCAAGCACCGCCGGTACCGGAGGGGTAGGGCGCAACAGCTCTCCCAGAATTTCTGGGAGAACGGCCCGTAGGCTCTCGTTTAGAGCGGCTGCAGAGAAAGGCTGAGAGGTCGATGCAGGCGTCGACGTCAGAACCTGTTCCGGGCGAGAGGCTGTTCCGGGCTGTCCAGAGTGGAGCGCATCGACACCTCCTGAACAGAGGGTGAGCGGTCCTCTCGGTGCCGATGCCTGATTGGTGCCGACAGGGGGAGGAGACCGGTGTCGATGCGTCTTCGACTTCGTCCGAAGCATTTCACCCGGAGCTCCCCGCACCGACGAGGAGGACGTAGAATCCATCCGTCGCTTCCTCGGGGCCGAGACCGAAGAGGGTCGATCCCTGGGGGGCTGTACCGCAGGAGCCCTCAGGGTAGGAGGAGACCCACCCGAAGGCTCACCGCCACCAGCAGGGGAATGGACAGCCTCAACCTGCACTCCTGACATGCACCTCCGTCCGGCGACATCAGCAGACGAAGTCTCGGTACCACCGACGGCGATGCAGTCCGCCCGATGCCTCGGCGCCGATGCAGAGGTCCGATGCCTCGATGCAGTCGATGGAGCGGCAGCCAGAAGATGGTCCGGTACGCTGACGACGTCGATGCACTCGATGCCATCCGTTGCCGAGTGCCGACGAAGAGCCCGAGAACAAAACGTTTCCACTGTGGCTAATCTCGCTACCTGAGTCCGCCTTTGTAACAGGGAACACAGACCTGCAGTTCTGAGGGCGTGCTGGCCCCTAGATACTGAAGACACGCAGATGCCTATCAGTGAGCGAGATTACCCGGGCGCACTGGGTGCACTTCTTAGAAAGCCGCTGGAAGGCTTCGATGTCATGGCGGAAAAATCACGCCGGCGAAAATCAAAAGCCGAAATGGCGAAAATTGAAGCACCAAAATTAGAGGGAGAAAAATCTCGACCGAGGCCAAAAGAGGCCGACCCCGACAACGAAAGAAAACTTACGGGGCAAAAACTGAGAAATACGGGAAGGGCAGAAACCCGAAAGGGTTCTTCCGGAACACTACCGAGCGCTTCCCGAACTTTTTCAAGGAAAAAAACAGCAAAAAACACATCGAAAAGGACTCGCGAGGTCGACTCTCTGGGGCACGAACGGCGTAACACTACCGTACCGAGCGCGGACGAAAGAAGACTGGCCGGCTCGAGCCGGTTTCGGGCGGAAGACGCCGCGCATGCGCGGTGCGCATGGGCGCGCGAGGACTAGCAAAGGCCTTTGCTAGTAAACTTTCCGATGGAGGGGGCTGCCGAGGACGTCAACCCATCAGTGAGAACAAGCATCCTGCTTGTCCTCGGAGAATTTCCTTTTACCCTACTTCGCGCGCCCCTTTTCTTTTTGTTAAAAAAAATCCTTATCGTTGAGTTTTTCTTTTATTTCGCTTCGTCAGGCCGCGCGTCCGATTTCTTCTTTTTGTGGAGTTACTTTTACCGCCACCATCGACGGTTTTGACTTCGCCGGTGCGATTTTTTCCGTCTATGTCCTCGAAGGTCCCGAGCGGATTCAAAAAGTGTGGTCGGTGCGGGCCGGCAGATCTCGCAGACCGATCCTCACGCTTGGTGTCTCCAGTGTCTTGGCCCGGAGCATAATTCCAAGGCGTACACCTTGTGTCTCGGCTTGAAAAAGCGGACGCAGGTGGCGAGGCAAGTTCTTTGGGACCGTCTTTTGGAACTTGCATCAGCCCTTCGACGTCGGCGGCTGAGACTTTGGTATCGATACCGATGTCAACGACTTCGACGCCGAGCAGCATCGACCCCAGGAGTACAGGTTCCCTTGGCCCGACGACCTGCCAGCGATGCGGCGGTGAACGACCGAGTGGGCAGTCCGCCTCGGCTGGTCCCGCCGCCCAGGGCCATCGGGACTGAACCCTGTCGGATCTGGACCCCCAGAGGACGCGGATACTCCACCTCCTCCTCGTCCATGCCGCGGAGTGCCGATGATGGGCATCGGAAGAAGGTTGCGAAGAAGCACCGTCATCGATCGCCCACGGCGCATGGCACAGGCAGCTCAGGGACGTCGAGAGACGATTTGATCCCTAAGAAGCGCCCACGCCGAGAGGAGCGCTCCCCCTCTATTGAAGAAGGTGTCGATGCGCAGGTCGTCGTGGTACCCCACGGTACCGTCTTCTGGACCTGGGCAGCTTCGAGCACCGATGCCCGCACCGGCTCCCCAGCCTCTCCCGACAGCGGCCCTAGACGAGTGCCTCCGAGCCATCCTCCCAGGTATCCTGGAGGGGCTGATGCGCCAGGCCCTGCGGCACCGGGGGTGCTTGCGCTCGCGGTGCCATTGATGGAAGCGCAGGCTGGCTCTGGCTCCGTGATGCGGTCTTCGACGCCAGTGCCACTTGCAGCGCTGGTCCTCGATCGCCACTCAGGTGGAATCCCCGTCGACGTCGAGGGAGGGAGCTTCGTCCCCGCCGGCGCGGGAGTCCACCTCTCGGCACCATCATCGAGGACGCGGTTCCTCGGGGTCGAGGCGGGCCCGGTTGCGGTCCTGAGCTCAGAGAGCTCATGTCCAACACCGAGGAGGAGGCCTCGTGGGGGGAGGAGGAGGATCCACGATATTTCTCCTCCGAGGAGTCTGCGGCTCTTCCCTCCGACCCCACGCCTTCACCGGAGAGGAAGCTCTCGCCCCCAGAGAGCCTCTCCTTTGCCTCCTTTGTCCGGGACATTCCCTTCCCAGTGGTTACCGTGGCTGAGCCGAGGGCTGAGATGCTCGAAGTCCTCAACTATCCATCACCACCTAGAGAATCTTCCACGGTACCGTTGCACAATGTCCTCAAGGAGACACTGCTTCGGAACTGGTTACGCCCTTATCTAATCCCACCATCCCTAAGAAAGCAGATTCCGAATACAGAGTCCACACAGACCCAGAGTTGACGCGGTCTCACCTGTCACATGACTCAGCGGTCATGGACTCTGCTCTCAAAAGGGCCAGGAGTTCGAGGGATACTGCCTCAGCGCCCCCAGAGCGGGAGTCTCGCACTCTGGACTTGTTTGGGAGGAAGGCCTACCATTCTTCCATGCTCGTGACCAGAATCGTAGTCATACCAGCTCTACACGAGCATCCACATGCGGAACAATGTGCAGCAACTGGCGTACCTGGTTGACAGGCTCCCGCTTGAGCAGTCCAGGCCTTTTCAGGAGGTGGTCAGGCAGCTGAAGGCGTGCAGAAAGTTCCTATCCAGGGGTATTTATGACACCTGTGATGTGGCATCCAGAGCCGCGGACCAGGGTATAGTGATGCGCAGGCTCTCATGGCTGCGTGCCTCTGACCTGGATAACCGGACTCAACAACGGCTGGCGGATGGCCCTTGCCGGGGGGATAATATTTTCAGCGAGAAAGTCGAGCAGTTGGTGGACCAACTGCACCAGCGGGAAACTGCTCTTGACAAGCTCTCCCACTGAGCGCCTTCAGCATCCACCTCCAGAGGTGGATGTTTTTCCCAGGCCCGGCAGACTGCACCCTACGCTTACAGCAAGCGTAGGTACAACCAGACAGCCCGAAGGCCTCCTCAGGCACAGGGACAGTCCCAGTGCATTCGTTCCCATCCACAGCGTGCACCTAAGCAGGCCCCTGCAGCTCCACAGCAAAAGCAGGGGACGGGCTTTTGGCTGGATCCATGGGAACATAGCCGCCATAAACGTAGCCCTGCTGGTCGGGGGAGGTTGAAAGTTTTTCACCAAAGGTGGCCTCTCATAACCTCCGACCAGTGGGTTCTCCAAATAGTGTGGTGCGGATACACCCTGAATTTGATCTCCACCCCACCAAATTGCCCACTGGGAGTTCAATCCTTCAGCTCCCACCACAGGCAGGTACTTGCAGAGGAACTCTCCGCCCTTCTCAGCGCCAATGCGGTCGAGCCCGGGCAGGAAGGGCAGGGGTTCTATTCCAGGTACTTCCGTGTGGAAAAGAAAACAGGGGGGATGTGCCCCATCCTAGACCTGAGAGGCCTGAACAAATATCTGGTGCGAGAAAAGTTCAGGATGCTTTCCTTGGGCACCCTTCTCCCCATGATTCAGAAAGACTATTGGCTATGTTCCATGGATTTAAGGATGCTTATACTCACATCCCGATACTGCCAACTCACAGACAGTATCTGCGATTCCATCTGGGGACACGTCACTTCCAGTATTGTGTGCTGCCCTTTGGGCTCGCCTCTGCACCACGGGTATTCACGAAGTGCCTCGTAGTGGTTGCGGCGTACCTTCGCAAGCTGGGGGTGCACGTGTTCCCGTATCTCAACGATTGGCTGGTGAAGAGCACCTCAGAGCTGGGAGCTCTTCGGTCCATGCAGTGCACTATTCAACTCCTGGAGCTGCTGAGGTTTGTAATAAATTACCCAAAGTCCCATCTCCAGCCAGTCCAATCTCTTGAATTCATAGGAGCTCTGCTGAATTCACAGACGGCTCATGCCTACCTTCCCGAGGCGAGGGCTCAGAACCTTCTGTCCCTCGCCTTCCAGCCAGAACGTCCCAGCAGATCACAGCTCGGCAGATGTTGAGACTCCTGGGCCATATGGCCTCTACAGTCCATGTGACTCCCATGGCTCGTCTTCACATGAGACCTGTTCAATGGACCCTAGCTTCCCAGTGGTGCCAGGCCACGGGCAATCTAGAAGATGCTATCCGCCTGCCCATCAGTTGTTGCAATTCGCTGCGCTGGTGGACGATTCGGACCAATTTGACCTTGGGACGCCATTCCAAATTCCTCAGCTGCAAAAAGTGCTGACGACGGATGCATCTCTCCTGGGGTGGGGAGCTCATGTCGATGGGCTACACACCCAAGGGGTGTGGGTCCCTCCAGGAAGCAGGTCTTCAGATCAATCTCCTGGAGCTCCAAGCGGTCTGGAACGCGCTGAAGGCTTTCACAGATCGGCTGTCCCGCCAAATTATCCAAATTCGGACAAACAATCAGGTTGCAATGTACTACATCAACAGCAGGGGGGCACCGGATCTCGCCCCCTGTGTCAGGAGGCCATCGGGATGTGGCGCTGGGCATTGCCAGCACGGCATGCTTCTCCAAGCCACGTACCTGGCAGGCGTAAACAACAGTCTGGCCGACAGGCTGAGCAGACTCATGCAACCGCACGAGTGGTCGCTTCCATTCCAGAGTGGTAGGCAAGCTCCTCCGAGAGTGGGGTACTCCCTCAGTGGACTTTTTCGCCCTCCCAGACCAATCACAAGCTACCTCAGTTCTGTTCCAGACTTCAGGCACGCGGCAGACCTAGCGTCGGATGTCTTTCTCCTCCATTGGGGGAAGGGCCTCCTGTATGCATATCCTCCCATACCTTTGGTGGGGAAGACCTTACTGAAGCTCAAGCAAGACCGTGGCACCATGATTCTGATCGCGCCCTTTTGGCCCCGTCAGATCTGGTTCCCTCTTCTTCTGGAGTTGTCCTCCGAAGAACCGTGGAGATTGGAGTGTTTTCCAAACCTCATTTCACAGAACCACGGAGCGCTTCTGCACCCCAACCTTCAGTCTCTGGCTCTCACGGCCTGGATGTTGAGGGCGTAGATTTTGCTACATTGGGTCTGTCTGAGGGGGGTCTCCCGTGTCTTGCTTGCCTCTAGGAAGGATTCCACTAAGAAGAGTTACTTTTTTAAGTGGAGGAGGTTTGTCGTTTGGTGTGAGAGCAAGGCCCTAGAACCTCGCTCTTGTCCTGCACAGACCCTTCTACACTTGTCAGAGTCGGGTCTCAAGACCAACTCAGTAAGGAATCACCTTAGTGCAATTAGTGCTTACCATCATCGTGTAGAGGGTAAAGCCATCTCTGGAGAGCCTTTAGTCGTTCGATTCATGAGAGGTTTGCTTTTGTCAAAGCCTCCTGCAGTGTCATGGGAACTCAACGTCGTCCTCACCCAGCTGATGAAACCTCCTTTTAAGCCTCTGAACTCCTGCCATCTGAAGTACTTGACCTGGAAGGTCATTTTCTTGGTGGCAGTTACTTCAGCTCGTAGAGTCAGTGAGCTACTAATTTCATCATAACAGAGTAGTCCTCCGCACTCACCTCAAGTTCCTGCCAAAGGTGGTGTCGGAGTTCCATCTTAACCAGTCAATTGTCTTGCCAACATTCTTTCCCAGGCCTCATACCCACCCTGCTGAACGTCAGTTGCACACATTGGACTGCAAGAGAGCATTGGCCTTCTACCTGGAGCGCACACAGCCCACAGACAGTCCGCCCAATTGTTTGTTTCGACCCCAATAGGAAGGGGGTCGCTGTCAGGAAACGCACCATTTTCCAATTGGCTACCAGATTGCATTTCCTTCACTTATGCCCAGGCTGGGCTGACTATTGAGGGTCAGGTCATAGTGTTCGAGCCATGGCAGCGTCAGTGGCCCACTTGAAGTCAGCCACTATTGAAGAGATTTGCAAGGCTGCGACGTGATCATCTGTCCACACATTCACATCACATTACTGCCTCCAGCAGGATACCCGACGCGACAGTCGGTTCGGGCAGTCGGTGCTGCAGAATCTGTTTGGGGTTTGAATCCAACTCCACCCTCCTGGGCACGGTTTTATTCTGTTCAGGCTGCACTCCCCAGTTAGTTGTTCTTCGTAGGTCAATTTCTGTTATGTCCTCGCCGTTGTGAAGCCCAATTGACCCTGTTTGTTGTTTTCAGTGAGCCTGGGAGCTAGGGATACCCCAGTCGTGAGAACAAGCAGCCTGCTTGAAGAAAGCGAATGATACATACCTGTAGCAGGTGTTCTCCGAAGACAGCAGGCTGATTGTTCTCACCTTCCCTCCCTCCTCCCCTTTGGAGTTGCGTTTTTTTCCTCATTTCTTTGTCATTTAACGGAGCGGGAGCGCACGCGGCGGGAAGGACAGCCGCGGATGCGCGGTGGGCGTACCCCGAGTGCGGGACCTCCCGCAAGATTTTTCTTCCGGTTTCGGGGGCTGCCGTGCACGTCAACCCAGTCGTGAGAACAATCAGCCTGCTGTCCTCAGAGAACACCTGCTACAGGTATGTATCATTCGCTTTTGCACCAGCAACACATTTCCACTGTTTGAACTGGCTCTTCTTTCCTCTGATACAACTTCCAGGCAGGAACTAGGGCCACCATACACAAGGGAATAAGTTACTGCTCACTGCCAGCAAAGACTTAAAGGTACGGGAGGAGGTAAGAGTGAAGCCAAATTATCTCCCCTCCACCCTCAATTACCCTGAGGGTGGAGGAGGGAGTGATGCCAGGCAGTGAGGTTGTTGTGCGAGCCAACTTTGGGGTCAGGCCTGCCCCAAAATTGGGTGTCTGGCTACACCTCTGTTCCATACTGCTGTCATGTACTTACTTCCTTGTCCAAGATCTCTTTCAGACTTAAGGAAGTTTGGCTTGTTCCCTCCCCCCCCCCCCCCCCCCCCCACTTCCTGGCTGAGCAAATTGTGTTCTTTCTTCCTGCCTGACAGGTAGCAGAAGAGAGGATCCAAAAGCACACAGGCAGAAACAACACAAAGAAGAAGCACAAATGGGTCTTCAGGCATAGAACAAATCGAGAATCTTTTATTAAAACAGACCCGACACTGGCCTTGTTTATTGATTCCCTGCAATTTGAGCAGACTATTGTAGCACTCACACTAGTTATATCTCACTTTTGGTGTCTGAAAGTACAGTTGACAGGTTTGTTTTGTTGACAGAATTGACTCCTATTGATCCCTGCCAAAAGCGTAGAATTGCTGGTCCATGTCTGGTTACTTAATAAAAGAGTCTCCATTGAAGGCTCATTGTATTTCTTTCTGCCTGCTCCATGCCCTAGTGGAGTGCATGTTTTCCTCGCTCATGCTTCCTAACTTTATGAAGTATATGTTTCACTATACACAAGCCCTGGCTGTGTAGTATCGTACATACCTCCTCAAACACCTGCAGGCTGTAGGTATTGTCATCATCAGCAAAGTAAACCACACCTTCCTCACTAAGCTCACGGTTCTCCCGCAACCATTGTAGCCCTAGGTTGCGCTGCTCTACGCCTCGTGGCTTCAACCAGTTTGGATCGTTCTGTTTTAGCTTATAATCACTGGGGGGTCTCCATGTTGAGGTGTGTGAATTTCAGTCCACTCTGTGTCAAGAGGTCTGCAACCAGCCTGGTCGTTGTTGCAGAGTCCTCCACCACAATCCAGTGAAAATTCTTTACATGAAGAAAAGTTTGTGACAGCCGTAGCAACTCGGCCTTCTGCACTAGCCTGTAGAGTAAGGAAAGAATTATCAGCAACTATGCTGTCACCTCAGAAGCACAACATCTAGTCAAAGGATGTGTTGTTTCAACAGAGCCAGGGGTGAAGGAGGGGTTCGAGTAAAACATGGACCCTGCGGATCTAAACAGCATGACCCTTAAAAACATTTGACAGCTCAGCGTGGTGCTCCATGCACTAAACAGCTGAGCAATATAACACAAAAATAAAAGCACTGCATTTCCTCCAGAGGGACTAGGAGAGGGAATTAGAGCTATTTTATTGAAATCCTAATGGAAATTTCCTCCGGGGTGATTAGTAGAGGAAATAACAGATATTTGTTTGTTAATCTTTAAAACTCTAGGACTTCCCTCACTTTGAGGCAACTTATTTTTCCTTGCAAAAAGACCAAATAAAGTTGCCGATCAAATTAATTTAATGTTTCTGGGACATTTCTTGATTACAGAATTTCTTTTTTTTTTTTTTTTTTGGGGGGGGGGGGGGGTGGGGGGGGGGGGGCGATAGGAAATATGTGCTGTGTCAGAAGATTCATCTAGATGCAACTTCTATTTCTTGCCAAAGGGGACCTGATGAAATTATTTTCTGTTCCAAACAAAAGAAAAACTAAATTGACCAAATGTTTAGGGCTGTTTAGCTTAAAAATAGAGATGCATCAAGGTGAAAAGAAGCTATGATCCCAGTTTTCAGGCTGAATCTGCTGCCACAGAACATCTTTTCTTAACTCCCTAAAATGTCGTCTTTATCCAAAAAATGTTGGAAAAAACAGGAAACTAGTTCAACCTGCAACTTTCTTATGTCCTTTTTTGCCTTGAATCTAGGTAAGGGGAGGCCGTGATCTCCTAGTGCTTGACAAGAGGGCAAGATCTAAAAGTTAACACTGGGATGATGTGGCTTATTTCTGGCGCCTCTGAGCCACATCTTCCCAGATCCAGCTTCCTTTTCTCGCCCGTCAAAAGCTACTGTGGTATTCTGATTAATGCATGGGTTAACTGCTGTTAGTTAAGGGAGCATAAGAACATAGGAGTAGCCATACTGGATCAGACCAATGGTTCCATCTAGCCCAGTATCCTGTTTTCCAAACAGTGGCCAAGCCAGGTCACAAGTACCTGGCAGAAATCCAAATCGTGGCAACACTCCATACTACAAATCCCAGGGCAAGCAGTTGCTTCTCATGTCTGTCTCAATAGCAAGACTATGGACTTTTCCTCTAGGAATTTGTCCAAACCTTTTTTTAAAACCAGATACAGTAACCGCAGCAGCAGCATGCATGCATGCACAATGCAGATTACCCACCGACCCTTCAGGGGCACCTCTTCCCCACTACTGCCTTGAAGCATGTAAAAAGCTGTTTTCCCACACAGCATGCAACAATCTCCCATATGCAGCGCTGCCGAGCACACCACACTGCATGTTGCTTCTCTGTCTCAGATATGGATGCACTAGAACTGTTTTAAAATTTGAGCGGGTACTAGGCGTTATATAAATAAGTATATGCATTGCACTGACAGCCTGAATTTTTGTTTTCCTTGCCTTTGGTGACTTACAGAAATCAAAATAAAACTTCTTTAAATATTGCAGTTCCTTTTTGCATGTGCAAAACATTCCCCTCAAGTTACCGCTGATTTCTAGGCTCATGTTTAGCTATCTTAATTTGTGGGCGCTATGTTTATATTGATACTGTGAAATCTTGCATAAAGGTGTAATTTATTTGCAAATTGCCTTAAAAGTTCTGCTGCTCTCAGTAGTTCTTTACATGAAATGATATTTTTTCAGCGTAAGCCATCTTTGTTCTACTGCTTACATCAGTGTTTCCCAAGTCCGGTCCTGGAGTACCCCTTGCCAGTCAGGTTTTCAGAATATCCACAATGAATACGCATGAAAGTGATCTGCATTTAATGGAGGCAGTGTATGCAAATCTCTTTCATGCATATTCATTGTGGATATTCTGAAAACCTGACTGGCAAGAGGTATTCCAGGACCGGAGGAAACACTGGCTTAGATGGTGCAGGAGGATTGCATTAAATGTATGCTGTTGTGTGTATATATAGGGGTGTTTGTATTGCAGTATAGTGTTTCATGGCCTAATATGTTTTTAGCAATCAAGGTATTTTTCTGGTCTGGTTGCCTTGGATCCCCATCTCCATGCAATTTTGGAACAGCCAGGATCTTTCATCCTTGAACACCTGTACATTTATTTATTTATTTTTATCATGAAAACATTCTCTATAATTTCAACTTTATAACAGATAACAGGAAAATGCTTATGAAACAAATAAAACATTTGTTTCAATACGCCTTTAAATGATAGACTTATAAAGACTATAGATGACTGTAATAAAAAGTTTCTGAAGTCTTGCCTGTAAGCAATCATGCACATCTTACTATAAGCAATAAATCTTACACAGTGATGAGAAAAAAAAATTCTCCAAAAACCACAATGTTAGATATAACTTATGGGAAAAGAAATGTAATGGAATGTCTGATATTTAATGTGTAAAAAAAAGGTAAAACATCTCATTCCTAAATATCTTTGGACTGCATGATTTAACAAAATCTACTGCTAAGTTATCTTGTTATCCCTCAATACCTGCCATTCTGGACAAAAAAGACCCCAAACTCCAAATAAATGTCCATTCAGCGTTCTTATTTTTCCATAGAAGGAAAGCAGTTTATGTTTCATGAATGTGGATTAAATCCATCTTCTTTAGCAAACTCAGCAATAACAAGGAGCTAAATGAACTTGTTTTCACAAGTGCAAAAGTAAAAAAACAAAAGCAAACACAGAAAACCCAAACACAGATTGATCCCTGAGTCATTTCTGTCACTTATGGTTCTACAGCTTTAGGTACCAAGTTTCGTGCTGTTTTCAGTTCCTCTGCAGAACAGCTTCCAGATTCCAATCTACAAGCCATTCCCATTCATTTCAATACCTCTGACACCATGGATTTCAAAGTGTTGTCAAAATTAAAAAGGTATTCAAATTTGTCATTTGAAATACTGCCGTCAATCACACTTCTTGCTGGTGTTGATAATGATACATGTTAGGTGAATGACAGAATTGGAAGGAGTTGGTTGATTTGTCGGCTGCTTTGCCTAACAGTTCCTCTGAAACAGATTCTTAAAGGCAATTTGTTGTAAAATAAGCTCTTGTAGCTTAGACTGTTTGCTTTTATTCTTTCAAGCCTGCTTTGTTTTTTCCACCTTTAAATTTTGGCAGTCCTGAGCAGAATTAGTAGGTAGACCAGTCAACTAAAGTTCTTTCTTCTCTTTAGAAATTATGTTTATGGCCATAAGTATATTTAAGGCATCATAGACACTAATATTCCTCTGGTCATAAGTAGATTCAATTGGTAGACTATGGTTGGCTGTTGTACTGAACACCAGCTCATCTGCCACTTCATTGTAGGACATGGTTCCTTTACTCTGAACCTTCTCACTCACCTTCATAGAGAAATGTCTTAAGCCCTTGCCATTTTTTCACCCTTTTTATCTCGCTCCCCAGCAGACCAAGGCATGGGGTCTACAGCCTGGTTCTGTGATGCAAAATGTGTGTTAGGTGTGTGAGGATTCCTACCAGGATAGTATTTGGTACCGACAGCCTCTGGGGTTGTGGTGTAATGTTGACATTGGACTGTCCAAAGGGGTTTGGCAGGAGCTATTTTCCAAGTGTATTTATTGTAGAAGGGTGAATAGCTACTAGTGACGCCAACCCCTTTTCCAGGACTAAGATTTGTTCAATAAAAACCTTGATTTCTCCATTGGCTTAAATTAATCCATCATCCTTTGCCATGATACCAGATCCTTGCAAACTAAAATACAAATGGTCAGTCTCAAAGGAAGGAGCAAACATATGTATGACAGTTTGCTTCAAACTTAGTTTTCAGCCCCTCTACATTTTAGAGCTGTGTGAGCTAACGATGGATTGTAAACCAGTGAATTACTGCAAGTCTTTTCCCTCCTCTGGCTCTGAGTGTATCCATAGTCCTGGGGGCATTTTCAAGTCCCCTTTCTGAATTGTCAAGGAGCATCACCTGCTAGTCCGCTGTCCTGTCTTCTTGTGACCCCTGCTGTCTCCCTTTGACTGCCAATGTTGACGGTTTCTTTGAACTTTTTAATTTTCTGTCCACAATCTTTTGATTTGATCATGCTTGTTTTATGTTAAACTGACTCTGATATTTTTACCCTCTTTTTTAATGTTTTTTTTTTTTTTTCATCTCCTGACTCACATTGTTGGAGTAGGGGACGTGGGAACACAGACCCCCTTCCAGTAAGTGTATCAAATAAACAGAAAATATGTATGAAGGTTTATTCCTATCTGTTCTAGTAATCATTATCTTTGGCAGTTAATAGAACTCCACATCTAGAGCTAGGGTTTTGAGTACACTCAGCATCGCCTCAGGGTAACAGTCCCTGAGTTAGAAGTTTCATCCATACAGTACCACCTTGCTATACTGTCCTTAATGTGATGCTGTACATTATGGTTTTGGTTTCTGGTGGTTGCATTGATCCCTTCAGTGTTTACTTAGTTTTGTGAATAGATATCTGCTTCAGAGCCAGCAAGATGGCATTATTTTTGAGTTGACTCACATTACACTTGTGCACATCTTCTGGCTCACACAGTGGATCCGGAAGCACCTATCTGGATTTAACTTCCACTGAGCGGTGACATAGCTACGGGGGGCCTGGGCCCCCAACTGCCACCAGCTGAAGCGTTTGTCCCACGCTGGTCTCGCGCCGCATTGGCTACCCTCCTCTTCTCAGTTTGCACCATGCATTACTCATTTTAGTGAAACTCAGCATGCGTTAGCGAGACCACCGTCTACCTCTGTGAGCAGCTGCATGAACTTATGCTGCCTGGTACTTGGCCTGCAGTGCATGTCGAGTTGACCACTTGCCTGGTGTTCCTGTTCATAGGGACCTTTCCAAGGCCATGTGTGAGCTACTGCAGATGTTAGGACAGTGATGTAACTGAGGTTGCATTGTACAGTTGTTTTTTTTTTTTTTTCTTTTACAGAAGGACACTCAGTACATTAAGGCATCCCATGAATGATAAGGGATCCTTCTATCTCATAGAATGTGGTGTGGTACTCTGTTGTTCTGCCTTGGCGTGGGGCAGTATACTGTGTACAGTGTGTTCCTCCTCAGAAAACTGCCCAGGAAAATCATGATGCTGCTGGTTGGGTGATGATAGCCTCATCTCCCACAGGTGAATGAACAGATACAGTCTCCATGAAAGCCAGGGCTGTGGTCACCTTGACAGCACTTCTTGCATGACATGTCCCATCCAAGAACTGTGATCCCAATCTTCCTGCAGCTGCTCATAGAGGTATATGAAGGTCACCCTTTTGTATCTTTTGGGCTCATGAACTGTGTTATAGTCTCAGACGCCCATGCAACACCCATTTTCTCTCTTTCTTCTCCCTTTCTATTTGCTAATGCAGAACATTTTTTGCAAGATTGTTCTTGGTGTTTTACTGTGTCCTGTAATCACAGAGCCCATGGCTAGTTGTCCATGTCTCCTGTAGTACTCAAATTGCAAGTTTGTGTTTTGTACCATGGAGTTTTGGAATTTGTTGAAAAAAAAACAAACTGTTGTTGGCCTCGTGTCATGTGGGTTTAAGATCGTGATCCAATCAGGACATCACTATTTCCTGAAAGCCAGTGTGGATAAGTGATGCACAGCACAACACAACACTTGCAATTCTTGGCCAGTTGTGGAGCTTCTATTTTTTTTCCATTTCAGAAGGGAGCTGTGAGGCAAGTCCAGGATTAATGCAAAAACTTATTCTGCTGCATTATAGGATATTTAGTGGGGATAATATGTACTCAAAATCCTACACAGGTTATGGATTGCCTAACTCACAATCCTGGCTCTGGGTGCTAGTTTGAAAAATTAGACAAGCCTGTATTGCACTGCACGTCCTTTTTAAATACTGGCTTGTGGGGAGGTCACGTGACGTGATGCTCGAGGGGACGACGGCTGAGCTAAGTTCCTCTGAGCCCCCTGGCTATTCCCCGTGGTTTTAACAACGGACGAACATCACTTGAACACTAAAATTACATTCCCCCGGAGTGTTGGAATATACCCGCTGTGATTCGGGGGACAAATTTTTGAGCATGGCGGCGAGAGCAGCTCACAAAGAGAAGATGCGAGGGAAGGCCGTGGAAGATAAAATGGTGGCACGTATCGAGCCCAGCGGGACCCTCTGTCTCCTCGGCGTGGGTAACGGAGATTACCTCCGAAATGCCGGTGCTACTGGAGGACCCTTTTGGAAACGCGTTTGTCCCCAATCGATTCAAAACTGGGATGCATGCAGGCCCAGCTGGAGGAGCTTTCCAAGGAAGCAGGGCATTTCAGCTGAGAACGGCCGAGGTGGAGGACAGAGTCCAGTGGTGGAGGAAATACAGAGCACCCATGCAAAGAAGATAGCTGTGCTGGAGGACAAGGTGGAGGATCTTGAAATAGATCCCGCAGGAATAATCTGCGTCTGTTGGGCCTTCCAGAATCCTTACCTGATAAAAACTTGGTGAGTTTTCTGGCGCGGTGGCTGGCAAAGGAGGTGCAGTTGCTGGCGGGCAGCGGCCCGCTGAGAGTGGAGCGATGTGCACAGACTGGGACAGAGCCAAGCGGCACAATCTAAATTGAGAGTGGTATAATGCGGATCTTGAATATGTCCATAAGCAAGCCATTGTACAAGCACGAGAGGAGGAAAACGCTACAATATGATAATCAGAAGATTATGTGTTTTCCAAGACTATTCAGCGGGAGTTGCGACTCATCATAAGCTTTTTCACCCTATTTGCCTCTAACCCTCTTCGCTCTCAAAATAAGTTTGCCCTAATGTATCCGGCAATTCTCAAGATCACTCACAATGCAGCAGTCCAGTCATACACCGCAGTAGATGAGGCTCGTGCTTTCCTTTAGCGTTTGGAGATTGCGCTAGCACAGACGGGGGACACTTGAGTTAATAGGAAACTGATGTTTCGCCCCAACCAGGAGGAAGATTTTATGCCTTGCAGAGGAGGGGGGATGGAAGCAGTTAATATCTCGCCCCTCCTCTCCCCCTTATGGAACTACTAACTATGTTGGATTTTTTTGTGTTCGCCCATCAAGGTGGCAGAGACCTGTGGTAACGTAGTAGTACTGGGAGTGAAATCACTAGTCTATGTCTGGTGCTCTAGTTGTTCTTTTCGTTTCTTTTTACACTCACTGGACCACGTCTAGGGACAGATCGAATGATGGGGCTGGATGTGGACTTGATTTATGGACGGTGGGGGGGGAGGGGGTGGGACACGGGGTGTTAACAGTGCTATAAAGTCGCATTAATAGATGGAGGTTTCCATTAGAGTTATGTAAAGACCCCACTTTTAAAGAGCGATTGCTGATTAAATGGGAAAGCTATAAGTTAACAAATGCTGAACACATAAATGACCCAGTGCTCTACTGGGAAGCAGCTAAGGCAGTACTCCGGGAGGAAATTATAAGCTACTCCCACCATGTGAGAAAGTCTCGGAATAATGAAATACTTGACTGGGGGCACTATTATGGAAGGCCCGGCAGCGGTACGGGCAATTTCATGGAGGAGCGGACCGGCAAAGACTGATAGAAATACAAACAGCAATGAATTTGCTTTTACACCAGAGAGCAGTTAAATCACAAACATATTACCGATATCAGCTATATAGACATGGTAATAAAGCAGGCCAGTTGCTGTCACGGCTGGTAGGCCCACGAAAAGGAATGCAGAACATTACCTCCATTCGGAATAGTAAAGGGAAGTAGTACATACAGATAAGGATATTTGTGAGGCCTTTTATAAGAACTATGGTAACCTTTATAGGAAACCTGTAGATGAAGGCCTCACAGGAGACTTGTACTTAAGTAACATCAGTTTACCCTCAGTCAGAAGGAGGGGGAAGGTTTGAACGCTCTAATTTCAGAAAATGAAGTGGCGTGTGACGATAAACCAGATCCCTTTACTGAAAGCACCTGGAGTGGATGGTTTCCGGGCAGAATTTTATAAACTGATGGCATCGAGATTGTTCCCCCACTTACTAATCTCTCTAATAAATGTGTGGATGGGGAATTGCTGCCCCCCTCTTTGGCCATGGCTCAGATTGTTGCATTACCTAAGCCGGGCAGAGACCCTACTAAGCCGGAATCTTATCGACCTATATCGCTTCTGAACTATGAAGCTAAGCTCTTTGCTAAAATAATGGCGAACCACCTGGCTTGGGTTCTGCCTAATCTGATACATGAGGCACAAGTGGGCTTTGTGGAGGTCGAACAGTAGCTAAGAACTTGCGCACCATTTGTCAACTTGAGTATAGGGGTCGAGAAGACTTCCAGTCATTGCTTATCAGCTTTGACGCTGAGAAAGCCTTTGATCGAGTACACTGGGAGTTTCTGTTTGCCTCTTTGAAGGCTTATGGATTCGCAGGGCGATTTGTGTCAGTTATTAAGGCTTTATATGCTAATCCTCAGGCGAGGGTCTTGATTAATGGGCAGGAATCTGAGCCTTTTAGAGTGCTTTGGGGAACACGACAGAGCTGCCCTCTCTCTCCGCTCTTCTTTGTATTATCCTTGGATCCTTTGATAAGAGATATAATGGAGAATCCCGATATTCGGAGTGTTCAGATAGGCCCTCACTGTTTTAAAGTGGCAGCTTTTGCCAACGATCTGCTGGTCCATTTAAGAAGTCCGCAGACCTCTTTACATGCCTCGCTGGACTCTTTTAAGGAGTATGGGGGTTTTGTGGGATTCCGGCTTAATTTGGACAAATCAAAGGCCTTGCTGTCGTCGCCACAAGTAAAAGCCTTATAGGGCTCAGAGTTTCCATTACGGTGGGCCTCTGGCTCTTTTAAGTACCTAGGGATCTATTTGTCCATGGAGGTCAGAGTCCTATATAGATTAAATATAATGGCACTATTGGAAGATACCAGGAAGCAACTAAATAGTTGGAGAGACCTTTCAGTGTCCTTGCTGGGAAGAGTGGGGTTACTGCAAATGGTTATATTCCCCAGATGGTTATATGTCCTCCATAGTCTACCATTGAGATTATTGAAAAGATCTGAGAAAGTGTACAGATTATTTAACATATTCTGCTGGGCTGGTAAAAAGCCGAAACTTAGAGTGGATAGGTTACGTGGTCCTTGGAGCCAAGGCGGGGGGGGGGGGGGGGGGGGGGGGGGGGGCGGGCTTCCAGATCTACGACAATACAACTGGGCCTGTTTATTGAGACACTTGGGTGATTGGTTTGGACATACGCAAGTGCACACACCGATAGAAATGGAAACAGCACTCTATGCTCCTTATGACTTTTATTCATTGCTGCATCTAGGGAGAGCCCAAACTCCGAAGCTTCTGAAGGACAGTGTATTGTTGCACTCTATGCAAGATGTTTGGAGGGTGTTGGTAAATAAATTAGGGGGCAGCGCAGGGGTCTCGGACCAGCTGTCATTGAGGAGCAATACAGTTTTCAACCGGGAATGGATAACCCTACCTTCCAATTATGGGAACAAAAGGGCATAGTTAGGCTGGAACCACCTCTTATTGAAAGAGGGACAAGTGATAAGCTTCCTGCAGCTCCGGGAAAGAGTGGGAGCTGCGTGGGGTAATCGATTTGCATTTGCACAAATTAGACATATGGCCGCCCTAGACCAGTCGGGCCTATGGGTCCCCTTGGTTTCTTGAATTCGGGATTTTTTTTCAAGGAGTTTCAGATTTAGGATTTTCAGTATCAAATTTACATAAGGCCTCGCTAAAGGGGGGACCAGAGAGGGACTTCTCTTCCTTGAAAACTAAATGGGCAGAGGAACTAGGTGTGGCTGTAGGGACCTGGGATGTGGCTGCCACCATCAGGAGTATTCCTGCGTTGACTAAAGATGCAAAACTAAGGGAGTGTGGGTATAGAGTAGTGCTTAGGGCATATATGGCTGGGGCACGGGGAGCATATAAATGTTCTAAATGTATACAGTCTGCTCATACTCTCGCACATGCTTTTTTGAGGATGCCTGCAAGTCAAATTCTTTTGGGAGCAAATTAAAAGATTTTTGAGTCAGCTTTTGGCTCGAGACATAGGTGGCTCAGTGGAACAGCTGCTTCTAGATGCTCCTGAGGCCTTCATTAATATGAATAGATTTGATGTGCTCCTATGTTGTAAATTTACTCTTGTAGCAAAAAAGTTATTTTGCAATATTGGACAGTAGCAGATACGCCGGCTTATTGGCATTGGTGAAATCAGATTCACTTATTTGGCATTGGGACGTGAAAGACGCAAGACGGTCACCCAAAAGGTGCAAGTCCTACTTGGCGATTTGGAACCCTTGCCTCCAAATTTTGAGTCCCTGGGGGCGTAGTCTCCTGCTTAATAGCATGAGATAAGTGATGGTATGTCTCTCTTGCTTCAGGAAGGTGGTGTGCTGCGTCTTGATAGCTTCTGAAAGGGGGGGTGGGGTTGTAGCGTTTGAGGGGTGGAGTAGGAGGGGGTAGTGGGATTCGGGTTCAATTTTGGGGGGTTTGCATGGTGGAAGTAGGGGGTTGATTTATTTTATTGGGTACAGGCGACAACTCAATTTTGTTATGCAATTCAATAGACGATTACGATTGATACGCTGAACCTTCAATAAAATGTTGAAATATATAAAACGGTCTAGTTGGGAGATGGGTGGCTATAAGAAACAAAGCCTCCGGCCTGGTCTCTTAGCTGGACTGCCAAATACTGTATGACAAGGAGGGTGACACTGAACTGCGATTTATGTGTCTCTTGTTTATAAGATTGCCTTGAAAGGTGATTGCATATGCTTTATGCACCGTTATTTTAATACGTAGATTTGTTGATTACAATCTTGGGAGAGGGTGGGTTCTGGTAAGAGACAGGTTAGGAAGCACAATGTTAAAAGGCTGAGGATATGACTATTATGCTGTTCTTACTCAAATATTGTGATTTGGCACTTAGTTGAATTTGGAACGTGTTGATGAGTTATTTTGCTATACCATCAATAAAAAAGTTGAAACATAAATATTGGCTTGTGTTTGGCCATTGCTGTAGGATATCCAGCTTATGTATTATTGATGGCTCTTTGTAATAATTATTTGGACTTCAGGGTTTTATAGTGACCTAATAGTTGTTACAATGGCCAGTATCCAATTCTCATCTTGCCAGTGGGTTACCACCAACTCCCAACCATTTTAATGTCATACATTTTGTATAGCTAACATTTACTCATCTCTATATAATAAAAGGCACCTCCAACGTTCTGAAGCCTCAAGCCGGAAATTGATGGCACCAGAGATATCCGGTTTGCCCTGAGTGTCTGGCCTGCCCTTGCGTCATAACGTTGAGGGCGGCGCTATGACAATCGGCCAAACGCCATCTCCCTGACCCTCGGCGGACATTTCCCACCTCCGGAGGACTAACATCGCCCGCACAACGTCGGAGAGAGGCAGACGGGGACGCAAGCATCGGCGACACGCGATCTCACTCCCCTTGCCACTCGGCAGCCATTTCCCAACTTCGCAGGACTCCCATTGCCCCGCACAAACTCGGAGACACGGAGGGAGCGACGCAGGGAGCCAGCCTGCCTGCCTGCCTGAACGTGCCAGGAAGGGAGACAGCTTCAGTCGGAGGGAGCGCCACGACCCTGAAAGGCACTGGAAGGGGGGGCACTCGAACCTCAACCTGCGAGGAGGGAAGGGGGAGGGCAGGAAGGGGGGAGGGGGAAAAACGCCGGCAGACGGAGGGACCACCATCCTGAAAGCCCAAGGGAGGTGGGCCAACACCCTGAAGCTGGGATTCCCTCTCACACACACACTCACATTCTCGCACAAACACGCCACACACACTCTCACTCTGTCACACACACACATTCACTCTCTCTCACAAACATACACACTACGATACAGAAAAACGGCCTCCACAGGGCCCACGATCCTGCAGGCCGGCGGGGGGGGGGGGGGCCACGACCCTGAGGCTGGGAGGGGGACGAGAAGGATATGGGAAAGGAAACACGGGGGGAGCGGGAAGGATGCCAACACATGCAGGGGGGGATCCCTGCGGCACACTCTCTGTCTCGAACACACACTCTCACACACACAGTCGCAAATTCACTCTGTCTCTCACACACTCACTGTCAAACATACACACTTCCATGAAAACCTTGCTAGGGCCGTTTCATTGCTCTCAGAAACGGGCCTTTTTTACTAGTCTAAGATAATCTACACTGCCTTTATAAACAGATGTCTGTGAACTCTGTACCTTGTGTCATACAATATTTGTTTATTGAGTTACAGTTCTGTGCTAACATACATTTAGAACTGTTTTTTTTTCTTTGGGGGGAGGGAGCAATTTGTTACAGTCCTTTTTCTTTTCTCAAGTTTTTTTTCTGTGTTTGAGTACAAATTGGTCTGTAAATTCTATCTGGCACATACCTTTTTCTGATCTTCTATGACTCTGTTGTTTTGTTTAATGCATGTTCTGGTTTAAGTTTCTATGGAATGCCAATAAGGGGTTCACTAACTCTTACATAAGTGTCCACCCTATCAATTACGTTGAAATATGTTATGGTAGGGTGAGGGCCCATAGTGACGAGGTATTGTGGCTCATGGATGACATGCATTTTCATCAGCTCTGAGTAACAGGTGTTGTAAAGAAATCCTCTATTGATACCCTTGACACATGCATCATAGAGGGTATTGCAACATAATACAAAACTAAAATTCCAGTAACAATTTGCGTGCTCATTAAAAATGAAGAAAAAGCCCTCAGAAACTGTGGGTAAAATACCCAGGGTTTAGTGTGCGGTTATATGAACTTTTATAACACACACCACGATTCGATCATTGGGCTGAAAAAACTTCATTCTATATATAGTAAGCTTGCAATTTTATAGCTTTTTATACTATAATTGTTATTATTATTTTTTTAATTGTTTTCTAATGCATTCTTATTCTTTCCCACGTTGGAGTAATCAATTCAAATATCCAATCACCAATATATGGCAGCAAGGCATAGAGTATTGCGCTACTTAGCTTGAGTTCTCACAAATTGTTACACTTCACGAACTGCTCTTCTGATCATGTGATATATGCTTTGTGCTGCCCCTGTCAGAAATTTTATATAGGCATGACAACAAGATCACTGCGAGTGAGAATTTTGGAACATAGATCCAATATTCGTAGATCTGCTATCAAGGAGCCGATAGTTGAACACTGCATTTCCCATCAGCACAAGTTTGAAGAGCTTGAATGTTTTGTATTGGATCATGTGGAGGTTCATCACAGAGGAGGAAACTGCAAACTCAATTTACTGAGAAGGGAAACCAAATGGATTTTTGAGTTTGACACCTTGGAGCCGAATGGACTCAACAGCTCCATAGATTGGCACAACTTTTATTGACGTCATCACGTAACGTAAGCACCAGTATTTTAGACAACAGGACGTACGTGAACGCTGAGGCGCCATATTTTGAATCGTTTTTGTGCTTCCCTAAAGTATGTCTGATCTCAGGTTGATATATTATGTGCTAACTTTATTTTAGATTCTTTTTCCACGACAATAATTTCATCTAATGTCTTATGTTTCAGTACTTCTAAAGCACTCCGTTCCTGAAGAAGCCACGTTTCTAGGCGAAACGGGTTCCCGTAGAACGGACAATGAAGACTGCCCGATCCTAAAGCTAAGTAGCGCAATACTCTATGCCTTGCTGCCATATATTGGTGATTGGATATTTGAATTGATTACTCCAACGTGGGAAAGAATAAGAATGCATTAGAAAACAATTAAAAATAATAATAACAATTATAGTATAAAAAAGCTATAAAATTGCAAGCTTACTATAGAATGAAGTTTTTTCAGCCCAATGATCGAATCGCGGTGTGTGTTATAAAAGTTCATATAACCGCACACTAAACCCTGGGTATTTTACCCACGGTTTCTGAGGGCTTTTTCTTCATTTTTTAATGAGCACGCAAATTGTTACTGGAACTTTAGTTTTGTATTAGGTTACTTTTTTGCTCCAGTGTACTGCTTACGTTCTATTGTTTGGTCTTATAAGGGTATTGCAACATCACTCCTTCTTCCTCCCATTCATTTTTCACAATGGGCTGTAATACTTTGTTATTCACCTCACAGCTACTACTATTTACGGCAACATGAAGATATTTATGAATGGAGATGGAATAGGAACTTTACTTACAGTGTTTTGGGGCTTGGGCCACTGGGCAGTGT
Organism: Microcaecilia unicolor; assembly: GCF_901765095.1. Lineage (NCBI taxonomy): Eukaryota > Metazoa > Chordata > Amphibia > Gymnophiona > Siphonopidae > Microcaecilia > Microcaecilia unicolor. Next base: position 110,702,966 of record NC_044041.1, read on the forward strand.
GGGGCAGTGTTTGAAGATGTATCGATTGACCACAAAAATTCATAGATGCTACTGAAAACAATACCAGACTTGTGATGTTTTTGTTTTACTCAACCTCCTTGGTTTTGCATTTTTTTCATTTAGGAGGGGAGGGTGGGGGTAGTTGTTATAGTTTTACGGGGACTGTGAAGGTAGGGGAATGGTTATATACAAAATGTTTTAGTTCTGTGATCCTGAACTTCATTGCTGGAGTGTGCATTTCAGTGGAATGCTGTATACCTTATGTTTAACTTATGATGACAATAAAGATATTTCTACATTTAAACAGTAGCAAGAGCCTATGACTGCCTTTGTTTTTATTTTTTTTTCAGCTTCTTATAATTTATTTGGATGATTCTGATATGTACATATATACTGTATCATTTATTAAAAATAGAAATCCCAAGGACAGAAAAATCTTATTGTAGATTGTTGGAACAAGTTTCAAACTCTGTATTTTTGAAATCCATTTTCTATACTTTTAAATAGAGTACATTAATACATGGCTAAATCATATTGTGAATATCATGGGTGTAGCCAGACTTCCCATTACAGGTGGGCCATGAGTTCATCCAGTCGGGCCCCTCCCACCTACATCCCCACGGAGACAGAAATCTAACCCATCCCTACTGGAATTTTACCTGTCCCCACACATCCTCTTAAAAAAAAAAAAAATTATGGTTAGCTCTCTCAGTCTCTGGGTTCACGCCACAGCCTGCAAGCAAGGAAGAAATGGAAATTTAAAGTTGGAACATTCTGCTGCACACATGTAAGGCTCATTTCTGATTTGCTGGCACTGTGTGCTAAGAGGTCGCCACATGCATGCATCAAGAGGTCAGGTGCTTGTGCCTGTGTCAGAAGCAGAGAGGGTTAATGGAAGACTTTCTACATCTGCGCTGTTAAGCAAAGAGGAGCAGATGGTATCAATCAAAGAACTTGGTAGGTGAGAGGCCAGCGCAGATGTGGCTTAGACTTCCACGGGAACCCCGCAGGAACTGCTTCCATCACCACGGGAACCTCGCAGAGCTGCTGCCTCCCGAGTTCACCTGCTCCAAGTCTTCTGTCTGATCTTTTGTACATTGGGAGAGCAGTTTCCAGCACTCAAGACAGGAGAAAGCGGCCTATCTAAACTAGACACTGGGAACCACCAGATCACGGTTTTGGATCTGCTGGACCGCGCCCCTCAACTTATATCAAACTGGGAGCTCCGAGTAGCGACACTACGGGACCACAATCCACACCTCTCACAGACCTTAGGGAACTGCTGGATCGGGTCCGCGGGCCTACCAGACATGGCCTCCAGCTCATACTGAGCTGAGTACCCCAGGGAGCACAGTGAGACTCCACATGAGAAGAACTCCTGAGCGAACATGGGCCATGCGACCACAGAGACGACTATCGAAGGCGCTCAAACCATCCTCACACCACTTTTCCACACTTCTCCTTTACTGGATTGAGGGAGAGCAGCGGGCCACGCTCGGAGTGAACAGCAGCAGAAGCCGTTAACGAGGACCAGCTGACCTCACTCTCGCAGCACCACAGAACAAACAGCAACCGACCCCTCCAGGCTGCCGACAAGGAAAACCAGCTCTCTGTACCCCAGCATCAACGCAGACCAACAATCAAGCATCTGCAGAACATACAACAAACAAACAGGTAGGAGCTAACTGGAAATATAGAAACCACTGCGTGTATACGGACAACCAGAAACCATCACCCCAAATTCGGCACTACCAACAACACAGAAGGCAGCAGGAAAACAAAGTAGGCAAAACATTGCAGCCAGAGAAACAGATCTAATCTTTAAGCTAAACAGTGCCACAAACAAAAGGCAATGAAAAAGTGCTGCAAGCAAACAAGGCAATCTCTAAAACTTAAACAGTACTGCAAACAAAAAAGGAGCCGGAGATTATCCTACCTCTCCCCAACCTCAGTGTCATAAGACTCGAACTGGCCATAAATCAGAATTAATTAAAAAAAAAAAAAAAGAATGAACCATACAAAACTAATCCTAAGATTACACATCCTGGCCCTAGTACATACAATAGATGCCCTATCCCAAGAACAGAATATCCTACATAATAATTTGCACCTCCATCTGGATGGCTGGATTCGTAACACACTTCCCATTGGTCCACCCTGGCGATGACGTCAGAGGGCGGTATCAGTGAGAGACAAGGGAAGCCAGCACCAGCCAGCGGAGGTGAGTAGAGAATCACCCCCCTCTCCTCCGAGTTCCAGCCCCCCTCCCCTCCGAGTTCTATGCCCCTCCACCTCCCTGCCCCCCTCCCTTCGAGTTGCAGGACGTCCCTCCCCCCCTCCCCTTCGAGTTGCAGGACATCCCTCCCTCTCCCCTCTGAGTGCAAGCACGACCTGTTCTCCTGTAGCCCTCGCCTTCCTGCATGCCGGCTGTAATTTAAAAATTCTTACCTCAGGGTCCGGCGTCTGCAGTGAAGGCGAGCGGCGCTTCAGACTGCCTTCCCATGTGTCTCAGCTCTGCCTCTGGTCCTGCCGTTCCGGAAACAAGAAATGAGAGCAGGACCAGAGGCAGAGCTGAGACACATGGGAAGGCAGTCTGAAGCGCCGCTCGCCTTCACTGCAGACGCCGGACCCCGAGGCAGTGGCGTTCCTAGGGGGGGGGGGGGCGGTCCGCCCCAGGTGCACGCCTGCCCTCCGTTGTTCCATGCTTCTTCTCTGCCCCGGAACAGGTTACTTCCTGTTCTGGGCAGAGAAGGAGCATGGAACAACGGAGAGGACCGGGGGGGTGGGGGTCCTTCGTGGGGGTGTCCTTTCGCCGGGGGGGGGGGGGCAATCGGCGATCCGCCCCGGGTGCCAGCCCCCTAGGAACGCCACTGCCCCGAGGTAAGAATTTTTAAATTACAGCTGGCACGCAGGAAGGCGAAGGGCTGCCGGAGAACAGGTCGTTCTTGCACTCAGAGGGAAGAGGGAGGGAGGCGCGTCCTGGAACTCAAAGGGGAGGGAGGGAGGGGGAACTGGAACTCGAAGGAGGGAGGGAGTGGTGCATGGAAACTGGGAGGGTAGGGGGGCTGGAACTCTAAGAAGAGAGAGGTAGGGAGGGGGGCGTGGAACCTTGCTAGCGCCCGTTTCATTTCTTTCAGAAACCGGGCCTCTTTTACTAGTCATCTCAATACACTCCCAAATACTCCTACTACTTATCATTTCTATAGCGCTACTAGACGTACTAGCTGTACACTTGAACGAACCGATTAAACTGTCATCAGATCAAAACCAGACTAACCATAGAAAATATCATCACACAAACAAAAACAGGAGAAAGAACCATTCACATCAATCACATGTCAACTAATAAAATATTCTATAATACCTGCCTTAGGACAAAAAACCGTTAAACAGATCCAAATAGGATATATAAATGCTAGATCAGTAATAAAATGGAAACATTAACAGAATGGATTACTCAGGACAACCTAGGCTTAATATTCATCAGTGAAATGTGAATTCATAACCAAAATGACCCCATAATCCTTGACATCTGTCCTCCAGGATACAAAATCAACCATTGGACAAGAACAAGTAAAAGAGGAGTAGGCATAGCCCTAATCTACAAAGATGAATTCATTTCAGAACCCACTGCGGAATCCATTAATACACAACTTGAAATTGACGCAATCAGGTTACAAAACAAATCCCTCCCAGCTCACCTGACTTGCATCATATTATATCGACCACCAGGAAATTGGAAAGATGCCCAACCAACTCTCATGGACTTTATATCAAACACATGCCTCACAAATCCTAACGTAATAATAGGAGATATAAGCCTTCACCTAGAGGACACAACCTCAAAATGACACACTAGAATGCAAAGAGTGCTTACAAATTTGGGACTTCCACTGGCCACAAGTCAACCCCACACACATAAAGGGCCATGCACTGGATCTATTAACATACAAACTATCCAGTGACAGAAAATTACCAAGGTAAGAACCTAATTTTCCCTTCCTTGTCATCAAGCAGATGAAGCCATTACGTATGGGATGTATCAAAGCAATCCCTATATAGGGTGGGAACAGATCACACCATGCGCTAGCACTTGTGCTCCAAAACGCGCATCCCTCCTAGCAGCCACATCCAGCATGTAATGTCGGGCAAAAGAGAGCTTAGAAGCCCATGTTGCTGCACTGCATATCTCTTGACGAGAGAGTGCTCCAGTTTCAGCCCAAAAGGAAGAAATCGCTCTGGTAGAATGCGCCTTAAAGGCTACAGGCGGAACCCTGCCGGCCAGCAGATAAGCTGAAAAGATAGTTTCTTTGAGCCAGCGGGCAATAGTGGCTTTAGACGCTGGAGACCCTCTGCGAGGACCTGATAGCAAAACAAACAGATAATCATAGATCCTGAAAGAGATAGTAACTCGCAGATGCTGCAGCAGAGTCCTGCGCACATCCAACAGGTGCAACTGCCAAAAGATTCTGGAAACTCCTCCTTATCAAAGGAGGGCAAGAAAATAGGCTGGTTTAGGTGAAACGCTGAAACCACCTTAGGCATGAAGGAAGACACGGTCCGAACCGTGACCCCGGACTCTGAGAATTGGTGAAATGGGTCTCTACAGGACAGCGCCTGGAGCTCTGACACCCGTCTCGCCGAAGTAATGGCCACAAGAAAAACGGCCTTTAGTGTCAAATCTTTCTCCGATGCTCGCCGAAGCGGCTCAAAAGGAGAAGCCTGCAGGGCCTTCAAAACTAGCCCCAGCTTCCAAGCTGGACAGGGTGCTCGCACGGAAGGCAGGAGCCGAAGCACCCCACTAAGAAACCGTGCCACATCTGGATGAGCAGCTAAAGACATGTCTTCAACCTTACCACGAAGGGAGGCCAACGCTACCACTTGCACCCGCAGGGAATTATAGGCCAAGCCTATTTGTACACCATCCTGCAAAAAGTCCAGAATCGGCGAGACAGGAGCCCGCATGGGTGTGATCGCTTTTGAAGCACACCAAGACTCAAACTGGCGCCAAATCCTGGCATAAGCCACGGAAGTGGAACGCTTGCGGGCCTGCAGGAGAGTAGAAATGACTGTGTTTGAATAGCCTTTGTCCCTCAATTACGCCCTCTCAATCGCCATGCCATAAGACCAAAGCGGCAGGCGTCCTCCATGGCTACCGGGCCCAGTGACAACAGGTTCGGTACCAGAGGTAAAGGAAGGGGAGCCTCCACTAGCATCTGTCGGAGGTCCGCATACCAAGGCCTCCTGGGCCAATCCAGGACGATGAGGACCACTTCTCCTGGGTGCAGCCGAATCCGCAGGAGCACGCGCTCTATCAAGGGCCACGGAGGGAACACGTATAGTAGGCCCGGAGGCCGGGCTGAGTCAAGGCATCCAACCCTGCCGAGCGAGGATCTCTCCGTCTGCTGAAAGAAGCACGGGACTTTGACATTTGAAACTTGTCGCCATAAGATCCATCACGGGCTTGCCCATTTGGCATATATCTGCAGGAATACTTCGTCTGCTAGTTCCATTCTGCTGGATCGATCTGATGCCTGCTTACATAATCGGCTTTGCACGTGCTCTGACCTGCAATCTGAGCTGCCGACAGAAACTGAAGATGCAGCTCGGCCCAGTGGCAAATCTGTTTGGCCTGCGCGGCCAGTGCTCTGCACTGAGTGCGCCTTGTCGATTTATGTAGGCCACCTGCTGTCGTGTTGTCCGACATCACTCTGACAGCCAATCCTTCCAGGGTCACTTGAAAGGCCAGAAGCGCCTGAAAACACCGCTTTCAACTCCCAGGCGGTTGATGGACCATCCGACTCCTCGGGTGTCCATAGACCCTGGCATGCTTCCCCTTGCAAGTGCGCCCCAGCCCTTCAGGCTGGCATCGGTCATACTGAGACACCAATCGGGGAGTGCCAGCGGCATCCTTGCCGCAGCATGCTGTCTGAGAGCCACCACGCCATGCTGAGTCGGGCCGCAGGAGCCAAGAAAGTCTGCATTGATAATCCTGAGAAACTGGGAGACCATCTTTGAAGTAGGGAATACTGTAGAGGTCTCAGGGTGCGCTCTCGCCCCAGGCACCACTTCCAATGTGGCTGACATCGATCCAGCAGCTGGACAATGTCCCAAGCTCGGTGGGCGGGGCATCCTCAGGAGCAGACGGACCTGATTCTGAAGCTTGCACTGCCTTAGCTCGGGTAGGTACCATAGCCCGAGTCTGTGTCGAACCTGGCCCCCAAATATTCTAGAGATTGCGAGGGGGTCAGGTGACTTTTGGCCATATTGACGACCCAGCCTAGAGATTGAAGTACTGAGACCACTCTGGCTGTAGCTTGATAGCTCTCTGTTACAGAGTCTGCTCTGATGAGCCAGTCATCTAGGTACGAGTGAACCCTGATACCTTCTCGCCTGAGTAAAGCACGCTACTACCACCATTACCTTCGAAAAGGTTCTGGGAGCAGTGGCGAGGCCAAAGGCAAGGCCCGGAACTGGAAACGTTTTCCCAACACCGCAAACCTCAGAAATTTCTAGTGCGGGGGCCAAATTGGTATGTGCAAGTAAGCTCTTTCAGGTCCAGAGATGTGAGAAACCTTCTCCTGGCTGTACCGCAGCAATGACGGATGCGCAGGGGTTTCCATGTGGAAATGCCGCACTCTCAGGGACTTGTTTTAATCTTTTAAGTCCAGAATAGGGCGAAAAGACCCACCTTTTCGTGGCAACCACAAAGTAGATGGAGTATCAGCAGTAGCCATGTCGGTGGGAGGGTACCAGGGACACGGCCCCTAACTGAATCAGACCTTGCAAAGTCTCCTCTACCGCCACCCGTTTGGCGGCAGAACCGCATCGGGACTCCACAAACACGTCTCTTACTGGGGCGTTGAATTCTATTCTGTAGCCATCTCTGATCAGGTCCAGAACCCACTGATCTGAGGAAATATTGGCCCACTCCTCGGCAAAGAGGGAAAGACGTCCTCCGATGACAGGAAGCGAGGAGGGGGCCGGCGCACCATCATTGAGAGGGTTGCCCCTGAACTCCAGGCCTAGAGCCGGTGGCTGCGGAATGCTTGTCCGAGTGAAAGGAGTTCCTCTGCTGAAAAACGGGCACGAGAAGTGAACCCAGCAAGAACGCCCCGGCTGGTACCTTCTAGCTTCACGGAAGCGAGGTCTATAAGAGGAGTGGACTGCCTGGCCCTTGGAGGAAGGCCTCGGCCTATCTTCGGCAAGCGCTGGGGTTTAGGATCTCCAGGCCTTAACAATTTTTTTTTCCCAACCTCCTCACCAAATAGGAGAAGGCCTTGAAAGGGCAACTTCACCAACTTGCTTAGAGGCCATGTCCGCTGCCCAATGTCGTAGCCAAATAAGACAGCGAGCCGCCACTGCTACTGCCATTTGTTTAGCCGAAGCTCTGACATATCATAAGGGCATCAGCAAAAAGGACAAGGCCGACTCCCAACCGCGGAGCCACATCTGAGAAGGGCTCCGCTCCATCTCCGGGCTGTTCCACTGCCTGTTGCAACCACGCCAGGAGGCTCTCAGCAGCTTAACAACTGCATGCAGACGCCCCCGACCAGTAAGACCTGCAATTTCAAAGGGCCGTTTAAGTGTTGCTTCCAGCTACGGTTGTCTTATCCTTCAGGCCAACTCCTCCTTCCACAGAGAGGGTAGTTCTCTTTGTCACCGCAGTGACTAGGGCATCTACTTTAGGCATTGCAAAGCGAGCCAAATGCTCCTCACGCAGAGGGTATAATTGCCCCATAGCCCTGGAAACTTTCAAAGGTCCCTTGGGGTCAGCCCATGAGCGGGAAATAAGTCTTGGATGGAGTCATGCAAAGGAAAGGCTCGCAGCAGGCTTTTTGGTACTAGCCATCCTAGGATTCACAGAGGAGGCCGTGCTCTTCAATAGAAAGGACCTGTAGGGCATCTGAAATAAGCGCTGGCAGCTCATCACGGTGGAAAATCCTCACCGCGGAGGGATCATCCAGATCCTGTGGTAATTCTGCTCCTGACTCTGGCTCCTCAGACCACGAAGACCTGCCAGAACTCTCCGAATCCTCACAGCCCGACCACGGGGGGGGGGGGGGGGAAGGAGGTGCACCACAATCTGAAGGGGAATTAGCCCCTTCTACGCTTTCTTTATGCCAATTATCAGGGAAAATAGCCTCAGTGGGCAGTCCCAGGCCAGAATCCACCGGGGGGAACAATAGAAGGGGCCTCAGACGACTCTTGAGGGAGAGCTCTTTTTAGCATGTATGCTTTATGCAATAATAACACAAAATCAGGGGAGAAAACTTGCCCTGGGCACCCAGATCCCGTCCGGGCTAGCCGCTCCCTGATAGCCTCAATTTGAGGTCCCCCCCCCCCCCCGGGCTCAGGGCTCTCCGTCTCTATGGAGGACCGCGCCATGCGGAGAATTCAAAATGACGTCCGCTGCCAGCTCTGAGCGGGAAGAATCATCGCTCGCCATGCCGGGGCCGGCTCTTACACCTGTACAGCACGATTTACAGAGCCCCGCTGCTGATTTTCGCTTGCCACACTGGGAACAGCGTTTACATTCTCTGCAGCCATCGCCGAAAACGGTGGGAAAATTCAAAATGGCGGTTTCGCGCCAAAAATGCCCCGATCGAGGGCCCACCCAAAGGAGTTAGAAAACACTCTTACCTCACCGGACCGAGTATCACAGCTCCGGTCCCATAGAAGAATCAAAGGAAAACCTCTGTTCCATTTTTTTTTTTAACGCTGTGAGGAAAGCAGAGGTAATAAGAACGCCGGAGGCTCAGATGAGTGGGAAAGGCAGGGAAAGACGAACCAATGTGCCTGATCCACTGAGTGGGAAAGGACAGGGAAAAGCAAGCTAATATGTCCACATGGCATGGGTAAGGCAGGGAAAGGGCTAACCTATGTGCCTTCAAAGTGAAGCTGCTATAGCCTCTAACACCCCGGCTAACAACTGGCAAGCCAGGAGCACCCCCCAGGCAGATTTTTGATGGAGCTCGAAGAAGCTGCAGCCACCCTGCTTGGGGAGATAGAGAATACTGAAGAGGCAGTGGAGCTGGCTGGCCATGAGGCACTGTGAAAAGTTGAGTGCTCTCTTATCTCCCCCTGCTGGTTGATGGACACAACCCATACGTAATGGCTTCATCTGCTTGATGACAAGGAAAGGCCTATTCCCAGAGGACAGAGGAAATATCCTACTAACTCCCATCTCAAAGACACCTCAAATTACAGACCGATAGCATCCATACCCCTAACAACCAAATTACTACTACTACTACTACTAACTGACATTTCTAAAGCGCTACTAGGGTTACGCAGCGCTGTACAATTTAAACAGAAGGCATAGTCGCCAAACAACTAGCAGAATACCTCACTGATTTCAACATAATGCATGAATCTCAATCTGGCTTCAGACCTCACCACAGTACAGAAACTGCCATGAGTGGGAAAGTGCGGGGTACAAATGTAACAAAAAAAAACCAAACAATACTAACCACACTCCTGACCAGATTCAAGCAGGAAATAGCAAGGGGTATAAACATCCTCCTACTCCAATTTGACCTATCAAGCGCATTCTATATGGTCGACCACAACATACTACTGAGAATCCTCGACAAGATAGGAATTACAGGAAAAGTACTCTCCTGGATCAAGGGATTTCTGACATCCAGAATATACCAAGTCAAATCAAACTCAGATATATCACCACCTTGGAAAGCGGAATGTGGAGTACCACAAGGATCACCGCTCTCACCTATATTATTCAACCTAATGATGACACCACTGGCTAAATCTCTATCCAAACAAGGCCTCAATCCATTTCTCTACGCAAATGACATCACTATCTATATTCCCTTCAAACAGAACCCCACAGAAATCACCAAGGAAATAATAAACAGCATTACCATCATGGAATCCTGGGCATCGGCATTCAAGTTAAAACTCAATAGAGATAAAACCCAATGTCTCATTCTCTCGTCCCAATACAATAATGTTTCCCCCTCGGCAATTAACGCACAAGGTTCATCCCTCCCAATCTCAGACCACTTGAAAATCTTAGGCATAACAACTGACCGCAACCTAACGCTAGAAAGCCAAGCTAAGAACACGACCAAGAAAATGTTCCACACTATGTTGAATGCTCAAACATATAAAACCTTACTTTCCCATGGATTTTTCTGCAACATGATCCAAACCATGGTGCTAACCCATGTAGACTACTGCAATAGTATTTACGTAGGCTGCAAAGATCAAATCATAAGAAAACTACAGACAGTAGAAAACACGGCTGCCAGACTCATCTTCGGAAAAACAGGTTTCGAAAGTGCAAAACACCTCCTAAGAAGCTTACATTGGCTTCCTAATAACGCTCGCATAACATTCAAAATATGCACAATAGTCCACAGAACCATCTATGGACTCACACCAGATTACATGACGGAACTAATCGATCTACTAATAACAAACATGACTAGAACAGCAAGAACATACCTAACCCTTCACTACTCCAACTGCAAAAGTATAAAATACAAATCTTCATATGCTGCCAGCCTCTCGTTTATAGGCACAGAACTTTGGGACTCACTACCCAAAGACATGAAACTCACAGAAAACTACCTACAACTCATAAAAAAACTGAAAACACATCTTTTCAAGAAGACTTTCCCCCCTGGATCTGCCTAATCCCACACCACCATACATCACAAAAAGTTCAGAAATGGAAAACAATAATATTAACCTCTCTCACAATATGCAAATATATCAACCTAAGCGTTTATTGTACTTCTGTATTATGTACTAAATTTTGTAACTGCCTTTTTAGCAATATGTAAGCCACATTGAACCTGCCATATGGTGGGAAAATGTGGGATACAAATGAAATTATATATATATATACACACACACACACAACATTGAGATATTGGCTCAGATATACATCCGTGTATGTGTGTGTGTGTGTGTATATATATATATATATATATATATATATATATTACACACACACACACCCCCCTACATAGTGGAAAAAATTAGATACACATATATGTTTTTTCTCCACTCATTCTGTGCATACCTCTCTATTTCTATCTGCCTATATATAAAGAATAACTCTCTCAATATATATTTATATAAATATATATATACACATGCACACACACACACACATATATGTATATCAACTTCAACAAATATATGTCCACATATATTTTCATACATATATGTATGAAAAGATACTCAACTACATACTAAGGGGTTTTTTTTTTTACTAAAGATAAGCTGCAGCAGGGCCCATCTTATTCCTATGGGCCCTGCTGCACATAACTCGAGCTAATCTTTAGTAAAAGACCCCCTTCATGAGGTAAGAACCAAAAGCCAAACCTACTACCTACAAACAATTTATGTTCTCAAATGATAAAACCAAAATCTAGATAATACCGGCAGTGAAGTAACAAGCCTCAAAATGCTGCTAGGGAGTAAGGCCCTTATGAAGCTATATTTCCATCTGCTGGTTATACATTCATCACAGTCGTGAAAAAACCTCCCCCTCCGCCAATTATCCAAATTAAATACTGTATAAAGAGTCAATGTTTTTCAGAAACATGAAAACCAGTGACTCTGTATAACAATTTTAATTTTGATAATTGGCAGAGGGAGGCTGTTTATGCCTATGATTAATGTTTAACCAACAGATGATGATATAGCTTCATAAGGTCATTAGTGCCTAGATGCACTGTGAGGCTCGTTGGTAGGTGAAAAGAGATTCAAACATACTTTTAAGAAACACACTTGGGGTAACACGTGAGAAGGAGGGGGCGTGTCAAGATGGCGACCTGAGCGTTTGTGTTGGTCGATCGTGTCGGACCTGCTGGTGATTCCTTACCTTTTTCGTGTTCCAAAATGCCCCATACAAAAAGAAAGAGGCTAGTGAAAGGCCAAATGCCAGTGGCCCGAACCTCCTCTTCATCTCAGCAGTCAATAGAACGATTCACCACACTCATTCCAACTACCAAGGTGTGCGATTCCAAGCTGAGGATCAAAGGAGGAGCCTCGGTCCTCTCGGACCTAGAAACATCACTATCGCTGCCAAATAATCGACCTCCGTGCCCAGCGTCTCTAGAACAGAGTGAGGAGATTCAGACCCGTACGGAAGTCGTTCAGGGTCAAACCTCTCATGGCGTTGACTCTTTCCAGAACACCGAGGGAACAACTTTGGAAGGAAATCCTCCCACGGAGATTACTCTTCAGGTGATTTGGCAGGCATTACAAGGATTGAACCAGACTGTTCTGAAATCTGCTCGGGAAACCTCCCAGCTCGTGAGTAAAATCGATTCTCTAACTTGTTCCTTTGAAAAGACTAAGCAGGAGACAGCGTCTCAAATGGAACAAATTCAACAAGAAGTTAAAACTTTAAAAAAAACAACAACTGAATCTTTGATTGCAGACAAAACTATTATACATAGGAAGATAGAACAATTTGAAAATTTTAATAGACGACTGAATCTGAGACTGTTAAATTTTCCCTGGTGAGCTCTACGGAAATGTTTAAAAAGTATTTACAAGATATTTTGTTGTTTCCGGCTTCAGCTATACCTCCTTTAAATAAAACGTATTATTTGCCAATGCCTGTGCAAGCTGAACCTGGGGATAGTGATGACAAATTAGATCACTTGAGGAGACTACCTTTAGATCAGCAAGTTATACAAGCATCTTTGGATATTTCATTGATATTAGAAACATCATTTTCTGAATAGAGCAGCGTAGAACTCTTTTAGTATCTTTTGTCTTCGAGCAGGACTTAAATTCAGTGTTGAAGCTATATTTCAGGAACTCTTTGAAAATCTTTTGTGGTCAAAGAATTTGGGTATATCCTGACGTTTGTAAAACAACTCAAGATCGGAGGAAAAAATTTTTGACTTTTCGAGAGGAAACCCAAGCTTTGGGGGCAACATATTTGCTTGCATATCCATGTAAATGTCTGATTAAATATATGGGTATAAAATATATATTCTATGACCCAGAACATCTTAAAGCTTTTTTAGAAATGAAAAAGCTAACCACTAAACCTAAAGAATAATATGAATGTTATCACACTGATTATTACAGAATTAATGGGAATGTTAAGGTCAGGCCATATAGCTTCTTTTTTTTTTTTTTCTTCTTTCTTTATGGATCTCCTATTGTCCTGATCACTCCCCCCTTCTTGTATAATTTTGGTCGTGGTCTAAGGAATTGTATAATTTGATATATGAAAAGTTTGTGTGTCAAGATTTCTTCAGTATTATGTATTCAAAGATATACAATGTGTTACAGAAACATGTTAATCATGTAAAAATTTATGAAAATTAAATAAAAAAAAAAAAGAAACACACTTGTGTGAACCTCTATCAATTGATGTGGTTTTACTTTATATATATATATATATATATATATATACACGCACACAGTGCACTCCATTTAAGTGCACGTCGGATAAGCGCATGCTCTGTTTAACTGCATGCCGTACTTCGGTCCTGTTTTTGGCGCCATCAATATCTATGGGGACAAACTTCGGTTTAGCGCACTACTAATAAGATCAAGATTCGCTTATATGCATGGTTTAAGATCGCTCCTCTGCAGGAAAGACTCCACATAAGCGCATGCGCGGAATATGGAAGCCGATTGGCGCGCGACAAAGGGGTGGTAAATTTGAAATCTCGTTGGTTAACTGCCACAGGCAGAAGAAGCGAAAGAATGTTGTTAGAGTGTACACTGGAGTCGTCGTCGTGCAACCGTAAGACTTCAACACTGGCTGAACAAATAGAAGTTCTTAAAAAATTAGAAAACAAAGTCAAGTATCTATTGCTAAAGAATATGGTGTCAATCCCTGTCAAATTTCACGTATCTTGAAGCAGAAATACCAGCTTCTGGAAGACTGGCAAAACAAAACAGGTGGGAAAAGCTGAGGAGGTAGAAGATGAAACTGAAAGAAGCCAAGAGAGAGGTACGTCTGGCGAAGGTGCAAGCGGAAGAACAAATGGCTAGAAATGTACGGAGGGGAGACAAAAACTTCTTCAGGTATATTAGTGAAAGGAGAAAGACTAAAAAGGGGATTGTGAGACTAAAAGATACAGGAAAACGCTATGTAGAAAATGATGAAGAAAAAGCCAATTTGCTAAATAGATACTTTTGTTCTGTTTTCACTGAAGAAAATCCTGGGGAAGGACCGCGATTGACTGGCAAAAGTACAAATGAGAATGGAGTGGATAGAGCACCGTTCACGGAAGAGAGTGTATATGAACAACTTGGAAAGCTAAAGGTGGACAAAGCCATGGGGCCGGACGGGATCCACCCCAGAATACTGAGGGAGCTCAGAGAGGTTCTGGCGGGTCCTCTTAAAGATTTGTTTAATAAATCCTTGGAGACGGGAGAGGTTCCGAGGGATTGGAGAATGGCGGAGGTGGTCCCTCTTCACAAAAGTGGTGATAGGGAAGAAGCTGGAAACTACAGGCTGGTAAGCCTCACTTCGGTTATTGGAAAAGTAATGGAAGCCATGCTGAAGGAAAGGATAGTGAATTTCCTGGAAGCCAATAAGTTGCAAGATCCGAGACAACATGGTTTCACCAAAGGGAAATCGTGCCAAACGAATCTCATTGAATTCTTTGACTGGGTGACAGGAGAATTAAATCAAGGACGTGCTATGGACGTCATCTACTTAGATTTCAGCAAGGCTTTTGACACGGTTCCCCACAGGAGGCTCTTGAATAAACTAGAAGGGCTGAAGATAGGACCCGAAGTGGTGAACTGGATTAGGAACTGGTTGACGGGCAGACGCCAGAGGGTGGTGGTAAATGGAGTTCGCTCGGAGGAGGGAAAGGTGAGTAGTGGAGTGCCTCAGGGATCGGTGCTGGGGCCCATTCTGTTCAATATATTTGTGAGTGACATTGCCGAAGGGTTACAAGGTAAAGTTTGCCTTTCTGCGGATGACACCAAGATTTGCAACAGAGTGGACACCCCGGAGGGAGTGGAAAACATGAAAAAAAGATCTGAAGAAGCTGGAAGAATGGTCTAACATTTGGCAATTAAAATTCAATGCGAAGAAATGCAAAGTGATGCACTTAGGGAGTAGAAATCCAAGGGAGGCGTATGTGTTAGGTGGGGAGAGCCTGATAGACACGGACGGGGAGAGGGATCTTGGGGTGATAGTATCTGAGGACCTGAAGGCGATGAAACAGTGCGACAAGGCAGTGGCCGTAGCGTGAAGGTTGCTAGGCTGTATAGAGAGAGGTGTGACCAGCAGAAGAAAGGAGGTTTTAATGCCCCTGTATAAGACGTTGGTGAGGCCCCACCTGAAGTATTGTGTTCAGTTTTGGAGGCCGTACCTTGTGAAGGATGTTAAAAAAATGGAAGCGGTACAAAGAAAAGCTACAAGGATGGTATGGGAGTTGCGTTCCAAGACGTATGAAGAGAGACTTGCTGACCTGAACATGTATACTCTGGAGGAAAGGAGGAACAGGGGTGATATGATACAGACGTTCAAATATTTGAAAGGTATTAATCCGCAAACGAATCTTTTCCGGAGATGGGAAGGCGGTAGAACGAGAGGACATGAAATGAGATTGAAGGGGGGCAGACTCAGGAAAGATGTCAGGAAGTATTTCTTCACGGAGAGGGTGGTGAACGCTTGGAATGCCCTCCCGCGGGAGGTGGTGGACATGAAAACGGTAACGGAATTCAAACATGCGTGGGATAGGCATAAAAGAATCCTGTGCAGAAGGAATGGATCCACAGAAGCTTAGCTGAAATTGGGTGGCGGGGGGAAGAGGGGTTGGTGGTTGAGAGGCTAGGATAGGGGAGGGCAGACTTATTCAGGGTCTGTGCCAGAGCCGGTGATGGGAGGTGGGACCGGTGGTTGGGAGGCGGGAAATACTGCTGGACAAACTTATACGGTCTGTGCCCTGAAAAAGACAGGTACAAATCAAGGTAAGGTATACACATATGAGGTTTATCGTGGCAGACTAGATGGACCGTGCAGGTCTTTTTCTGCCTCAATCTACTATGTTACTATGTAAGATGCTCTTCTTCGGTGGTTTCTCAAGTCAGGAGCAGACAGTTTCCTGTCAGTGGTCCACTGCTTATGGAGAAAGCTAATCAGCTAGCTGAAAGTCTTGGACTAAATGAATTCAAAGCCACTGTTGGATGGTTGGAAAGATGGAGGGTTGTTTCAGTTGTTCCTACTGTAAACCTAAGGGGTTAAAATAATCTTAACTGGGCTCCTCCAGAGGGAAAAAAAATAAGGGTTCTATGGAAGCGGTGCAAAGAAAAGCTACGAGGATGGTATGGGATTTACGTTCCAAGACGTATGAAGAGAGGCTTGCTGACCTGAACATGTACACCCTGGAGGAAAGGAGGAACAGGGGTGATATGATACAGACGTTCAAATATTTGAAAGGGTATTAATCCGCAAACGAATCTTTTCCGGAGATGGGAAGGCGGTAGAAACGAGAGGACATGAAAATGAATTGAAGGGGGGCAGACTCAGGAAAGATATCAGGAAGTATTTTTCACGGAGAGGGTGGTGGAAGGACTTGGAATGCCCTCCCGCGGGAGGTGGTGGAGATGAAAACGGTAACGGAGTTCAAACATTTGTGGGATATGCATAGAGGAATCCTGTGCAGAAGGAATGGATCCTCAGAAGCTTAGCTTGAAATTGGGTGGCGGAGCAGTTGGGGGGGAAGAGGGGGTGGTGGTTGGAGGCGAGGATAGGGGAGGGCAGACTTATACGGTCTGTACCAGAGCCGGTTGATGGGAGGCGGGACTGGTGGTTGGGAGGCGGGAAATACTGCTGGGCAGACTTATATGGTCTGTGCCCTGAAAAGGACAGGTACAAATTCAAGGTAAGGTATACACATATGAGTTTGTCTTGGGCAGACTGGATGGACCATGCAGGTCTTTTTCTGCCGTCATCTACTATGTTACTATGTTACTATAGTGACATCACTATGGGACAACAGCTGAGCAAGCTGAGACCTGGTTGCCTTGGCAACGGCTTGCTGGTCAGTTGAGAGTTGGGCAGAAGCAGATGAAGAGAGAATATGTATTTTTGAGTGTGAGAGTGGTCAGAAGGTGGTAAAAGAAAAAAATAGGTTTGAAAAGATCCTGAAAGGGATTTGTGTACTAATTAGAGAAGCAAGATTGTTTTAAGTGGGAACGGTGGCATGAATGAGTTCAGGTAAAGGGAAAAAAAAAGAATGTTTGTGGATTTGATCACTATGACTGCCTGGGAAAGTGAAGCTTGAGTAAAGCTAATTTCAAAGAAGTCAGTAAACTTTTGGGAAGTGAGTCAGGCTGAGTGTACAGAATAAAAGTTTGTGTATGCAGTGTGATTGGATGAAAGCTCCTAGGAGGCAGGGATAGGTAAAGTTTCTGTATCACTGATTAGTGAAAGTGCTGTGTGCATTCAAAAAAGGATTTGTGAATTCTAAACATAGTGATAGAAACGAAAACAAACTGATACTATTTATAACATTAAATCAACAGTTAATTTTGATATAGTATCAGAAAGCATTTAAAGAGTGTGAGTGCTAAGAGGCTGGAATGGATTGTGAGTCTGTATGTTGGAATGATAACTGCATTACTGTCTGAGTACTGTAGTGGAAGCAAATGGTAGTGCTTGTTCAGGTGCCCTTTAGGTTAGGGAAGTGAAAGTTGAAGCATAGGCCTGGAAGTTTAGAAACCTATGGTTAATTTTATTTTTATTAGTGAGTTGGGCCACAGAATTGCGTTCCATTAATGACACTTATTTAGTACTTATGAACAGGCAGGAAGACAGGGTTTTCCTTCCTCATTTATTTTAAGTAAGAGAGCTATAGGAAGAAGAAACAAGATTCCTGAGGAGACGTCGCCAGCATCAAAGAAGAAAAAAAAATCAGCCTTGGGCCGGCCCCACGCTAGAAGTAAAGCTGCAAATCTGGTCGTGAGATGAAAAGAAAAATTTCAACCTCAGCTAAGAAAAAAATATACTAAATAAACTGGAGAACTTACCTGAATTCCTTTGGTGTGAGTTTTCCAAAGGAATTCTGTGAAATAAAATATAAATGTAAAGAATCAACTACTTGTTAGATTCTGAAGTTTTATGAGATTAGAAAAAGAATTCATATGTTTTTTTTAGTATTGAGTGTTAATACTTATCTGAAGGTAGTAGTAGTTTGCCTGTGATTCTATCTAAAACAAACATGTATTAAAGTTTAGATTTTTCTTATTAGTCAACTGATGTTTCTGTTAATTTAGAATTTTTCCTACTCTATTTTAGAAATAGAAGTACGGGGTTAGTATACTAACTGTGTATCTTTTCACCCGTTTTGGCTTAAACTCATCTGAGGTAATTTATCAGGTATAGTAGGGTGAGTTTAAACTACTGAGAGTGAGGTCACACTACCATCTTGAACGAGTTTGCACCTCGTGACATTTTCAATGCTGACGAAAACGGTCTCTACTGGCGAGCGATTCCTGATGGAACACTTGCAAACAAGCCGAAACTACAGGAAGTAAAATGTCGAAGGACCGACCGACGATCCTCCTTTGCTGCAATATGGATGGGAGTGAGAAGTTGGAACCACTTGTCATTGGGAAGAGCAAACAGCCCCGTTGCTTCAAGAATGTTAAGCGACTTCCTGTGTCATACGAGGCTAGCGCAAATTTATGGATGACTGGGGAAATTTGGAAGCAGTGGCTAAAGAAGTTAGACACTAGAATGCGAGCACAAAAGCATCAGATTTTGTAGCTTTGTGGTAATTGTGCTGCACACAGTGATGATGTCAGGTTAATGTCAAGGTGGTCTTCCTGCCACCAAACACTACCTCTCTGATCCAACCTATGGATCAGGGCATAATAGCCAATTTCAAACAACATTATTGGGCTCTTGTGCTACGTCATCTGATGAGCGTTATGGATGACCAGACTGGCAAGGATAAACGTGCTGTTGAACTGGTTCGTAATCTATCACTGTTGGATTCCCTACATATGCAGAAAGAAGCCTGGAATCATGTTACACAGGCAACCATTGTGAACTGCTTCAAGTGGGCAAGCTTTGTTAGGGATGTGGAGAGGGATGAAACAGATGCAGCTGTTGCAAACGCGTCAGATGAACAAGCTATTGACATCCCAGCCGGTGTAACTGAAGAGGAGTTTCATCACTACGTAGCTGTTGATTACGATCTACAAATAGCTGACAACAGCACTGATGTCCAGATATGCGCCTACACGCAGGCAATGGCTGATGATGAAACAGATGATGAAATGAGAAGCGAGGCACATGCTGACGAAATTCAACAACCTCCTGTCACTTTTGAAAGAGCGCTGGAGAGTCTCAACACCGTGCGGGCCTATCTGGAGGCTACTGGGTGTCAGTGCTATGACATATATAACATAGTAGATGACGGCAGAAAAAGACCTGCACGGTCCATCCATTCTGCCCAACAAGATAAACTCATATGTGCTACTTTTTGTGTATACCTTACCTTGATTTGTATCTGCCATTTTCAGGGCACAGACCGTAGAAGTCTGCCCAGCACTAGCCCAGTCTCCCACCACCGGCTCTGCCACCCAATCTCGGCTAAGCTTCTGAGGATCCATTCCGTCTGAACAGGATTCCTTTATGTTTATCCCACACATGTTTGAATTCCATTACCGTTTTCATCTCCACCACCTCCCGCGGGAGGGCATTCCAAGTATTTACCGTCTGGCAGACGTAGTCTATGGAACTCACAGACACAAGAGTGTACAGAGGACTATGACTGATTACTTCAAGTAAGCCTAACGTCAGTTAATGGAGACTGTATACTGTACATATAATAAACAGTACTGTACATACGTTTATCAGATGTCAAGCTTCTTTGGGTCACAATGGTTAAGTGCACACTCCAGTTAACTGCATGTATTTCTTTGGTCCCAGACCCTCGCACTTAAGCGGATTGCACTGTGTCTATATATATATATATATATATATATATACACACACACACACATTGCTGTGTATATATAAAAAGATGACTGCTCACATATACAAGGTGATTGGCAGAGATACCAATCCAAATATCATTGTTGACATGTTCTTATCTATTTGTATAAATAGACATATTGTGATAACCACAGTGTCTGCCCTTACATGAGGAGGCCGCCAGAGGGCGCTCTCCCATGGAAAACCTAAAAATGCCCATTCTGGCCACTAGAGGGAGCCCAAGGGTATAGTCCATGGTAGTGACCAGAAGGAACAGCAAGGGGGTGCTCGTGGCATAGGACTTGTACTTCCCTGGGGAGGCCACCAGGGGGACTCTCTGAGTGGAAGCTGGAAAGGTGGAGAGAGTTCTGGGTGCAGACCTTTCTGGAAGCAGGGGGAGAGGCCTAAAGAGAGGTGGGATGGATTATTGGGCACCCTATAAAAGCCTCCTCTAAGCCTAGGGAGGGGAGAGAAGATGGGGGAACCTGAGGATTACTCGCAGGAAGACTGAGGAAAGAGGCCTGCTGAAGTAGAGCTCAAGAGAAAGGTTAGGAGAAGGTTCCCTCCAAACCCAATGAGGTACTTACCTGGTGGGGGGCCAGGCAATGGATATGATTGTTATGCACAATTGCTACTGAGACAGAACTAACAGCCGTGGGGTGGAGGATAGGACTGTAAGGTTAAGGTGGATAAAGTGTGTCCTATCCAGGGGAGGTGGCTGTTATACCCTGAGACCCAGATGTTCCCCAGTAAATGGTCTCAGGGGGGATGAATCGCAGTCAGAATAAGAGTTGGAAAGCCAGGTTTCCAAAAGACTGTAACCTAGCTAATAAACTGAATTTACATGCAACCAGCTAATTTGCATATTTTTGCAAGCAGAGGAAGCTGGGCTATCTTCCAGAGAAGGGTGACCTGGGGGCCCCACCAGAAGAACGGGTAAGGTGGGTCGGTTACCAAGAGATACAGCGGGGAGGCCGGGCCAGGACTGCAGGGTAAGGAAGAGGTCACCCTGAGGGAAAGGGGAGGACCAAACCTAGAGGCCGGAGTCAATGCAGTCACAGAGAAGTCTGGTTTCAAGCTGGTTCCCCAAGGCAAAAAGTGTCGGAAAGTTGAAACCAAGGGAAGAGCAGAGGGTTGGTGGGACCCAGGCAATAATTGTATCCCCAGGGAAGTGTGCAGAAAGGCCCACTGACTACAGGTGGGTTCTGGGGGACTAGAGAACTCAAAGTGAAGCTGAGTGGAAAAGGCATCAGTCTCCAGAGGAGGTCTCTTGGGTGGGTGAAGACAGACAGCACGGAGAGGTGCAGGTCGAGAGCAGACAGCACGGAGAGGTGCTTCTTTACAATATGTATATAAGACCCTCTCTCTATATATAGTGTTCCTTTTAATCTCTCTCTCTCTCTCTTATCTGCTTTCATATTGGTTTGAAATCTGTTAATGAGAAGGACTTTATTTAGACGTTCGTATACATATACCCATATTGCAGCTCTATCAACCCTTTGATGTCACGGAAGAATATTGATATGCTATATCATCACACCACCACCTTGGTGGGGACATAATAGTTTACAAAAGGTACTGTGGAAAGTTTGTCATGTATAAAATAAAGGAGATCATCATGAACATCCATGCCAAACACCACAAATTGTTGGAAGGAAGATATGGCGGGCTGCCTTTTACTTTCTTGGAAAAAAGATTATTACATCTGTTCGCAGGTAAAGACCTAACTGACAGAATCAGAGAAGTTAATTATGCAGTCTGGAAGGGCACAGAAGAATCACTCATTTTCTGCAAATTCAGCACATGGTATGTTTCCCGTTGTCCCAGGAATATCTCATGCTGATCTGATGGATTTTGAGGTCCAGAATACAGAACAGTCTGCATGTAAGGCTGAGGTTTTTCTGTTTCCTTTTAGGTATATGTATGGCCACCTTTTTTTAGGAGTGAATACCCCTTGAGCAAAAGAATTTGTCTATATTGAAGGAAGAAGAGTGCAAAATCAACAAACTATCTTCCTCGGGGTCGTTCAATGCTAACTGTTCTTCCTCCACCTACTATAAAACACCACACTTCGGTGTATGGAACTGTGGTGCCTTCAAAGGGAACCTCAGGTAGGCTGAATGATGTTTTAAGGAGAGCTATCCTTATGTTGCAAGTACCTCAACTAATACCTTTGTGGTGTGGATGGTAGGTCATTCTTTTATACAATGAGCATCTCGTAGAACCATTGAGTAGCCCATTGGGCAACATCTTTGGATCTCATCTTATGAAGTGTGCATCGTATGGTGGGGATACAGTGGAATGTGTTGGAAAGAGGTGGTCCCTCTGCTATGGTGCCTCAACAGTGAAGGGAAATCACGAATAAGGGCAGGATCCATGATTTGCTATGTGAATAAGGGCAGGATCCATGACTTCTGGTGTAAATAAGAGCAAGGCCCAAGAGTTCTGCTGTTAATAAGGGCAGGATTCATGACCTCTGCTGTGTGAGTAAAGGCACAATCCATATGAGTTCTGGTGTTAATAAAGTCAAGGCCCAAGAGTTCTGCTGTTAATAAGGGCAAGATCCATGACTTCTGGTGTGAATAAGTTCAGGATCCATGACTTGCTGTATGAATAAAGAGCAGGATCCATGACTTACTGTATGAATAAAGAGCAGGATCCATGACTTGCTGTATGAATAAAGAACAGGATGCATGATTTGCTGTGAGGATAAGGGCAGGATCCATGACTTCTGGTATCAATAAATGCAGGATCCATGACTTCTGCTCCCTTGAGCAGGGACTGTCCTTCTTTGTTAAATTGTACAGTGCTGCGTAACCCTTGTAGCGCTTTAGAAGTGTTAAGTAGTAGTAGTAATAAGAGCAGGACTCATGACTTCTGGTGTGAATAAGGCCATGATCCATGACTTCTGGTGTGAATAAGGCCATGATCCATGACTTCTGGTGTTAAGTGCAGAATCCATGACTTCTGGTGTTAATAAGGGCAGGAACCACGACTAATATTCCGCCAGTGTCATTATGCTCATATTAGCCGTCTCCTCAAGTCACTTCACTGGCTTCCTATCCGTTTCCGCATACAGTTCAAACTCCTCTTATTGACCTATAAGTGCATTCACTCTGCAGCTCTTCAGTACCTCTCCACTCTCATCTCTCCCTACATTCCTCCCTGGGAACTCCGTTCACTGGGTAAATCTCTCTTATCTGCACCCTTCTCCTCCACTGCTAACTCCAGACTCCGTTCCTTTTATCTTGCTGCACCGTATGCCTGGAATAGACTTCCTGAGCCGGTACGTCAAGCTCCATCTCTGGCCGTCTTCAAAGCTAAGCTAAAAGCCCACCTTTTTGATGCTGCTTTTAACTCCTAACCCTTATTCACTTGTTCAGAACCCTTATTTTATCATCCTCACTTTAATATTCCCTTATCTCTTGTTTGTCCTGTTTGTCTGTCCTAATTAGATTTTAAGCTCTGTCTAGCAGGGACTGTCTCTTCATGTTCAAGTGTATAGTGCTGCGTACGTCTAGTAGCGCTTTAGAAATGATAAGTAGTAGTAGTAGACTTCTGGTGTTAATAAGGGCAGGATCCATGACTTCTAGTGTTATTAAGGGCAGGATCCCTTAATAACTTGCTATGTGACTTGCTATGTGAATAAGGGCAGGATCCATAGCTGTTCTCTGTAGTTCAAAACTCTATCAATAGTACCACCCTCCCTCCCCTCACTTACTGAATCTACTATCCTCCATCTGATATCTTTTACAGTATGCTGATGTTCCTTCCAATGGGCTACCAAAGGAGCCTGAAAGTTTTCAGTAACTATACGAGATTTATGTTGTCAGACCACCCGCACAGGGCATCTACTCCTCCCCACATAAACTAAATTGCAGGAACACATGATTATATATACAGCATTCTTCATGTCACACAACTCGTATTAGTTCTAGATCTTACTTTATACATAGTTTGGGGATCAATCCACTCGGAACCCTCTATAGTGGATGAGCACCTTCCCTAATCCCAGGCTCATAATATCTATTCCTCCCCAAGTATTCACACCCAGATCTCCCTCTGGTATATGAAATAACTGGAAAAGCTGAGAATATGGAAAACAGTTGCATCACATGCCAATGCGTTTTTAATACACGGACAATTTCTTGACTGACCCTGGTGAATGGAAGAACATGTCAATACTTCCTCCACTTGTGGTTTCTGTCCTTGCAAAAGCAAAGGGTGTTGCGCAAATCTAGCTCTTAAATATGCTTTCCTAACCAATTCCCCTAGGATAACCCCTGGACAAAAATCGTAGTTCTAAATCCCTAGCCTGCTCTTTAAATTCCTCCAGGGAAGAACAAAGCATCTGTAACTGAAGGAACTGGCTCACAGGGAGATTATATTTCAGTAGGTAGGGATGATGGCGCCCAAAGCGCAATAGAATGTTGTGCTCCACAGGCTTAAGGTAAATAGAAGTGGAAAACCTCCCTTTTCCTTGGTGATCCACAGGTCGAGAAATTCAATAGATGTTTGACTTGCTGACTTGGTGAATTGGATATTCATGTCCAAAGTATTAAGTCATTCTACAAACATGTTAAGTGATTGCTCACTATCAGTCCACAGAAAAAAACACATCATCAAGAAAGCATTTCCAAAATAAAACTTTTTGAAACTGTGGTGAAGGGTAAATCACTTCTGACTCCAAATGGGCTATAAATAATGTAGCCACTGATGGGGCTAACATCGCCCCCATGGCTACTCCCCGAACTTGCTGAAGAAATTGATCTTGATGCCAGAAATAGTTCTTCTGTATAACCAACATAATAAAGTCTGAAGTGATCCTCTGTGGTTCCGGTCGTTGATAGGAGTATTGAACTACAGAGAACAGCATATGATATTTCAGCTGAAACTGGCGATACCGGGAGGTTTAAATCTAGAATTAGAATGGATATCCCTGATATGAGTTTGAAAGGGGGGGGGGCACAGCTTGATGACATTGTGAGAATGAGGGATATATAGAGTTTCTGAAACACGCCGCCGCCATCTTGGCAGGAGAAATCCTTGATACATTAAGCCGAGCTGGAATTAGCAGTATTGTAGGTAAGAAAATAAAATGTGGGGAACCTTTGTGGGGGTTTAAGATACCGAACTCATAAGGGTTTTTCTTATGTATTTGCAGGGGACGGTCCTTGAGACAGCCCTTGTCAGACAAAAC
This sequence comes from Microcaecilia unicolor, assembly GCF_901765095.1. Taxonomy (NCBI): domain Eukaryota; kingdom Metazoa; phylum Chordata; class Amphibia; order Gymnophiona; family Siphonopidae; genus Microcaecilia; species Microcaecilia unicolor. The sequence continues at coordinate 110,728,120 of NC_044041.1, forward strand.
GTGATCATGTCAGATGTAGGTTCCCTTCGTCTGACAAAAGCTAAAATTTTTTAAAGCTAAGTATTTGTGAGAATCACTTACTGGCCAAGGTGAAAGAAGTGTTGGTCAAATTTTCTATATCCTTTACACTGATGAGGAGGTAGGTGCTGTAAATCTCACAACCATTGAAGTAGGTTAACGAGTTGCAGGGCCGTGCTGACACGGTAAGCGAGGTAAGCAATGCAGGGGGGCACCGAACTCTAGATGGCGCCACTCACTTGCAAAATCTTTTACCTGAAGTTGTGATTCTCCTCTCTCCCCTGCCCTTCCCGCATCAGGAAGTGAAGATAGCCCAGCAGTGCTGAGACAGACACGCTGCTCTGCTAAAGCTGCTTCAAAGAGTACAACCAGCAGCTATTTATGGCTTTGGTGTGTGAACAACTTTCATTCAGGGTGAGCTGGAACAACATTCATATTAAAGAGAACAGGTTTGGAGGCAGGTGTGCAAGTGAGACTGGGGAGAAATAAAAAATAAATAGTGTAATTGTTATCTGTAAGTGGTTCAAAGTTTTTGTTTTTTGAGCATGTACACTGAGAGGAGGGCATGACTGCAATGATGTGTACATAATTATCATAGCTACAGCTAAAATCCATTTAATTGGCTGAGGAAGTTTAGCTGACGTAGAATAGCTGGTAAGTAAAAATCTGATTGCTTTTTTTGTGTGTTTGTTTTTATATAAAACATTCTGCTTGGATAGGGAGAGTTTGTGATATTTGAAAATACATTTTGCTTTAATGAAATTGCTAAACTTTAGAGTCAGAGACTTATCAATGAGGGATACATACAGTGGAAAGGAAGCCCTGGAAACAGAGTTAAGAGGACAGATACCAGCAACAGAATCAGATACTGGGCCAGCATGATCAGAAAAAGAAAGTCACCAGCTAACAAAGGTAGAAAAAAATCGTTTTATTTTCATTTTAGTGTTTGGAATATGTCCACTTTGAGAATTTACATCTGCTATCTTATTTTGCAGTGTATAGCAGTCTCCAAGAGACTGGGTCCCAGGGAGGGTCAGACTGTGTAATGAGATGAAGAGACCCCCCCACCCCCCCCACTGTAACAAAGACAGGAACATGCATAATCAAACCTTAGGTCTCTGCAGTTACAAGGGCTGGCCATTCCTAATTATGCTAATAGTTTTTAATAGGCTAAGAGGCAGATGCACTAAACGTTTTTCATCGTTAAATGAGCCCTCGGGGAAGAATTTCCGATCCTTTCCATGCACTAAAGCCTATTTTTCGACGGTAGTAGCAGCTAACGAAAACGGAATGGAGATGAGCAATTAGTGTGAAAACCCCATTGAAACGACATGCACTAACCTTTTCCGATTGCCTTTACGCAGGAAAAGGCAGGAAAACTAACGAGAGGTCTGGACCTCTCGTTAGGACAGCTCCGTGGCAGGAAAAAGTGTTAAGTGAAAAAATAAACAAACTTTGAGCCAATCCCAGCGCATTAGCAGAGCTAAAAGCGCTGTGATTGGTCCAAAGGACCTCAGAAAACACATTAAAAATAAAAATAAAAAAAGGATCGGGAGGGGGCAAGGGCGCTCATCAGGAGCGTCCTGTACGGACGGCCTTGCCCCCCCCCCCGCTGCTCCCCCACTTTCCGCTGCTCCCCCCACCCCCGAAAAAGCAAACTTGTAGAAGCCCCTGCCCCCCTCCCTTCCTCACTACTCTCAGCTCCGCCTCCCGACATCCTCCGTCTGTGCCCCGCCCCCTTTGGGGATCGTCGCCGCCATTCCCCTTCTCCATCGGGCCCCCCTCCCTCTTACCGGGCCCGTGCAGCGCCTCTCTCCTCTGTCCGAAGGCGCTGCACGGGCAAGAAGAACGCAGAATCAGCTGATGCCTGCCTTCGCGATGGCATCGATAGAGCGTCTTTCTCCTCCTGGGCCCGCCCCTGTCTGACGTCAGTAACCTACGTAGGTTACTGACGTCAGACAGGGGCGGGCCCAGGAGGAGAAAGACGCTCTATCGCGAAGGCAGGCATCAGCTGATTCAGCGTTCTTCTTGCCCGGCAGCGCCTTCGGACAGAGGCGCTGCACGGGCCCGGTAAGAGGGGGGGGGGGCCGGAGGGAGAAGGGGAAGGGCGGCGACGATCCCCAAAGGGGGCGGGGCACAGACGGAGGATGTCGGGAGGCGGAGCTGAGAGTAGTGAGGAAGGGAGGGGGGCAGGGGCTTCTACAAGTTTGCTTTTTCGGGGTGGGGGGAGCAGCGGAAAGTGGGGAGCAGCGGGGGGGGGGCAAGGCCGTCCGTACAGGACGCTCCTGATGAGCGCCCTTGCCCCCTCCCGATCCTTTTTTTATTTTTATTTTTTTATGTGTTTTCTGAGGTCCTTTGGACCAATCACAGCGCTTTTAGCTCTGCTAATGCGCTGGGATTGGCTCAAAGTTTGTTTATTTTTTCACTTAACACTTTTTCCTGCCACGGAGCTGTCCTAACGAGAGGTCCAGACCGATGTGTATTGTGATTCTTTGATACATTGTACGTTTCACTACCGATCTCAGCATGTGTGACTTTTTTTTTTGGTGCATTTTTCGTTATTTTAAAATCGTTAGGGACTTTAACGATTTAGATTTTTTTACGTTTGGTTGCTGCATCTGCCTCTAAGTCCCACTGAAAAGCCTCTTTATAAAGGCAGTGCTTTCTCTGGAGAGCAGTGTTAAGAAACAGCAGGAATTGTGTATATTTTTTTAAACTGCTTTCCTGTGTAAGCTAATTTACAGTTTTCTAGTATATGCTTGACATTGAAGGGTGTGGTAGACCCTTTTGTCAGGTCTGGCTGGGCCTGTAGTTTTCAGTCTAAAGGAAAGACAGGTAGCAATGGAGAAACATCTAATGAAGAAGCGAGGGGGGGGGCACCGATAGTCTGCAGAGGGGCACCAGAGACCCTTGGCACGGCCCTGACGAGTTGCACCGCTGTTTTGGATCAAATATATATATTTGTTGAAGATAAGACACACTTGAATTATTGGATGTGGTGAATAAGTCCTATAGATAGCATTCGGCCTTTCTATGGTTTTACTCAACTGCATGCAGGAACTTGTAGTTCCAATTCTCCAAGTTTCTCTCTTTTCAAATAAAGACCGCAAACCCCTGCTTCTATTGAAATACACTTAAGATTTCATCAACTCTTTTAGTCAAATCTGGAGCCAGTTGGTAACCCTAGATTGACCGGTCTCTTACCTGGAGTAGGTGGGTGTAATCGCATATATAGTAGGAAGAGTTACGGTAGCGATATGCTGCCTTTCAGCCTTCCCTACAGCTTCTAGCCTCTTCAGTTCATTCTGTAGCTGAGAGATTTTCTTGTCCTTGGCATGGATCAGTTCACTGGTTGACTTGAGATGGTGGGAGCAATCACAGGGCTGACCTGCAAGAAAGCGGATAACAGGAAGTCTGCAGAATGCGAGTCAGGCTGTAGAAGGTGGCAGATATGCAGGGCCAGTCAGCAGTTGCAGGGCCCTGTGCAGACCAGTCTGGTGGGGCCACCCGACCCCTTGCCTAGCCCCACCCTTAATGACAATTTTTTTTTAATTTACCTCTGGCGAGTTCTCCTTTCCATAAAACATGTTAAAACAACCAAAACTGATCTGTAGATATATTAAATTTATAAAACAGGTATTTAGGGTATCAAGAAAGCACAACTCCTGATTCAGGGCAAAAGGTTCCATTTTAGTTTTGTTGAATCATAACTTTTTACAGCATGGCCAAGCACTTTGTTGTTTTTATAAGATAGTTTTGTTTTTTAATTTGGGGCCTGGGACATGTAAAAACTTGTATTCTAGATTAAGTTAGAGACATTTTGAGTGCAGTACAATAAGCTCTCTCAGACCTTCGAATCACTACTGCCAGGAATCATAATTTCACCAAAATTATCCTTCTTTTAACATGAAAGCTTCTCATTCAAATAGAAATTAGTGTCACCATTATTTTAATTCCAATAATTCTAGAAACAGGAAGGCAACTCATCATGTTCTTTATGCATTTGAACAATGTGAAATGCTGTCTGAGTTTGGGAGGGGAAAACTGATTAAAAAAAAAAAGACTATGCTAGCACATCCAGAAACCAGAAAATGTGTGCAGTCAGCATTGAGATGACAGAGCATACAGCACCAATTGTCTCTCCCTCCTTTGCTTCTAAGCAAACCTACGTAGCACCTCCAATTGTAAACACACCATCTGAATAAACTAGGCAGACTGGATGGACTTGTTAGTCTTATGCATTAAGTTGTTTTCCAAATGATTTTTGTAAACAGCTAAAAAACGAGCTTATTCCATGTAATTGTTTTAACTCAAGGATCTTTGGACAGCAATGCACTTAACCCCACCCATGAGCAATACTTTCAGAGCACACTGCAAGGGTAGAAAACTGGGGATCGAACTCAAAACAGGAAAACTTCAGCCTGATTCAATTTGGATTGAATTTTCAACCAAAACAACAAAAACTTTATCCAGGACACTTGATAACCTTGCACCAGCTTTGACCTCATTCAATGTGGCACCTATCGTGCTAAGTTAAAAGGGAAAACATAACAGACCAGGGTAAATAAAGTGCCAGCCAGTCCACCTATTTATTTCAAAAAAGCAACATCACAAGGCAGGTTCACAAACCAGGAACTGCTAAAACATTCACCATCTCTGGAAATTTGGTCACTGCACAAGGAACAGATGTGTCCCCAGGAAAAGCTTAATTGGTCAGTTTTATGGTCTGATTAAGACATTTTCCTGTTGTGTCTACACGAATCAAGCTGAATAAATCCAGGGCTTTTTTGAGGGGGTACTTGGGGGTACTGAGTACAGGCACCTTTTCCATTGTCTGCTAAAATTGACCCATGGTCCTCAAGTTTTAATGAAAGAACTCAGGCTCTACACCCCAATTCTGCCTTAGCAGAGATTCTGGGGCTGGTTTCAGGGGGCCTGGCAATTCTGGGGTGGGTCTCTCAGTAATCACCCCACCCCTGAAAGGTGGCCTGCCATTTCAGTACCGGCACCTTTTTCGCTAGAAAAAAACTCACTGAATAAATCTGACCTGTAGTAAGCTTTCCCTGGTATGTTTATCAAGAGCGCACTGTCATTCACATGAAGTCAAAGAAAAATATCTTCATGTGACTAGTGTTTAATCCCATAAAATCACTCAACATGGTGACAGAATACAAGAGGTAGCCTTCTCTTTAAACAGCTCTACACCAGTCCACCTTTTGCTGCAATGATCATCACTATCACGTTAAACATCCAACTAAAAAAAAAGTTAATGACTAGCAATCTTTGTTTAAACTTTATACCTCGACAGTTAAATATGAGTTTTCCCTTCCTGTGCCTTTCTTCATTCTTTAATATGCCATAATAAAGTTTCGGACCTTAAGACATCATACTACAGAGCACACTCTGCTCCACCTAGTGTCTGTATTTGGAAGAGTGATTAATTCAGGTAATAAGTGAATATTGCAGGTAACAGAAGGAAGTGAAATGTGGAAGTTTTAGTTCGCTGGACTCCAATTTTATTTATTATATGTGACCAGTAATAAAAGAATCCTTCAGCAATCCTAAAAGAAAACAATCTGAAAAAGAAATCTTTTATTCAGAAACATATTGTTCCTGAAAGGAGACACCCCAGTAAGAGGCCAAAGGCACTACCAGAGCAAAAAAATACATAAATAAAAAGGCAAATAGGTATTTTAGAGTTTAGCAAGAGCTCCTTTCACCGAAGTTCTAAGTCAGACCCCTCATAGTTAAGAAGCTTCACAAACCAGTTTGGCATGCAGAAAGAGAAACTGTCTGCATGACATTTCTGAGGAGAAAAAGAAAAGAACCAGGGTGTCTGAGATCGCAAAACCCTTTTCAATACAGTGTACCTTTGATGCTTCATTTCCTGACACCCACCCAGATCCTTGTTAGAAAATCAAAATAAAGCTCTCTCCCTGCTTCTATCCCCAGCATCTAGTGGCCCGACCCGGAGATCCTGGAGCGCAGCTGGAAGACTGGATTGCTCCCAGTGGCGCACGAAAGCACAGCTGCACTTCTCTGAACTCACTCAGCCAGTTTCTTCACCTGCTGGCTGAGGGGGTGGGGGATGTATAGAAGGAGATGGCTTTCTTTTGGGGGGAGGAGGGTCAACTCAAGGTGACTGAGTGGGGGGGAGGGGCGTGGCAGGATGGGGAAGGGGCTTTTTTGGTGTCCTCTTTTTTTCCCCGTCAGGGCAAATATAGCAACCCAGTTACGTTGACATTCCGAAGGGCAGAGAGAGAGATGCATCATTATGCTGATGCCGACGTGCCATGTCGGGGGTTAGCCACGCCACCGCGAGGCCCCGTGCGTGCGCCCCTGTCTGACAGACCCTGCAGATGCGCCTCAGATGATTCCCTGAGTAGGAAAGAACAGAAGGCCGTCCTTCCTGGTCCCTCAAACTCACCCAGCTGCATGAGCGCATACAGCAACCCGATGACCGACACTATAAAATAAATAACAAAGATGTTCTTCAGCCTGATCTTCATCGGTCCAGCCGGCCGCCGACCTAGCAAACAGGATGAAAGTCTGCAGCGGACGCTCTCTGAGTTCCCTACCGCCCTTTCTCTTTCCATTCAGCCATGGAAGGAGGTAAAAGGCGGATCCACCAGATCCTTTAACCGGAGTGCTGTTCTGTTTACACCACGACGCCGCTGCCGCTTGGATGAACCCCCGCGTTAACGTGCTAGCTAAGCCAAGCAAGGAGGTTGGATAAAAGCTTTCCCTGCCGGGTGCTGAGTCCAACCCCTCTGACGTGCCGTTTCTCTTCCTGTGGGGTCGGGACTCGGCAGGGAAAGCTTAGCTATACAGCGCGTTAACATGGGGTTTCGCCCAAGGAGGTTTAATAGACAGGAGTGGAAGTGAGCCTATCTAGTCCATTGTAAGCAAAGAAGCCAATTAGGACAGTCTGAGTTTCCCCATCCCAGCACAGCCGTCATCCCCGTTTTCTCAAAACAAAGCAAGCAAACCTATGAGCTAATGCATCACGTTGGCGGGTTTTTTTTTTTTTTTTTTAATTCTTGGTCCATCTGTAACAAGTCTAAAGCTGTTTCAGTTGGATAGGCAGTGCCTTAAAAGGTGGAGGACAAAAGTTTTTTCTTTTTTTTTTTTTTACTTATTGGATAGCTTTTTAATTTGTTTGAAAGCTTCCCATATGTAGATATAAATATCATGAAATAATTGAGTATCACTAAAACAGCTTTACAATTATTATAGCTGGTAGAAACAGCAATTTTAAAGTCTGTATTTTGTGCTCATTTTTCAACATTAAAAACTAAATAAATACACTATATACAATACAGGTGGCCAAATTTCAGTGAGGATATCCTGTTTCCTGTTTAGTACATAAGTAATGCCATACTGGGAAAAGACCAACAGCATCATGTCCCCAACAGTGGCCAATCCAGGCCAAGGGCACCTGGCAAGCTTCCCAAACATACAAACATTCTATACGTTATTCCTGGAATTGTGGATTTTTCCCAAGTCCATTTAGTACTGGTTTATGGACTTGTCTTTTAGGAAACTGTCTAACCCCTTTTTAAACTCTGCCAAGCTAACCGTCTGCACCACGTTCTCCGGCAACAAATTCCAGAGTTTAATTATGCGTTGGGTGAAAAAAAATTTCTCTGATTTGTTTTAAATTTACTACACTGTACTTTCATCGCATGCCCCCTAGTCCTAGTATTTTTGGAAAGCGTGAACAGACACTTCACATCCACCTGTTCCACTCCACTCATTATTTTATATACCTCTATCATGTCTCCCCTCAGCCGTCTCTTCTCCAAGCTGAAAAGCCCTAGCCTCCTTAGTTTTTCTTCAAAGGGAAGTTGTCCCATAACCGCTATCATTTTAGTCACCCTTCGCTGCACCTTTTCCAATTCTACTATATCTTTCTTGAGATGCGGCGACCAGAATTGAACACAGTACTCAAGGTGCGGTCGCACCATGGAGCGATACAACGGCATTATAACATCCTCACACCTGTTTTCCATACCTTTCCTAATAATACCCAACATTCTATTCGCTTTCCTAGCCGCAGCAGCACACTGAGCAGAAGGTTTCAGTGTATTATCGACAATGACACCCAGATCCCTTTCTTGGTCCGTAACTCCTAATGTGGAACCTTGCATGACGTAGCTATAATTCGGGTTCTTTTTTCCCACATGCATCACCTTGCACTTGCTCACATTAAATGTCATCTGCCATTTAGCCGCCCAGTCTCCCAGTCTTGTAAGGTCCTGTAATTTTTCACAATCATGTCGCGGGTTAACGACTTTGAATAACTTTGTGTCATCAGCAAATTTAATTACCTCGCTAGTTACTCCCATCTCTAAATCATTTATAAATATATTAAAAAGCAGCGGTCCTAGCACAGACCCCTGAGGAACCCCACTAACTACCCTTCTCCATTGTGAATACTGCCCATTTAACCCCACTCTCTGTTTCCTATCCTTCAACCAGTTTTTAATCCACAATAGGACATTTCCTCCTATCCCATGACCCTCCAATTTCCTCTGTAGCCTTTCATGAGGTACCTTGTCAAACGCCCTTTGAAAATCCAGATACACAATATCAACTGGCTCCCCTTTGTCCACATGTTTGTTTACTCCTTCAAAGAATTGAAGTAAATTGGTCAGGCAAGATTCCCCCACACAAAAGCCGTGCTGACTTGGTCTCAGTAATCCATGTCCTTGGATGTGCTCTGTAATTTTGTTTTTAATAATAGCCTCTACCATTTTCCCCGGCACCAACGTCAGACTCACCGGTCTATAATTTCCCGGATCTCCCCTGGAACATTTTTTAAAAAATCGGCGTTACATTGGCCACCCTCCAATCTTCCGGTACCACGCTTGTTTTTAAGGATAAATTGCATATCACTAACAGTAGCTCCGCAAGCTCATTTTTCAGTTCTATCAGTACTCTAGGATGAATACCATCCGGTCCAGGAGATTTGCTACTCTTCAGTTTGCCAAACTGCCCCATTACGTCCTCCAGGTTTACCGTGAAGTCAGTAAGTTTCTCTGACTCGTCCGCTTGAAACACCATTTCCGACACCGGTGTCCCACCCAATCTTCCTCAGTGAAGACCAAAGCAAAGAATTCATTCAATCTCTCCGCTACGTCTTTGTCTTCCTTGAGCGCCCCTTTTACCCCTCGGTCATCCAGTGGCCCAACCGATTCTTGTGCCGGCTTCAGTTATGAAAGCCCACCTTCTATAAATACCCTTATCAATCCCTTCCTTCTTCTTTCTTCCCCTAATTAACCTCTACACAATACTAACTATACCTAATATACTGGAATAACTATGTTAACAATACTATGTAAGCCACATTGAGCCTGCAAATAGGTGGGAAAATGTGGGATACAAATGCAATAAAATAAATTAATATACTGAAAAAAATTTTTACTATGTTTTTTTGCCTCTAATGCTATCTTTTTTTCGTAATCCCTCTTGGCCTTCTTTATCAGCGCCTTGCATTTGCTTTCACTCCTTATGCTGCTTCTTGTTATTTTCAGACGGTTCCTTCTTCCATTTTCTGAAGGCGTTTCTTTTAGCCCTAATAGCTTCCTTCACCTCACCTTCACAGCACATTTCTCCAAACAGTTCCATTTCAAACATTAATGGCAGAAGGACATTACCTTGCTTGCACCCATTTCCTTTCTTCGAGAAATGGACCTTTTTTACTAGTAATACGTAAGAAAGTAATTTGTTGTAAGAATCCAATTTTACAATACAGTATCATAAACATACTGGGATAGCTATGGATGTTTAACATTTAGAAAATCTATTATGAATGAGAAATTGTAATATGGCACAGAGTGAAAAAGGATGGGTAATTTGTAGGGGTGTTTAGTACATACCAGAAGTGGCAAGTGGGTCAGATGGTGTCGACAGTGAGTACCGCCATACTGGGAAAAGACCAAGGGTCCATCAAGCTTAGCATCCTGTCTTTGACAGCGACCAATCCAGGCTTCAAGAATCCAGCAACCCCCCCCCCCCCCCCCCCAAAAAAAAAAAAAAATGTTCAATGGACTTTTCCCTCAGGAATCTGTCCAAACCCCCTTTAAATTCCGTAAGGCCAGCTGCTGTCACTACATTCTCCAGCAACAAGTTCCAGAGTCTAACTACACGCTGAGTAAAGAAAAACTTTCTCCTATTTGTTTTAAATCTACCATATTCTAGCTTCATCTTGTGTCCCCTGGTTTTGTTGTTGTTTGAAATTGTAAACAAAAGCTTCACATCTGTCCGCTCTAATCTGCTCATTATCTTGTAGACTTGTATCATATCACCCCTCAGCCACCTTTTCTCCAAGCTGAAGAGCCCTAACCTCAGCCTTTCCTCATAGGGAAGTCGTTCCATTCCCTTTATCATTTTTGTCGCCCTTCTCTGCACCTTCTCTAATTCCTTTATATCTTTTTTGAGATGCAGCGACCAGAATTGAACACAATACTGGAGTGATACAACAGCATTATAACATCCTCGTGTTTGTTTTCCATCCCTTTCCTAATAATACTCAACAGTCTGTGTGCTTTCTTAGCCGCCGCAGCACACTGAGCAGAAGTTTTTAACGTCTTATCAACGATGACTCCCAGATCCCTTTCTAGGTCCGTGACTCCTAACGCAGAACCTTGCATGACATAGTTGTAATTCGGGTTCCTCTTACCCACATGTATCACTTTGCACTTGTCAACATTGAACTTAATCTTCCACTTGGACGCCCAATCCCCCAGTCTCGCGAGGTCCTCCTGTAATCTTTCACACTCCTCCTGCGACTTGATGACCCTGAATAACTTTGTGTCATCTGCTAATTTAATTACCTCACTAGTTATTCCCATCTCTAGGTCATTTATAAATATGTTAAAAAGCAGTGGTTGTAATCTGCCTTGGGAAGCATGGTGTTATAAAGATGATGGAATATATTGAAATTAAATGGAAGTAGAATTAAACTCCTTTCATTACGGCATATGGAATCACATCTTCATCTGTTGTGTAGAACTTTACCTTTTAGATACACAAATGGATTATTTTGTTGTTGAGTATGTTTCAGGGACAAGTGGTTTATAAGTCAAAATAATAAAAATATTTTCTGTCAAACAGATCTCTCATTTGTGGAAACATAACTAAATGTGCTATAAGCCCCTAATGCAGCCCCTTGGTTTTCTTATATTTTGTTCTTGTGATGGCTCATACTGTGCCAAAACTGGAAATACAGTGAGACAGAATAATAGAATTCAGTAACATCCAAAACTTATTTTTTACTAGGAAAAAAGGCCCGTTTCTGACACAAATGAAACGGGCGCTAGCAAGGTTTTCCTCGGAGTGTGTATGTTTGAGAGAGTGTGTATGAGAGAGAGTGTGTATGAGAGAGAGAGTGAATGTGTGAGTGTGACACAGAGAATGAGACTGGGTGCGAGTGTGTCTGTGAGAGAGAGAGTGTGTGTGTGAGAATGAGTGTGTGCCAGGGGCCCCCCTCCCTTCCAGTTCCAGGGTCATCCCCCCGTCCCTCCTTCTTCCAGGGTTTTTCTCCCCCCCCTCCCTCCCAGGGTCGTCCCCCTCCCCCCTCCATCCCAGTTCCAGGGTCGCCTTCCTCCCTCTCTCCTAGTTCCAGGGTCCCCCTCCCTACCTCCCAGTTCCAGGGTCGGACTCCCCCCCCCTCCCTCCTTCAGTCACCTTTGGGGGCATACCTTACTGCAAGCAAAGAACATGTGACAATTACCAAATTGTGGACAGTGGCTACTATTGTATGAATGTGTTAGCCCAGTGGTTCCCAAACCTGGACCTGGAGGCACCCCAGGCAGTCAGGTGTTCAGGATATCCACAATGAATATCCATGAGAGATATTTGCATGCACTGCCTCCACTGTATGCAAATCTCTCTCATGAATATTCATTGTCAATATCTTGCCAAAGACTGCCTCGGGGTTATCCTAACTCAGACCTGCCAAGTCTCCCGTATTCAGCGGGAGACTCCTGCTTTGGCAGGCTATCTCCCACCAAAGCGGGAAAGTCTCATGCTGAGATGGAATTGCTTTTTCTTACCGCTGCTGCTGCGTCTCCCAATGCAGCAGCGGCAGGAAAAGAAAAAAGCAAATGCGGAGCCACAGCACTGCCTTCAGTCATGCGCTGTTAGTTCTGCTGGTCCTCTGTCCCTGGAACTCGAAGCTCACATCAGCGGGGGCCGAGGACCAGCAGAGCCGACAGCGCATGCCTGAAGGCTGCTGCGGCCCAGCGTTTGCTTTTTTTTTTTGTCGCAGTTGCTGCAGAGGCTGCATCATGAAGGGAGACGGGATGAAAAGTTGAAGCCAATGGTTAGTCTCTGTTTCTCCTTCAACAAAGTAAGCAAATGGTAACCTCAGAGCTACTGAATCCATGTCATTCTTATAATGTTGGTATCATTTTTTAAATCTCACTTATTTTTAAACATTGCTGGCTTGTGCAGTATACAGATGTACACAGAGGAAGTGTAATAAGGAAATAACTTTTCATAGGTAGTCACCTTGTATTTGTTCGTACCAGAACCGGCTAACGCCAGTAATGGTACTATGGAAACCACATTGAGCCTGCAAAAAGGTGGGAAAATGTGGGATACAAATTACTTAATTAATTAATTTGTTAGAAAGTGCAATCAGTGTATCATTTGGAGGGGCTGGTAATAGGGACACCCTAGCACTGCTATATTTGTGCAGAGATCTTTTTTTTCTCAAGGTAAACGGCCTCTAAAACAGACATCATGTTATGAGAATCAGGTGTTCAACATTCAGAGTTCTATTTATTTATTTACTTATTTATATAATTTATATCCCACATTAAACATGAATTGGGTTGTAACCTGGGAGCATTTAAAATCTTTTTTTTTTGTTTTTTTTTTCCTATGCCTACATCAAAATAAATTCAAGACATGAGGCAGAGTGGATGTTGCTGGGGCATGTACTAAAATCTCCCTCTCAAAAATCGGGACCCCTTGGCAGCTCTGCTAACTACCATAAGAGGCAGACATGGTCATGTAATTAACATAATTTTATTTATATTTGGGTAATGACTGAGAAAAATGCTATTAAAAATTATACTACAAAGCATGAAGTTGACTTGGTTAACTTCTACTGTATATCAACCAGTAGTAAATAGCTCAGAGTACACACTAAACACCGACTGTGCCTTCTGTTCTAAACAGTCTCTGTTGCAGAACATTTACAGCTACTACTAGAAATCCTTCAAGTGGAAACCATTGTCCTGGAAACTGTCCCTATCCCTCTGCAGCTCCTTGTTGCTGTGGTATGTTTCTCTGTCACGGTGAGCCCAAAGTTAAGCTTCATCACTTCCAAGCATTGCATGCGGAGAGTTACACCAGCTAATATTCAACCCAGATTACCTGGATAATCTTCAGTATACACTAAGTCCCGTTTCTGGGCGGGGGTCATGTGACCCAAGCACCAGCCTTCTCCAACATCAAAGCAAGTTTCTACTGCTATTTAAACTTGTGCATCAGCGGTGCTCATGCCGCTGTGGCGCGTGCAGGTCCTGCTTCTTAGGTGTGCGACGAGGGGTGTATCTTAATGAAGTTCATTACTATTCTGCCAATAGGCACACGAAAACCACAAGACTGCCAGTAACGAGCCGAAACACAAGACTGCTGGTAAGGAAACCTAGTTGGTTATTATCCACAGGCTGGCTAGTTATCACCCTTCTTTGTTTTTTGGTATTGTACAGCAAGTTCCTCATGCCACCTCACACTTCATTGCCTCTGATATCGGAAACTTCACGTATTCCAATACAGTGGGGCTGGCGGCCAAATCGAAAAATCTCCACTCTTGATAGGCCCTGTTTTTTAACATTACTTCTGCCATCTATAAAGACAGATTTAGGGGATATCCCCCTCTCTCCCTTTCATTAGCATTGGTAAATTGTCTATCCTTGAAACGCAAGTATAGTCATATCATGGATCTCATACAAACTTATCAGCTAGATTTATTTGCTATAACAGAGACCTGGCTCCTTCCTGGAGAGGAGTCTTATCTATTTCAGTGTTTACCTTTAGGCTATTCAGTGAGTTATGGGTTGGTAAGCGAGGAGGGGGGGCTCTTAAAGTTCAGGAAATCTCTGATCACGGTCTTCTTTATCCAGAACTTCTTTTATTAAAAATAAATACAGTTAACACTATATTTGATATGCTTCTCTTCTACTGTGCTCTTTCTACCACAGGAGAAGATTGGGAGAATATATATCAATCAATAGCAGATGCTGGAGGAGCAGACTACTATTTGGAATCGGGTCCTTTTAACAGCTCTTGACAACATTGCTCCTATAAAAACACTTAAATTAAGGGCGAAACATTAAACGATGGTACCACTCAGACTTAAAATTATGTAAACAGCAGGTACGTAGAGCTGAACGATTATGGCGTAAGGGAAAAACAATAGAATTAAAAGATAAATGTAAGCAGTGCCAACGGTATTTTATAGCGCAGGTAAGGATAGCAAAAACCACCTATTTTTCCAAACAAATACAGGCTGCTGCAAATTCATCTAAACAGTTGTTTCTTTTTTTATGAAACATCAAACAACAAAACCAGGAATAAGTGCAGTGACATCACATATAGAGTCTGAAACTCTAGCAACATTTTTTATTTCCAAAATTGATAAGTTGAAAGCTCATTTTTCTAATATAACAGATGTGGAAGAGGTGTCCACTCCAACTTTGTCAGGATTATGGCACCTATTTGAGATTCCATCCCTAACATAATTTCAAAAAATGATATCAAATCTTTCACCCACCTACTCTTCACTAGATCTGATACCATCAAATTGGCTAAAGTTTCCCTCTTTAGCAGAAGCGTAGCTAGGTGGGGGCGCAGATTTTTAGAAGAGGTGGTGCCTAAGCGCCAAATGCCTGCAGTGCCAATAGTTTTCTCTGCCTCCTCCCACCTCCCGCGTGAGTCTTGCACCTACGCCGAGTCCTGTCTCTTCAGCCAGATCTCTCCCAGCCGCGTGGTCGCTCGTTTTTAAAGCCCTGAGGCGTTCTCCCTCCGACACCGGCGAATCACAAAGCCAGCCTTCTGCCAGCGTTGGGGCCTCTCCTTAGGTGCGTCCCGCCTCCTCTAATGCAACTTCCTGTCTTCTGCAGAGGTGGGACACGTCTGAGGGAGAGGTCCCGATGCTGGCAGAAGGCTGGCTATGTGAATCGCCAGTGTCGGAGGGAAAACGCCTCAGGGCTTTAAAAACGAGCGACCACGCGGATGGGAGAGAGCGGGCGGAAGAGACAGGACTCGGAGTAGGTGCAAGACTTGCGCGGGAGGGCAGTGAAAATCACCACATATGAAACCTGTAAGACTCGGGGGGGGGGGGGGGGGGCTGGAGAAGGGAGAAAGCTGCCCAAGAAGGTTTAATAGACAGGATTCTCCGAGGACAAGCAGGCTGCTTGTTCTCACTGATGGGTGACGTCCACGGCAGCCCCTCCAATCGGAACACTTTCTAGCAAAGTCCTTTGCTAGCCCTCGCGCACCGATGCGCACCGCGCATGCACGGCCGTCTTCCCGCACGAACCGGCTCGTGCCGGCCAGTCTTCTTTTGTCCGCGCTCGGTACGGTCGTGTTTCGCCGTTCGCACCCCGAAAGTTGACCTTGCGTGTCGTTTTTGGACTTCGCTTACAAAAAAAAAAAAAAAGGTGTCGGAAGGAGACCTTTTCGGTCTGTTCCCCTTCCTGTATTTCTAGTTTTGCCCCGGTAAGTTTTCTTTCGTCGTCGGGGTAGGCCTTATTTAGGCCTCGGTTCGAAGTTTTTCTTCTCCCTCTTTTTGTGGTGCCATTTTTGCCATTTCGAGTTTTGATCTCGCCGGCGCGATTTTTCCGCCCATGACATCGAAGTCTTCCAGCGGCTTCAAGAAGTGCACCCAGTGCGCCCGGGTAATCTCGCTCACTGACAGGCACGCGTCGTGTCTTCAGTGTCTGGGGGCTGGGCACCGCCCGCAGGCCTGTAGTCTGTGTTCCCTTTTGCAAAAGTGGACTCAGGTAGCGAGATTGGCCCAGTGGAACGTTTTGTTCTCGGGCTCTTCGCCGGCATCGGCACCGGGAGTATCAACTGCTTCGACGTCGTCGGCGCCCGAACCTTCATCCTCGCCCCCGATTGCATTGAGTGCATTGAGGCATCGGCCCTCTGCATCGGGGCCGAGACATCGGAGGGCTGCATCGGCGTCGGTGGTACTGAGACCTCCTCGTCTGCTGATGTCGTCGGACGGTGGTGCTTCGTCTGGAGTGCAGGTGAGGGCTGTCCATTCCCCTGCTGGTGGCGGTGAGCCTTCAGGTGGGTCTCCCCCTACCCTGAGGGCTCCTGCAGTACAGCCCCCCCGAGACCGACCTCCTTCGGCCTCGGCCCCGAGGAAGCGACGGCTGGATTCTACGTCCTCCTCGTCGGTGCCGGGAAGCTCCGGTGACATGCTTCGTTCCAAAAAATTGAAGAAGCATCGTCACCGGTCCCCTTCCCGTGTCGGCACCGAGAGCTCTGGGTCGCCGAGGGAGTCGGCACCCAGTAGGCATCGGCACCGAGAGGACCGCTCGCCCTCTGTTCAAGAGGTGTCGGTGTGCTCCCCTTTGGACAGCCCGGAACAGCCTCTGACATCGACACCTGCATCGGCTTCCATGTCTTTTTCCACAGCCGCTCTGCACGAGAGTCTCCGGGCCGTTCTCCCAGAGATCCTGGGAGAGCTGTTGCGCCCTACCCCTCCGGTACCGGGGGTGCTTGCGCCACCGGTACCGTCGAGCGAGGCGCCGGCTGGCCCCTTGCCCGGAGTGAGGTCTCCGACATCGGTGCCGCTTGCGATACCGACTGCGGTAGCCTCCCAGGAAGGCTCCCTGACTACGTCGGCGGAGGGAGCTTCGCCGGTGCGGGCGAGGGAGTCTACCTCTCGACGCTCCCACCGTGGCCGTGGTTCCACGGAGTCGAGCCGGGCACGGCTGCAGACACAGGTCCGTGAACTTGTGTCTGACACCGATGGTGAGGCCTCGTGGGAAGAGGAAGAAGACCCCAGATATTTCTCTGACGAGGAGTCTGAGGGTCTTCCTTCTGATCCCACTCCCTCTCCTGAAAGGCAGCTTTCTCCTCCCGAGAGTCTGTCTTTCGCTTCCTTTGTCCGGGAGATGTCTAAGGCCATCCCCTTCCCGGTGGTTGTGGAGGACGAGCCCAGGGCTGAAATGTTTGAGCTCCTGGACTATCCTTCTCCACCTAAGGAAGCGTCCACAGTACCCATGCATCATGTCCTAAAAAAGACATTGCTGGCGAACTGGACCAAGCCATTAAGTAATCCCCACATTCCCAAGAAGATCGAGTCCCAGTACCGGATCCATGGGGACCCAGAGCGCACTCAGTTGCCTCACGACTCTGGAGTTGTGGATTTGGCCCTAAAGAAGGCCAAGAGTTCTAGGGAGCATGCTTCGGCGCCCCCAGGCAAGGACTCTAGATCCTTGGACTCCTTTGGGAGGAAGGCCTACCATTCTTCTATGCTCGTGGCCAAAATTCAGTCCTACTAGCTCTACACGAGCATACACATGCGGAACAATGTGCGACAGTTGGCGGGCTTGGTGGATAAGCTCCCCCCTGAGCAAGCCAAGCCATTTCAGGAGGTGGTCAGGCAGCTGAAGGCGTGCAGAAAATTCCCGGCCAGAGGGGTGTATGACACCTTTGATGTTGCGTCCAGGGCCGCTGCTCAAGGTGTGGTGATGCGCAGACTCTCATGGCTGCGTGCCTCCGACCTGGAGAATAGAATCCAGCAGCGAATTGCGGACTCACCTTGCCGTGCGGATAATATTTTTGGAGAGAAAGTCGAGCAGGTGGTAGAGCAGCTCCACCAGCGGGACACCGCTTTCGACAAGTTCTCCCGCCGGCAGCCTTCAGCCTCTACCTCCACAGGTAGAAGATTTTTTGGGGGAAGGAAGACTGTTCCCTACTCTTCTGGCAAGCGTAGATACAATCCTCCTTCTCGACAGCCTGCGGCCCAGGCTAAGCCCCACTGCGCTCGCTCTCGTCAGCAGCGTGCGACTCAGCAAGGCCCCTCGGCTCCCTAGCAAAAGCAAGGGACGAGCTTTTGACTAGCTCCAGCAGAGCATAGCCGACATCCAAGTGTCAGTGCCGGGCGACCTGCCAGTCGGAGGGAGGTTGAAAGCTTTTCACCAAAGGTGGCCTCTCATAACCTCCGATCAGTGGGTTCTCCAAATAGTCCGGCAAGGATACACCCTCAATTTGGCCTCAAAACCTCCAAATTGTCCACTGGGAGCTCAGTCTTACAGCTTCCAACACAAGCAGGTACTTGCAGAGGAACTCTCCGCCCTTCTCAGCGCCAATGCGGTCGAGCCCGTGCCATCCGGGCAAGAAGGGCTGAGATTCTATTACAGGTACTTCCTTGTGGAAAAGAAAACAGGGGGGATGCGTCCCATCCTAGACCTAAGGGCCCTGAACAAATATCTACTACTACTGAAGGAGTGGAACGCCGGTACTACCTGAATGCTACTGAGTAACAGGACAACCTCATGTTTTGTGCCTACTGATGGACTTTTACTTATGCACTCTACCTCTGCTTTTGGCTATTTGGCCACACCTTATTACTGCACTGGACATTTGTGCCTTATCCAGTTTTACTGTTTACTAACAAGACAAGTTTGCTGTTTACTAATGTACAGACAGAATGCAGGGCTATTAGATATATAGCTTGTAACAGTAGTTTGCAAGGCCTATACAAGACCAGCTTGCACGTAGCAACGCCATCTGAATAGGCGACCTTGGAGGGTGCTGACACCCCCCTGCATTCCTGAGCCGCACCTTATCTCCTGTGCTAGAAAGGAGCATTGTGTGTGTACAGAATAAGCTGCTAAGTTTCGTTTTTCTTGCCAGTATCATTTCAGTATTATGACGTGTGTACGTACTGGGACTACAATTTTGTACTGTAAGAACTACAAATGTTTACTGCGCATGACAAGTATGACGTGTAAGGGGCCAAATGCGCAGGCCCAGTAGGGAAGTATAAATGTAAGCGTCAGATGATTTATGACACACAGTGTCCCGAGGCTACTCGGTGCTGTTCACTTGCTAGCAATAAAGTTGCCTTGTTTGGAACCAAAATTTGCCTTTCGTCTCCTGATTTCCCACCTGTTTCATTGGCGACCCAGATGGGACAGAAGTAGAAAGGGGAATCGGATTATATTCTTCCCCTCCCCCACTGCGGTCGGATCGGGTCATCGATTCCCACCCGAGGAGGTGGTGAGTGGCCACCGCTGATTTCAGCGTCCATCTCCCGGAGGAGGGCCGATCCACTCCGCCTGACTGTAGAGGGGGGCTGTGTGGTTCCGACAAGGCACCTTTTTCCATTTCAGGGAGAAGCGCACGACGGCGCAGCCTGCGACCCCGGCGGACAGGCGAGTATACTCTACGTAGTGACCGGCCCAGTAAGGACCGAAGAAGAGGCGTGATCACCCTCTTTTAGCCAGTGACTAATACGGACTATTGGTATCCGACTAGGTCCCGAAACTCACTAGGCTCCGGCGACGAAACCGAGCGGCGAACGAACGGGGGGGTTTCTTGTGGCGTATGAAAGTGTGTGAGTGGGCTTGCAGTTCCAGGCCGGGCGACCGCGTCCTGGTCAGGCCGAGTGTTGACCCTTCTGTGTCTGGTGGAACGAGACCCCTTACTCCTCCACCTCCCCTTTCCCCCTTTGTCCGTCACCTGTCCTTTGGCACTCAGGTTAGGATGGGCGGGGGTGGGTCTTCACCGTTAGATTTAATGACGGAACACTTTAGCGAAGTGTTCGACCTAGATAAATGTAGCAGAGCCGGGATGATACAGAGATGTCAATTTATGTGGCCAGGGCTAGGAATTGCTGGATGGCCCCCGGAAGGGTCATTCGAGTATGAAAAAGTGGCGGCGGTCATGAATATTGTTATAATTGAGGGAAACCCCGGCTGTCCCGAGGACATTCCATACATAGAAGCGTGGTTGGATGTAGTCCGGGATCCGCCGGCTTGGGCCCAACGGAAGGTAGAAAAGGCCGCCCTTATGTTGGTAAAGCAGAGAAAAGGCCGGAAAACCAAACTTAGAACCCTGCCGACCCATGCCTTCGCACTCCAAAGCTCGGCAACCGCTGCCGTCCCGAAGGCCGCAGGGACCGCCCCCATACGGCCTACCGCCCCTAGCACTGAAGCCACTGAGACCACGCCCCCTGCTACCAGAGTCAAGGCAGGAACTACGCCCAGTACTACCAACACACTTTCTAGGAAAAAACCCCCGAAGAAAACCGCAGGGAAAGTTCAGGGTTCGGCCGAGAAGAAGCCTCCAAAAGCCCCGATACTTGCTACGGCGGAGGCATACGAAGACGACATTGCGCCGCCGCCCTATGCTCCTATGTACCCTGACCTCACGGGCCTAGCAGAAGGCCCCGCTGACGCCGAGACTTCCGGGTCAGAGTCGGATGCCGGGGAGACGTCCCGCCCAGCCTCACCTGAGTCACCTGGCCTCGCAACCACACGGAAGAGTACACGGGTTGTGAAGAACATTACTCGGTTCCCCCAATCGAGTCCGCAACAGGCCCTTCCGTCCAGCCGAAAAGGGGGAACCTCTCACTTATTCCCAGTCCGACAGTCCACCACCTATACCCCTAACCCGGCAGAGGGGGGGGGGCCAGCCCATCGAATCAACAGTCTATAGTCACGTTCCCTTCTCAAGTGCCGATTTGTATAACTGGAAATTCCATGGGCCGTCCTACGACCAGAAACCCGAGCAGCTGATAGAGCTGGTGGAAGGCATTATATACAGCTACAATCCAACTTGGGCCGACCTTAGGCAGTTGAGCGCCCACATCCTGACCTCTGAAGAACGCCGCCTTTTACAACAAAATATGGAGCAAGCCATCCGGGATGCGAATCCGGCCCATGCCAATTTACAGAACCTACTAGAAACGGAGGCACCCATCGCTGCCCCCACGTGGGATTACCGAACCGCCGAAGGCCAAACCTTTATCCGCCGATACCAACAGGCGT
Source organism: Microcaecilia unicolor (assembly GCF_901765095.1). Classification (NCBI taxonomy): domain Eukaryota; kingdom Metazoa; phylum Chordata; class Amphibia; order Gymnophiona; family Siphonopidae; genus Microcaecilia; species Microcaecilia unicolor. The sequence goes on from NC_044041.1 coordinate 110,749,170, forward strand.
ACCTGGCCGCCTTAAAGAAGGGGAAGCAGAAGGTTACCAACATGGGAAAAATCCACAGTGTAGTCCAACAAAAGGACGAGAGTCCAGGGGACTTCCTTGAACGACTTATGGAAGCATTTAGGAGGCACAGCCCGATAAATCCCGAGGACCCTAAGAACCTCCCAACCGTGGTTATGAGTTTTGTTAGCCAGTCAGCACCGGATATACGAAGAAAGCTACAGAGAACGGAGGGGTTCGAAGGGATGAGCCTAAGCCAACTGAAAGCTATAGCTGATCGCGTGTTCGGATATCGCGACCAGGAGGAGAAGGTGGAGGCCCGGAAGGAATCGACCAGACGGATGCGGGAGAAGGCAGATGTATTGGCTACGGTGTTGGAAGAACGAATGAGGTCTAGACCAAAGGGGAGGGGCAGGAGAACAAGAGGAACGCGGTCCCCCATAGGGCGTAACCAGTGTGCAAATTGCCGACAAGAAGGACACTGGTGGGCTGATTGTCCAGAGGAGATACGGGACAACCCGAGAGAAGAGGAATCATGGGACCGGCAGAGAGAGGAGGAGACCGGCGACCGCACGGGGGCCCCTAGGCGAGGCCGGGGAAGGGGCCGAAGAGAGAGAGGACGGGATGACCGGAGGGAATGGCAGATGGCTGTGGACGCTACCCGAGACAGCACAGCATGAAGAAACCGGGAGGGCAGAGTCCCCACTGACCCTCTGGTGGAAATTCGGGTGGGGACAGAATCTATGAAGGCCCTACTAGACACGGGGGCCCAGCGATCTGTTATCACCACTGCCATAGCCCCAGCCACGAAAGAAACTATACCAATTGTGGGAGCCTCCGGGAAATCCCTTGCGGCCCCCCTCCTCAAAGAGCGCCAAGTCCAGATCGGAGGGACGATGGTGTCCCATCAGTTCATACACATCCCTGGATGCCCGGTCCCCTTGATTGGTCGAGACCTACTCTGTAAGCTCCAGGCCACCTTGAAGTTCAAGACTACGGGTGAAGTGGAAGCTCGCTTTGAAGATCGGCCAGTGACACTTATCTGTCCAGTAAGAGAAGAATGGAGACTACACGTTCCCCCAACTGTAGGACCCGGCGACTGCCGTTACGACCAGAACACCCCTTTCGCCCAGCAGAGGCGAGCCATAATGGATGAAGTGCCTGATGTATGGGCAGAATTGAACCCCGGCGGACTGGCCGTTAACGCTATCCCCATCTGGATTGAGCTCAAACCAAATGCTCAAGTTGTCAACCAAGGACAATACCACATCCCCTATGCAGCCCGGCATAGTATGCATACACATCTACAGAAACTCCTTCAACAGGGAGTCCTTAAACCAATCAGATCCGCATGGAACACCCCATTGTTGCCCGTTAAGAAACCAGGAACATCCGAGTACAGACCCGTCCAGGACCTGAGGAAAGTCAACAACCAGGTAGCCGACATAGTTGCCCTCGTACCAAATCCATACTCCATCCTAGCCCAAGTGCCATCTCAGACCAAGTGGTACAGTGTCATTGATTTGAAGGACGCCTTCTTTTCCATCCCTCTTGCTGTCGACAGCCAGAAGTTGTTTGCCTTCACGTGGGAAGACTTGCAGACGGGAACCAAGCAGCAATATACATGGACCCGTCTTCCCCAGGGGTTCAAGAACTCGCCTACCCTCTTCGGCGACCAACTCGCCCAGGACCTGAAGACGTATCAGGACGAGTATGGGCCGGTCGTCCAATACGTGGATGACCTGTTGGTGGCCCGTGAAACGTACACCGAATGTGCTGAAGCTACACTCTACCTCTTGAAGACTCTGGAAGCCCAGGGGTCTGGGTAAAAGAGTGGGATGAATCTGACTGCCTAAAGCCAAAATGGAAGGGGCCCTCCCTTGTTCTCCTAACGACCTCCACCGCTGTTAAAATTGCAGGAAGCCCAGTGTGGATACATTGGACCCGATTGAAGCCTGCTGCTCCCACTAGCAGCTCCCTGAAGCGTTGGACTGCGCACCAACATCCTGACGCTCCATTACGGCTGACTCTAAGAAAGACGTGACCACCAGATTCATGCCTGCCCAGCAACAGGAACTCAGTTTCTGGACCCACTGCGTTTTTGGCTCTCTCTTTATCGCAGCCATAATCGTGGGCCTTATCATCTTCTTGCTGCAAAGGCTCGGATACCTTCCACCGCATATATGATGCTGAGCCTACTACTCCTCCTTTGCTCAGTCCCGAACTATTACCCCTTGAGCAGGAACTGTACTGAATGTTTGCGCCTCGTGCGCCACCGTATAGAGGGAGGATATCACCTAGTCACTACCCTCATTCACCAGACGCAGCCCCCGGAAGGCGATTGCCAGTTTCTCCCGACTTGTGCCCTCATCACTCCGAATGGCCTCCAACAGTTCCACAGATGCCTCCAAGGAAATCTCACTATCTGCCACAGCCCTACCAAACCAAGATACTACAATGTCACCCTCAGCGTAGGACTCCCTGCGTATGTGGCCGGACCTCCGGGAGTCGAGGGAGATGGCATTCTGTATTACATTAATTCTACTCGTATCCTTGTCGGTGGCATCCAAACTGTAGCAACCCTCACCTTCGACGTCTGTGCCGCCATGGACAAGCACCCTTGGTCTCGCAAGTGTGGTAGCCAGAGTTGGCGAGAGGCATACGTTAAGGACCACAAGTATGTCTGCCCCTTTAGTCCAGACATGAGATGCTGCTCCCCGTGGGTGTGACTCCCATGCGCCGGCGATACTCGAGCCTCGGGCTGGGACCGAGTATGTGCTTATACGGGAGGAGGATATGCCGGATGCGCCGGCCTGGGCGAATTTCGTCGAGGTTCTGGTAACTATGTGTCCCTAGACTGGCCCATCCGAGGACACGACATGCCCTGGAGAGGAACGTGGGGCCTCGGCATTGACGGCGGAGGAATGGATCCGTTGACATATATTACCATATATCAGAGTCTCGAAACGAAGCCTCCTACGCACTACCAGACTACTGTTGTCGGCTACCAAGACGTATTTGATGAAATTGCTCGTGCTGAGCAGACCGAAACTAAATTCCCCATTTCCCCAGAAGCCCGAAATATGTTCCTCAATTTGGCTGAAAACATCGCCCTCTCCCTCGGAATTGCCAACTGTTTCGTCTGTGGAGGCACCGACATGGGTGAACAATGGCCCTGGGAAGCGAGAGAGATTCGACAACACACATGGGATGCACTCAACACCACTAACATTACCTTTCCCCAACGGCCGAAGCCATACGAATGGGCCCTGAGAACAAATATCATAGGTACCCTCTGCGCTAGTCGAGCGCCATCGAAGCGTTACTCTGTACCAGTGGGAGACTCTGCTTGTACGGGGGTTCTTCAGTATAATGGCAGCCGGACGACCTGGTGGCAAACGGACAACCTGCCCGCCCCGGAGCCTATCTGGACAGAACCCACCTTGAACACGACATGGACATACGGAGGGAACGCCTCCCTCAAGTGGGTAGCCCCGGCGGGCTACTACTATATCTGCGGACGCAGGGCCTATGAACAACTCCCGACCCGCTGGTACGGTACCTGCCTCTTGGGCACGGTCCGACCTAGTTTTTTCCTTCTGCCCATACAAGTCGGCGAAACTTTGGGAATCCCCCTATACGTGGAAAAGGGGCCTGATAACCCTACCCGACGAAAACGGTCTTTCCCAATCATCAAGCCCAAAGTACAGATTGGAGACTGGAAGGACAACGAGTGGCCGCCTGAACGTATCATTCACTACTATGGACCGGCCACATGGGCTGAAGATGGTACATACGGGTACCGCACCCCTATCTACATGCTGAATCGCATTATTCGCCTACAGGCCGTACTCGAAATCCTCACTAACGATTCTGCCCTGGCCCTCAATATCCTAGCTCGACAGAACACTAAGCTCATTACCGCCGTCTACCAAAATCGCTTGGCTCTTGACTACCTCTTAGCCCAGGAGGGTGGGGTGTGTGGCAAGTTTAACCTCAGTAATTGCTGCTTACAGATTGATGACCAGAGCCATGTCATCAGGGAGATAACTGACCGGATGGTCAAACTAGCCCACGTCCCCGTCCAGACCTGGAACAGTGCCTGGGATTGGACTTCCTCCCTCACCAGCTGGCTCCCAACCTCCGGGAGCCTGCAAGGCCTCCTCGTCATGGGTGGCCTGTTCTTGCTGTCTTGCCTCATAATACCTTTGTCTCTCCCCTTAGTTTTCAGGTGTCTCCGCTCCACCATGGAAAGCATCGCTGACCGCCGTGCTGCTGCCCAACTTATGGCTCTCCAGATGTACTACCCCATTCCCCAGTCTGATGAAGCTGACGATGAAGCACCTTGTGGCTGATATGCACTTTGCACCCCCTGAGTCACTCAATGGGCCATCACCCTTGTGCAAGCAAAAGACCGGCTACAAAGGGGGGGGGATTCCACTAGGGGCCCTCCGTCTCAACCCCGGCGAAGCAACCAACGGCTGCGCAAGGGCTTAGGGCTCGCTTGTTGCCTCCCTCGCTAACTATCCTTGTCCTTTCTTTCCTTTTCAGGGTTCATGAAGGTGATACTCTCCACCAGAATGGATGTTCAAGTATCAAAAGGGGGGAATGAAGGAGTGGAACGCCGGTACTACCTGAATGCTACTGAGTAACAGGACAACCTCATGTTTTGTGCCTACTGATGGACTTTTACTTATGCACTCTACCTCTGCTTTTGGCTATTTGGCCACACCTTATTACTGCACTGGACATTTGTGCCTTATCCAGTTTTACTGTTTACTAACAAGACAAGTTTGCTGTTTACTAATGTACAGACAGAATGCAGGGCTATTAGATATATAGCTTGTAACAGTAGTTTGCAAGGCCTATACAAGACCAGCTTGCACGTAGCAACGCCATCTGAATAGGCGACCTTGGAGGGTGCTGACACCCCCCTGCATTCCTGAGCCGCACCTTATCTCCTGTGCTAGAAAGGAGCATTGTGTGTGTACAGAATAAGCTGCTAAGTTTCGTTTTTCTTGCCAGTATCATTTCAGTATTATGACGTGTGTACGTACTGGGACTACAATTTTGTACTGTAAGAACTACAAATGTTTACTGCGCATGACAAGTATGACGTGTAAGGGGCCAAATGCGCAGGCCCAGTAGGGAAGTATAAATGTAAGCGTCAGATGATTTATGACACACAGTGTCCCGAGGCTACTCGGTGCTGTTCACTTGCTAGCAATAAAGTTGCCTTGTTTGGAACCAAAATTTGCCTTTCGTCTCCTGATTTCCCACCTGTTTCACTACTACTACTATTTAACATTTCTAGAGCGCTACAAAGTGTACGCAGCGCTGTACAAACACAGAAGAAAGACAGTCCCTGCTCAAAGAGCTTACAATCTAATAGACAAAAAGTAAAGCATTTAAATTTAAAATATTTAAGCAGTCAAGCACAAGAGAACAGTCACAGAAGGACAGAAGATGTTGAAGGGTGGTCAGTGTGATTAGGTGTAACTCTGGTTGGAGTAGTGGGAGAAGGTGATAGGAGATATACTATAGGATGTCATTCTGAGGCCAGGCTAAGTCTAAAGCAGGAGAAGGTATTCTCTGCAGCCTATCTGTGAGATGGAAAATGCTCTCTGAAGCTGCTGCTATAAGTTGTTAGTTTTCTCTCCCTGAAAGAGATCCAAGCCACACCCACGAAGTTCAAACTGTCAGTGGGGAGGGTGAGGGGAGGAAATGGCAGTGCTTGATGAAAAAGAGAGCTCAGTTTGATAGGAGATATACTATAGGATGTCATTCTGAGGCCAGGCTAAGTCTAAAGCAGGAGAAGGTATTCTCTGCAGCCTATCTGTGAGATGGAAAAAGCTCTCTGAAGCTGCTGCTATAAGTTGTTAGTTTTCTCTCCCTGAAAGAGATCCAAGCCACACCCACGAAGTTCAAACTGTCAGTGGGGAGGGTGAGGGGAGGAAATGGCAGTGCTTGATGAAAAAGAGAGCTCAGTTTGATAGGAGATATACTATAGGATGTCATTCTGAGGCCAGGCTAAGTCTAAAGCAGGAGAAGGTATTCTCTGCAGCCTATCTGTGAGATGGAAAATGCTCTCTGAAGCTGGTCAAAGAAAAGTTCAGGATGCTTTCCCTAGGCACCCTTCTCCCCATGATTCAGGAAAACGATTGGCTATGCTCTCTGGACTTGAAGGACGCCTACACGCACATCCCGATACTGCCAGCTCACAGACAGTATCTGCGATTTCAGCTGGGCACACGTCACTTCCAGTACTGTGTGCTACCCTTTGGGCTCGCCTCTGCGCCCAGAGTGTTCACAAAGTGCTTGGCTGTAGTAGCAGCGGCACTTCGCAGACTGGGGGTGCACATGTTCCCATATCTTGACGATTGGCTGGTAAAGAACACATCCGAGGCAGGAGCTCTACAGTCCATGCAGATGACTATTCGCCTCCTGGAGCTACTGGGGTTTGTGATAAATTATCCAAAGTCCCACCTTCTCCCAGTGCAGAAACTCGAATTCATAGGAGCTCTGCTGGATTCTCGGACGGCTCGCACCTATCTCCCAGAGGCGAGAGCCAACAACTTGTTGTCCCTCGTCTCGCGGGTGCGAGCGTCCCAGCAGATCACAGCTCGGCAGATGTTGAGATTGCTGGGCCACATGGCCTCCACAGTTCATGTGACTCCCATGGCCCGCCTTCACATGAGATCTGCTCAATGGACCCTAGCTTCCCAGTGGTTTCAGGCTGCTGGGGATCTAGAAGACGTGATCCACCTGTCCACGAGTTTTCTCAAATCCCTGTATTGGTGGACGATTTGGTCCAATTTGACTCTGGGACGCCCTTTCCAAATTCCTCAGCCACAAAAAGTGCTGACAACGGATGCGTCTCTCCTGGGGTGGGGAGCTCATGTCGATGGGCTTCACACCCAAGGAAGCTGGTCCCTCCAGGAACGCGATCTGCAGATCAATCTTCTGGAGTTACGAGTGGTCTGGAACGCTCTGAAGGCTTTCAGAGATTGGCTGTCCCACCAAATTATCCAAATTCAGACAGACAACCAGGTTGCCATGTATTACATCAACAAGCAGGGGGGCACCGGATCTCGCCCCCTGTGTCAGGAAGCCGTCAGCATGTGGCTCTGGGCTCACCGGCATGGCATGGTGCTCCAGGCCACATATCTGGCAGGCGTAAACAACAGTCTGGCCGACAGGTTGAGCAGGATTATGCAACCTCACGAGTGGTCGCTCAGTTCCCATGTAGCGCGACAGATCTTCCAGGTGTGGGGCACCCCCTTGGTAGATCTCTTCGCGTCTCGAGCCAACCACAAAGTCCCTCAGTTCTGTTCCAGGCTTCAGCCCCACGGCAGACTGGCATCGGATGCCTTCCTCCTGGATTGGGGAGAGGGTCTGCTGTATGCTTATCCTCCCATACCTCTGGTGGGGAAGACTTTGTTGAAACTCAAGCAAGACCGAGGCACCATGATTCTGATTGCTCCTTTTTGGCCGCGTCAGATCTGGTTCCCTCTTCTTCTGGAGTTGTCCTCCGAAGAATCGTGGAGATTGGAGTGTTTTCCGACCCTCATCACACAGGACGAAGGGGCGCTTCTGCATCCCAACCTCCGGTCCCTGGCTCTCACGGCCTGGATGTTGAGAGCGTAGACTTTGCCTCTTTGGGTCTGTCAGAGGGTGTCTCCCGCATCTTGCTTGCTTCCAGGAAAGATTCCACTAAGAGGAGTTACTTCTTTCTATGGAGGAGGTTTGCCATCTGGTGTGACAGCAAGGCCCTAGATCCTCGCTCTTGTCCTACACAGACCCTGCTTGAATACCTTCTGTACTTGTCTGAGTCTGGTCTCAAGACCAACTCTGTAAGGGTTCACCTTAGTGCAATCAGTGCATACCATTACCGTGTGGAAGGTAAGCCGATCTCAGGACAGCCTTTAGTTGTTCGCTTCATGAGAGGTTTGCTTTTGTCAAAGCCCCCTGTCAAACCTCCTACAGTGTCATGGGATCTCAATGTCGTTCTCACCCAGCTGATGAAACCTCCTTTTGAGCCACTGAATTCCTGCCATCTGAAGTACTTGACCTGGAAGGTCATTTTCTTGGTGGCAGTCACTTCAGCTCGTAGAGTCAGTGAGCTTCAGGCCCTGGTAGCCCAGGCCCCTTACACCAAATTTCATCATAACAGAGTAGTCCTCCGCACTCACCCTAAGTTCTTGCCAAAGGTTGTGTCGGAGTTCCATCTGAACCAGTCAATTGTCTTGCCAACATTCTTTCCCCGTCCTCATTCCTGCCCTGCTGAACGTCAGCTGCACACATTGGACTGCAAGAGAGCATTGGCCTTCTATCTGGAGCGGACACAGCCCAACAGACAGTCCGCCCAATTGTTTGTTTCTTTTGATCCAACAGGAGGGGAGTGGCTGTGGGAAAACGCACCATATCCAATTGGCTAGCAGATTGCATTTCCTTCACTTACGCCCAGGCTGGGCTGACTCTTGAGGGTCATGTCACGGCTCATAATGTTAGAGCCATGGCAGCGTCGGTAGCCCACTTGAAGTCAGCCACTATTGAAGAGATTTGCAAAGCTGCGACGTGGTCATCTGTCCACACATTCACATCTCATTACTGCCTGCAGCAGGATACCCGACGCGACAGTCGGTTCGGGCAGTCAGTGCTTCAGAATCTGTTCGGGGTTTAGAATCCAACTCCACCCCCCTAGGCCCATGTTTGTTCTGTTCCAGGCTGCACTCTCAGTTAGTTGGTAAATTTTTTAGGTCAATCTCAGTTATGTCCTCGCCGTTGCGAGGCCCAATTGACCATGGTTGTTGTTTTGAGTGAGCCTGGGGGCTAGGGATACCCCATCAGTGAGAACAAGCAGCCTGCTTGTCCTCGGAGAAAGCGAATGCTACATACCTGTAGAAGGTATTCTCCGAGGACAGCAGGCTGATTGTTCTCACAAACCCGCCCGCCTCCCCTTTGGAGTTGTGTCTTCCCTTCTCTTTGTCTTGCTACATATGAGACTGGCCGGCACGAGCCGGTTCGGGCGGGAAGACGGCCGCGCATGTGCGGTGTGCATTGGCGCGCGAGGGCTAGCAAAGGACTTTGCTAGAAAGTGTTCCGATTGGAGGGGCTGCCGTGGACGTCACCCATCAGTGAGAACAATCAGCCTGCTGTCCTCGGAGAATACCTTCTACAGGTATGTAGCATTCGCTGTGGAACGGGGGGGGGGGGGGGGGGGGGGGGGGCTGAAGAAGGGAGAAAGCTGCCCAAGAAGGTTTAATAGACAGGAGTGGAACTCAGCATATCTAGTCCATTGTAAGCAAGGAAGCCAGTTTGGTTAATCTGTTTCTACTCCCCTGCGCAGTTGTCATTGCCGTTCACTCGAAACAAAGCAAGCAAACTTATGTGCTACTGCATACAACTTGTAATTTTTTATTGTTGGCCCATCTGTAACAAGGCTAAAGCAGTTTCAGTTGGATAGGCAGTGCCTTAAAAGCTGGAGGAGAAAAGAAATGAATATCACTAAAACAGCTTCAAAAATTATTATAGCCGGTAGAAACCGCAGTTATAAACTCTATAGGTTGAGATCATTTTTCTTCACTGTTCACTGATAGGGGCACTACTAGAAAGGGGGGGGGGTAAGGAGATAGGGACACGGAGAGGGCATCACTGGAAAGGGGACTGGGAATATGGGGAGAAGGGTGAAAAAGGGGTGAGATGGGGAGAAAGAGGTAATGCTGGAAAAAGGGGGAAGATGGGGACACGGGGCAATGTTAGAAAAAGGGAGAAGATGGGGACACAGGGCAATGTTAGAAAAAGGGAGAGATGGAGACACCAGGAGGGCAGATATTAGAAAAGGGGGAGATGAGGAGACCAGGTAGGCTTGTGCTGAAAAAGGGGGGAGGTGGGGACACAGAAAGGGCAGATGCTGAACTTTGGGGTAGGATAGGGACAAGGGACACAGAAGGGAGATACTAGACAGGACAAATAGTGGTGCAGAGGAAAGAAGGATGGTGCACTTGGAGACAGAAGAAATGTCAGATGGGCAAGAGACCCTGTAAAGGTAGAAGAAACAGAGAAAAACAGAAAAGAGACAGTGGGACCAAAGCAAATTAGAAACTAAATTGTTCAAAAAGTATAAAAAAGGTATTTTATTTTGAATTTGATGTTAGGAATATGACAGTATTTAAAAATGCACATCTCCGATGTCTTCAAATTAGCAGCCCTGCAGGGGTCCGAGTGCATTTTCTTAAGTAATTTTGAATGTACTGCAGCACAGATTTTGATGGGTAGAATCAAGGACTGCAAATCCCACATGGATTTGGGATGTCAGTTCATACTAGGTCTGGTTGAAAAATCTCCCTTCTGGAGCTCGATCACTTGGCAGCTCTATGCACAGCTATTTCATAGTGGGGACATAAAACGATGTAGAGAAGGGGACAGTGCCAACAGATGTAGAGAAGGAAAGGAAGAAGACAAGAGGCGAAAGAAGAAATGGAAAGGCCAACCTGGAAAAGAATTTGTATGGCTGACTCATGGAACATGGAAAAAAAAAGACTGGGACCAGCCAAATTCCCAGACAAAGGTAGAAGAAAATTATTTTTATTTAATACTTTGTAAGGACTGAGATGTACCTGCTTTGTAAAAGGTACATTTTTTTCTATTTTTATTTTGCAAAGTACAGGAGAAAATGCATTTCTGTTTCTTTTTTTACCAGGATTGCACTGTTTATATAGTCTGGCTTCCTTGGGCAGAGAGGAGGGGGGTCTCTATTTCAATTTTTGTTGTTGTTGCTCTCTATTCTGTATTAGATTGGTAGCATGGAATGTTGTCACAATTTGGGTTTCCTGCCAGGTGCTTGTGACCTGGGTTAGCCACTGTTGGAAACAGGATACTAGGCTAGATGGTGCCTATTTTATAAAAGTCTGCTCCCCTGAGATCAAAACCTGGCTACACCTCTGCTCTTTAGGACTGCTAACCCATCTACACTCAAGTATAAATAAAAGCCTTACAGATGGAGTAGTCCCAAAAGCTCTTAAAGAGTCCCTGGTAAAGCCAAATCTTAAGAAATCCTCACTCAATCCATACTCCCCAAGTAACTATCGTCCGGTTTCAAATCTTCCATTCTTATCCAAAATATTGGAAACGGTTGTGCTTACACAGTTACAATCTTACGTAGAATCGAAAAACGTATTACATCCGAGACAATCAGGTTTTAGGAAAGGCCATAGTACAGAGACGGTTCTGACTTCCCTTCTAAGTGAAGTACATTCTAAACTGGAACAAGGTTACATCGCATTGATTATCTCACTTGATCTGTCCACGGCGTTTGATCTAATAGATCATGATCTACTACTCAATTGTTTGAAAGAAATTGGTATCTCTAGCACAATCTATAATTGGTTTTCATCTTTTCTCAGTAACCGTTCATTCAAAATTGTTCAAAATCAATCTATTTTAAAATTCCACCCCATCTCCTGTGGGGTACCACAAGGATTAGTTCTATCACCAATATTGTTTAATCTATATGTCCGCTTTCACTACTTATCCAGTCTCTGGGTATTAGCTCGTATTCAAATGCGGATGACTTTCTTCTTATTCATTACGTGCAGCCGTTGAACATAGATTTGATACCAATTCAAAACTGCCTTGATGAGGTGGCCAGTTGACTTACAAAGCACCATTTAGTATTAAATCTGGATAAGACAATAGCATCTTGGATAACAGGTCATGGATCAATACCATCTTTAATACCTACTTTGTTTGGTAAGCAGACAATTACGGTACAATCTTTCAAATACTTAGGTGTAATTATTGACTCTGCATTATCCTTTAACGAACAAATAGCTGATGTAGTAAAAAAAATCTTTCTATCATTTACGGAAATTGCGTTCAATCAGAAACTCGATAGGCAAAGACTCCTTGTGTACCCTAACATATGCCTATATCATAACACGTCTTGACTACTGCAATGTCATTTATGCAGACCTCACTAACGTCAATTTAAAACGTTTACAAATGATTCAAAACACGGCTGCCCGTGTTATCTGCTGGGCCTCAAAGTATGACAAGATTACACCCCTCTTACACCATCTTCACTGGCTTCCGGTTGAAGTCAGAATAAAATTTAAGTTCCTTATTCTGACATATAAAGCGTTACACTTATCAACTCCATCATATTTAGCCAATCTCACCATACCGTACTCACAGACATGTACACTCCAGTCGCTTACAGATAAAAGATTAGTAATTCCGTCAACCTTGAGGGCTAGATGGGAATCTACGCAAGCGTCAGCTTTCTTTTTCTTATCCCCCACACTCTGGAACTGCCTCCCAAAAGTAATTAGAAGAATCATGTACCCGCTTCCGTAAAGCCTTAAAAACGTACTTTTTCCAGAGTATGTTTTGAAAACATTGCATGATAAAGGGAAAAAACAGACATAATGGATGTGCTATTTCAATGAGCAGCATTATAATCTTGGTTTTTAGTATGAATGGTATTGTATTTTGTCCACTCACTTCTTTAGTATGGATGTTTCTGTTTTGCTGTGCTTTCCTGTCAATTACTGAATTTCTTAGTTTGTATGTTGTGTTCTAAATGTATACTTTTACAATGTAAACCGTTGTGCTTTGCCAATGCAATAAGTAACAGTACAGTAAATAAATAAATGATAATAAACAATATTAAGTGCATTTTTATAATATACCACTACATTCTTCAAAACAGAAGGAGCAAGTTCCCACAAACCATCTAGGTACAGGTAACAAAAAAAAAAAGCTTTCAAATGCTCCCCGGTTTCAACCTATTACATGTTAAATGTGTGATATGAATGTCATAAATAAATAGAAACTCTGAACATTAAGCACCTGATTCTCATAACATGATGTCTGTTTTAATGGCCTATTACCAGGAGAAAAAAATATCTGCACGAATATAACACGTGCTAGGGTGTCCCTGTAACCAGCCCCTCCAACTGACCACTGATTAAGATTTATGACAAGTTATCCCGTTTTTATACTTCCTCTGTGTACATCTGCACAAGCTGGCATGTTTGAAAATACAAGTGAGATTAAATAAAAATGCTACCAACAATAAACAACAACGCAGATGCAGCAGCTCATAGGTTTGCTTGCTTTGTTTTGAGTATACAGGATGACAGCTGCGTGGGGAAGAGAAAACTCAGACTGACCTAATTGGTTCCAGCGTTTTGATGTCACTTCATCTCCTGTCTATGAAACCTCCTTGGGTTCGCCCAAGGAAGTTTGATTGAAGAAGAGGAGACAGCATGACTTCAAACTGTTGAATAACAAAAAGGGAGGAAACAAACTAAGACTGTAAACTTATGGTTACTCTCTGTTTCCCCTTCACTGCGCAGCCGTCATTCTGTGTACACTCACAACAAAGCAAACAAACCTGTGAGCTGCTGCATCTACGTTGTCATTCTTTATTGTTGGTAGCATTTTTATTTAATCTCACATATATTTTCAAACATTCCAGCTTGTGCAGCATACGGATGTACACAGAGGAAGTATAATAAAGGAATAACTTTTCATAGGTAGAGTAATAATTTGCTATAAATCGTAATCAGTGTGTCATTAGCAGGGGCTGGTTATAGGGACACCCTAGCATGTGTTGTATTCGTACATGAATTAGGTTGAAACCTGGGAGCATTTAAAGTCTTTTTTTCCTCTGCCTAGATCCAAAAAGAAAGCTGATTTATAGGACCTTTCTCTTTTTGTTTTGTGGAATGGTGTGGCAGCTCGCCGTTCTCTCTGGTTGAGAGGTTGGTCAGCGGATGTGGCTTCTAAGTCTGAGTAAATTTCTCTTTAGAGGTTCTTTTTTGTTTGGGGATGAGTTGGACAAGTTGGTCCGTAGTTTGGGTGATACTAAGGTTCCTTGTCTTCCAGAAGACCGTCCTAGACTCCCTCTGTGAGCTTCCGTTCTTGGCCGGGGACGAGGGTGAGCTTTCCACCTATTTCGATCGTGCAGGGGCGTCCAGACGCAGAAGTCTCATTTTTTTCAGAGGAACCAGTCCTTTCGAGGGGGTAGAGACCCCAGCTCTTCTTTCCATTCTCCAGATTACCAAAGATCAGTGGGTATTGGAGGTTATTCGAGATGGGTATTCTTTAGAGTTTGCTCGGCCTCTCTCCGACGCCTTTCTAGAGAATCCCTGCCGCTCCCGTCTCAAGGCAGGTGTGATTCGGGACACTATTAAGACTTCTTCAGCTTTAGGCTATTTCTCCGGTTCGTCCGTCAGAGCTCAGACAAGGCCGTTATTCCATTTACTTCGTGGTTCCCAAGAAGGAAGGCTCATTTCACCGGATTCTTGACCTCAAGGTGGTCAATCGCACACTCAAAGTCTCCAGTTTTCAAATGGAAACCCTTCGCTCCGTGATCATAGCAGTCAGACCTGCAGAGTTTTTGACGGCTCTGGCTTTGACAGAGGCCTACCTACACATTCAGATTTGTCCGGGGCATCAACGCTTCCTCCATTTTGCGGTTCTGGGTCAGCACTTTTAGTTTCAAGCTCTCCCGTTTGTCCTTGCCACAGCCCCACGTACGTTCAACAAGGTCATGGTAGTGGTTGCGGCAGCTCTCAGGAAAGAGGGAATCCTGGTTTACTCTTACTTGGACGAGTGGTTGATTTGAGCAAAGTCGTACCAGGAAAGTCTGCAGGTCACGGATCGGGTGGTTCGGTTCCTGCAGTCTCTAGGTTGGGTAGTCAACTCAGCCAAGAGTCGTCTGGTGCCTTCCCAAATTCTGGAGTTCCTAGGGGTGTTATTCGACACAGCGCAAGGTCGGGTTTTTCTTCCTCGGATCTGAATCCTCAAGCTTCAGGCTCAGATTCAAGCTGTATTACGGAAGCATGTTCCCTGTGCCCTGGATTATCTGCAGGTACTAGGCTCGATGGCAGTAGTGATAGAAGCGGTGCCTTAGGCCAGGGCGCTTCACCGATTCTTCTTTTAAGGCTGGGTACCTACCGGGTGGCAGAAGAGGGTCGGTCTGGCCCTCCATTGACGGAGCTGTAGGCAGGTGGGGACTGGGTCAGGGAGGGGGGCTCAGATGGGGTCTTCATAGTACTCAAGTGTAAATTGCAGGTTTTGCTTTGAATGCATTCACAAATTGCTTCCCCCTACCCTCCTCCTACCTCTCTCCTTTTCCTCCCTCTGTTATCTGTCTGCTGATTACCTGATTATTTCTTGTAATTTGTATTTCCTACCCCTGTTATTAAAATTTAATACAAAATTTCTAAAAAAAAAAAAAACAAAACACTACTCACACCTAGTGCCCACCCATATTAGTTCTGGGCCCACCCAAAATGTCAGGTCTGGCTGGTGTACATCCATATGCTCCACAAACTGGCATGTTTGAAAATATAAGTGAGATTAAATAAAAATGCTACCAACAATAAAGAACAACAATGTGGATGCAGCAGCTCATAGGTTTGTTTGCTTTGTTTTGAGTGTACACAGAACGACAGCTATGTGGGGAAGGGGAAACATAAGGTAACCTAAGTGGCTTCAACTTTTTAACGTCATGCCGTCTCTTGTTCTCAATCAAACCTCCTTGCTATAGATAATGTGTGTGTGTGTGTGTGTGGGGGGGGGGGGGTTAGGAAGGAGACACATTCTGAAGATCAAGGGGTGCAGAGCAGGAAGGAGAGGTGCTGCAAATCAAGGGGAAAGGGAAGAAAGACATGCTGGAAATTAAAGGGAGTGGAATGAAGGAGAGACATTCTGGAGCTCGTGTGGGGGGAAAGGAAGGAGGGAGATGCTGAATATTGGGGGTGAGGGGAAAGGAAAGAGAGAGATACTGGAGTCCTGAGAGGGGAGGAGAGAGAAATGCTAGGAGGGGAGAAGGAAGGAGAAAGATGCTGGAGTCCTGAGGGGGTAGGAGGAGGAGAGAAAAGCTGGGCATCACAGGAAGGGAGGGAAGGAAGGATAGAAATGCTGGACAACAAATGGAAAGGTTGAGTGGTAGTGAACCAGGGAGATGCTGGATGCCTTGGGGGGGGGGGGGGGGAGCTACAGGGGGGGGGGGGTGATCCTGAACAATGTAATGGTAGTAAAGGGCGGGGGAGATGCTGGGTTTGGGGTCGGAACTGGGGGTGGGGTTTGTGAGGAGGTTGTGCCCCCTAAACAAAAAGCAGATCAGCTGGTCACAGATGTCAGGATTTCAAGGAAGGGAAAAAAGCCAAGGGGCTAGGGAGCTCCACACATACTGGAACCACACATACCTCTCTTCCCCAGTGGTAACTAACTCACCTGTGGCCTGTATTCCCTTTTCCTACTTATCCCTCATTCGAAACAGAAGGGCTGGATCTACCAAGATCCAGCACTCACTCCCACCAAAAAGGCTGGATCCAGTACTCATTCTCACCAGAAGGGCTAGATCTATCTGGATTCAACACCAATTCCCAGCAGAAGTGTTGGTCTACCAGGATCCAACACCAATCCCCACCAGGAGGACTGGATCCAGCACTAGTTCCCATCCGAAGGGCTGGATCCATTCAGATTCAGCACTCATTCCCACCAGAAGGGCTGCGTGTACCCTGATCCAGCACTTATTCCTGTTGGATGGGCGAGATCTTGCTAGATCCAGTACTAATTAGCACCAGAAGGGCTGGGTTTTGCTAGATCCAATTTCAATTACCAACAGAAGTGCTGGTTGTTATTTTGGGTTGATCAAATGGATCCAGCCTTTCCAGTGAGAATAACAATTACATTACAGTAAATCATTTTTTGCTGTAAATTAGAGCTACGTCCCACAGGATTCATCCCATGAAAGGGATGAGAGCTGGATCTGGCAGAGGGTGGGTTGTGAGTGCTGATGCCTGGTTGGGTGGAGTGCAGAGCTTTGATACAATTGGAATTGGGGTGGGAGAAAGGGACCCAATTAGGTTGGGAGGGTTATGCACATTTTGCATAGCAATCTTATATTACTGAGGCAAATTTGTACCTAAAAATAGTTTGGCTTAAGAAAAAGAAATTGAAACTTTATATAAGAAGGTAAGCAGAGTCTGCTGAGTCTATTTTTGGATGGGAGACCCTTTTTTAGCAGGCTATAATAAAATGTATTTTATTGGTTTTCATTTTTTTCCTTTCTTTGTGCCAGTTTTTTTTTTTTTTTTTTAATTAAAGCCAGACCCAGCGTATCCAGAGGTCTCTTCAGGATCTCCAGAATACAATTTTATTGCTCTTGGTGGCAGGGTAGAAGGGTGGCTTTGTTATTTGGAAGGGGAACATTGTTCTGGGTGGGGATAAATCTGAGCCTTGTTTTTTTGGAGGGGGGGGGAGGGAAGAAGGGGTCTGGAGGGCAGAAAAAAAAAAATAACTATGCAACTGCAGCATTACTACTCTGTGCTGGAGTGCTGTAAATAACTCCCATGTGGATACAGGTTCCATCTTTCTAGGATGATCCATATCTACTACTACTACTACTAATAATAATAATAATTTCTGTAGTGCTGCTAGACTTGGGCAGTGCTGTACACATTATATGCAGATACTTTCACTGTCCCTAAAGGGCTCACAATCTAAGTTTTTGTATCTGGGGCAATGGAGGGTTAGGTAACTTGCCCAAGGTCACAAAGAGCTGTGGTGGGAATCAAACCTAGGTTGCCAGGATCAAAGCCTGCTGCACTAACCAGGCAGCAGAGCCCCTGGATCTGATTGTTGAGATAAGTTTCATTATTAGATATAAGAAAGAAAAGAAAAGTTTATGTACAATATATTAATTGGGTGTACCGATGACGATGTTTGCGTTATTGATACTGTCAAAGATTGCCCACTCTAATATTTATATATACAGCACTCTCACGATTCACTAATCAGTATCAAGCTAATAACACTGTATATTATTTCTCATACATAGTCCTTCTTATAATAGACCTCAGAGGTATTGTTGATGTAAACTTCCACTTTGATGTTATTAAACATCCAGAAATCAAACTTGTATGCCTCTCGTCATTGGTCAAACATTTATCTTTTTTATATAAAATTTGTTTTTAGATTTTTAACTTTTTGAATGAAAAAGAAAATTCCTTTGTACTTAGCTTTGTATCAATTAAAGCTTCAAATCTTTGAGACTTCTACCACTCATCATCAACATCTAGGGCTCCACACCATATTATGTATGAGAAATAATATACAGTGTTATTAGCTTGATACTGATTAGTGATGCGTTATTGATACTGCCATATTAACATGGTTTTGGCAGTAGACGCTACTGAGGTACCCTAAAAAAATGAATGTAGTTGTGCCAATACTAAGAAGAGGGAATGAGTGACGTTGAATTTGCTGTTTGAAAGAATATATGAGTAAGAAGTTGGGTCCCAGAAACCAAATATATTGTTCTTTATTTGCACTAACCATTAGGCCACAACACTCCACTCAGGTTCCCTGCATTTCAGCTGCTTTACTATTGTCTCTCAGATAAAGTACCACTCCTCCACCCCTTTGGCCTGCCCTATCCTTCCTAAATAATGGAGATAAGGTCAGTGCCGGGCAGACTTCTATGGTCTGTCCTGAAAATGGACAGATCAAGATCACATATGTTATGTTATATTGTAATGCATAGTATGAGCTTATCTTATTGGGCAGACTAGATGGACAATGCAGATCTTTATCTGCCATCATCTACTATATTACTCAAGCTACCTCATTTACAAAATATAATCTAGTTCAAGTCAGGGACGTAGCCAGACCTCGAGGTGGGAGGGGGGCAAAGCCCAAGGTGGGAAGGCACATTTTGGTCACCGCCTCCCCCTCCGCCTCCTACTGCCTCCACTGTAACATCTTGGATGGCGGGGGTCCTCAACCCCCGCCAGCTGAAGACTTCATCCAGCGCTGGTCTCTGGTGGTGCGGCCACATTGCCTGTCCTGCTCTACTACTTATCATTTCTATAGAGCTACGAGATGTATGCAGCGCTGTACACTTGAACATGAAGAGACAGTCCCTGCTCGACAGAGCTTACAATCTAATTAGGACAAATAAGAGGAAAATGGAATTACTAAGGTGGGGATGATAAAATAAGGGTACTGACAAGTGAGTAAGGGTTAGGAGTTAAAAGCAGCATCAAAAAGGTAGGCTTTTAGCCTCAGTGAACAGCACCTGCTCCTTACAAATGTATAGAGACAGGGCTAACAACCATCACTGGCCATTTTGAAGTGTGTAGAGGCTGGTTTACAGGAGTCCTTCCCCTCACGTCCAGCATGCGCAATGTGGTGGCGGTGCCGCCGCAGACCAGCACTGGACAAAGTCTTCAGCTGGCGGGGGTTGGGGACCCCAACCAGCCAATCATGGGCTCAGATCAAATTTGGGGGGGGGCGGACCCAGGCCACCGTGGCCCCACCTACCTATGCTACTGGTTCAAGCAGAAGTTTTTGGATTTTGCTTAGGAAGTTAAGCAGAGTCTGCTTGGGTCAGTTTTGGATGACTTTTTTTGTTTTTAATAGGATATACATAAGATGTATGTTATTTTTAAAGTTTCTGTCTTTTTTTTCGTGTATGTGTATGTCATGTGTATTTTCCCATTAAAGCCATAATTGAAAGGATCCACAGGTCGTCTCAGGATCTTCCTGAGCTGGTCTTATTGAGGGGGAGGAAGAAGGACCTTGTTCCCTGAGAAGGGAAAGAGGCAGTGGTGTGCTGGAGCCGGCTCGCAAGAGCCGGTTGTTAAATTTTTAAAGCTCTTGCGAGCCAGTTGTTTGGCAGGCGAGCCGGCTCCCAGGGGCGGCGCAACCCGGCAGTAAGTGAGGTAAGCATGGCAGGAGGGTGCCACAAGCCATGCTTACCTCACCTCCTGCCGCTCTGGGGGGTTTAAATAGTTGATTTTACTTCCGTCGCTGCAGCTGCAGTGAAAACCCGTCTCTAGCCTTCTCTTCGTTCACGTCAGTGTCCCGCTTTCTTCTGACATCATTTCCTCTTTCTGCAAGGGCGGGACACTGACAGGAAATGAAGGAAAGGCTAGAGACGGGGTTTCACTGTGCCAGCTGCTGCGATGGAGACAGGGGAGCGAAGGGAATTGCTGGGTGGGTACATGGATGGCTCGAAGTGGGGCAGGGGAGCGAAGGGAATCGCTGGGTGGGTATGGATGGCTGGAGGGGGGGCAGGGGAGCAAAGGGAATCACTTAGTGGGTATGGATGGCTGGAGGGGGAGCAGGGGAGCAAGGAGAATTGTTGGGTGGGTATGGATGGCTGGAGGAGGGGCAGGGCAGCGGAGAGAATCACTGGGTGGGTATGGATGGCTGGAGGGGGGGCTGGGGAGAGGAGAGTTGCTGGATATGGATGGAGGAGAGGGAAGGGAGAGAGACGAAATGCTGGACATGGATGGATGGAAGGGAAGAGTGAGGAAGGAGATGAGATGAGGGAAAAGGAAGAGAAGAGAAAAACTGCACATGAAGAAAATAGGCAGAAGCTGGATCCACTGGACAGTCAAGTCTGCGGAGGACCAGAAATGAAGAAGAAAGGAGGAAAGGAAAGAAATAAATGGAAAGGAAGCCCTGGAAACGGAGTTAAGAGGACAGATAGCAGCAGAATCGGATACTGGGCCAGCATGATCAGAAAAAGTCACCAGACAACAAAGGTAGAAAAAATCATGTTATTTTCATTATAGTGTTTGGAATATGTCCACTTTGAGAATCAGGTGCTCAACATTAAAAGTTTATATTTATTTACTTATTTATGGCATTTTATCCCACATTAAACTTGAATTAGATTGGAACCTGGGATCAAAAAATATTTTTTTCCTGGAGTAATGCTTTGGCCCCCCCCCCCCCAGGCTCTCTCCCCAGTTATAGCCAGCTCTGCAATTTTTTTTTTGGGGGGGAGGGGCGCAGAGGTGGACCGGGGAGAGAGCCTGTTGTTTAACATTTACCAGCACACCACTGGAAAGAGGGGTTTCTTGTTTGGCAGGTGGAAGTTTTTTTTTTCGTTTGACAAGAGGGAGGCCCTATTCCTGGGGGGAGGGTCTAGTTTGGCAGGAGGGGGGCCCTATTCCTCAGGGTCTTGATCTCCCTCCAGGAACAAGAATCCCTTCTTTCATCACTTCCCCTGAAAAACAAGGCCCCTTTTTATCCCTTTCTCCCTGAAGAACAAGGCTGCCTTCTTCATTACTCACCAAGGAACAAAGCCCCCCCCCCCCTTCCCCTTTTGGAAGCACAAGGTCCCTTTATGCCCCCTCCCCTGAAGAAAAAAGCTCTCCTTCTCAAGAATAAGGCCTCCTGAGGTTTCAGGTCCTTGTTCTTCTGGTGGGGAAGGGGGAGGGAGGAAGGGGGCCTTGTTCTTCTTAGTGAGGGGGAGAGGGGCCTTGAGATTCCAGGGAGGTAGAAGGGGAGAGAAGGGGGCCTTGTTCTCTCCTCCCCCAAAGAACCCTTCTTACCTTATTACCCTTGAAGAACAAGGCTGTCTTCTTCATTCCTCACCAAGGAACAAAGCTCCCCCTTACCCCCTTCTGGAAGAACAAAGGTCCCTTGTTTGCCCCCTCCCCTAAAGAAAAAAGCTCCCCCTTTTCTCTCCTCCCCAAATAAGGCCCCCTGAAGTTCCAGGGCCTTGTTCTTCCAGGGGAGGGGGAAGGCGGCTCTGATCTCCCCCCCCCCCCAGAACAAGAACTCCTTACCTCACTCCCTCTGAAGAACAAGGCCCCCCATTTTACCCCTTCTCCCTGAAGAACAAGGTTGCCTTCATCCCCCTTTTGCCCCTTTCTCTGACCCCCCTCGCCTGAAGAAAAAGAAGCTCCCCCTTTTCTCCCTCCTACCCAAGAATAAGGCCTCCTGAAGTTCCAGGCCCCCTTCATCCTTCCCAAAGTACAAGGCCTCACTTTATCACCCCTTTGCCCTCCAAATACAAGGTCCTCCACTCCCTTTAGCTCCCCCTAAAGTACAAGGTCCCCATTTATCATCCTTTACCCCCAAGTACAAGGCCCCCTTCATCCTCCCTCTGCCACCTGCAGGTGCAAGGCCCCCACATCACCCTCCCCCCCACACTCATACACACACACAAAGTGTAGGGCCCCTCCCCCCAAGTTTGGTTTTAATTTAAAAAATACAATATCAGAGAAATAGAAAGGATAGAAAAGAAACCTCTATAAAAATTATGTATATTTTATTTTAGCCTATTACAAAATAGTCACTCTTCCAAAAAAATTAAAAATAAATTTAAAAAAATCCCCTAACTGGCCCAGCTTAGCTTCTAAAAAACCCAAAGCTTTTAGCCTGAGCCATATTCTTTTTCAGTCATTCATTCTTGAGTAATGTAAGAGCACTCCTGCATAATAACAATAAATTTGGTCCCTTCCTCTCCACCCACCCTAAGAACCGGGCCCAACTTTATCCCCTCCCAAAGCACATTAAAGAAAGGAAAAAAAGAAACCTCCAAATTATTAAATACATTTTTATTATAGTCTAGTAGAAAAGAGTCACCCATCCAAATATCAATCCTTACTGGCCCTGCTTGGTTTCTTCAGCAAAGCCCAAAAACATACTGCCTAAAACATATTGCTTTTTAGAATAACTTTGACCTGAGCAACATGACACCTGTCATAGTAATGCTTGAATGTTTTCACTTATATACACTGTCAGCTAGCACATTTGCTTATTTCCGATCTGAGGAAGAAGGGCAACCTTCGAAAGCTAATCAAGAAATGTATTAAGTTATGTCCAATAAAAAAGGTATCATCTTATTTTCTTTTCCATGTTTTATTTTGTTTGATTTCTATTGATAACCCTACATGGTGAGAGATTTCCCTATTGGCTGATAGCCAACCTGGGATGGTCAGAGTGTTAGGTATATCCTTGAGAGCCTTTGTCTATTTTGGACTTTTTG
This sequence comes from Microcaecilia unicolor, assembly GCF_901765095.1. Lineage (NCBI taxonomy): Eukaryota > Metazoa > Chordata > Amphibia > Gymnophiona > Siphonopidae > Microcaecilia > Microcaecilia unicolor. The sequence continues at coordinate 110,771,977 of NC_044041.1, forward strand.
CCCTTTGTTTTGCCTCTTTGCTCATTTTATCCCCTCCACCTCCTCTCCTTGACTATCTGCCTTTACACCTCCTTTTGAAACAGGCTAGTAAATCAGAAGACAAAAGGCCAAATTTGGTTCCAAACTAGGCAACTTTATTGCTAGCAAGTGAACAGTACCGAGTAGTCTCAGGACACTGTGTGTCGCAAATCACCTGACACTTACATTTATACTTCCCTACTGGGCCTGCGCACTAGGCCCCTTACACGTCACATTTAGCATGCGCAGTAAACAGTTGTAGTTCTTACAGTGCATAATTGTAGTTCTCAGTACGTACACACGTCATAATACTGAAAAGATACTGGCAAGAGAAACGAAACTTAGCAGCTTATTTTACATACACACAATGCTCCTTTCTAGCACAGGAGATAAGGCTCGTCGGCTCAGAGATGCAGGGCGGGGTGTTAGCACCCTCCAAGGCCACCTATTCATGGGGCATCTACGTGCAAGCTGATCTCGTATACGCCTTGCTACTACAGTTACAGTTACAAGCTATATGTCTAATAGCCCTGCATTCTGTCTTACATTAGTAAACAATAAAACTGAGTAAGGCACAATGGTCCAGTGCAGTTATAAAGTATGGCTAAAAGCCAAAAGCAGAGGTAGAGTCCATAAGTATAAGTCCATCAGTAGGCACAAAACATGAGGTTGTTCTGGTGGTCAGTAGTATTCATAGTATCCAGCGTTCCACTCCTTCATTCCCCCCTTTTGATACTTGAACATCCATCTGGTGGAGAGTATCACCTCCAGAAGCCCTGAAAGGGAAGAGAGAGAGACAAGAAGCATTAGCAGGGAGGCAAAAAGGGAGCCCTAGTCCCTTGCGCAGCCGCTGGTTACTTCGCCGGGGTTGAGACGGAGGGCCCCTAGTGGAATCCCCCCCCCCTTTGTAGCCGGTCTTATGCTGGCACAAGGGTATTGGCTCATAAACGGATTCGGGAAGACAGAAGTCCGCGTCAGCCACAAGGTTCTTCTTCGTCAGCTTCGTCAGCCTGGGGAATGGGGGAATACACCTGTAGAGCCATAAGTTGGGCAGCAGCCCGGCGGTCAGCAATACTTTCCATGGTGGAGCGGAGACACCTGAAAACTAAGGGAAGAGACAAAGGAATTAGTAGGCAGGACAGCAGAAATAGGCCACCCATGACCAGGAGGCCTTGCAGGCTCCCGGAAGTTGGCAACCAGCTGGTAAGGGAAGAAGTCCAATCCCAAGCGCTGTTCCAGGTTTGGACGGGGACGTGGGCTAATTTGACCATGCGGTCAGTTATCTCGCTGATGACTTGGCTTTGGTCATCAATCTGTAAGCAGCAATTACTGAGGTTAAACTTGCCACACACCCCGCCTTCCTGGGCTAAGAGGTAGTCGAGAGCCAAGCGATTTTGGTAAACTGCGGTAATGAGCTTAGTGTTCTGTCGGGCTAAAATGTTGAGGGCAAGTGCCGAATCGTTGGTAAGGATCTCGAGCACTGCCTGCAAGCGGATAATGCGATTCAGCATGTAGATAGGAGTACGGTACCCGTATGTGCCATCTTCAGCCCAGGTGGCCGGTCCATAGTAATGAATGATACGTTCTGGCGGCCACTCGTTGTCTTTCCAGTCTCCAATTTGGACTTTAGGTTTGGTGCTTAGAAGAGACCGTTTGCGTCTGGCAATGCTATCAGGTCCCTTTTCCACGTACAGGGGGATGCCTAACGTCTCGCCGACTCGCAGGGGCAGAAGGAAGAAACTAGGTCGGACGGTGCCTAAGAGACAGGTACCGTACCAGCGGGCCGGGAGCTGTTCATAGGCCCTGCGCCCGCAAATATAGTAGTAGCCCTCCGGGGCTACCCATTTAAGGGAGGCATTCCCTCCGTGCGTCCACGTCGCGTTCAAGGTGGGTTCAGTCCAGATGGGCTCCGGGGCGGGCAGGCGGTCCGTCTGCCACCAGGTATGTCGACTGCCGTTAAACTGAAGGACCCCCGTGCAAGCGGAATCTCCCACGGGTACAGAATAACGCTTCGATGGCGCTCGACTAGCGCAGAGGGTACCGATGATATTGGTTCTCAGGGCCCATTCGTACGGCTTCGGGCGCTGGGGAAAGGTAATGTTAGTAGTGTTGAGCGTATCCCATGTTTGCTGTCGGACCTCCTTCGCTTCCCAAGGCCATTGCTCACCCATGTCCGTGCCTCCACAGACGAAACAGTTGGTAATTCCCAGGGAGAAGGCGATGTTTTCGGCCAGGTTGAGGAACATATTCCGCGCTTCTGTGGAGATGGGGAACTTAGTCGCTGCCTCTTCAGCGCGAGCGATTTCATCGAAGACCTCTTGGTACCCAACGACAGTAGTCTGGTAGTGCGTGGGAGGCTTTGTTTCAAGGCTTTGATATATGGTAATATACGTCAGCGGATCCATCCCTCCGCCGTCAATGCCAAGGCCCCACGTTCCTCTCCAGGGCATGTCGTGGCCTCGGATGGGCCAGTCCAGGGACACATAGTTACCAGAACCTCGACGAAATTCGCCCAGGCCGGTGCATCCGGCATATCCTCCTCCCGTATAAGCGCATACTCGTTCCCAGCCCGAGGCTCGAGTGTCGCCGGCACAGGGGAGCCAAACCCAAGGGGAGCAGCATCTCATATCTGGACTGAAGGGGCAGACATACTTGTGGTCGTTCACATATGCCTGACGCCAACTTTGGCTTCCACACTTACGGGACCAAGGGTGTTTGTCCATGGCGGCGCAAACGTCGAAGGTGAGTGTAGCCACAGTTGGGATACCGCCAGCAAGGATGCGAGTGGAATTTATGTAATACAGAATGCCATCACCTTCAACTCCCGGGGGCCCGGCCACATACGCAGGGAGTCCTACACTGAGGGTGACATTGTAGTATCTTGGCTTGGTGGGACTATGGCAGACAGTGAGGTTGCCGTGGAGACATCTGTGGAACTGTTGGAGGCCATCCGGGGTGATGATGGCGCACGCCGGAAGGAGCTTGCAATTACCTTCCGGAGGCTGCGTCTGGTGGATGAGGGTGGTAACTAGGTGATATCCTCCCTCTATACGATGGCGCACCAGGCGCAAGCATTCAGTGCAATTGTGGCTCAGGGTGGTAGGATAGCTCGGGACTGAGCAAAGGAGGAGGAGTAGGCTCAGCATTATATATATGGTGGGAGGTATCCGAGCCTTTGCAGCAAGAAGACAATGAGGCCCACGATGAAGGCTGCAATGAACACAGAGCCAAAGACGCAGTGGGTCCAAAAGCTGAGCTCCTGTTGCGAGGCAGGCATGAATCTGTCGGTTCACGTCTTTCTTAGGGTCAGCCGTAGTGGAGCGTCAGGATGTTGATGCGCAGTCCAACGCTTCGGGGCGCTGTTAGTAGGAGCAGCAGGCTTCAATCGGGTCCAATGTATCCACACTGGGTTTCCTGCAATTTTAACAGTGGTTGGGGTCGTTAGGAGAACAAGGGAGGGCCCTTTCCATTTGGGTTTCAGACAGTCAGAGTCATCCCACTCTTTCACCCACACCTCCTCTCCTACCCTGAACCGGTGTATAGGACTGGTAAAAACCAGGGGAGCTACTCTCTCAGTGTATTGCTGGATGTTCTGCACTACCTCGTGTATGGCTTTCATCTGTCTCACTAAGGAATTCTCGCCCTGTATCTGCAGGGAGTCGGGGAAAGAGGGTAGTGGCGGTGGCCTAGCGTACATCATCTCGTAAGGGGTAAGGCCGGTAGCCTTGGGGGTACACCTGAGATGTAGCAAGGCCAGTGGAAGCAGGTCGGGCCATTTGGCTTTGGCTTCTTGACATAGCTTGGCTAGCTGGTTCTTCAAGGATCGGTTAGCTCTCTCCACTATTCCACTGCTCTGGGGTCTCCAGGCACAATGCAACTTCCAATCGAGGCCCAGTCTTGTACTGAGCTGTTGAGTTACTTCACTGGCAAAGGCTGGCCCGTTGTCGGAGTTTATCTGCTTGGGGAGACCGTATCTGGGTAGGATATGATGAATCAGTAGGGAGGTGACTTCTTTAGCCATTTCCGTTCTAGTGGGCTGGGCTTCAATCCATCCGGTGTACGTACACACTGCGACTAGGATGGCTTTGTAGCCCCGGGCCGGGGGCATATGCGTGAAGTCAATCTGGCAAACGTGAAAAGGGCTAGTGCCCCGGAGCACGTGTCCTGGCGCAGGACTGGGTCCTGTTCGGGGGTTATTCCGGGCACAAGTTACACATTGACTGGAAGCGTTTTTGGTCCACAGAGACAGTTTGTTGATGTAGTAGGTCTTCTCAAGTAGGCGCCCCAGAGCGTCCCTGCCCAGGTGGGTGCGATCATGAGCCTCTTTGGTCACTGCCCAGGCCAGGGCTTCGGGTATCCATATGCGCCCGTCCTGTAGTATCCACCATCCATTGCGTGACTCCAGGCCCTCTTGTCGGGCCCACTCCGTTTCTTGGGGGGTGTAGATAGGGGTCTCTGCGGGGAGCTGGACGACGAGTACGGGGTCAGAAGGATGAGATGAGTAAGGGAGCTGACTTGCCCTTTTTGCGGCATCATCCGCCCGTTGGTTACCACGGGCGATAGGGTCCGTCCGGCCGGTGTGGGCCCTACAATGCATCACAGCTACTTTCTTTGGCTTCCAGACTGACTCGAGTAGTTGGCAAATCTCGGTGGCATTTGCGAGTCCTTTTCCCTCAGCTGTCAGAAATCCCCTCTCCTTGTACAAGGCTCCGTGCACCTGGAGGGTGAGGAAAGCGTATTTGGAGTCGGTGTAGATGTTAACAACTTTTCCTTCAGCCCACAGGAGGGCTTTGGTGAGGGCGATCAGCTCCGCTTTCTGGGCTGACGTTCTGGGCGGCAGGGCCATAGCCTCGATCACGTGGTCCTCAGATACAACAGCATAGCCAGCTCTTCGACTTCCCTCTATTACTTGGCTGCTTCCATCGGTGAACAGGGTAATGCCCCCTTGCCAGGGTTGGTCCTTGAGGTCAGGTCTGCTAGAATGCACAGTGGCCATTACCTCCTCACAGTCGTGGAATGGTGGTTCAGGGGCCGGAAGGAGAGTGGCGGGATTGAGGTTAGTTGTGTCCAGGATCCGCACCTCCGGATTTTCGCACAGGAGGGCTTGGTATTTAACCAATCGGGAGTTGGTCATCCATCTGGGTCCGTGACTCTCGAGTAGGCCGCGGATGGCGTGGGGTGTGGTCACAAAGAGTGTCTGGCCAAACGTGAGTTTATTGGCCTCGTGTATCAACAGACAGGCCGCCGCAATGCTTCGGAGGCAGCCCGGCCATCCTCGTGCCACGTTGTCCATTCCCTTGGAGAGATATGCTACAGGGCGTTGCCAGGTGCCGACCAGTTGGGTGAGGACTCCAAGTGCCAATCCCTTCTTTTCGTCGATGAACAAGTGGAACGGCTTAGTCACATCTGGCAGTCCGAGCGCTGGTGGGGCCACAAGGGCCTCCTTGAGGTCCTGAAGGGCTTTCAGTTCGTGTTTCTCCCACTGGAGATTTTGGCCCTCGAGTTCAGGTCCTTTCAGTTTGGCGTACAAGTCTTGGGTCAGGACAGCGAAGTTGATGACCCAGATCCGGCAGTATCCAGCGGCTCCGAGGAGTGCCCGCAATTCCTTCTTATTCGCAGGAGTGGGTTGGTTGCGAATGGCTTGGGTTCGGGGGGTACCGAGCCTTCGGGTTCCTTCTCGGAGGCGAAACCCCAGATACTCGACTTCGATCTCGCATATCTGGGCCTTTTTGCGACTGGCCCGGTACCCCTGGGCTTCCAGGGTTTTCAAGAGGTAAAGGGTAGCTTCTGCACAGCCCGTGTACGTTTCACGGGCCACCAACAGGTCGTCCACGTATTGAACGACCGGCCCGTATTCGTCCTGGTACGTTTTCAGGTCCTGGGCAAGTTGGTCACCAAAGAGGGTGGGTGAATTCTTGAACCCCTGGGGGAGCCGGGTCCATGTAAATTGCTGCTTATTTCCTGTTTGTAAGTCTTCCCACGTGAAGGCAAACAACTTCTGACTGTCGGTAGCAAGGGGGATGGAGAAGAAGGCGTCCTTTAGATCAATGACACTATACCACTTGCTGTGGGCTGGCACTTGGGCTAGAATGGAGTAAGGGTTCGGTACGAGGGCAACTATGTCGGCTACCTGGTTGTTGACTTTCCTCAGGTCCTGGACGGGTCTGTATTCTGATGTGCCTGGCTTCTTAACGGGCAGTAATGGGGTGTTCCACGCGGATCTGATCGGTTTAAGGACCCCCTGTTGAAGAAGTTTGTGTAAGTGAATTTGCATACTATGCCGGGCCGCATAAGGGATATGGTATTGTCCTTGGTTAACGACTTGGGCATTTGGTTTGAGTTCAATCCATATGGGGATAGCATTTACGGCCAGTCCGCCTGAGTTCACTTCTGCCCATACATTAGGCACTTCATCCATTAGGGCCCGCCTCTGCTGGGCAAAAGGGGTGTTCTGGTCATACCGACAGTCGCCGGCCCCTACAGTTGGGAGGGCGTGTAGCCTCCATTCTTCTCTCACTGGGCAGACAAGTGTTACTGGCCGATCTTCAAAACTAGCTTCCACCTCCCCCGTGGTCTTGAACTTCAAGGTGGCCTGGAGCTTACAGAGTAGGTCTCGACCAATCAAGGGGACTGGGCATCCGGGGATGTGTATGAACTGATGAGACACCATCGTCCCTCCGATCTGAACTTGGCGTTCCTTGAGGAGGGGCGCTGCAAGGGACTTCCCGGAGGCCCCCACAATTGGTATGGTTTCTTTTGTGGCCGGGGCTATGGCAGTGGTGATTACAGATCGTTGGGCCCCCGTGTCTAGTAAAGCTCTCATTAACTGCGTCCCCACCCGAATTTCCACCAGAGGGTCAGTGGGGACTCTGCCCTCCCGGTCTCTTCATGCGGTACTGTCCCGGGTAGCGTCAACAGCCATCTGCCATTCCCTTTGGTCATCCCATCCTCGACCTCCTCGGCCTCGGCCCCGGCCTCGTCTGGGGCCCCCTGTGCGGTCGTTAGTCCCCTCCTCTCTCGGGCGGTCCCATGGTTCCTCCTCTCTCGGGCGGTCCCGTATCTCCTCTGGGCAGTCAGCCCACCAGTGCCCTTCTTGCCGACAATTTGCACACTGGTTACGTCCTATGGGGGACCGTGTTCCTCTTGTCCTTTTGCCCCTCCCCTTTGGTCTAGACCTCAGGCGCTCTTCCAGTACCGTGGCCAACACATCTGCCTTCTCCCGCATCCGTCTGGTCGATTCCTTCCGGGCCTCCGTCTTCTCTTCTTGGTCGCGATATCCGAATACGCGATCAGCTATAGCTTTTAGTTGGCTGATGCTCATCCCTTCAAACCCCTCCGTTCTCTGCAGCTTTCTTCGGATATCTGGTGCTGACTGACTAACAAAACTCATAACCACGGTTGGGAGGTTCTTGGGATCTTCAGGGTTTATTGGACTGTGCCTTCTGAATGCCTCCATAAGTCGTTCAAGGAAGTCCCCCGGGCTCTCGTCCTTCAGTTGGACTACACTATGGATTTTCCCCATATTTGTAACCTTCTGCTTCCCCTTCTTCAAGGCTGCCAGGTACGCCTGCTGATACCGGCGGATAAAGGCCTGGCCTTCAGCGGTCCGGTAATCCCACGCAGGGGCAGCGAGGGGCGCCTCCGTTTCTATTAGATTCTGTAAGTTAGCATGAGTCGGGTTTGCATCCCGAACAGCTTGCTCCATATTCTGTTGTAAAAGACGGCGTTCTTCCGTGGTCAGAATATGGGCGCTTAATTGTCTAAGGTCTCCCCACGTAGGATTATAGCTGTATATAATGCCTTCCACTAATTCTACCAACTGCTCGGGCTTCTGGTCGTAAGATGGCCCATGCAATTTCCAATTGTACAAGTCGGCACTGGAGAAGGGAACGTGGCTATAAACTGTTGATTCAATGGGCTGACCCCCTTCTTCTGTCGGGTTTGGGGTAAAAGTGGTAGATAGTCGGACTGGGTATATATTGATGGGCCCCCCTTTACGGCCGGGAGGGATGGCCTTCTGTGGACTTAATTGGGGAAACCGGGTAATGTTCTTCACCCCCGTGTATTCTTCCGGGTAGTCGCGTGGCCCGTTGGTTCAGGTGAGGCTGGTCGGGGAATCTCTTCGGCCTCCGACTCTGACCCGGAGGCTCCGGCGTTATCCGGGCCCTCTGCTAGGCCCGCGAAGCCGGGGTACATATGGGCATATGGCGGTGGCGCAATATCGTCTTCGTATGCTTCCGTCGTAGCAAGTATCGGGGCCTTTGGGGGCTTCTTTTCGGGCAAACCCTGAACTTTCCCTCGGGTTTCCTTCGGGGTTTTCATTCTAGAAAGTGTGTTGGTAGTACTGGGCGTGGTTTCTGCCTTAACAATGGTAGCAGGGGGCGTGGTCTCAGTGGCCTCTACGCTAGGGGCGGTCGGCCGTATAGGGGCGGTCCCTGCGGCCTTCTGAACGGCAACGGTTGCCGGGCTTTGGAGAGCGAAGGCATAGGTCGGCAGGGCTTTAAGTTTAGTTTTCCGGCCCTTCCTCTGCTTCACCACCATAAGGGCGGCTTTCTCTACCTTCCGTTGGGCCCAAGCCGGCGGATCCCGGACCACATCCAACCACGCTTGGATGTATGGAATGTCCTCGGGGCAGCCTGGGTTCCCTTCAACTATGACAATATTCATGACCGCCGCCACCTTTTCATACTCAAATGACCCTCCCGGGGGCCATTCAGCAATCCCTAGCCCTGGCCACATAAATTGACATTGCTGTATCATCCCGGCCCTGCTACATTTATCTTGATCGAACACTTCGCTAAAGTGTTTCGTCATTAAATCTAACGGTGTGGACCCACCCCTGCCCATCCTAACCTGAGTGCCAAAGGACAGGTGACGGACAAAGGGGGAAAGGGGTGGTGGAGGAGTAAGGGGTCTCGTTCCACCAGACACAAAAGGTTCAACACTCGGCCTGACCAGATCGCGGTCGCCCGGCCTGGAACTGCAAGCCCATTCACACACTTTCATACGCCACAAGAAACCCTCCCGTTCGCCGCTCGGTTTCGTCGTCGGAGCCTAGTGAGTTTCGGGACCTAGTCTTATACCAATAGTCCGTATTAGTCACTGGCTAAAAGAGGGTGATCACGCCTCTTCTTCGGTCCTTACTGGGCCGGTCACTACGTAGAGTATACTCGCCTGTCCGCCGGGGTCGCAGGCCGCGCCATCGTACGCTTCTCTCTGAAATAGAAAAAGGTGCCTGGCCGGAACCACACAGCCCCCTCTACAGTCGGGCGGAGTTGATCGGCCCTCCTCCGGGAGATGGACGCTGAAATCAGCGGTGGCCACTCACCACCTTCTCGGAAGGGGATCGATGACCCGATCCGACCGCAGTGGGGGAGGGGAAGAATATAATCCGATTTCCCTTTTGATAACACTCCTGGCTGGCTCGCCAATGAAACAGGCTAGTAAATCAGAAGACAAAAGGCCAAATTTGGTTCCAAACTAGGCAACTTTATTGCTAGCAAGTGAACAGTACCGAGTAGTCTCAGGACACTGTGTGTCGCAAATCACCTGACACTTACATTTATACTTCCCTACTGGGCCTGCGCACTAGGCCCCTTACACGTCACATTTAGCATGCGCAGTAAACAGTTGTAGTTCTTACAGTGCATAATTGTAGTTCTCAGTACGTACACACGTCATAATACTGAAAAGATACTGGCAAGAGAAACGAAACTTAGCAGCTTATTTTACATACACACAATGCTCCTTTCTAGCACAGGAGATAAGGCTCGTCGGCTCAGAGATGCAGGGCGGGGTGTTAGCACCCTCCAAGGCCACCTATTCATGGGGCATCTACGTGCAAGCTGATCTCGTATACGCCTTGCTACTACAGTTACAGTTACAAGCTATATGTCTAATAGCCCTGCATTCTGTCTTACATTAGTAAACAATAAAACTGAGTAAGGCACAATGGTCCAGTGCAGTTATAAAGTATGGCTAAAAGCCAAAAGCAGAGGTAGAGTCCATAAGTATAAGTCCATCAGTAGGCACAAAACATGAGGTTGTTCTGGTGGTCAGTAGTATTCATAGTATCCAGCGTTCCACTCCTTCACTTTGTTGGAACTACTGGCCTTTTTTTCATGCAAAACAAGCTCTACAGCTTAGCAGAGCTCCAAAGACAGACAAGAATTTTGGATGCTGTTTTTGAATGTTCCTGGTTCCTGGCTACTGACTTGTATGCTGTATTCTTGAAACCTGCTCACCTTAATCCTGTGAGATACATCGAACTACAGTATGCAAATAAAAAGATGTTGCATTAACTATATTAAATGCCTGAGTGTTATCTACACATATATCTGGGAAACTTAAAGAACTGTAATAGCTGTAGAGAGACAATATAGACTGCAAGCAGTAAAGAGCTTACAGCGGGCTGCCTCATGACCCAAATTGGGAAGGCAGGATAGGCTGTAGCTGAGAGCTTGTAGTAGAAACTGTCTGGCTGGCTGGCAGGCTGTAGAGGCTGTGGGTTAGTTGCGCGCAGAGTTCACAGTATAGGCGGCTTGCATCAATGAGCTGCACAGTAGAAAAAAAAATCAGGTATACTATTCCCCACCCCATCCCTTCTTCATCCCTCCCAAACATGGACAAGGCTCCCTTTCTTCCTTCCCCTGCCCCAAAAACCATGGCTTCAACACACAGACCACCTGCCTGTGCACATGCAGCTAGCTTCTCTGCACACAGTCCACCTGCTGCAACATCAGCATTTAAAGCCGGCACTTCTGTCAAATTCTACCAAAAGGGCTGGATCCTGCGGGATTGCACTGTCATTTACAATTAAAATTGATGTACCCAAATACAGCTATTATTCCCATTGAGAATGGATCCGTTTACCCCCCTCCCCCTCCAAAAAAAAACATGCAACCACCCTTCTGGTGGGTCTTATTGTTGGACCTGAAATGATCCAGTCCCTCTGGTGCCATTTAGGCCTGGAACTGGCAGGATCCAACCCTTCTGCTGGGAATTGGTGCTGCATCTAGCAGGATCCAGACAGAGCTTGTTTGGATTTAGTGCTGAATCTGAGCAGACCCAGCCCTTCTGCTGGGAATTAGTGCTGGATCTGGGTGGATCCAGCCCTTCTGGTGGAAAGTAGTACTGGATCAGAGTAGTTCCAGCCTTTCTGGTGGAAATAAGTGTTGGATCTGGGTGAATCTAGCCCTTCTGTCAGGAATGAGTGCTGAATCTGGGTGGATCCAGCCCTTCTGGAGGGAATCCAAGTGGATCCAGCCCTTCAGGTGGGAATTTGTACTGAATCCAGGTGGATCCAGCCCTTTTAGTGGGAATCAGTGCTGGATTCGGGTGGATCCAACCCTTCTAGTGGTATTAGGTGCTGGATCCAGTGGAACCAGGTCTTCTGTTGGGAATGAGTACAGAATCCAGGTGGATCCAGCCCTTCTGGTGGGAATTAGTGCTAGATCTGAGTGAATCCAGCCCTTATGGTGGAATTACATAGTAACATAATAATTGACGGCAGATAAAGACCTGAATGGTCCATCCAGTTTGCCCAACAGTCACACTCATTATCAAGTCATGATTATACCAACAATGAATATGATATAAAAATACTTGATCATTGTCTCTCGCACTTCTGGGACATAGACCGAGGAAGTCCGCCCGGCCCTGTCCTTAGGTTCTAACTACTGAAATTTCCACTCCGGCTACATGCACTGCCAAAAGTTTGTCTAGATGCCTTTTGTCCAGACTAACAGGCTCTTTGCCTCCATTGCCACCTGAGGGCTTTTCATGCCTCCCTGCTGATTTAAATAGGCCACTTCTATTGCATTCTAGTAGAGAATACACACTTCCTTGCCAAGGACCAGGTGGATCGCCTTGATCTCTAGCCGACTGATTGACAACACCACCTCTGCCGATGAAAGACCCTGAGCCACCTGCTCCAGACAGTGGGATCCCCCAGACCTTGAGACTCGCATCCATTGTTACCAAGGTCCACTCCGGAGTTTCCAAGCTCATGCTGTGATTCAAATTGAAGATCTGCAACCACCATTTTAAGCTGGACCTTGTCATCCCTAAGAGAGGAAGGTGGATGTATAAATGCTGGATCTGCAGAGAACAGTGAGATAATAATGCCTCATAAATGAAATGCATGTGGGCCAGCCATGGCCCACTTCCAGTGTTGCAGCCATGGATCCCATCACATGAAGATAGTCTTGAATCTGTGGTATTCTGAGGAGATTCTGAATCTGAATTTGCAGCTTCTGGGTTCTGGCCTTCAGAAGAAACACATGCCCCAGCTGAGCATAGAACACCATGCCCACATACTCCAAAACCAAACAGTGACAACTTGCTCTTTGCTAGGTTGATCATCCAACCTAAGTGTTCCATAAACTAGACTATGTGCACCGTAACCCGTTCACACTCCTGCAAGGACTTTGCCCAAATCAACCAATCGTCCAGATTAGGATGCACCACAATTCCTCTCCTGGCTAAATGCCATCCACCACCACTACCATTACTTTTGAAAACATCCTGGGGGCTGCAGTCAACCTGAAGGGAAGAGCACAGAACTGAAAATGAATCTTATAACGGCAAAATGAAGGAACCTCTGATGACTTGCATGAATCGAGATATGTAAATAGGCCTCCATGCGGTCCAACGAGGTAAGAAGCTTCCGTTTTTGTACCACTACAATGACCAACCACAAGGTTTCCATGCAAAAAAAGCAAGGCACCCTGAGACATCTGTTCATATGTTTGAGATCTAGGATGGGCTGAAAGGTACTTTCCTTCTTGGGAACCACAAAATTTATGAAATACCCTGATTGGCACTGCAACAATTGCCACAAGGTCTTCCAGATTGCACTGCTTTTAGCCAGGAGCCACAGGTCAGCTACAACAAGCTGTCCAGCAGAGGATGCACAAGCTCTAAGACATAGCCATCCCAGATAAACTCCAAAATCCATTGGTCTTTGATGATCTGGGCCCACCTCCGACAGTAGTGACCCCCCACTTCCACCAGTCAATAGGCCCTAATACCTTCAATGTGGCCCTCTTGCCTGTCTTGGCTCCAAACTCTTGACCACCTTTTCGTGCACCACAAAAGGAGTTAGCTTGCTAGAAATACCTTCTATTCTGCATTCTACTTACTCTCCTGGGGCAGTACATCCTGGCCTCCTGGAACTGATCCCTGCCAACAGAATCTTTGCCAGCCCCCACAGGCTTATCTTCAGACAAATGAGGGGCCTTAGCCTAACCTAAGCTTGACCAATATATCAAATTCATTACTGAACAATATCCTGCCCTTAAAAGGAAGCCTGCACAACTTGGCTTTCAAAGCTAAGTCTGCCAACCACCTACGCAACCTGAAGCCTGATGGGCAGCCAGCAGAAGGTGCTATACCCTTTGCTTACCCCTGAAGCAAATCTTAGAGAATATCTGCTCGAAAGGCCACCACCATCTCTATCTTACAGATTTCCGGATCCCCCAAAAAGGGTTCATCTACAGGCTGATCAACACCTTCTCCACCCACCTAAAGCAAGCCCTCGTCGCTAGACCAACACACACAGCAACCTGCAAGCTCAGGGCAGACACATCAAAGACCTGCTTCAGGAAGGTCTCAAGCCTACGGATCTCAAGGGTCCTTTAGGCCCCCTCTCCTTTTACCAGTATCAGTCTTCTTTCTGACCACTGTGACCATTGTGCTAACTCTCAGGGATCTTAAGGACTTCCTATCCTTCACAGGAATAGGATTCAGCCAGGCCATGAACCGGCCCCACCTTAAGGCTAGCATCTGGAGTCCCACAATATTGCAACCATATCTCAAATATCCTTAGGAAAAGAGTGGGCTGGCTTCTTAATACCCTTGATAAGTGGCTCTCCTTTCCACACCCTATCCTCCTTAGGGTCCTCCCTCAAATCCAGGACCGAGGTGATCTGTCTAATCGGAAAGCAGGCCAGACAAAGAAACCACTATACTGCAAAGGGTGGAAAAAGTGCCAAATCAGAGGATAGGATCCTTACTCCTTACGGGACAGGTCTCTACTAAGGTCATAGAGGAAACGGAAGGGAAGACCTGAAAATAGAAGGTCTGACACTTGCAGGATTGTCCAAGTTGCAATTGGAGCCTATGACCTTGGACCCACGAGCAAAGTCCACAACTGACTGTCCTCGAACCACATCAATACTCCAACATACATTCACACACTAAACAGCACAATTACCAGTTGACTGGATACACCCTTGAGAAAAAGAAGCAGAGCATAACTGGGTACCATATCATAAACACCCACAAATTCATATACCCTCTTCCTTCATCATTCTCATACTTTTACACGCACACTCCTTCTTTACTTCACGAACTTAGTCCAGATAAATCTCACTTTGTAAAAATCATTACCCCTTACAACACTCCACTCTCCCCCCCACAAGTTCATTCTTAGAAGTCATTTAACATGCAACAGATCACACAGGATCCCCTGAAAAAGTGCAAAACTGAAAGCACTCGCTATTACACAAAGGAGCCAGAATGAACGTAATGAAATTACTCCTAGGAATCTACTCCTTAACAATGGTCGAAATACTATTAGCCACACCTCTCGATGATCAATGCCAGATCAACAGTAAACAAAACAGAAATTATAAAAGATTGGATCACATCGGAAACCTTAGATTTACTTTTCATCAGCGAAACCTGGATCCATGACTAAAAAGATCCCATAATAATGGAGCTTTGCCCTCCAGGATACAACATTACACACTGGACCAGAATAGGTAAATGAGGTGGAGGCATTGCAATAATCTACAGATCGCATCTCACTTTAGAAACCACTGCTGAATCAATCACACCTCAACTAGAAATTGCCTCAATCAGATTGCAACATAAAAGTGTAGCCAGCAATCTAAATTGCGTCCTATTCTACAGACCGCCAGGCACTTGGAGCGAAGCACATAAAACCCTAATGGATTTCATATCGGTCACTTGTACATCTAACTCAAACATACTAGTCATTGGGGACATAAACCTTCATTTAGAAGACCCAAACTCAACTGGTGTCCAAGATTGTAAGGAATTCTTCCAACTATGGGATTTCGAATGGCCACATCTGAATGTCACCCACAGAAAAGGCCACACACTTGACCTGCTAACCCATAAATTCGCATCAGACCAAATAATTAAAGTCATTGACCACAAATGGATGGAAATTCCATGGTCAGATCACTTCAAGTTAAATCTGACCCTACACTGGCTGAAGAATGGGCATCTCAAAGCTGATGAAAAAAATCTTACCAAACCAGAGGTAAAGTGGACACAACTGCATTTTGGCAATCAATTTATGACAACAATTGGTCTATTCCATCTGATTCCATCAACTATCTTGCAGATTGGGAATCGAGATGTATCACCATTCTAAATGAATTAGCTCCTTTACGAAAAAAAAATATTCACAAACCAAACAGGACCCCACGGTTCAACCAAAATGTGAAACAATTAAAATCTAGAACCAGACAACTCGAACGAGCCTGGAGAAAAAAAAAAAAACGATCAAAATCTAAACGCTTGGAAAGAATCACATAGAAAATACAAGAACTACTATAATGAACAACTAGGTTCTGACTACAAAGACATGAAAAAGTTTTACAAGCTACTGGATAAATTACTAGACACAAGTGTCCTCAACAAAATCAGGAATCCCAACAGCAGACGATCTTGCTAACTACTTCAAAGGCAAAACTGTAGATCTACGCAAAAATATGTCACAGGACTACCTTCCTTAATGAGCTAGACCCATGCTCAGAAGAATACCCAGCTGACCGAACTTGGCCAAATTTCACCCAGATCACACAAGAAACAATAGCACTAGCAACCAATAAGATCTCTACAGCCTACTGTCAATTGGACACCTGCCCCAATTATCTAATGAACACCCCCCCCCCCCCCCCGCTCGATTCATCATTGAACTTACCTCCCATCTCAACTTCTTGTTCCAGCATGGCATATTCCTCAAAGACAAAGGTAATATACTACTCACACCATTACCAAAAGACACAAAAAAGAAAACTAACGATATCACCAACTACCGACCTGTGGCATCCATCCCACTTACAACCAAACTGATGGAAAGCATTGTAGCTAAACAACTTACTGAATACATCAACAATTTCTCAATCCTTCATGAATCACAGTCAGGCTTCAGATCTCTCCACAGTACAGAAACCGTCCTGGTAACTCTCCTAGCCAAGTTCAAAAAGGAAATCGCATTAGGTAAAAACATACTCCTCTTGCAATTCGACTTGTCAAGCGCATTCGATATGGTTGACCACTATATACTATTAAGAATACTCGACAAGATAGGCATAGGAGGGAATATACTCAAATGGATCAAGGGTCCCTAACCACGAGATCTTATCAAGTAAAAGCAAACTCAAACATATCACCATCATGGAGTACCGATTGCGGAGTACCCCAGGGCTCACCTCTCTCACCCATATTATTTAATCTGATGATGATCCCCCTTGCTTATGCCCTATACAAGCATAATCTTAATCCTTTTCTGTATGCGGATGATGTCACCATTTACATACCGTTCAACTCTAATCCAACAGAAATCACTGTTGCAATAAGGACTAGTTTAAGCTTAATGGATGCCTGGGCATCTGCATTCAAACTCAAACTCAACAAGGAAAAAATTCACTGCCTTATTCTCTCTTCTCACCACAAAACAAACCTCCCTTCATCCATAAAAACCCCGGAACATACTCTCCCAATATCGGACAAACTGAAGATCCTTGGAATTACTATTGACACCAACCTAACCCTGGAGAGCCAAGCCTCTGCCACCACAAAGAAAATGTTCCATGCAATGTGGAAACTCAAACAGATCAAACAATTCTTCCCAAGGGAAACTTTCCGTAACATAATTCAAACAATGGTACTATCACATGTTGACTACTGTAACGACATATATGCGGGATGCAAAGAACAGATCTTAAGGAAACTCCAGACCGCACAGAACACGGCAGCTAGACTAATTTTCGGAAAGACAAAATTCGAAACAGCTATACCCCTACACGAAATACTGCACTGGCTACCAATCAAGGAATGAATAGCCTTCAAAATTTGCACTCTGATCCACAAAATAATCCATGGTCTGGCCCTAACCTACATGACCAAACTTATCGACTTACCAACTAGAAACATCATCGAATCATCAAGAACGTTTCCAAACCTGCATTACCCAAATTGTAAAGGACTAAAATACAAATGAACATATGCATCCAGCTTTTCCTGCATTTGCACCCAGCTCTGGAACACTTTACCTAGAAACATTAGAACTGTGAAACCCCATCTAAAATTTCGAAAAGACCTCAAGACTCACCTCTTCCGGAATGCCTACGCAGCAGACCCGAACTAATTCATGAACAATGCCTCACATCTTTCAATCTAAGAAATGAACAATACCCCTTCCACATAATCCTATTACTTCAAACTGTACGAATTTTACCACTCCGGTTATAATTAAGTGTACTTCTACCCTTATCCTACTCTGTATTGCTCACTAGAAGCTGTAGTCCCATCCCTGGAGACTTATCAGCCTAATTGGGATTACTTCTCTCTATATGCTACTATATATTCGTCCCAGAGTTGTATTCTCTTTTCCGGAACCTTATCACCTACTGTTACTCTATTTTCCACTCTGTATATATTCCCGGAGTTGGTACTCTCCTCTCTGGAACCTGTAAGCCACATTGAGCCTACTGCTATGTTGGAAAATGTGGGATACAAATGTAATAAATAAATAAATAAATAAATAAATAGCTCCTAAGGCTCAGCCTTAGGAAAAACATGTTGCCAGAGTAGCATCCTCTCTCCTGGAGGCAATTTGTCTGTCCCAGTGTCCTGAGCTGTAACTCCTCCATTAGAGGTCCTAGGTCCTCAGATCTGATGTCCTCCTGTTCTCCAGACCAAGTCAACCTCTGAATTTTAGGGGCTATAGGGCCTTCCCTTGTGCTCCCCCAAGTTTGGACCAGTCAGGCACTTAACCCAGAGAAACTGCTGCAAGCAAAACATGCATCACCAGCACAAATTCTGGCGGGAACTCAACCCCTCTCCAAGGACTCTCGTGCCAATCAATCTGCTGGGGAGCCTGCCTATTAGCTCCAGCTGTGGCAGCTCATCTGATGCACACCCAGCATTCAAGATGGCTGTAGTTCCCACTAAACTCAGAGCCACCGCCATCTCCCGAGTCAGGCCCAAACTCATGGTCTCTGGCGACATTCCTGTTTCCTCAAACTGTGCCAGTCCAGTTGTAGGCACGTTCTCCATTTGCGTCCCAGCAGAGATTGCAGCCAACACCTGACTCCTCCAGCCTGTGCCTGCCCAGCAGTGGTGGGATTTAGCTATACTCATGTCAAAGACTGTGATCATACCACAGCCAATGCTCATTGTTCTCTTTCTCTCGCTCTCTCTCATCCCACAGTGCTTAACAGTGACAGGCCAAAGGAGCTTCCTGGCACACAAACATAGTACTGCTTGCTGGTCTCTTTTTTTAGAAACTATAGGCAGATAAAGACCATATGGCCTATCCAGTCTGCCCATCCACTCTCCCTATCACTCCCTTAGAGATCCTATGTACTTGTCTCAAGCTCTCTTGAAATCAGACACTGTTTTCATCTCCACCACTTCCACCAGGAGGCCATTCCATGAATTCACCACCCTTTTCATGAAGAAGTATTTCCTTGGGTTACTCCTTATCTCCTTTCACCATCATCCTATGCCCCCTCGTCCCAGAGCCCTTTCAATTGACTCGCCTCCTGTGCATTTATGACAGATAGGTATTTAAATATGATAGAGACATTTAAATTAATCTCCCCTCTCTCATTTTTCTTCCAAAGCATACATATGTTGAGATCTTTAAGTCTGTTCTCACGCTTTATGACAAAGATCACTGACCATTTTATTTTAGTAGCCACCCTCTGGACCAACTCCATCCTGTTCATATCTTTTTGAAGGTGCGGTCTCCAAAATTTCAATATTCTAAAAGAGGCCTCACCAGAGTCTTATACAAGGGCATCATCACCTCCTTTTTCCTACTGGCTATTCCTCTCCCTATGCACCCAAGCATCCTTCTAGCTTTCGCTGCTGCCTTTTCTACCTCTTTGGCCACCTTAAGATCATCAGATATGATCACACCCAAGTCCCACTCCTCTTTTGTGCACAAAAGTTCATCTCCTAAACTGTACCGTTCCCTTGGGTTTATGAACCTGCATTTTTAAGCATTAAATCTAAGCTGCCAAATTCCAGACCATACCTCTAGCTTTGCTAAGTCCTTCACGTTATCCACACCATCAGGAGTGTCTACCCTATTGCAGATTTTGGTATCATCTGCAGAGGCAAATCTTACCAGACATCCCTTTACAAATATCGTTTACAAAAATGTTAAAAGGAAAACGGCCCGCACACTACTGGTAACATCCTTTTCCTCAGAATGAGCTCCATTTACCACTACCCTCTGTTGCTTTCCACTCAACCAGTTCCTAACCCAGTCAGTCACTTCAGGGCCCATACTGAGGGCACTCAGTTTATTAGTTACTTATGCAGAACTGTGTCAAAGGCTTTGCTAAAATCTAAAGACATCTAGCGCTCTCCCTCAATCCAACTCTCTGGTCACCCATCAAAAAAAATCAGATTTGTCTGACAAGACCTGCCCTTAGTGAAACCATGTTGCCTCAGGTCCTGTAACCCACTGGAGTCCAAAAACTTTACTTATTCTCTGTTTCAAAAGCATTTCCATTAATTTACTTACCAAAGAAGGCAGGCTTACCGGCCTGTAGTTCCCAACCTCTTCCTTACTTACGCTTTTATGGAAAGGAACATCTGCTCTTCTCCAGTCCTCCGGGACCACTCCTGACTCTAGAGAAGCATTGAAGAGGTCAACCAGCGGAACTGCTAGATCTTCCCCACGTTCCTTCAGTACCCTTGGATGTATGCCATCCAGCCCCATCGCTTTGTCCACCTTTAGTTTAACCAGCTCCTCACAAATTATTCAAGGACCTACCACCCCCCTTCATTCCTATTTGCGTTT
Organism: Microcaecilia unicolor; assembly: GCF_901765095.1. NCBI lineage: Eukaryota > Metazoa > Chordata > Amphibia > Gymnophiona > Siphonopidae > Microcaecilia > Microcaecilia unicolor. The sequence continues at coordinate 110,792,072 of NC_044041.1, forward strand.
GTCATCTGTGGTCCTGCTCCTGGGCCTTCAGCTTTGAACACAAAAGAGAAACATTTACATAGTGACATAGTAGATGACGGCAGAAAAAGACCTGCACGGTCCATCCAGTCTGCCCAACAAGATAACTCATATGTGCTACTTTTTGTGCATACCCTACTTTGATTTGTACCTGTGCTCTTCAGGGCACAGACCGTATAAGTCTGCCCAGCACTATCCCCGCCTCCCAACCACCAGCCCCATTTGTTAAACAATTCTGCCTTATGTTTATCAGCGTCTACATATTCCTTCCCATCACCTTTGAGTCTCACAATGCCACTTTTGCACTTCCTTCTATCATTAACACATCTAAAAAATGTCTTGTCCCCCCCCCCTCCCCATTTTACCGTATTGGTCATTTTTTCTTCTATTTGCACCTTTGCTTTCCTACCAGCTTCTCTTAGCTTTTCCAGATTTCGTCACCTGTCTTTCGCATTCTGCCAACTCTTGTAGTTTATAAAGGCTAACCTCTTTTTTCTTACCTATTCAGCTATTACTTTTGAAAACCAACGCAGCCTCATTTTCCTCTTACTTTTCTTACAAAAAGCTTTCAGTTTTGCTCACAGCTTTCCAACTTTTATTCTTTCCGCTGAGAGTGCTCACTCACTGGCACATAGGACTTACCTCCAAGTCAGTGAGAGGAAACGGAGGCACACGCTACTAATGGAACGTCCCCTGGTCAGAGGACCACAGGACGGGGAGGGGGAGGGACCTGGCCACCCGGAAGTAGTAACCCCAGGCAAGGAAATGAATCTGAGAAAACCTTTTGCCTTCCAGGTTACCAAGGACCTCAACCTGTTAATCTGCCCTTAGTAATGAATTGTTGGTTTCTCATCTTTAACCACTTGCCCCAAATCTATCTGGCCTATCTTCCTTGGCCAGACTGCACAGGCTTACCCATATCTACCATCTGCTGGAGACTGAGAATTACTGGCTACCTGAGAACTATACAAGGCAGATATATGATTCTCTGGTCAGTGTTCTCAATCTCTATCTGCTGGTACGCATACATAACCCAAGCGTCTGGACCAGTCTGGAGGGATACTAGGTTGCTAAGCTGCATAGTTCCTCTTACAGTTTGTATATCTCTGCCTCCATCTGTCAGTGGATGAGCATAACCCATGTGTTTCTGGACTGGTCTGATGGATGAAAAGGAACAGGCATTTTAAACTGGATGCATGGGATTATCAGTAACCAGCACAGTGATTTAATCAATCCTTTTCCCAACTCTTCTTTTCCTTCAGCAATCTAGTTGCATCATTCTGTACAATGTGCCACTTTCCTAAGCTCTTACTCTGTAGGCCCACCAACTACACTATTATCATAATCTAACTGGGTGTCATATGTAAAAGGATCAAAGCCATAGATAATCTATTCCCATCAGAGCTCCATAAACAAAAGCATGTGGAATGGAAAAGGGCATCTACCTCTCCGTGGCCCACACCACTCTTGTCCTTTCTTCTTTAGTTCTACTGCATTCAGGAAGCACTGCAGAGTTCAACACTGGTACCATGCCACAGTTTATATAGTATAGGCAAATAAGTCAATAAAAAATTTGCATCGTGATATTTCATTTTTTTTTATTGTACTCCTTTTATCAAAACATCTCAATCAAGTTTAACAATCTTGGAAGGCTACAATCTGGAGCTATAAGAAAAATTTGCTCAAATGTGGTTGCTTGGGAAATTTAAGAAAAAAAATGTTCTTACAAAGCCCATGATGATCAGAGTGAAGGGAGTGCTCATCAGGTAAGGCAGGGTTTCCCAAGCCATTCCTGGGGCACACCTAAGTCAATCAGGTTTTTAGGAAAGCCATAATCAATATGCATGAGATAGATCTGCACACATTGGAAGCCCAGGACTACTAAGATAACTGCATATATTTACAGAGACCCAGTGTGTGCAAACCTACCTCATGCATATTCATTATGTATATCCTAGAAAACCAAAGGGCTAGGTGTGTCTCCAGGAGAAGAGTGGGAAACACTGAGGTAGGGACAAGCGTGTTTACAAGTGAACAGACACCTGAGGAAAGTACTCAGGCTTACTTGTATAAATAAGCTGTAATCTGAAAAGATATGTGCAACTCCCTTCTTACTCAGGACTAACAAATGATCAGTCTCCTAGACATGGCAGAGTCAGGGAACGCTCAATTTCTAGGCAACTCAGTTGAGGACCTCCTCTTCTAGGCAGTGTCATGCAGTGCAGCCAGGGACCTTCATCTTCCAGGCAGTTCCGTCAGAAAGGCTTCCCTTCTAGGCGGTACAGTTAGATCCCCAGTATGCCTTGGTAAGCCATACACTGAGCCGTCATTAGCTTTCTCCCAAAACAGAAACTCTACTCCAGCCAAACATGATATAAACACAATCCATATCACCCCCCAAGTCATTTCCCAGTGTCCTGCTCCCACCCCTTGAACCAATGATATCAGTATAACCAGTCACCTGTGAATGGTATTCCCTCAGCACAGCCATGGCCCCCACCAAAAATGCCTCTGCCTTATTTCTATAGTTATTGGCTGCAGCATCTCTTGTGACTTGAAGACAAAACAATTGTCCCTTTTTACACAGCCTTGCAAAGCTGAGTTCTAAATTGGTTCTGGAAAGTCGAATATTGCATGATGAGTTAGTTTCCGTGGGATTAAACTAGATACCCCAAGTGGAAATAGGACCAAATCATTAGGAGATTTGGGGAGAAGGGATTAATGTGGGGGATATAACATTCACCTACACAATTAAACACGTTTTTCTTTCTGAAGTCCCAGAGCAAATGTTGCTAAAATTACTACCCATGAACCTGCACGGAGACGGATACAGAGCCAAGAGGAGGAGGGGCAACAGCAAGAGCTGGGAAGGAGTTGTGCTCCCCCCTCCTGTCCTGGAATGTGGCTCAAGTCATTCTTTCCTCCCCTCCATCTTCTGGTATCTATCCGCCGCTGGCTGATTGAACTCCTGACGCACTGGAAATGGCAAGCAGCTCCGACACTATCGGAGGGAGATGCTCCAGTCTGCAGCCACGTTCACTGCTGGCTTTCGGATGGTCAGTACAGATGTTTCCATAGAATACTCAAAATCCAAGGCTGACTCCCCACCATCTGTAACACAATGAAGGAATTTAAAAGCTAAAGAGAAAAAGGAAAGAGAAACCCCAGAGCAAGCAAGGCAGATAGGGAACTGGAAGCTAAAGCTGTACCGAATAACTACCGAATAACTATTTGGCTGAATACGAATAATGAAAACTATTACTCAGCTGAATACGAATACCAAATATGAATGGGTATTGAGCTTTACAAACATAACAAATAATTGAAGAAGCAATGTGAAATCAGAGATCAAGTGTTTATTTCAGTAGGATTTAGCACAGTAGAGCCCCAGATTATTCATATTCAAATTTAAATCACTATTTGGCTGAATATGAATAATGTATTTAGGACACTAGTTAGGGCCAAATTAAATCGAATACGAATATTCGGTACAGCCTTACTGGAAACATCAGTACCCTGTTGGACTAAGCCCGAGGAGCTTGCTGGGCTCAGGCTGAGATGTGGCAGTATATGATACAGCTGGAATCAGTTCCTCTCTTACTATGTGCTGGATTCAGATGTACATTCAGATGACAATTTTACATATGTTGCCGAAGTAATGCATAGGGGGAAGGAGGCAATTTTACAACAGGAAATCTAGGTGAAAAGTTTAAAAAGAGACACACACCTATGTGCCTTTATAAAATAGACTCCCAGATCCAACCCCAACAATGTACAGATGCCGATACACAAATTTACACCTGCTCCAAAAAAGGTGTAAATGTGTGCATGTACATCACATCTCTGCTTCTGCTCAAACTACGCCCCCAGCATCGCTCACATGCAGATTGTGTAAAATCAGCACACTTTTTTTGTGTGCCTACTTTTTACGCAGCCACGCAATTTTATAAAACTCCTTTTCTGAGCAGAAAGCAAGCTTTACATAAGTGAAAAGTTTTAAAAATGACCTCATTACCCCCTCACTCTATTACTTGGCACCCAAACTTATACGCCGATATATAGAATACTAGCACTTACACACATAAGCGCTATTCTATAAGCATACAATTCGCTTGGGGGCCCTTTTACTAAGCAGCGGTAAGCCCACCGTGGTCTTACTGTGCGGGAACCTGGAATTACCACCAGCCCAATGCAGGTGCTGGAGGTAGTTCCACCCCCAGCACAGCATTTCCGGCGCCAGGGAAAATAGGTCCCTATTTTTTACCGCAGCAGTTCCCTGGCGGTAATCGCTGCCCAGTTACTGTCAGCTTAGCACAGGAGCTCTTACCGCCACCTCAATGGGTGGCGGTAAGTGCAATCTTACCGCGTAGCCAAATCAACATTTACACACGTAACTTATAGAATACTGTAAGTTATACACATAAATGCTGCATTTAGGCATGACCACTTGCTATTGACATGGCATAAGTGGGCATGCCTAAATGTATGCACGTAAGATGCTATCTTACGCTGGTGCCAAGATGCCGTTAGAAGAATTAGTGCTCAGCGTGCTGCGTCTGTGTGGCGCACAGTTATAGAATTGCCTCCTTAGTGGTTAAGGTTAAAAAAAAATACAGAAGGAAATCATTTACACAATAGTAGTAATAACAGTAAATTAAGATTACAGAGAGGATAGCAACAAGGATGGTTTCCAGGTTCTGGTGTTGGTCTGTATTATCCTTGGTCAGACTCGGTGGCAAGATACAATGGACCTGATATTCAAAGGAGTTAGGCTCCTAATTTTGAGAGTTATCTTCCTAAATTGGTCTTTTTGAAAATTTACCAGGGCTGAGTGCCTAAGGTACATGAAAATGGGTGACAATATGGGAGGATTTAGAGCAAGGGGAAAAAGTTAGGTGCTTAGCGCCGATTTTCAATTTTCAGCACTAGGTTAATAAATCAAGGCAAATGAATGTCACCTGTTGTACTCCAATGAGTGGAGTGGAACAGGTGGATGTGAAGCGTCTGTTCACGCTTTCCAAAAATACTAGGACTAGGGGGCATGCGATGAAACTACAGTGTAGTAAATTTAAAACAAATTGGAGAAAATTCTTCTTCACCCAACGCGTAATTAAACTCTGGAATTCGTTGCCGGAGAACGTGGTGAAGGCAGTTAGCTTGGCAGAGTTAAAAAGGAGTTAGACGGTTTCCTAAAGGACAAGTCCATAAACCGCTACTAAATGGACTTGGGAAAAATCCACAATTCCAGGAATAACATGTATAGAATGTTTGTACGTTTGGGAAGCTTGCCAGGTGCCCTTGGCCTGGATTGGACACTGTCGTGGACAGGATGCTGGGCTCGATGGACCCTTGGTCTTTTCCCAGTGTGGCATTACTTATGTAGACCTAACATTATAAGCATTATTATTTAAGATGAATTTTCATCTGAAAACTTAAGCTTTTAAGTTTGGATGAAAATTGGGCTCAACTTTAGGAGCCTAAATTTAGGAACTCAACTTTCTTTTCTTTTTAATATTAGGCCTGACATATTTTGCTGCCCCAGCTGTTGTTTCTCCTGTTTTCTCCAGGATTCTAGAGTTTTTTTCTGCTCATTCTAGTGTGCGAGTCTTTTACTTTCTCTATCACCTTTGCAAAAATGTGATCTCTGAGATCTTTGTTTTTGACACAGTACAGGAAGAAATGCATGTCTTTTTTTTGTTTTTATAATTTCTACATCTCATATTTTACTTAGCTCCAAGAGGAAGCAGACTTGGGTGTTCCCCCTGGCTGAGAAAGGAAATGGCAAAATGAATCCCTGGGAGAGGCTGACTCTGATGGATACTCACCAGCCTTTTTGAGAGAGACAGAAGTTGGCTTCCCTATTCCCAGGATCACAACTCTCTCAATCCATGCTGGGCTCTCAAACTTGCCTCTGGGGTCTGCAGAACTAAAAGCAGGAACAATACCGCATAAGTAAAACCAACTCTGAGTGGATAGCTACACTCCCTGGGCTCTCTTTTTTTAGGAAGTCATTTCATACTGTATAATGTTGTAGTGCTGATGTATGTTACAAAAGTTTTGCAGTTTATATAGATTATGCAGATGAAGATGAATTGCTGTATTTGTGTTTTACTGTATACGTTGATAGTTAACTTTCTTTGTGAACCCTGATGAGTGCTTTTGTGGAATTCGTAGTTTAAGAAATGTAAGAAATTAAATGTAAATTGCTTCTCTCCATCTCCTTGGATCCCTTCTGAGCTATCTGAGTTCCTTCTCTGGGACCCTTCTGCATCATTCCTCCTTCCCAAATCCCTACTGCAAAAGGCATCCATCCGCTCCTTCTCTCTTTCTCTCCCAACCTTTCCTCCCTCAAGTGCATGAATAAGACAAATTTTGCACACCCTGATGCTACTGGCATATACCTGGATGTCAGCACACCACCAAAGAAGGAGAAGTTGCGATGAAGGAACTGATTCTTCTTCTCAAAGTTAAAGCTGTGCCCATCATCCACAAATAGGTCCCCTACTGCTGAGCCCTGTGGATCCAAGGTAAGAACAAGAAGGATCAGACATCTCCAGAGTCACAGGAACACGAGAGATACTACCATCACAAAAATAAAGATGAGAAAAACAGAGTGGTAGAAATAAAGCCACAAGATAAACAAAGAAGTTGCACACCTGTAAAGGGTATTCCCTGTGGACAGCAAGATCCAACAGACAGATATGGAGGTGAACATCACCACCTGACGGAGCCGAACCAGTCCCTTATTCTAGAGCTCAGAAACCCTCTGACAAGGTTTCTGAGCATGTGCCATAGTTCCTGCCTCACAACTCCTCTCAGATTGCGACAGTTCATTCAATAAGCATGCTTCAACCTTGGGAAAGGCAGGCGAATCCTGATGTCAGTGGAGAACACCTGCTACAGATGTGCAACTCTACTTTCTCCACGGTCAAGCAGGATCACAACAGCCAAATAGAGGAAACACCTATGCTTAGGGCTGCAGAAAATAAAACTCTTCTCAATGTTAAACAACATACTACTTTATTAATAGTATTCTGCACCCCATAACAGCATGGCACTGGCCAAATGAAGCACTACAAATTCATGCTACTCAAAACAGATCTAAATGCTGTGTCTGCAGCCATAGGAGCCAACTTTTCAAAATGATTGGGGTGCAATTAGTCCTAGCATGCTGCTCAGAGTCAGAAACAAGCAGCAGGGAGCAGCTGCAGTCCATTCATTTGGCTGGTGGAGCTTGGTATCCCCTGCCAGCAAAGGTAAAGATGCCAAGGGTGGGCAATCTCAAAGCTGGAGATTTACCACCGCTATTCTGGAGACTGAAGGCCAATGAGTGAGGTTTTTCTTGTGGGCTCCAGCCATGTCTAAAACCAGTTCTGGCAGACACACATTCAAAAACTGACATATACATAATACATCCAAAACTTAATTATTATCTTCTCATTTCCATCTTCCAAAATTCCACACAGCAGCTGTACAGATCAGCAGGACCCAACGCACTCCAAAACAAGTCAGAAACGCAATTTACAGCTATTATTCAACCACCCTAAGGATTCACCTTTGGGTTTAAAAGGCAAAACCATGTGCATGTAAGGACTGGATAAACAAATTAAAACAAAGTTTAAAGCAAATGTCCTTAATATGTAATTATTGGTAGCAATGATAAAACAGTGATAAAATATTCACATAGCAAGCAGCCTGAGCCAACAGATTTATCAGATTTATTTTCCATTGAACATAGTTAACTTTGTATGAACTTGCCGGTTAATAGTGTGCTGAACTAGACAAACGATGAAACATTTAGACTGACTCTGGACAGAACTTCTGCATGAGAGAAGCCCTTCACTCATTATTCAATACCCGTCTTTGAAATAGTAGTAATAAAAAGCGAATGCTACATACCTGTAGAAGGTATTCTCCGAGGACAGCAGGCTGATTGTTCTCACTGATGGGTGACATCTGCGGCAGCCCCTCCAATCGGAATCTTCACTAGCAAAAGCCTTTGCTAGCCCTCGCGCGCCGATGCGCACCGCGCATGTGCGGCCGTCTTCCCGCCCGAAACCGGCTTGAGCCGGCCAGTCTCATGTGTAGCAAGACAAAGACAAGGGAAGACACAACTCCAAAGGGGAGGCGGGCGGGTTTGTGAGAACAAGCAGCCTGCTGTCCTCGGAGAATACCTTCTACAGGTATGTAGCATTCGCTTTCTCCGAGGACAAGCAGGCTGCTTGTTCTCACTGATGGGGTATCCCTAGCCCCCAGGCTCACTCAAAACAACAAACATGGTCAATTGGGCCTCGCAACGGCGAGGACATAACTGAGATTGACCTAAAAAATTTTCCAACTAACTGAGAGTGGAGCCTGGAACAGAACAAACAGGGCCCTCGGGGGGTGGAGTTGGATCCTAAAGCCCAAACAGGTTCTGAAGAACTGACTGCCCGAACCGACTGTCGCGTCGGGTATCCTGCTGCAGGCAGTAATGAGATGCGAATGTGTGGACAGATGACCACGTCGCAGCTTTGCAAATTTCTTCAATAGAGGCTGACTTCAAGTGGGCTACCGACGCAGCCATGGCTCTAACATTATGAGCCATGACATGACCCTCAAGAGCCAGCCCCGCCTGAGCGTAAGTGAAGGAAATGCAATCTGCTAGCCAATTAGATATGGTGCGTTTCCCCACAGCCACTCCCCTCCTGTTGGGATCAAAAGAAACAAACAATTGGGCGGACTGTCTGTTGGGCTGTGTCCGCTCCAGATAGAAGGCCAATGCTCTCTTGCAGTCCAATGTGTGCAGCTGACGTTCAGCAGGGCAGGAATGAGGACGGGGAAAGAATGTTGGCAAGACAATTGACTGGTTCAGATGGAACTCCGACACAACCTTTGGCAGGAACTTAGGGTGAGTGCGGAGGACTACTCTGTTATGATGAAATTTGGTGTAAGGAGCCTGGGCTACCAGGGCCTGAAGCTCACTGACTCTACGAGCTGAAGTAACTGCCACCAAGAAAATGACCTTCCAGGTCAAGTACTTCAGATGGCAGGAGTTCAGTGGCTCAAAAGGAGGTTTCATCAGCTGGGTGAGAACGACATTGAGATCCCATGACACTGTAGGAGGCTTGACAGGGGGCTTTGACAAAAGCAAACCTCTCATGAAGCGAACAACTAAAGGCTGTCCTGAGATCGGCTTACCTTCCACATGGTAATGGTATGCACTGATTGCACTAAGGTGAACTCTTACAGAGTTGGTCTTGAGACCAGACTCAGACAAGTGCAGAAGGTATTCAAGCAGGGTCTGTGTAGGACAAGAGCGAGGATCTAGGGCCTTGCTGTCACACCAGACGGCAAACCTCCTCCATAGAAAGAAGTAACTCCTCTTAGTGGAATCTTTCCTGGAAGCAAGCAAGATGCGGGAGACACCCTCTGACAGACCCAAAGAGGCAAAGTCTACGCTCTCAACATCCAGGCCGTGAGAGCCAGGGACCGGAGGCTGGGATGCAGAAGCGCCCCTTCGTCCTGCGTGATGAGGGTCGGAAAACACTCCAATCTCCAGGGTTCTTCGGAGGACAACTCCAGAAGAAGAGGGAACCAGATCTGACGCGGCCAAAAAGGAGCAATCAGAATCATGATGCCTCGGTCTTGCTTGAGTTTCAACAAAGTCTTCCCCACCAGAGGAATGGGAGGATAAGCATACAGCAGACCCTCCCCCCAATCCAGGAGGAAGGCATCCGATGCCAGTCTGCCGTGGGCCTGAAGCCTGGAACAGAACTGAGGGACTTTGTGGTTGGCTCGAGATGCGAAAAGATCCACCAAGATGGTGCCCCACGCTTGGAAGATCTGGCGCACCACTCGGGAGTTGAGCGACCACTCGTGAGGTTGCATAATCCTGCTCAGTCTGTCGGCCAGACTGTTGTCTACGCCTGCCAGATATGTGGCTTGGAGCACCATGCCGTGACGGCGAGCCCAGAGCCACATGCTGACGGCTTCCTGACACAGGGGGCGAGATCCGGTGCCCCCCTGCTTGTTGACGTAGTACATGGCAACCTGGTTGTCTGTCTGAATTTGGATAATTTGGTGGGACAGCCGATCTCTGAAAGCCTTCAGAGCGTTCCAGATCGCTCGTAACTCCAGAAGATTGATCTGTAGATCGCGTTCCTGGAGGGACCAGCTTCCTTGGGTGTGAAGCCCATCGACATGAGCTCCCCATCCCAGGAGAGACGCATCCGTGGTCAGCACTTTTTGTGGCTGAGGAATTTGGAAAGGACGTCCCAGAGTCAAATTGGACCAAATCGTCCACCAATACAGGGATTCGAGAAAACTCGTGGACAGGTGGATCACGTCTTCTAGATCCCCAGCAGCCTGAAACCACTGGGAAGCTAGGGTCCATTGAGCAGATCTCATGTGAAGGCGGGCCATGGGAGTCACATGAACTGTGGAGGCCATGTGGCCCAGCAATCTCAACATCTGCCGAGCTGTGATCTGCTGGGACGCTCGCACCCGCGAGACGAGGGACAACAAGTTGTTGGCTCTCGCCTCTGGGAGATAGGCGCGAGCCGTCCGAGAATCCAGCAGAGCTCCTATGAATTCGAGTCTCTGCGCCGGGAGAAGATGGGACTTTGGGTAATTTATCACAAACCCCAGTAGCTCCAGGAGGCGAATAGTCATATGCATGGACTGCAGGGCTCCAGCCTCGGACGTGTTCTTCACCAGCCAATCGTCGAGATATGGGAACACGTGCACCCCCAGCCTGCGAAGTGCTGCCGCTACTACAGCCAAGCACTTTGTGAACACCCTGGGCGCAGAGGCGAGCCCAAAGGGTAGCACACAGTACTGGAAGTGACGTGTGCCCAGCTGAAATCGCAGATACTGTCTGTGAGCTGGCAGTATCGGGATGTGTGTGTAGGCATCCTTCAAGTCCAGAGAGCATAGCCAATCGTTTTCCTGAATCATGGGAAGGAGGGTGCCCAGGGAAAGCATCCTGAACTTTTCTTTGACCAGATATTTGTTCAGGGCCCTTAGGTCTAGGATGGGACGCATCCCCCCTGTTTTCTTTTCCACAAGGAAGTACCTGGAATAGAATCCCAGCCCTTCTTGCCCGGATGGCACGGGCTCGACCGCATTGGCGCTGAGAAGGGCGGAGAGTTCCTCTGCAAGTACCTGCTTGTGCTGGAAGCTGGAAGACTGAGCTCCCGGTGGACAATTTGGAGGTTTCGAGGTCAAATTGAGGGTGTATCCTTGCCAGACTATTTGAAGAACCCACTGATCGGAGGTTATGAGAGGCCACCTTTGGTGAAAAGCTTTCAACCTCCCTCCGACTGGTAGGTCGCCCGGCACTGACACTTGGATGTCGGCTATGCTCTGCTGGAGCCAGTCAAAAGCTCGTCCCTTGCTTTTGCTGGGGAGCCGAGGGGCCTTGCTGAGTCGCACGCTGCTGACGAGAGCGAGCGCGCTGGGGCTTAGCCTGGGCCGCAGGCTGTCGAGAAGGAGGATTGTACCTACGCTTGCCAGAAGAGTAGGGAACAGTCTTCCTTCCCCCAAAAAATCTTCTACCTGTAGAGGTAGAGGCTGAAGGCTGCCGGCGGGAGAACTTGTCGAATGCGGTGTCCCGCTGGTGGAGCTGCTCTACCACCTGTTCGACTTTCTCTCCAAAAATGTTATCCGCACGTCAAGGCGAGTCCGCAATCCGCTGCTGGATTCTATTCTCCAGGTCGGAGGCATGCAGCCATGAGAGCCTGCGCATCACCACACCTTGAGCAGCGGCCCTGGACGCAACATCAAAGGTGTCATACACCCCTCTGGCCAGGAATTTTCTGCACGCCTTCAGCTGCCTGACCACCTCCTGAAACGGCTTGGCTTGCTCAGGGGGGAGCGCATCAACCAAGCCCGCCAACTGCCGCACATTGTTCCGCATGTGTATGCTCGTGTAGAGCTGGTAAGACTGAATTTTGGCCACGAGCATAGAAGAATGGTAGGCCTTCCTCCCAAAGGAGTCTAAGGTTCTAGAGTCCTTGCCCGGGGGCGCCGAAGCATGCTCCCTAGAACTCTTAGCCTTCTTTAGGGCCAGATCCACAACTCCAGAATCATGAGGCAACTGAGTGCGCATCAGATCTGGGTCCCCATGGATCCGGTACTGGGACTCGATCTTCTTGGGGATGTGGGGATTAGTTAAAGGTTTGGTCCAGTTCGCAAGCAATGTCTTTTTTAGGACATGGTGCAAGGGAACAGTGGACGCTTCCTTAGGTGGAGAAGGATAGTCCAGGAGCTCAAACATTTCAGCCCTGGGCTCGTCCTCCACAACCACCGGGAAGGGGATGGCCGTAGACATCTCCCGGACAAAGGAAGCGAAAGACAGACTCTCAGGAGGAGAAAGCTGTCTTTCAGGAGAGGGAGTGGGATCGGAAGGAAGACCCTCAGACTCCTCATCAGAGAAATATCTGGGGTCTTCTTCCTCTTCCCACGAGGCCTCACCCTCGGTGTCAGACACAAGTTCACGGACCTGTGTCTGCAACCGTGCCCGACTCGACTCCGTGGAGCCACGTCCACGATGGGGGCGTCGAGAGGTAGACTCCCTCGCCCGCATCGGCGAAGCTCCCTCCGCCGACGTAGTCGGGGATCCTTCCTGGGAGGCGACGGCAGCCGGCACCGCACGTGGCACCGACGCCGGAGACCTCACCTCGGGCGATGGGCCAGCTGGCGCCACGCTCGACGGTACCGGTGGCGCAAGCACCGCCGGTACCGGAGGGGTAGGGCGCAACAGCTCTCCCAGAATCTCTGGGAGGACGGCCCGGAGGCTCTCGTTCAGAGCGGCTGCAGAGAAAGGCATGGAGGTCGATGCAGGCGTCGACGTCAGAACCTGTTCCAGGCGTGGAGGCTGTTCCGGGCTGTCCAGAGTGGAGCGCATCGACACCTCCTGAACAGAGGGTGAGCGGTCCTCTCGGCGCCGATGCCTGCTGGGTGCCGACTCCTTCGGCGACCCAGAGCTCTCGGTACCGACATGGGAAGGGGACCGGTGACGATGCTTCTTCGACTTCTTGGGACGAAGCATGTCACCGGAGCTTCCCGGTACCGACGAGGAGGACGTAGAATCCAGCCGTCACTTCCTCGGGGCCGAGACCGAAGAGGGTCGGTCTCGGGGGGGGCTGTACTGCAGGAGCCCTCAGGGTAGGGGGAGACCCACCCGAAGGCTCACCGCCACCAGCAGGGGAATGGACAGCCCTCACCTGCACTCCAGACGAAGCACCACCGTCTGACGACATCAGCAGACGAGGTCCCGGTACCACCGACGTCGATGCAGCTATCCGATGTCTCGGCGCCGATGCAGAGGGCCGATGCCTCGATGCACTCGATGCACTGGCCGCCGAGGTTGAAGGTCTGGACGCTGAAGACGTCGATGCACTCGATACCCCCGGTGCCGATGCCGACGAAGAGCCCGAGAACAAAATGTTCCACTGGGCTAACCTCGCTACCTGAGTCCGCCTTTGCAAAAGGGAACACAGACTACAGGCCTGAGGGCAGTGCCCAGCCCCCAGACACTGAAGACACGACGCGTGCCTGTCAATGAGCGAGATTACCCGGGCGCACTGGGTGCACTTCTTGAAGCCGCTGGAAGGCTTCGATGTCATGGGCGGAAAAATCACGCCAGCGAAATCGAAAGACGAAATGGCGAAATTTGGCACAGAAAAAAGGGGAATTTTGACCGGGGCCTAAGTAAGGCCTACCCCGACGACGAAAGAAAACTTAACGGGGTTGAAAAAACTCGAAGTAAAGGAAGGAAAAACCGAAAGTGGCTAATCCAAATGATTTCTGGATTTCTCACAGAAAAATGTCGAAAAAAGACGCGCAAGGTCTACTTTCCGGGGCACGAACGGTAAAACACAACCGTACCGAGCGCGGAGAAAAGAAGACTGGCCGGCTCAAGCCGGTTTCGGGAGGGAAGACGGCCGCGCATGCGCGGTGCGCATCAGCGCGCGAGGGCTAGCAAAGGCTTTTGCTAGTGAAGATTCCGATTGGAGGGGCTGCCGCGGACGTCACCCATCAGTGAGAACAAGCAGCCTGCTTGTCCTCGGAGAAAAGGCAAGTACATTTTTATAATATACCACTGCAATCCACAAAGCAAAAGCAGCAAGTTCCCACATGCTTTTTCTTTTGATTAAAAAAAAATGTTAAGGCTCCCAGGTTTCAACCTATTGTACTTATAAACAGTAGGTCTGATTGTTAAGTACCTGATTCTCATAACATTATGTTAACATCTCTGCACGAATACAGGGAGTCCCTATAACCAACTTCTCCCAATGACACACATTTAAAAATTTAGGACAAATTAGTACTCTAACCAATGAAAACAATACCTCCTCTGTGTACATCCCTATGCTGCACAAGCCCGTATGTTTAAGTGTGAGATCAAATAACAATGCTACCAACAATAAAGACCCAATTATCAATAAAACTGTTTATTATTGAACATCCTCCAGTTTCTGGTATCCTTGGTCGCTCTCCCACTTTTTCTGCAATACCAACAATAAAGAACTTTTGCTCTGCAAAAGCCAGCTGCCCTTGGCCAGGGCTTTGAAATCCAATACTGCCTCTTGTTTACCTTTCCTTTTCTGGGTTTCTCAGCAGGGAGGAGATTTGAAAGGGAGGAGATTTGAAACCAGGGCAATCTGGTCCTGATTATTGTTGGTTACTGAACAATAGGGGCTGAATGGAGCAGGGTTTGGGAGAGTCCCGGAGCCTGGAGAGAGGGGCTCCTGTGCTCCCAAATCTTGAATCTGGGTGAAACACATGCACCTCCTAAAACAGCGTAAGGGTTGCTTCTTTTTTTTTTTTTTTTTTTTTAATCGTTTTGCAATCTTATCCACATACAAAATAAAACCACCAACAGAAAAGTTGGGCTGGGTGCCAGACTGTCATGCTGTCAGAGGGGAAACTGTGGCAGATTACTGAGGCAGTTTGCTGGTGATAAATGGAAAATGAAAAACAAAACCATAATCTGTCACAATTAATTTTTTTAAAGCAGTGTTGGAACACTTCGGCAAGAGCAAGCTGCTTCAGCTAATCCCAGGGGCCTTCTTTCAGCCTGTCCCGCCCCCGAGGGCTAAAGGAAGGCCCCCAGGATTGGCTGAAGCAACCTGTTCCTGCTGATGTATGCCAGCACTGCTTAAAAAAAAATTGCAGCAAAAAGAAGAGGCAAGGACTGGTGCAGGGGGAGGAAAAAGGGCGAGCGAGCCGGCTCCATCACATCACTGCTCGGGTCCCAAAATATTGGGGGTGCTTGAGCACCCATAGCACCCACAGAGTCTGCGCCTTTGTCTGTAGCAGAAGCTTCATTTTAAACAATAGTGCCTCATAAATGTGTGAACAGAGGCCCATGCTGCTTCCTCACAAATGTCTTGTGTAGAGGAAAATTCCAAATGACCTACAGAGATGTTACATTACATGAAAATGTCATATGTGCTTTAGAATAACAAAAAGCAATGAAGTCTGCAATTCAAGTGGATAGTGTTCTCTCATGTATTGGTACACCCCTATTATTCAAGTTTTAAATGAGAAATCTGAGAAGGTTATGCAGAGATTACATTCACTTTATGTAGCTTTGTAGGACTCTTTTGCAGTCTAGGGTGTGCAGCTTATTATGCTCAGCAGTAAGATGTTGCAGCTGCTAAAACACTGGTAAGACAATAGCTCAATACCATTTTTGGCAAGGACTTTGGACATGTTCTTAAGACCACTCGGTCAAGAACTGAGGATAAGGACGACAGTGAACCAAGCCAGGAAATTCGCTAATTCACTAAGTTGCTTTGCTGAGGATATTGCAAAACAAATAAAGCATTCTAAGGTAATAATGTTAAATTAAGTCTGACGACTCTAATGGTCCAAATGGCAGTTCCATAAATTGGGTTACATCCAAGTTGAAACCCCATTGCTATGTTGGTGTCCTGAACAGAGACCTGAAATTGTGCAGGCCCATCATATACCTATCTACTAGAAGATGCCTAGATATTGGCTGTTTGTCTATAAATGACCTAGAGATGGAAGTAACTAGTGAGGTAATTAAATCTGCTGATGACACAAAGTTAATCAAAGTCATTAAATCGCGGGAGGATTGTTAAAAATTACAAGAGGAACTTACGAGACTGGGAGTCTAAATGGCAGATGACATTTAATGTGAGCAAGTGTAAAGTGATGCATGTGGGAAAGAGGAACCCGAATTATAGCTACGTCATGCAAGGTTCCACGTTAGGAGTCACGGACCAAGAAAGGGATCTAGGCGTCGTCGTTGATGATACATTGAAACCTTCTGCTCAGTGTGCTGCTGCGGCTAAGAAAGCACATAGAATGTTAGGTATTATTAGGAAAGGAATGGGAAACAAAAATGAGGATGTTATAATGCCTTTGTATCGCTCCATGGTGTGACCGCACCTCGAATATTGTGTTGAATTCTGGTCGTCGCATCTCAAAAAAGATATAATGGAATTAGAAAAGGTGCAGAGTAGAGAGTTGCACGGGGACAGAAATCGTACCCATCCCCGCCCGTCCCTGCTAGAATCTCACCCATCCCCACCCGTCCCCACTGGAATCTTACCCATCCCCGCAAAAATTTAACCCATCCCAACCCGTCCCTTCAAGAATTTAACCCATCCCCACAAGAATTTAATGGTACATAAAAGAAAATTCTGGTTAGCTCCCTCAGTCTCTCTCTGGATTTGAGCCACATCACTGTAGGCAAGGAAGAAATGGAAGCTGAAACACTCTGGTGTGCACATGTAAGATTTGTCTCTGATTTCTGGCACTGTGTGCTGAGAGGTCACCACATGCACACGCCAGTAGGTCAGGTAACATCCGATGCTCTTGCCTGTGTCAGAGCTGAGGTCTGCGCGTCAGCCCGGGAGCAAAGAGGATTAATTGTAACATAGTAAGTGACAGCAAATAAAGACCTCAACGAACCATCCAGTCTGCCCAATAGTCACACTAATTATCAATTCATGATTCAATCAACAAGTGTGATATTATATACTTTCTTTCGTGTTTCTGGAACATAGACCATAGAAGTCTATCTGGCCCTATACTTATGTTCCAACTGCTGGAGTTCTCATTGAAGCCTACTCCAGTCTATTCATCTTCTCATTTCTGGGATACAGACCGTAAAATCTGTCCAGCAGTGTCCTTACGTTCCAGCCACTGAAGTTGCTGTCTACGCCCTTTCTAGCCCATCCTAAACCAGACTGCCATATATTAGACACAGACCATACAAGTCTGCCCGGTATCGGCCCTAATTAATCACAGCCAGAGTCGCCATCTAAGCGTCACTTGACACATCCACACACATGCAGCCATTTAAGGTTAGGATTTTTATAATTTCCATTTTCTAATTAGAGATCCTCTGTGTTCATCCCAAGCCTTTTTGAATTCCATCATCATTTGTGTCTCTACCACCTCCTTAATGGAAGACTTTCCACATTTGTGCTGTTAAAGCAAGAAGGAATAGGAGGAGGAGGAGACAGCACTCAAGGTACTCGGTAGATGAGAGGCTGATGAAGTGCAACTTACACTTCCATGGGAACCCTGCAGAACTGCTTCCATCCCCATGGGAACCCCGCAGAACTGCTTCCGTCCCTGCGGGAATCCCACAAACCCCGTTCCCGTGCAGCTCTCTAGTGCAGAGAAGGGTGAAGAAAATGATAAAGGGGATGGGATGACTTCCCTATGAGGAAAGGCTAAAGCGGCTAGGGCTCTTCAGCTTGGAGAAAAGGCGGCTGAGGGGAGATATGATAGAGGTCTATAAAATAATGAGTGGAGTTGAACGGGTAGATGTGAAGCGTCTGTTTACGTTTTCCAAAAATACTAGGACTAGGGGGCATGCGATGAAGCTACAATGTAGTAAATTTAAAACGAATCATAGAAAATGTTTCTTCACTTGACGTGTAATTAAATTCGAATTCGTTGCCAGAGAAAGTGGTAAAGGCGGTTAGCTTAGCGGAGTTTAAAAAAGGTTTGGATGGCTTCCTAAAAGAAAAGTCCATAGACCATTATTAAATGGACTATGGGAAAATCCACTATTTCTGGGATAAGCAGTATAAAATCTTTTTTACATTTTTGGGATCTTGCCAGGTATTTGTGACCTGGATTGGCCACTGTTGGAAACAGGATGCTGGGTGGACCTTTGGTCTTTCCCACTATGGCAATACTTATGTACTTATGTAGGATTACTGGAATAATATGCACCCCACCAGTATATATTACAGGTATGTAAACTAAATTGATCTGACAAATCACAGAACCATTTAATATGACAAGGAGAAATTTTCTTTCCTTTAGTTCCATCAGACCAGTCCAAAACCTGTGGGTTATGCCTGTTGACCAGTGGATGGAGACACAGGGAAAAAAAAAAAAAAGAAGAAATCCTGCATATTTGCCCAATAAAGACATCATGTTAGATGCCCAGTATGTCGAATGAAAAATAATGGGCCATCTTTTTCCATTTCCTTTGAGTTGTTGTACTAATAATATTCATCAATCCTGAAAAGTTAAACTGCTATAGAAAATGGAATTTCTCCTTCCTTAGCATTCTCCCCAGACTAGTCTAGAACCTGTAGGGTGTATCAAAGCAACTCCCAAGATGGGTGGAATTCCCAGATCCTTGCCCAAATAATTTGTCCCAAGGACAGTATACAGTCATGCTCCTACCTGGAGCCAACAATGCTTTGTGAATGTAAGAAGGAACATCTATATCAACGGTCTGCAGAGATCGCAAGTATCGCTCGCTGCTCTGCCTATGACATCAAAACATCTCTGGCAGCTAGGTTTTAAACCTTAGGCGGTCGCTTCCTTTTGAAATCAAATATATATATGTGCCCAAGAAATATTACCTCAACCATGGGGCAATGATAGTTTTAGAAGTTGGTATGCCTTACCTGAAACCTGCAAAGAGAAAACTCAATCTGCTCAACCCTGGAAATTGGTTGGTGACATCAATGTACTTCTAAAGTACACAAAGGATATGGAGCAAAAGTAAAGATTTGATCTACCTGAAATGAGGACACCACCTTTGGAAGAAAGGACAGAATTGTTTAATTGGCATTCCTGCTTTTGCAAACTGGAGACAGGGCACGCTAAAAACTTGTAGCTCAAAATTCTCTTAGAAGAGATAGAAACCAAACATAAATACATAAAGGGTGAGATTCTTCCAAGACCCTTCTTATATTGGGGGTGGGGGGGAAGTGGGGGGGTCAAAAGACGGAAGTCCGAGCATCTTAAGCAGCAGAATCAAATTCCACTTAGGCAGAGGCTGAACAAATTTCCACTTCGGATTCAGCATTGAAACCAACCCAAAATATAGGTTCGGGTTTCAGCTGAAAATACCTGTACATTTTTGGCAGAAAATGAAACCATAGTGCCATCACCATTTTTACAATGTAGCCAGTGAGGGCATGAACAATTCAGAATGCTCCTGCTCCGAAGAGGCCAGTAGGCCATCAGGGCTTTTAGAAGGTAGGCCTGGGAAGGGTTTTCTGTCAAGGAGGTTGAGGAGTGCTCAAGGGAATGGCAGCAGCCACAGCCATGGTTTTGGTTCTCGCCAAAACTGAGTGGCGAATTTTGACCACAGATTCAGTTTCGCCCGAACAAGCATCACCAATTTTGGTCAACTTCTACACTCAGAACATAAAGAAGCTTATTTTCAAAACATATAGACTTACAAAGTTATATAGTAACATATGTAACTTTGTAAGTCTATGTGCTTTGAAAATGAGCACTATAATGTCCCACCTTAGAGAAGGTGCACTACATAAGGATGAAATGTTCAAGAGAACCTTTCAGTGGCCTTGAAAACATGACAATGTTGCAACTTGAACTTAAGGACCCTCAAGCTATTTCTACTTGGATTCTGACCTGAAAAAAAGAAAGATGTGAAAGATTCAACATGCGGAGAATTGCCTCCTCAGATTACCACTTCTCAAGATTCACCAAATTCTCAAGTATGCTAAAGAGGAAAGGCGGTTCTGATGTAGCATGATATGAGTTTAATTGTCAGAGTTATTGATTTTGCTGGATCAGATACAAATGTATCAAGGTGCAAACCTTAAAGTATTAAACCATAGTATTTTGTTATCAAAATACTAAGACAGCTGGAGTTGCACAGCATATGTTCTCCATTTCTACCTCCTGGTTGATGGACACATCATCCACAAACTCTGGACTGGTCTGGTAGGACTAAAGGAAAAAAATTAGCAGGTAAGACCTAATTTCTCCTAATAAAGCTGGATAAATCATCAGAAACAGAGCTATGGAACGGGAGCTTAAATAATCTTATCTTCACTCAGAAATTACCTTTCCACTTCCACTATATCCTCAGCAAGGGTCTGTGAAATTCCTGCTTAAAAGCAATTCTACTATCAGTTTTATCCCAGAATGTTTGGATGAAACACTGCAACAATAAATCAAACCACCACAGTTCTTAAATTTCTCCAAAGCAAGCATTTGATTCTGAAACACAGCCACGTTAGGACCTCAGTTTTAAGTTTTTGAACTGGGTCCTCTGCTTTTATGCCTTTTGCCCTTTTGAAAATGTTTTATAGATTTAGTCATAGTTATTAAATGGTTTTACAATGTATTATATTAGCTTTCCTTCTCTAGGGCCAACAGCTGCACTGCACTGCCCTTACAGATGGACTGGGTAGTAACCAGTCTGCATCTACCATATAATTGCACCGTTGATCCCTCTCTGTTACATAGATACATATACAGGTCACTCAGTCTTGGCTTTTCCATAGACTCTGTGCATTTGTCCCTTCCCACCAGCATTACGACCACTACACAGCCATCAGTAACACATACCTTAGAACTCAACGCCACATACAGTGTGAAAGGATCAACGTGCATGCACTCTGAGGATCTGCGAATGCGATCCTTCCGTGGCACAATGCTTCCACCCCTTTGGTATACGGGGATCTGAAAAAGAACACAGCAATGGTTAGCACGTAACTGAGGATCATATATAAGGCCAGCGACCAAGCTCTAGAAAGTGTACTTACACTGTTCAGAGTGACCGGCAGATACATGGTCTGAGGAGCCACGTACTTCTGATGAGTATGAACATCGTACCAAACCTGCAACAGTGTAGGAAGACAAGTTTGTCACAGAGAGAGGGATGCCAAGAAATACCCACCAGAAAGAGAGAGAGGGATGTTGCAAATTGCAAGTAGAAGCATCGTGGATCAAAGGGCTCTTCACAATATACAGGAATCTGGACACAGAGACTCACCTCTCCATTCCCTGGAAGATACATCTGTACACCACGAGCTCCCTGCTCGCTCACTGGATGTGCCAGCAATGCAGACCCTGAAAATGAAACTAGCATTAGGGAAGATCCTGAGGAAGCATCTCATTCCAGTGCATGGCTACAATATTGCCTCTTCCTTTAGGCACCATAGAACCCCCCTCCCCTGAAACCAGCACTAATCCTAGAGGCTCTCCTGCAACCTCAGACATACTGACAAAACATGGTAGAGATACACTGGACTTCAAAAAAATGGGACCACTGGAGGTTAGAAACCACAGGAAAGAAAAAAATAGTAAGATCCATTCGCACTACTGGAGGACCTTTGAAACCCCCTGTGTAAGCAAAGCAAAGGGATTTCTGGCCATCTCATTACTTTACCACAAGAGCTATGAACATGCAAGCCACTTACCCACTAAGAACTGGTCATCAATGTTAAAGGTAATGACATCATCAGGAAACTCCACCCACAGGGGTCTGAAAGACAGTGAGCATGCAGCACAGAAAGGAAACTATTAGAGGCTTGCCCTCAAGTCCACCTGTCTTTTCCAGGTTCTCTCTCTGTCTCTGCTCTCCTTATCCCTATCCCCACATAGGAAGGCTGCCTCCTTCCAGGTGAATCTTCAGTGTTGGCTGTTGGAGGATGATACAGTGACAGTTTTCATCTTCTCTTCCTCCTCTCCAGGCCTTCATGACCAAACCCTAACAACACTGATGGATACCCTTGCATGCCTGTGCCTCTTCACTCTCCTTTCTGATCTCCCTTTGCATGCCCATGCCCTTTCCCTCCCTCCCCTTGCATGCAAGTGCCCCTACCTTTCCCTCGCATGCCCGTGCCCTTTCCTCCCCTCCCCTTCTGATCTCCCCTCGCATGATCATGCCCCTTCCCTTCCTCTCACATGCCCGTGCCCCTTCTGATCTCCCCTTACATATTCGTGTCCCTTCCCTCTCCTTCTGATCTCCCTTCACATACCTGTGCCCCTTCCCTCCCCTCTCTCATCTCATGCCCTTTTCCCTACCCTTGCTATTTGCCTCTCCCCATGTGCCAGTGTCAATGCCCACTCCCTCCCTCCTCTTCCGGGTTTCCTTTCTTTATGGGATCAATGCTTCCTCCACTCCCTTGTCTCCTCTCCCCATTTATCCATGTCCCCTCTGTATCTCACCTCATCACAGGCTCGCCAGTGTGGTAGCTCTGGTAGAAAAGTGTGTACCAATAAGGAAGCAGTGCATAGCGCTGACGAATGGCACTACGGATCAGCTGCTTATTCTCCTCTCCAAAGAGCCAGGGTTCCCTGCGGGTGGTGTCCAGATGTGCATGGGCACGAAAAAAGGGTTGGTATGCCCCCATTTGGTACCAGCGCACCAACAGCTCTGTGCTCGGGTTTTTAAAAAATCCTCCAATATCAGCTGAAAAATGGAAGAAGAAGAGAACAGTGAGAACCTCTGTGGATGAAGCACAGAGGTGCTTCTCCAAAATCGGACTCTTTTGCAGTACACATCTAAGCCAAAGCAGTGACCTGGCCACACCACGCAGAGGTGAAAGTGTAGGAAGGGCAGAGAACAACAAATTATCAGAAAGAGGACTAGAAATGTCTCTCTCCAACATCTCCATCAGTCTCACACACTACACCCACAGTGCTGCACTCACCCCCACAGAAGGAGATTCCAACGAGGCCCAGACTCAGGCACATGGGAACTGAAATCTTCAAATGATCCCACTCAGCAGCATTATCTCCTGTCCAAACGGCACCTGCAGGGCAAAGGGAGTATGAAAATTTGCAGTAACACTTTGCCACCCATCATCATTCCCCCATCTCCACAGCATCCACAGGGAGAAGACAGAAAGTGAAGTTGCTTATCTGTAATGGGTGGGGGGGGGGGGGGGGGGGAGTCTCCATACACAGCAGGGGAATGCAGACACTTTAGTTGGTCACATCATTCATAGAAGCCAATATGCTGCAGTTCTCCCCTAGCTTAAATTCAAATTCTTACTGTTCTAGGCATGTGCAGACTCCTACATGAAGGTGACCTACCAGTGTGGATTGAGATCAAGTCGTACTATAGCTGATGTAAGGAGGAGGTGGAATAGCGTAGATCAGTTACGCCAGAGGGTGGGGTAATGTATCTAAATTCCCCTGTAGTCTACGGAGAATCCCCTTTACAGGTAAACAACTTCGCTTTCTCCACAGACAACCAGGTAAAATGCAGGCACATTAGTTGGTGAATCTCTAGCTGTGGGTCACTGTGGTGGATGTTGTTGTGCAACCCATGGAGTGCAGGTGGCGGAGTAGATGATTAGAAGGCAAAGAGATTTTAAAGTACTGCTTGCCTAAAAGCAATATCTCTTGCAGAATTAGAGTCCAAGTCTATTCCAGCAGAAAATGCAGGCAGTGCTTAATGAAAGCATGGAGAGATGACCAAGTGGCTGTGGATCCGAGGTGTACCACAGACAGCAATGGCACAAGCACCAGAAAGGGTGGGTTGAAAGCTGACTGAAGTAATAGAAGATTATGCAGTCTGATATCTAGTTGCAGATTATATGCTTGGAGGCTTGCAGCCAGTGTTGTTCAAAGTACTAGGTCAAAGTACTTAAGTAAAGTAAAAATAAATAAATATATATTTTAATACTTAAATAAAACTACAGTGAAGAATACATTAAAAAATTTACTTAAGTAAAAAAGTAATTGCCTAATAATACTTTTTGAGTAAAAAGTAAAAGCACTGCAACTACAGAGATCCGGGAAATTATAGACCGGTGAGTCTGACGTCGGTGCCGGGCAAGATGGTGGAGGCTATTATTAAGAATAAAATTGCAGAGCATATACAAAAACATGGACTGATGAGACAAAGTCAGCACGGATTTAGTGAAGGGAAGTCTTGCCTCACCAATCTAATGCATTTTTTTGAGGGGGTAAGCAAACATGTGGACAATGGGGAGCCGGTTGATATTGTATATCTGGATTTTCAGAAGGCGTTTGACAAAGTGCCGCACGAAAGACTCCTGAAGAAATTGCAGAGTCATGGAATCGGAGGTAGGGTATTATTATGGATTAAGAACTGGTTGAAAGATAGGAAGCAGAGAGTAGGATTGCGTGGCCAGTATTCTCAGTGGAGGAGGGTAGTTAGTGGGGTCCCGCAGGGGTCTGTGCTGGGTCCGTTGCTTTTTAATGTATTTATAAATGACCTAGAGATGGGAATAACTAGTGAGGTAATTAAATTCGCCGATGACACAAAATTATTCAGGGTCGTCAAGTCGCAGGAGGAATGTGAACGATTACAGGAGGACCTTGCGAGACTGGGAGAATGGGCGTGCAAGTGGCAGATGAAGTTCAATGTTGACAAGTGCAAAGTGATGCATGTGGGTAAGAGGAACCCGAATTATAGCTACGTCTTGCAAGGTTCCGCGTTAGGAGTTACAGATCAAGAAAGGGATCTGGGTGTCGTCGTCGATGATACGCTGAAACCTTCTGCTCAGTGTGCTGCTGCGGCTAGGAAAGCGAATAGAATGTTGGGTGTTATTAGGAAGGGTATGGAGTCCAGGTGTGCGGATGTTATAATGCCGTTGTATCGCTCCATGGTGCGACCGCACCTGGAGTATTGTGTTCAGTACTGGTCTCCGTATCTCAAAAAAGATATAGTAGAATTGGAAAAGGTACAGCGAAGGGCGACGAAAATGATAGTGGGGATGGGACGACTTTCCTACGAAGAGAGGCTGAGAAGGCTAGGGCTTTTCAGCTTGGAGAAGAGACGGCTGAGGGGAGATATGATAGAAGTGTATAAAATAATGAGTGGAATGGATCGGGTGGATGTGAAGCGACTGTTCACGCTATCCAAAAATACTAGGACTAGAGGGCATGAGTTGAAGCTACAGTGTGGTAAATTTAAAACGAATCGGAGAAAATTTTTCTTCACCCAACGTGTAATTAGACTCTGGAATTCGTTGCCGGAGAACGTGGTACGGGCGGTTAGCTTGACGGAGTTTAAAAAGGGGTTAGATAGATTCCTAAAGGACAAGTCCATAGACCGCTATTAAATGGACTTGGAAAAATTCCGCATTTTTAGGTATAACTTGTCTGGAATGTTTTTACGTTTGGGGAGCGTGCCAGGTGCCCTTGACCTGGATTGGCCACTGTCGGTGACAGGATGCTGGGCTAGATGGACCTTTGGTCTTTCCCAGTATAGCACTACTTATGTACTTATGTATCATTTTTATCCCAACAACTTTATTGCTCTACAATTCAATTCACTTTGCTTTTAGTAAAACTACATTTTTGAAAATGACCGTCACTCATGTGAGTGTGAGTCACTAATCCAGCACAGCTAAAAAATTTCAACAGCTGCAGTAGCAGAAAGTGGATTGTTCAGTCTGATAAAAAGTTCCTTCAAATCAGGTCAGGTTACAATATTACTGATGTCTTCAGACTGGATCTGCAGGTTATGACCAAGGGAATCTCTGAAACACTTCAGTTCTATATAGGAAAGAGCATTTTATTACCATTATTGTCATTATCAATGGAATTAGAAGTGGTGCTGTTTAATTCATCACTTGCATCTTCACCTTTGTTATCATCATCATGCTGTCCAGTTACAGAGAACACTTTCACAAAGTTGGAATCATTGTGTTGTTCTAACAATTTTTTGTCTGATGTTTGAATATCTTCAAGAACTGATGCAAGAACATTAAATGTGTGGGAACCTTTCAGTCTTAAGCCCAGACAAGCAAACTTCCTCTCTAAAGACTCTTATCGATCCAGTGGACAGTCACCCTAATGTAAAATTTCCCATGGGATGACGAGCAGTGTGTTTGTTAGAGACAGTGGCGGTCCTAGGTCGGCTGCCACCCAGGGAAGATCGCCGCTGCGCATCCCCTCCCCCCCCCCCCCCCAGCACATTGCTCTTATCTCAACCCTGCCCCGGAACAGAAAGTAAAATCAGAGGGAGCAGGGAACTGGTGGAGTGCACCCGGGGGCATGCACTCGGAGCAGACTGCCTCCACCACCCCACCCTCGGTACGCCACTGGGTAGAGACATAGATGTCTGTTCACCAAGAATTGCTTCTAGCTTAAGCTTTATCTCTGGTTTAAAAGGACCCAACTCATCACTGTTCTGCTTGGCTGGAGACCAGTAACCAGGTCAACAAACACTGTTCTTATAGGCTATATTCACTGAACAGCAAAATTTAAGATTTGATGATCCACTGTATGCGTGATGTGGTTTGCAATAACAAAATCCAGTTTTGCTGTTTCATTTGGTTTACTGAGGAATTGTCATTTACATCTCCCTTCCGCGTTTACTTTTAACTGTAAGCATCAGATGTAACTGAGTAATAGTAGTAAAAATTGGTGAAATTATTACTTCAGTAAAAGTAACACGTTATCCTGTACTTATTTACAAGTAACAGTACCAAAACTTTTACTTAAGTACAGTAACTAGTTACACTTACTTAGTTACTATACAACACTGCTCGCAGCCTAGGATTGTTTGGGTTGAAGGCAGCGTTTCCCAAACTGTGTGCCACAGCAAACTCACAGGGGTGCCATGCAAGGAGATGGAAGATGCTGAATAAGACCAGTGAATCCTTGCTCCCCACCCCCATGCTGCTGCCCGACGCACAGTTCACCCAAAGCTGCAACTGAGAAACAATGCAGCTGTGATTCATAATCACTGCCTGTGCCTGCCCTGCAGGTTTCCCTCTGCCACATCCCGCCCTCACTTACATCACTTCCTGTTTCCTCACTGGTGGAACATGGCTGAGGGAAGCCTGTAGGGCCGATGTAGGCAGCGAATATGAATTGCTGCTGTGGCCAGTGACACCTCGAAGTGGGATGGGGGTTCACAGAGAGAAGCAGATGCCATGAAAATGACTCTAGCAAGCCCAGGTATTTTTCTCACATTGCAAAGCTGCCAATGCCAATTACAGACCTCCTGTCACAACTTCCCACACCCATCCTCTCCCTCAATTCCCCACAAAATCTCCTCCTCTCTCTTCCATGCTTACCCTTCACCCTCCTCCCCCTTTTCTTGAAAGCCCCTATCCCTCAAATGAGCAGGCTTGAGGCTCAGCCTTCTTACTGGCCCTTTACCAAAAACTCATTTAACCACATAGGGGCCCTTAACATATATGATTTTAAGACTAAATGATATTTTAATATTAAGATCAATAATATCAAACATTTTGAAGGTAGTATGCATATTGTTTGCCTCTGATGTAGTAGCTATAAGCCGGCGGTGGTGATGGCGGCGGCAGGGGGGGCAATTGTTATGTATTTCTTCTGACTTAGGGTGCATGAAAAAATGACTGACACACTAAGGGCGCCTTGAGCCGAGAAAGTTTGGGAACCACTGAGTTGAAGGTGACAAATAGTTGCAAACCCTTGTAAAGAGCCTCAGTTTCTCTCAGATAGAAGAGCAAGGTACACTTACAGTCCAGAGTATGGAGTGCTTCTTCTGAAGGAGTGGAATGAGGTTTTAGGAAGAAAGCAAAGGAGGACAACAGATTGGTTCAACTGGAAGTTGAAGACTATCTTTGGGAGGAATTTGAGGTGGGCACAGAGTAGCACCTTACTGTAGAGGAACTGGGTGTAAGGAGGGTAGGTTACTAGAGCCTGTGATTCGCTAACATGTCTGGCCGACATGATGGCTATAAGAAACACTGTCTTCCAAGTGAGATGCTTTATAGACGCCACTTCAAGGGGCATAAGCATGGCAAGAATGACAATGAGGTCCCATGCTGGTAGATGACCTCAAACTGGAGGGGATAGGATGTTCATGAGTCGCCCTCATGAAACAAGTCCAGGATGAATGGAAACAGCTTTATCGTGAACCAGGTCATGGTAGGCGGCAATGGGAGCAAGGTGACTTTGAGGCCTGAGAGTTCTAGGAGGTAGGTGAACAGCAGAGGAAGGGGACATGAGAACGGATTAGGGCCTCAGGAGTGCACCCAGTTGGAGAAGCGGGTCCATTTGAATCGATAGAAGCACTTGGTGGAGGCTTGTGAGCTGAGAGGAAAACGTCCTTGACCTCAAGAGTCAGTTGACAGTTGTCTATACTGTCATGGAAAAAGTCGGAAGGCTGGAGTAAAGAAGAGAGCCCCATTGCTACGTTAGTCTGAGGGGGGGGGGGGGGTAGGCATAGTATATGGTGGCCTGCCAGTTTGGATGAGGAGGTCCAGAGAGCTAATA
Source organism: Microcaecilia unicolor (assembly GCF_901765095.1). Taxonomy (NCBI): domain Eukaryota; kingdom Metazoa; phylum Chordata; class Amphibia; order Gymnophiona; family Siphonopidae; genus Microcaecilia; species Microcaecilia unicolor. The sequence goes on from NC_044041.1 coordinate 110,820,533, forward strand.
CACAGAGAGCAAGCTAGATTGCTCTGAGCACCAGAAGATTGATATAAGGGCCTGTTTTGTGCACAGACCAAATGCCTTGAGTCTTTAATCTGAGATGAGCTCCTCAACCTGAGGATGCACAGCTCATCAGGGTGAGCTAAGATTTTGGGGCAGTGAATGGGTGCCTAGAGGACAGAATGGAATGTTGACACCACTACAGGATGGTCTGCTTGATATCTGGCAGTAGATGGATTCTGGTGGTTATCAGTTGGGTACTCTGATGCCAAGTCTTCTTTAGGTGTCACTGGAGGAGTTGCATGCGGAGCCTGGTGTGAGGGTTGACAGACAGTAAAGCCCTGTTCCCCCCAGGAGTGTTGACTGACTGACACATGGTGGGCACGACGATGCTGCAGGGTGAGGGTTTCTAGGGAGGAAACCCATAATGGTTGGGGTATATAGTAGTGCCCCGATGAAGGGCAAGGATTGCTGTGGTGTCAGGTTGGATTTCTTGTAGTTATTATATGATAAATCCCAGCAACTGGAGAAGGTCAGTAGTCTCCTGCAAGGTGTGTAGGACTTTTGATTTGGATGAGGCAGCAACCAGCCAATCGTCGAGGTAGGGGTAGACAAAGTGATCTTTCTTGTGTAGGAAGACCACCGATACAGCAATACACTTCGTAAAGACAAAGGGAACAGACACGAGTCTGAATGGGACGATTCTGCAATGGAAATGACATTGAAGAAAGGTGAAGAAAGAAAATACCAATGGTGGGAGTGGATGGGAATGTGGGCTAGGCATCTTTCAGGTGGAGGCCAGCAAGGTGCCTGGAGAATGAGGGGAAGGATTGTGGTGAAGGAGTTCATCCTGAACATTTCTCTCCTGATGAAGCAATTGAGTTCCCCTAGGTCGAGTTTGGGATGAAGGCCTCTAAATTTGGGGGGGGGGGGGGGGGGGGGGGGAAAGAAAGAAATCCGAGTAAAATCCCTATCCTGATCCAGTGGGACTTCTTCGACTGCTCTGGATTGGAGGAGTTTAGCTCTACCTAGAGGATTGCTGTGTGGTAGTAAGGGATGTGCATGGGGCTCCTATGGAGAGTGCTTGGGTGGTTGAAGAGACTTCAGCTTGTACCCTTGGAGCTAGAGGTGTGTATGGGGACACAATGTGGTCCCCATTCCCACTCATCTTCAGTCAATTCTTTACTGTCCCACCCCATCCCCATTTGGTTCCATCCCCCCAGTTTTCTTTTCCATCCGCATAACCAACCCACATTTAAAAGATTTTGTAAATGCAAACAACGTAAAATGGGTCCTATAACTTGTTAAAATTTAACATAAAAGCATTACTTTGTTAAATATGAAAGATTTTTTGAAACTTTTAGCTGAGGTGTAGGTGTTTTAAGTTTCTGAGCTGAGGTGTGCATTGGGGCATATTCTGGTCCCCATTCCCTCCTGATCCATCCCCACGGTATTAATGACTGTTTTGTCACCAACAACATGGATACTTGCGGATTTCCACAGGTTTCCCATTGTCCCCATTCCCTTGCACACCTCAACTTTGGACACAATGGAGAGAACCCATTAGACTGTAGTGATGAGGCGGCTGGTTGTTTTTGTCTGTGTGAATGTGGATTCTGTGTATAGGTCTAGTGAGACTGGTGCTGAGAAGCCTGGGATTATGGCCGAAAACATCTATAAGGGGTAGAACTGCTGGAAGAATTACCTCTAGATAGTTCTTTGGAACTGAGAAGAAAGTTTGTGAATTGTGGAACAGTTGTCTTTGACTTGTGAGATGACATCTTTAACTGTCCTCAGGCTCTCGCCTAAGCAAGGGGTATCTGCCAATCGATCCTGGAGGTCATCCTGGAGGTCTGATGCCCTCAACCAGGCCATATGGTGGGCGCCAATAGCTACTGCTGCTGTCCATGAGGCCGAATCATGAGGTGATAGGTACATTCCTGGAGATTGGTAAGGAGGGTGGCCACCTCTGTGGGGGGAAGGTGGAAATGTAGGATCTGCAATTGGTGAACTACGATTCACAATGTTAGAGCAGAGCCCTGAAAGGCCCTACTGTCTATTGAGTCCAGAAGCCTATGGTCTTTGCCTGGTAATTAAGCTGCAATTTAGTAGATTTGGCCTGCTTTTGATTTCATGGATTAATGGGGTAACTTAAGGTGAGAATACCCCAGAACAGGATGAACTTTATATTTGAGCTCCAGGAACCTGGGGGCTGCCACTCCTAACAGAGGCAATTAGCAGATAGAAAGCTGGAGATCCTGGAGCATTTTGTGGGAAGGGAGGGCAAGGAATTCTGTGGCAGCACAGGATGTCAGGTTGGACTGGAAATCCTTCTGTCCTCAGGTGTCTGCGTAGAGGATAGTTGTAAGGCAGCACACAGCCTTTGGAGGAAGCATGGGTAGGGGTGGTTCTCCTGGTGCTCTTGCGCTGCTGAGGTTCCTGGGGTAGAGAATAGGAAGCGTCCTCTTCATCAGCCTTCCAATCCACTGGCTCCTGATACTCCAGTGCAGTGTCCGAGTAGTGAGACAAGGCAGGGGACTACATGTCTTCCTCGGTAGGGGTGAGTATGCTAAGTAAGCTGGGGGGGTGGGGGGGGATGGTGGGAGGAAGGGTGAGAGCAGGAAGAGGCACTTGGCTGCGCAGAGCAGGGAGTGCTGGCTGAATTTTCGAATGGAGTAGACTGGATGAATCAGATTAGTCTTTGCAGCATCCGCAGGAAAAGGGACCCAGGGTCTGATTGCAGTGGCTGTACCGGCTGCAGGGAGGAAACAGGAGTCAGTTGAGGCACGCCTGGGTCTGCCAGAGAGGAGGAGAAGGTGGGAGCTCTCCCCAGAGTTTTGGCTACTGTGCTAGTGCTGGTTGCTGCTCCCAGGAATGAAGAGGAGGATGAGAGCCTCTGCTGGGGGCCTTTGGACTCAGGCACCCTCCAAACCTGAATTAAATGGCTGGTGGAGATGCCAAAGCCCTGTGAGCCAAAGAAATTTGGTGCTCGATATGCTCCCCTTTTCTTTGTGCTGCAGCTGTAATGCGGAAGTTGGCTGCATGCCTCAAGTCGCCAATGCTAGGACTTCTCCTGGTGCATGGCTCAGTTCGCCAAGAACTGAGCATGCTTGTGAAGTCCCAGCATCAGTGGCTGGAGACACACTGTCTACTTCTGCATTACAGCAGCAGCACAAGGAGGAGAGAAGCAGCTCTGGAACCAAATTTCTTTAGCTGGTGGGACTTTGGCATCCTGCCAGCAAAGGTATTTTTAACATGGGGGGGTGAGAGGAGAGAATGCGCTGCCCCCCAGTCCACCCCTGCCCCCCCCCCCCAAAAAAAAAATCAGATGGCTGGCTATGCCCCTGCTCTGCTCCCCCTGTTTGGCTCAGTTATCTCTGCTGTGCTGTTCATGAGGATCTGCGGACTGCTGTGGAGGCGGCAGCCTTGAGGGTAGAAGAGTTGAGGGAAGGTCCTTGACATGGCCGAGTGCACAGCTCTCTGGACTCTGGTGTAGGAAGCGGCGGGTGGAGCAACAGTCTGTGCCACTTGGATAATGTGAAGAGGTGGGTCAGGCCAATTTGTCACGGCCCAACACCGAGCAGCTCAGGGGAGAAGGAGCCAGGCGGTTTGCACACTTCACCTGGAGCCAGAACTGGGACCGGGGAAGAGATCAGGGAGGGAGTTTTTGGGAATGAGGCTGCCATGCCTGCTGGCGAGTTCTGTTCTGTGGTGGAAGAGGAGTTCTTGGTGGACTGCAGAGGGTGATTCAGGCTAGGTTTCTTGTTTTTCTGCTAGCAGAGGGAAGAGCTATAACTGGCATGGTACATGCTGGCAGGCTTCCTCAAGCAGAAGTCCTCATGCATGCCTGGAACAGTAACATTTGAACTTAAGCTAGGGCACAGCTCCAGCATATTTGCTTCATCAGATGACATCACTAACTAGGGTATCTGCATTTCCCCTGCTTATCTGCACAAAAAAGGATAGCAGCACATAGCCCTCCAACCCCTCCCCCAATCATCATCCCTCACCCACACGCAGTACCTTCCCCCCAGCATTTATTCCCAGTATACAAGAACCCAGAAGTGGAAGTGCTGTCAGTGGGCCTGCACAGGCTGAAAAAGAAGCAAGTCATCAGGTTGGTATGGTTGTAGGTGTCAGTGGGTCAGTAAGAGGGGTCAGAAAAATCAGCAGCCAACTCGTGGTCAGCGAGTCTGCAGGCCAGTGTGGACCTTTAGAGGAGGAGGGGTAGCCTGATCAATGGTAAATAATGTAGTTGATGTGGGAGCAAAGCAGAGGCACAGTCCATGAACCCAGGCAGTGCAGAAACAGCCAATGGCGTAACACTGCTGCTTACTGGGAATCAAACTTAGTGAGCAGGCAGATGGTAGCTTAGACTAATGAGAGAAGAGGGGGAGACAGAGATTGGTGGGGATAGGTGTGAGGAGAATGAGAAAAATTAAGACTGGTGGTTACAGGTAAAAGAGAAGCAGATCACTGCCAGTGCAGTTCTTAGGAATAAGGTGCTCCTGTCAGTGCCATCTAATGATGTGTTAAAAAGGAGCTATGGCAGACTTTGGAGGATAACCTACTCCCCTTGCCCCCTGTGTGCTCTTCAACTTTGGTGGTGCGAGAGGGCAGGTGGAGCTCTCCTGGCTTCTAGTTCCAAACAAAATATATCAAGCCTGTCTTACCATAACGCTGAGAACCTGCAAAGAAGGCCCTGGTCAGAACAAAGGGTCTCTCCTCACCCCCTGATCTCAGAAGCTGACCTTCAGCTGTTGCTCTTTGCTAAAGAGAGAGAACACACACAGGGTAAGGCAAGTACAGAGTATATAACCTATTTGCAATCAGATTCAAATAAGCAGCAGGCAGCAAGGCCAGGCAACTCACCACATAGAGCCCATAGATGTTGTGCACATCTCGGTGCTCCCAGCCATCCATGTGCACTGCGTCCTTGTGCATGGTCACTTCTGGGCCATTGAACACTGATGGCTCGTTCATATCATTCCACACAAACAGATTCTCTGTGGAACCCTGTAAGAGAAGGGGAGTCATAACATGGGCAGACAGGAAGGAGGGGGACGAGCAGCAGCAAATATGGGTAAAGAAAGGAGCCGCCATAATACTGGCAGGCACAGGACAATGAAGTGTCACAATACCGGCAGCAGGAAAGGAACAAATTGTTCACAGGCAGGAGGTAGAAGGGATGAAAGGGCTAAAGGAGTAGGGAGTCACAATACAAGGAGACAAGACTCCCCTTACCTCATACTGATCATAGGAGAACATGCTAGCCCACCACGAGCGCATGACAGGACTTGTAAAGTCAGGATAGCCAGCAGAACCTGAGAGACAGAGAGAAAATGATACACAATCTGTACTCCAGTAGTTCCCCCCTCCCCGAGACCCCACAAACCTCACACGTGACCTCCTAACTTCTTCTCACCACCCACTAGCCACAACAGTATCCCATCTCTTAAACCTAACTAGTATCAGCCTCTCACCTAGTCAGTTCTAGTCCCTGAAAAGTTTCCCAGTCCCTAAATCTACCCATGATCCTTCTTCCCAAGCCTTTCATGCCTATCCAGCACCAGCCCCCATGGATATACCATCCCTCAGCCCCCCCCCCCCCATACTTGGCCACAAGTTGACAACTCCCTCTCTCCTCCCCAATACAACTCTTCCCCATACATCCCCATCCCAACATCAGCCCCCATACCTGGCCAGCACCAGCCCTCATAGTCACTGCCATCCTTGGTCTTGACATAAAAGCCCTTGGAGCGGATCTCATTGTGGATCCGATAGTTGCTGTCAATCTTAATGTGTGGATCAACGATGCTCACCATCTGGGGATGGGGCAATAAAGAGAGATCAGTCAGGGGTGGGGGGGATACAGAGAGAGAGGAGGAAGCAGTCAGAAAAGAGAAAGAGAGATGGATATGAGAAAGAGAGAGGGGAAGCACTCATATGACAGCAGGACAGACATGACAAGAGCAAAAAAGGCATCAGAAAAGAGAAACACAACTTTTGAATCTTAGAATAAGCTATGGCTGTGACAGCTTGACTACTCATCTTAGATTGGAGGCTTTGGAAGATGTTTCTAGGGCCTGTAATTTGCATTTATTGAATTTTCCACTCACTCATTTCCTATTTCCTATGGAGCTCCTTAAAATATATGTAAAGGATGTATTACAATTAACTTTTGAATCTTTGGAAATTAAATATTCTTATTATCTACCTATTATCACCCTTATCATCTTATTATCCTCATTCTTGGGGATTTTAACATTCATGCTAATGATCCCTCTGACTCTTATGCTCTCAGTTTCTCACTTTAAAATCCTCTTTCAATCTTCAACTGTGCTCCACTACCCCCACTCACCAGAATGACCACTGTCTTGATTTTATCCTCTTATCAAACTGCTCACTCTCCAGTTTCTGTGCATCAGCTCTTCCTCTCTCTGATCATCATCTGATAACTTTCACACTTAAACACCCTCCTCCCCAGTCCTGTCCAATCTTAACCAATACATTTAGGAATCTTCAAGCTATTGACCCTTCCACTCTGTCCAGTGTTTCAAATCTCTTCTCTACCACTATGTCATCCAAGTCTGTCAATGAGGCTGTCTCTTCCTATAATACTATTCTCTGCTCTGGATACTCTTGCTCCTTCCATTCCCCATTCTGTAAGGCGTACCAAACCCCAGCCTTGGCTGACCTCTAGAATCCGCTACCTACATTCCTGTGCCCGCTCTGCTGAACGCCTTTGGCTGAAATCCTGTGCCCATGCTGACTTCATACATTTCAAATTCTTGCTGATCTCCTTCCAGTCTGCTCTTTTACTTGCCAAGCAGTACTATTACATCCAGTTGACAAATTCTCTTGGCTCAAACCCTCAACATCTCTTTGCCACACTGAACTCTCTCCTCAAAGTGCCTTCATCTCCAACTCTCCCTTCACTTTCTCCCCAGACTCTGGCTGAGTACTTTCATGATAAGGTTCAGAAGATTAACCTTGAATTCTCAACCAAGTCACCTCCACCTCTCCTTCCCTTAGTCCATTCTCTCAACCCCCAACCCCTGCCTCCTTTTCTCAAATCACTGAAGAGGAAACTGCACATCTTCTTTCCTCCTCGAAACTAACTACCTGTTCCTCTGATCCTCTCTCTCCTACTGTCATCCCTTTTATCTGTCATATCCTCAATCTTTCTCTTTCCACTGCGACTGTTCCTGATGCCTTCAAACATGCCGTAGTCACACCACTACTTAAAAAACCTTTGTTGGACCCTACCTGTCCTTTCAACTATTGCCCCATCTCCCTCCTCCCTTTCCTATCCAAGATACTTGAACGTGCGGTTCACCACCGTTGTCTTGACTTTCTTTCATCTCAAGCTATTCTTGATCCACTTCAATCCGGCTTTCGCCCTCAACTGAAACAGCGCTTGCTAAAGTCTCCAATGACCTGTTCCTGGCCAGATCCAAAGGTCTCTATTCTATTCTCATCCTTCTCGATCTATCTGCTGCTTTTGACACTGTTGATCACAGCCTACTCCTTTATACGCTGTCCTCACTTGGATTTCAGGGCTCTGTTCTTGCCTGGTTTTCTTCTGATCTCTCCTATCGTACTTTTAGTGTATACACTTGTGGATCCTCCTCCACTTTTATCCCACTGTCAGTTGGTGTACCTCAGGAATCTGTCCTGGGACATCTTCTTTTCTCCATCTATACTTCTTCCCTTGGTACTCTGATCTCATCCCATGGTTTTCAGTATCATCTTTACGCTGATGACTCCCAGATCTACCTCTCCACACCAGAAATCTCAGCAGGAATCCAGGCCAAAGTATCGGCCTGCTTGACATTGCTGCCTGGATCTCTCACCACCCTCTGAAACTAAACATGACCAAGACTGAGCTTCTCTTCTTTCCCCTGAAACCAACCTCTCCTCTTTCCCCATTCTCTATTTTTGTGGATAACACTCTCATCCTCCCTGTCTCATCAGCTCATAACCTTGGGGTCATCTTCGACTCCTCTCTCTCCTTTGCACATATTCAGCAGACTGCTAAAACCTGTCATTTCTTTCTCTATAGTATCACCAAAATTCGCCCTTTCCTTTCTGAGCACACTACCAGAACCCTTATCCATACTCTTATCACCTCTCGCTTAAGACTATTGCAACTTGCTTCTCACAGGTCTCCCACTTAGCCATCTCTCTCCTCTTCAATCTGTTCAAAATTCTACTGCACGACTTATATTCTGCCAGTGTCGCTATGCTCATATTAGCCCTCTCCTCAAGTCACTTCACTGGCTCCCTATCTGTTTCCACATACAGTTCAAACTCCTCTTATTGACTTATAAGTGCATTCACTCTGCAGCTCCTTAGTACCTATCCACTCTCTTTACACTCCTCCCCAGGAACTCTGTTCACTGGGTAAATCTCTCTTATCTGCACCCTTCTCCTCCACTGCTAACTCCAGACTCCGTTCCTTTTACCTTGCTGCACCATATGCCCGGAATAGACTTCCTGAGCCAGTACGTCAAGCTCCATCTCTGGCTGTCTTCAAATCTAGGCTAAAAGCCCACCTTTTGGTGCTGCTTTTAACTCCTAACCATCACTCACTTGTTCAGTACCCTTATTTTATCATCCCCACCTTAGTAATTCCCTTATCTCTTATTTGTCCTGTTTGTCTGTCCTAATTAGATTGTAAGCGCTGTCGAGCAGGGACTGTCTCTTCATGTTCAAGTGTACAGCGCTGCAGAAATTATAAGTAGTGATACGTAGTAGTAGAAGGGCTACTAACAGCCCTCCTCAGAGGGTGAATTTGATAATTTATGTTCTCCTGATAGTCTTGATTTAACCAAATTGTTGGAATCCTCTCAAGAAGGGATATCTAAGAGAGCTACTTTGTTAATTGTCCTAGGTTCTGTTGAAAATAAATGTCATTGCTAAAAGCTTATTTTCAAAAAAAGAAGTTATCATTTTATGGTCAATTAGTTTTGACGTTTCCGGATGTGGCCAGGTCAACACAATTAAGGCATAAAGCCTTCCTACAGCTTAAACCTTGAGTTACAGCTGTAGGAGGCACATTCTTTTTGAAGTTTCCTTGTAAGTGCCTGGTCACATATCATTCCTATATTTTTCTAGATCCTATCCATCTACATACTTTTTTGTCATCTAAAGAGATGGCTGACAATCCGTAATTCTTTTGGTAATGGGTATTGGGTTTAAAATGTTTATTCACTGCAGCAAGTGTGGTTATATTTTTTCTTTAAGGTAATTGTACAACAGGTAATCCCGGTTTCTCTCCCCTTGATGTGGCCACTATTTTTCTTGTATTATTTCTTTTGTATTTAAGTTAAAGTGAAATTAAAAAAAAAAGAAAGAAAAAGAAATGAAGAGACAGTGGGGCAATGAGAGACACCAGAGATGATAAGCAGAACACACAAGAAAGGAAAAACAATGGAGAGACATATCAAATGGGGAACAATCAGGAGAATAAAGGACAGATATGAGAGAGAAGCAATAGAGACAGAGGAGTTATTAGCTTTTACCTGCTAATTTTCTTTCCTTTAAACCTCCAGACCTGTTCAGATGCTTGGATTTATGCATACCTACTAGCAGATGGAGAATAAGGTAAAATTATGTCTTACCTGATAATTTCCTTTCCATTAGTCCCTCAGATCAATCCAGAGACTTATGGGTTATGCCCCTCCTCTAGCAGGTTAGATAGAGAGAACTCAGAAGTTTGCCTCAACAGAGCATGTGCAGCCATTCCAACTTCAGTATACGATACCAAAGCAGTAGGAAATTAAACCATAAGCTAGTCTCCTGCCTCTACTAGAGCAGCAAAACTTGGGAGAATACTCCGAGCTGCTAACAAATAGAACGTATAACTATAACTCACACTAAACACTATATTAATCCAACTAAAAACAGGAACGTGAAGAAAGTTGACTGAAGAGTACTGATTCCGATAGCGCGCCAACGAATCCCAGGGAGGGACTCTGGATTGATCTGAGGGACTAATGGAAAGAAAATTATCAGGCAAGACATAATTTTACCTTCCATAGCATCCCCTCAGATCAATCCAGAGACTTGTGGGATGTACCAAAGCAATCCTCATCAAGGGTGGGACTGTACTAACCCGGCCGCCAAAACTGACGCCCCGAAAAGCGCTTCCCGGCGCATGCCCACATCAATACGATAGTGTTTCGCAAATGTATGCAATGACGACCAAGTTGCTGCTTTACAGATGTCTTCCAACGGTACCAGACGGGATTCTGCAAACGATGTCGCCTGAGCTCTTGTGGAATGTGCTCTAATGTTAAGAGGAGAAAGTTTCCCCATCAAAAGGTATGCCGACTCAATCGCCTCCCTAAGCCATCAAGAAATTATAGCCTTAGAGGCCATGTTCCCCTTTTTACTGCCCACAAACAGGACAAACAGGTGGTCTGTCTTCCAAAACGGAAGTGGAGCTGTGGCCAAGTGGTTACATCACTGGTCTTGTAATGCAGAGGTGGCCGGTTCAAATCTCACTGTTACTACTAAAAAAAAAAAAAAAGCTATTAGTCGCCTCCAGGTATCACAGAAGAACTCTCCAAACATCTAAGCAACGCAGCTCCCGAAAGGAATCAGGATAATCTTCGCGCCTGAAAGAAGGTAACACGACTTCCTGGTTAATATGAAATTGCGTGACTACCTTAGGAACAAAAGATGGAACCGTCCTAATCGATACTCCCGCTTCCGAAAAACGGAGAAAAGGATCTCTGCACGACAGTGCCTGAATCTCCGACACCCATCTAGCTGAAGACATAGCTACCAGAAAAACTGCTTTCAAAGTAACATATTTCAGCAAAGATTTATTCAAAGGCTCAAACGGCAGCCGCTGTAACGCCCTAAGCACCAAATTCAAATTCCAGGCTGGTACCACCGGATCTCGAGGTCTTACATGCCCGACGCCGCGGAGAAAACAAACTACATCTGGGTGAGAGGCCAAGGAATGTTTCCACAAACGCCCCCTAAAGCAGGCCAAAGCCACCACTTGAACTTTTAATGTGCTCAACAACTGCTTATCCAATCCCTGTTGCAAAAAGGCCAAAATAGACCCCAGAGAGGCGGATTGGGGAGAAAGTCCCGCCCTGGAACACCAAGACACACATGTTCTCCAGACTCTGGCATACGCGGTGGACGTAGAGCACTTGCAAGCCTGCAACATCGTCCTAATGACTGCTTCCGGATAACCCTTACGTCTCAATCGTGACCTTTCAATAGCCAAGCCGTAATCGCAAACGGAGCGGGATCTTTCATTACTACCGGGCCCTGCCGCAGAAGCTCCGGGAGATGAGACAGATGGAACGGCCTGTCGACCAGCAGACGTATCAAATCCGCGTATCATGGACGCCTGGGCTAATCCGGAGCAATCAGAATCACCGGCCCCGGGTGCCGAGATATACTGCCCACTGTGCGTCCATCGGCCACGGGGGGAAAACATACAGAAGTTCCACTGGCCACGGCTGAAGCAGAGCATCTATGCCCTCAGTCCCGAACTCCCTGCCCCTGCTGAAAAATCTGGCCACTCTGGCGTTGGACATCCGAGCCATGAGATCCATCACTGGAACTCCTCAACGGTCTACAATCAGGCGAAAGGCTGCCAGGGAGAGTTCCCACTCGCCGGTGTCCAAATGGTTCCGACTCAGAAAATCTGCCTGAACAGTTAGAACTCCCACTATATGAGCAGCCGAGAACTGCGTCAGACGGCTCTCCGCCCAACGGCAAAGTATCGCTGCTTCCTTTGCCAGAGGAGTGCTTCGCGTCCCCTTGCCGATTGACATACGCCACTGCCGTCGCGTTGTCGCAGAGTACTTGTACTGGAAGGCCTCTGAGAAACTTCTCGAATGCTAAAAGAGCCCACCGAATAGCCCGAAGCTCTAGAAGATTGATCTGTAACCTTGATTCTCCCACTGACCAAGTCCCTTGAACCGCATGCCCGAGACAGACTGGCAGAGCAAAACGAGCTTGCGGAGACCAAGGAATCCGAATCGAGTAGTCCTCGGACATGGGAGACCAACGGTCCAGAACATGCCATTGCAAAGGGCGCATATGACTCCGAGCCCAAGGAACGACCTCCAGCGTCGCTGCCATAGATCCCAGAACCTGAACATAACCCCAGGCCCTTGGGGCCGGATTGTGAAGAATGAGTGAAATTTGTTCCGTCAATTTCATCTGTTGGTGGTTCGGGAGAAACACCCTGGCCCGAACGGTTTCAGACGAACTCCCAAGTACTCCAATGTCTGAGTTGGGACGAAATGACTCTTTTGAAAATTTATCACCCAACCCAGAGATTGAAGCACCATTACCTCTCGGGTAGCCTGTACACCCTCTGCGTAAGAGGGAGCTCGGATCAACCAATCGTCGAGATAAGGGTGAACTTGTAACCCTCTTGTACGTAGAGCCGCCGCTACAACTACCATCACCTTCGAGAACGTGCGAGAAGCCGTGGCTAGTCCGAACGGCATTGCCTTGAACTGGAAATGTTGCCCCAATACCGCAAAACGAAGAAATCTCTGATCAGGAGACCAAATAGGAATGTGCAAGTAGGCCTCTTTTAAATCTAGGGACGTCAAGAATTCCCCCGGCTGTACCGCTGCCAGTACTGAGCAAAGCGTTTCCATCCGGAAGTGACGCACAGCCAGGGCCTTGTTGACTGCCTTGAGATCCAACACTGGACGAACTTTTCCACCTTTCTTTGGAACCACAAAGTAAATAGAATAGCGGCCTCGACCTACCTCGTCCGCGGGAACTGGAATCACCACCTCCAGCTGCAGCAAGTCTGTTAAGGTAGCCTTTACCACTGCGCACTTTAGTGCCGACTTGCATGGTGATTTGAGAAAACTGTCCCTTAGAGGACGAGCGAACTCTAGCTTGTAGCCCTCTCTTATAACACCCAGCACCCATACGTCTGTAGTCACCCTGGCCTATTCCTCCCCGAACTGAGAGAGTCACCCCCCCCCCCCCCCAACGACGGAGAGGACTGGACCAGGGTCCCATCATTGTGCACCTCTGCCTCCTGACTGTCCTCGGGAAGCCTTAGGCTGGATTCTGCGATCTTGACAAAAGGGCTGCTGCTGTTTTTGAGAAAACCACGATTTCAGAAAACCACCATTTCTACCAGGCCTATACCTTTTCGCCTCCTTAAACCGTGGACGAAATGCCTTTGCCTGTGACTTTGATCTATCTTCTGGAAGCCGACCCTTGGACTCTCCAAGATCCTTTACAATCTGCTCCAATTCCTTACCAAACAAGTCTTCCCTGAAAAGGCAACCGGGCCAATCTTGACTTAGAAGGTAAATCAGCTGCCCAATGTCTCAACCAAATCCAGCGCCTAGCAGACACCGCCAATGACACTCCCTTAGCGGAGGCCCAAAGAATATCATATAAAAGATCAGCCAAATACGCTAATCCTGACTCCATAATCGGCAGAACTTCAATGAGATCATCCGCGGACGTCGCCTTCTGCACCCAGGATAAACATGGTCTAGCAACATACGAACCGCACACTGAAGCCTGCAAAGACAAAGCTGCCACTTCAAATGAGGCCTTGACTGATGTCTCAAGCTTTTTTTCCTGAGGGTCCCTAAGAGCTGCACCACCCTCAACGGGTAACGCAGTTTTCTTAGCTACCGCAGAAATTAAAGAATCCACCACTGGCAGCCGCAAGGACTCCAAATCCTCCTGTCGCAACGGGCAAAGCTTACCCATCGCCCTCGCCACACGGAGACTAGCTTCTGGAAGATTCCATTGAGCCCGAATAAGTACCTGCATAGCTTCATGGATATAGAAGGAACTCGGTGGAGCTCTAATACCCGACATTATAGAGGTGCTAACCGCGATCGGAATTGTGGGTTCTGGAGCCGACAAATTCAAGACCTGCAATGCCTGACCTATTAGCGAATGAAGCTCCTCTTTTCTAAACAATCTCGCCGCGGTTGGGTCATTCCCCTCCCCCGCGGGAAGCTCACCTTCTTCTAGATCTTCGGGACCAGACTCCCCTGACCCCGGATCACCCTCGAGGTCCGAGTGACCCGAATCGTCGCCCGCAGTGTCTTCCAATACTAAGCTGGACCTTTTAGAAGGTTTGTGAGAAAAATCCGAACCCAATGCTACCGGCCCTTCCAAAATGGCCGCCGGCTGTCTCACGCTCTTGGAACGGAGCAAAAAGGCATTGTGCAACAGAAGCACAAATTCTAGGGAAAAACCTCCCATTACCGCCGGCTCCGCGCTGAGAACCGTCCCGGCCTCAACTGTCGTGACTCCCACTGAGCTCGCTGACATACTCTCCTGAACTGAAGGCCCCATAGCGAAAATGGCGCTGGCGGAGGCACACGCCGACGCGGACTTAACTTTTCCCGCCAAGCCCGCCTCGAAGCTTTCCGTCGTCTCGGCTCCTAATCCGCATTCCTCTTGCTCTGAACCGGGCTTCCCCAAGCCCCCAGAACAAGCCTCGCAGGACCCTGACGCTGACATCCGCGCTCCACAGCGTGAACAGCGCTTCACATATTCTGACGGCACACACATTGCTTACAAAGCCTTACCTCACTTTCCCCTCTACAGCTGCTCACGTTCCCGTCCAGCTGAAGTAAAAGCTCTCAGCACTAGGCTTGAAAGAAAGCTATGGGAAAGGCCCGTCGAAATTAAACCTCTGTGTCTATTTTTTTTTTTTTAAAGAGGCAGGAGTCTAAATAGCCAATTTCTGTAGATTCTTCAGGCTGACAGGGGGAGAAGGGTAGGGACCTGTCACCACCAGGTGTATCCCAAACTGTGCACCAGCACCTCAACCCCAAAAAGATCTCAACACACCCGAGGGAACGGGATAGGAGTCATAGCTACAGAGTTGCACTTTATGCTCCCTTCTACTTGCTAGATAGAGAGAATACTGAAGTTGGAATGGCTGCACATGCTCTGTTGAGGCAAACTTCTGAGTTCTCTCTATCTAACCTGCTAGAGGAGGGACATAACCCACAAGTCTCTGGATTGATCTGAGGGGACGCTATGGAAGAACAACTGACTTCTGAGTGAGCCTACAACAGTCTACCCCCAGCCAGTATTTCCATACCAATGCCAGATGAAAAGGCAAATAACCAATATGAACAATTTCTTAAAAAAAAAAAAAATTAGGGTAAAACAGCAATAGATAAACCAAGAACAGAATGCTAATTCATATACTACCTCTCCAATTTTCTGTCATCACTTCCTACACAGGTCCAGACCCCTTTAGCCATCAAACATGCTCATAAGGGTAGGTTCTGGACCAGTCTGGAAGGACTAAGGAAAGAAAATTAGCAGGTATGACAATTTCTCCTTCCTTAGCATCGCTCCAGAGTGGTCCAGATGCTTGGGAAGTACCAAAGCAGTAAGCATAAAAAGTGGGCCCACACTAAGTGTGCAGCAATATACTTGCACCAAGGATGCATCTTCTTGGTTATTTTACTATTGTTATGCTGTTAACAAAATTGTAAGTTTTATGTTAAACTGTATCTGCTGTACACCGCCTTGGGTGAATCTCTTCATAAAGGCGGTTAATGTCCCAATAAATAAATAAATCTTGACGAGCCTGAACATCTACATGATGTCTGGTTGTCATTGCTCCACGAAAGAATGCAATGACAACCAGACAGCCACCCTGCAGACATCCCAAGAAGGAATAAGACTGTTCTCCATCCAAAAGACCACTTGCCTCCTAGCTGAATGTGTTTTAAAGACCCACAGGTACTGGGTGGATTTTTGAGGACATACACTGAAACAATAGCCTCTAATTTACTAAGCTATCATTGCCTTTGAAGCTGTCTCACCTCTGTCCATCAAACAAAATGAATAATCAACCTGAGCGCCAAACTTCCTCTGTCCTTCTGATATACTTGCATAATATTCTTCTGACATCTAGCCAATGCAACCACTTCTGCTCCCCATTTCTTCCTGCCTTCCTCAACACCAAAAGCACAATGGTTAACATGGAAGGCAGACACCACCATAGGAAGAAAAGAGGAAATAGGGCATGGCACCACCATCTTTTCAGAGAATACCTGGAAGGGCTTCCTGCATACAAGAGCACGCAACTCCAAGAGTCTTCTGGCTAAGCAAATGGACATGAAACAAACCATCTTTAAGGTGACACCCTTCAACATACCTTCTCTCAAAAGCTCAAAAAACAACTACATCAAAGCCAATAAGACAAGATTTAAATCCCAAGGCAGAACCAATAGATGATGACGGGGCCAAATTAACCTTATCCTTCTCAGAAACCACACTACATAAGAACACCATACTGCGTCAGATCAATGGTCCATCTAGCCTACTATCCTGCTTCCAACAGTGGGCAATCCGGGTCACAAGTACCTTGCAGAAACCCAATTAGTAAAAACATTCCATGCTATCAGTCCTGGGGCAAGCAGTGACTTCCCCCATGTCCATCTCAATAACAGACTTTTCCTCCAGGAACTTGTCCAAACCTTTTTAAAACCCAAATACGCTAACTGCTGTTACCATAGCCTCCGGCAAGTTCCAGAGCTTAGCTATTCTTTGGATGAAAAAATATTTCCTCCTATTTGTTTTAAAAGTATTTCCATGTAATTTCATTGAGTGCCCCTTAGTCTTTGTACTTTCTGAAAGACTGAAAAATCGATTCACTTCTACCCATTCTATACCACTCAGGATTTTATAGACCTCAATCATATCCCACCTCGGCAGTCTCCTTTCCAACACCCTACCTTGAACCAAACTTTGATAGCATGTCAAGGCTGCCACCTAAAGCTTCAAGGAGGCCAAAGCCAAACCCCTATCCAGACCATCCTGCAAAAACTCTAGGATCTGTGCTACAGATGTCTTAAGAGGGGTGATACTGACCATCAAAAATGTGCTATACTTTGACATTTCCAAAAACAGTACGGGGGGAAAAACACTCCACAGATATGAGAATAAATAGGAGCTGTAATAACATGGCAACCACAGCAAAAAACTAATTCACACAATCAATACGTCTAGTGCATTTTAATCTTCATTTGAAATTGCTCTATCTAATGTGAATCAGTCTTCACAGCGCTATGTATTGTGTGTACACTTCAGTTAGGTAGTCGCTGTTTTGTCTTATTACCTCAATAATTTTGAACTTTGTTTTTGGCTCGTGGTGTATGTTTCTGTTTTTAAATATAAGGCTAAATTAGACTAGTAAGGCACATGATTGATGAAGCTTCTAGAGCTCAGATTTAGAATAGCGGTGCACTATAAGAGATCCTTTAGCTCATTATATCATAACATCTGATGCTTCACGGTCATTACTGAAAGTTTCTTAATGGACAGAACAAATGAAGATTAAAATGCACTAGACATATTGATTTTGTGTGAATTACAGTTTTTTTTGCTGCGGTTGCCACGTTATTACTGCTCCTGTTTCTTCTCATACCCTAACTTATTTCCTTGGCATATGTCATTTTGCCTGAATATCCACAATTCTGCAACTGGGCCCTCTCAACAGTCAATATGGAGACAGATGCAGCATCTCTACCAGCCCCTGCACCAATAGGTCCTTCAACACTGAAAATTTTATTGGAACTTCCACTATACGACGCACCAGTAAATAAACTTTACTGTAAAACGTATCAGGTTTCTGTAGCCAATCGAGAGCCACTAACACCATCAGACTCCCATATTTTATTCTCTGGATGATTCGGCCCACGAAAAGCCATGGCAGGAACAAATATATCAGGCCATTTGAAGGCCACAGTGGTACCAGTGCACTGATTTCTTCACATCGAACCTCTCCCCTTTGGCTTAAAAAAATCTAAGTACCCTTACACTGGCTGTCATGCCATTAAGACCACCACCGGCTGACCCCAGCAATACAATATCCTTTCAAAAGCCTCTTGACCTAAACTCCATTCCTCCAGAGCCAAGAGATTTCTGCTCAGAAACTCTGCTTCAACATTCACTACTCCAGCTACATGTGCTATAGACAGGTCTAACAGATGAGTCATCACCCAGACCATCAGACTTGCTGCCTCCACTGCCACCTTGGCGATTCACATAGGCCACGTCTATTATATTGTGAAACAGAACACATACTTCCTTGCCTGTGAACAGTGTCTGAAAGGCAAGCAGGGCTAGGCGGACTGCTCTGGCCTTCATTTATTATGCACTATTCCTCCTCTTTCGAACAGAGGTCCTATATCATCTGCTCACGACAATGGGCGCCCCAGTCATGGAGATTGGCATCTGTTGACACATTGCCCACTATGGAGGTTCTAGACTCATGCCTTGGTCAAAGCCACCACTCCAGTTTCTCTTTGCCTTCTCCTAAAAAGGGAGCCACACATACAACGTATGAGCCTAAGGAGGCCATCAAGAAAGAAGGGATTTTTGAAGGGAATGCATGTGGACCACCTCCAAAATCACAGCCATGAAACTCAACACTTGCAGGTAATCGTGAGCCTGTGGGCTCCTGAAGCATTGGATGTTGTGGACTTGCGCTGGCAACTTTTGTGCTCTGGCTTCCATCAGGAAGATTTGCCTCTGCTGAGCATCTAACCAGACTTCCAGATGTTCTATCATCTGCAATGGTCTCAGCCTGCTTTTGGCCGGATTGACTATTCAGATATGTAGAAAAAAACAATGAGCTGGCCAGGGATATCGAGAGCTGATCCATAACAGTCAGTTGTACAGTAACGTTTATTGAACAACCCAACACAGACCTTGTTACAGCCTTTGTCTATGTCAGAGGTCTAAACATACAAATAAATGCATACAAAAATACTTATAAAAATTAAAAAAAACATGTGGACATTTATGAATATAGACTCTAAACATAGATAAAACATATAAAAAGCAAAAACAAATTTAAAAAGTAATATTTACAATAATAAACATGCAAAATAAGCAAATAAATACATATCAATAGTAAACAAAGAAACCCAGATAATAAAAAAAAGGAACAATTCAACAAGGCGTAATATAAGTAATAACTGTGCAATTCTAAAAATAGAATTCAACAAGGAATAATATAAGCAATAGCAAAAACTGTGCAATTCTAAAAATAGATTTAAAGATACACTTCACCGGATAGGACACTCAAAAAAATATGTACCAAATCATAAACAATGCGTAAAGAACGAGACTTCAACAAGGCTTGTGGTCAATTTTGTCGTTGTAATGTCAGTTAATGTTATCATGTGTGGAAGGTTTCTCTTGTTCTTTCCTATTCACCATTGTAGTTCCTTTCTTTACTTTGACTACTGTTTTTTTTTTTTTATATTGTACACTGCTTTGAACTGCTCACTGACAAAGGCAGTATAGCAAGTATTAAAAAAATAAATAGTAATTCTGTGCAATTCTAGGACCTTAAAAACAAACAAGGAATTCTTTACATGAGCTAGATGACAGCTAGCTTCAAACTTATATGTGCAGATGGAAAATACAACAATGTCAGATCACTTGCAGAAAATTCACTAAAACAAAAGTTGTAATTCAATCACTTTAAAAAAAGTTAAAACGAAAAGACGCAGATTTCAGCTTAGAAACCAAACCCTGTTGTGTGCTTCGGGATATCCACAAAGAATACACATGGACTTGATTTGCATGCACTGTCTCCATTATATGCAAATCTCATTCATGCATATTCATTGTGGATACCCTGAAAACATGACTGGCAAGGGGTACTCCAGGACCGGACTTTTGAAATGCTGTACTAGACCACCAGGGCATTTAAAGGTAGGTCCAGGGAGGGCCTCCAGGTGGCGGGAGGGCGCTAGGAGCTGTGGTTGGGGAGGGGCGGGAGGACTGGCAAGGACCTGCTCTCTGCTGGGGGGAGAGGAGGAACCCACTCTCTGCCAGGTTGGAGGGGGGGTGGCCTGAGGTTCTCTTCTAGCTTTGGGTCGGGGGGGGGGGGGGGCCCAGGACAACCAGCTGTCTGCTGGGGGGGGGGGGGGGTAGGGATGGAAGGGGAGGTTCCATTTTCAGTTTCAACAAACCGAACAGCAAATTTCAGCTTCTAATTCAGCTTTGGTCAAAACCAAGAACCCTGGTTTCGGTCACCCTCTACCACAGAGGACCACAAAAATGTATATACAGTGAAACACCGCTTGTACACATACCATTATTAATTGGGACCGGATTATGCGCGACGGCAACATGCCTCCCGATGACACTGGGTTTGTACGCAGTACAACATGGTAGTGCTTTTTGGCAACTTTTGTAAAAGAACTTCAGAGGCAGGCAGGAGGCAGCTAAAAAACCTGGTTGTGCAAGTGCTTCTTTGGCAACTTTTGTAAAACAACTCTGGAGACAGATTTGCTTATACCTGCACCAATAATACGTGGTTCCAAGGTCTTTGCCTCCCATCTACTGCGTATTATCAGTGCTCGAATGTATACAAATTATTACTGCTTCACAAAATTCTGCAAATGTTTTCAGAAACAAAAAAGAACAGAAGCAACTAATCACTATTCTCGAACGGGTCTCTTGCACCCACATCAGTTCTAAGACTGACAACAGGGATAAAACCTTTCAAGGATATCCATTACAAAAAAAAAGCCCAAATCCCTTACTGTCCTATAGAGTCTGGCAGAAGTAGCTCTCAGTCAGAAAGTGAAATGCTGAACTACAGTATCTCTTTCCTTTGAAGTTAAGCCTTCCCGTGCTGCAGTGCTGACTGACAGCCCTCAGGGTCAAAGAACACTAATTCAAATACCAAAAGAAATAAAATCACTGTCCAAGCCCATTAAAAAAAAGGAGAAATGTTTCAGAAACCCCTGAAGCAGGTGTTCTGCCAAAACATGAAGAGCATATGATACACGGTGGAAACAAATATAACAGACTAAGGGCATATAATATTTGGCAGAGATGAATATAATAGACTTAAGGTGGACTGTCAGACTCTGATATGAGAGTTTTGGGGTTTTTTTTTGTATATGTGGTTGTATGTAAATTTATCTTTGCAATAAAAGTTTCAAGTTTTATAATCATTCAATATATTATATATGCATACTCCCCTAATTGCTTTATTTTATTATTATTTATCTTTTGCAATTGGGCTTTTTCCCTCTTGTGTACTTTCCTTGCTATTTAATTACAGTGAGCACAGTGTTTTAACAATACATTGATTGTTCAAGTGCTAAGGAGAGCATCAGCAAGTGTCTGATTGTTTTTAGGTGATTCTCTTCTCCATTTAATTTTTGAAGTAAATCCAGTAGCTCCCCCTTTTTAAATGGCTATGCTCATTTTAACACCAAAGCATATTTTTTAATACACATTCACTGGCACAGTTGGCAATTATTTAGTCTGAAGCCCACAACAGGGTTTGGTTTCAAAGTTGAAATTGATGTATTTATATTATATTTTCAAAATTAAGTATTTTGTTTTGGGTTTTCAATGACATAATTGTCAAAGATTTTGAGATTTGTGGTATATCAAATAAAGAGGTGTGAATATCAATGAAATGCTTTGATGTCCCCATGCATACCCCCACCCTCCCACTCTGTCAGACTGTCAAAGTAATGCTGTGATGTTTCTCTTATATATACTATCTGCTACCACATTTGCTTATTTCCGATCTGACGAAGAAGGGCAACCTTCGAAAGCTAATCAAGAAATGTATTAAGCTATGTCCAATAAAAAAGGTATCATCTTATTTTCTTTTCCATGTTTTATTTTGTTTGACTTCTATATTAAATAAACCTGAACCTTGAACCCACTTTTTTGTTCTTTTTATTTTTCTAATCATGGTCACACAATAGGCAAGCAATGATAATCTGTTGCACTTATTTATTTTTTCCTTTTTATTCTTTTTTAAAGTGACTGAATTACAACTTCTGTTTTATTTATTAATTTGAATTTTTATCATGCCTTTTCCAGTAATTGCTCAAGGTGAGTTACATTCAGGTACACTAGGTATTTTTAGTGAATTTTCCACAAGTCATCTAGTATTATTGTGTTTCCATCTGCACATATAAGTTGTCATCTCACTCAGGTAAAGAATTGTTTTTTAAGGTGCTAGAATTGCACAAAATTACTATTGATCACATGCCTTAATAAACTGTCTCATTCTTTACAAATTTTTTATGATTTGTTTCATACCTGTTGAGCGACCTCCTGGACCGGATGGTATACATCCTAGAGTACTGATAGAACTGAAAAATGAGCTTGTGGAGCTTCTGTTAGTGATATGCAATTTATCCTTAAAATCAGGCGTGGTACCGGAAAATTAGAGGGTGGCCAATGTAACGCCGATTTTTAAAAAAGGATCCAGGGGAGATCCGGGAAATTATAGACCGGTGAGTCTGACGTCGGTGCCGGGGAAAATAGTAAAGGCTATTATTAAAAACAAAATTACAGAGCACATCCAAGGACATGGATTACTGACACCAAGTCAGCACGGCGTTATTGTGGGGAGATCTTGCCTGAACAATTTACTTCAATTCTTTGAAGGAGTAAACAAACATGTGGACAAAGGGGAGCCGGTTGATATTGTGTATCTGGATTTTCAAAAGGCGTTTGATAAGGCACCTCATGAAAGACTACAGAGGAAATAGGAGGGTCATGGGATAGGAGGAAATGTCCTATTGTGGATTAAAAACTGGTTGAAGGATAGGAAACAGAGAGTGGGGTTAAATGGGCAGTATTCACAATGGAGAAGGGTAGTTAGTGGGGTTCCTCAGGGGTCAGTGCTAGGACCGCTGCTTTTTAATATATTTATAAATGATTTAGAGATGGGAGTAACCAGCGAGGTAATTAAATTTGCTGATGACACAAAATTATTCAAAGTCGTTAACTTGCAAGAGGATTGTGCAAAATTACAGAAGGACCTTACAAGACTGGGAGACTGGGCGGCTAAATGGCAGATGACGTTTAATGTGAACAAGTGCAAGGTGATGCATGTGGGGAAAAATAACCTGAATTATAGCTACGTTATGCAAGGTTCCACGTTAGGAGTTACGGACCAAGAAAGGGATCTGGGTGTCATCGTTGATAATACACTGAAACCTTCTGCTCTGTGTGCTGCTGCGGCTCGGAAAGCGAATAGAATGTTGGGTATTATTAGGAAAGGTATGGAGAACAGATGCAAGGATGTTATATTGCCGTTGTATCGCTCCATGGTGCGACCGCATCTTGAGTATTATGTTCAATTCTGGTCGCCGCATTTCAAGAAAGATATAGTAGAACTGGAAAAGGTGGAGCGAAGGGCAACAAAAATGATAGCAGGGATGGGACGACTTCCCTATGAAGAAAGACTAAGGAGGCTAGGGCTTTTCAGCTTGGAGAAGAGATGGCTGAGGGGAGACATGATAGAGGTATATAAAATAATGAGTGGAGTGGAACAGGTGGATGTGAAGTGTCTGTTCACGCTTTCCAAAAATACTAGGACTAAGGGGCATGCGATGAAACTACAGTGTAGTAAATTTAAAACAAATAGGAGAAAAGTTTTCTTCACCCAACACATAACTCTGGAATTCGTTGCCGGAGAACGTAGTGAAGGCGGTTAGCTTGGCAGAGTTTAAAAAGGGGTTGGACGGTTTCCTAAACGACAAGTCCATAGACCGCTAATAAATGGACTTGGGAAAAATCCACAATTTCGGGCATAACTTGTATAAAATGTTTGTACATTTGGGCAGCTTGCCAGGTGCCCTTGACCTGGATTGGCCACTGTCGGGAACAGGATGCTGGGCTCGACGGACCTTTGGTCTTTTCCCAGTATGGCATTATTTATGTATGTACTTATGACCTACCCTGAAAAGTATAGCTTTCTATCTACTTTTAGAATTGTACAGTTTTTGCTACTGCTTACATCATGTGCCTTACTGAATTGCTCCTTTTTCATATAATTCGAAGTCTATCCCTGAGAATGTTATCTTTGTTTGCTATTTATATGTATTAGTTTATCATTTTGCATTTTTATTATTGTAAATATGTTAAAGCTGGTTCGACTTTTATGTATTTTGTGTTTTGGCTATTTACATTTGTTATGCCCACATATTTACTTTTAATTTTTATACGTAATTTTATATGTTTTTATGTGTACGTTTAGACCCCAATGCAGGCAAAGGCCAAAACACGGTCTGTGTCAGACTGTTTAATAAAACATACCATACAACAACTGACTCCTGTGGATTATCTCTCTATATCCTGACCAACTTCCTGTTTTTTTTTAACTTGTGGTTCATCTTTTGGTGTTTCTCCTCTCCATTTTGATGGACAAAATACCCAGTCAAATACTTCAGAAACTGCACCACCCAAGTGATAACCAGTTCATTCTCCTGGAATGACTTTGCTTGAGTCAGCCAACTGTCCAGATAAAGATGCACCAAAATTCCTTCCCAGCATAATGCCACAGATTCTACTACAGTACTTCAGGAAAGTTCCAAAGTTCTGCTACCAGACCAAACAGCAGTGCACAAAATATTGCCTTAAAATTGTAAAACATAGGAATTTTTGATGCCCTTGACAAATCACGATATGGAGACAGGTCTCTGTTGAGTCCAAAATTGTCATGAACTACAATGCCTGACTGCAGTATTTTCATCCAAAACCTGGGTATCCTGCATGCTGTTTACTCACTTGAGGTCTAGAAATCAGTCGGAAAGTTCCCTCCTTTTTGGGAGCCACAAAGTAAATAATGTACCTCTCCATGCCTCTCTCCTCCAGTAGGACGGGTACCACCACCTGAAGTTGCAGCCACATTTGCAGAGTGTCTAATGGGCAACACCTTTAGACTAGAATGGCAGGGACACTCCAGGAAAGTGTCTAGAAGCAAATGTGCAAACTCCAGGGAGTACCCCTTGTGGATATCTTCAAGGGCCAACTGATCTGTGGTAATCTGAGTCTACGTCCAGTAGAAGTCCCTCAGTGAGCACCAACTGCCACTGGAGGATGCACCCTAACACCCTCACTGTGGCCTTTGGAACTCACCATGAGCTACCATTCCTGCCTACTGACCACTTCTTTGGCCACCATGAAAGGACTGTCTTCTCTGAAAAAGTATTCCACCCTGGCTCCTAATCACTCATCCAGATCAATTAATCCCTAGCCTCTCATAAGCATCTTAAGGTTGGTGCCTCTGTGACAGGAAGCTAGAAGAACTCAGGATTTCAACAATAAGGAAAACTCCCAACTCGGAGTAAGTGCACCCATTCCAACTGGTGCCAGTTGTTACTGGCCCCATGGCTGAGAATGGTGTCCTCTACCTACAGAGCCTCTACATATACCTTTCAGATTATCCTCAGGCAGATGCAGAACCTAGTCAAGAGTTTCAGAGAATCTAAATCCTCTTCAAATAACAATATCCCTCGAGATGGGAGATTGCTCATCTTCAACTTAGATGCCATGTCTGCGGAACAGCTACACCATCAAAGGGCTCTCCAAGCCATTATGGAAGCACCATGTTCTTTGCTAAAACCCTAAGCAACTCATAAAGGGCATCTGCCAGAAAGGTCGAACCCATTTCAGTCTTGGACACCTCCTGACCTACCATGCCAAGCTGATCTACTGGTCCGTTCAACAACTTTTCGGCTCTAGCCACCAGACTACTACAAATCACCATGTGCAAGGCCAAAGCCAAAACATCAAAGCCCAATGGTCCGAAAGATCATTCAGTGCTGCAGTCATTTCAGCTCCTTTCACTGCCAATACCACTGTATCTACTTGCGGGGAGGGGGGGCTCAAGACTTCCCTGTCTTTCCTGGGATCAGATACAGCCTTACCATAGACCAACTAACCAAGAATGCCGCATCAGGAGCATCCCATTCCACCTTAATCATATCCCAAATAATCTGTTGCATGGGGAAAGATCTAGCAAGCCTCTGTATGACTTTTAGCAGGGAATCTACCTTCAGGCTGCTGTCCTCCTTTTTCCCCTCCTCTAAAGTTCAGCAAGGAGCTCTTGCAACTCATCTGTAAGAAAAACATGCATCACAGAAGACTCCTCCCCTGGGGGCAGTTTCTTCATCTAGTTAATATCAATTTGCTTCTCCTGCCAAGCCTGAAATTCATCAACCCAGGTCTAGGTTTTCCTCAGACACAGTGGACCCATCATCCTCTAGCTTCCTGGTCCAATCTAATCTCTGTCTCTGTGATGCAGTGGGCACCCCCCCCTTTTTTCAAAATTTCACATCTGACCCAACTGCCCTCCTGCCTTTTTCAAGCAGAATGCTTTATACATGACCAAAATAAACTACAGGGGAAAACCCACACCTCCGCAGGGCTCCCCCTAACCTCTATGACCTGACAGAACTGTGAGTGACTCCACTACCTCAAGGCACAGTGGTTCCTCTGATGCCTACGCCTTTTCTAAAATGGTGGTGGTTCCCGCCAAAAGCAGTCCCACGGCCATGTTCAACACTGCCACCACTCTCCCCTGCCTGTGGTCTCAGTTACACTCTGGACTCCTTCCATCACTGCTGGATCACAGGGAATGTGCAAACTCCAGGGTGTACCCCTTGTGGATATCCTCTCTAAGGATGCAACACCCTGCACCAAGACTCTCCAACGCTTGGCATCGACACAAGCGGCAGCACCAGGGCTGTTCGCCACTCATAACATGCTCCACTGGGACTGTGGTGTCTCCCTCACTTCCTTGACCCACACCAGCTGTGGTGGAATGACAGACCACTGGAGAAGCAGCCAGGAAGCAGCTTGCAAGTATGCTGCCCCCAATCCAGTACTCAAGGTTCCTCCCTCCAGTCACAGGGAGGGGAAGATGACGCACACATCAGCCCACAGATTGTACTCCTGCGAGCCCAGGGACACTACAAAGGAAAAGGAGGGCCCAGAGGCATTAAAGGGGAATGGGAGGGACACGGCCACCCAGGTGTAATATCCCCAGGGCTAGGCCTTGATGACCCCTGCCCTGCTAGCCAGACACCCAAAAATGCCTTCAGTAAAAATGCCAGGCATTTTTGTTTGTTTGGGGTTTTTTTTTTTTAAATTGATCTGGTGCTGAAAACAAAGGCCTTGGAGGACCTCTTCACCCCTCCCTCCCAAAGCTAACCAGCCTGACTAGTCAAGACTAAATAGGCTTATTCACTTCTCCCATCTGCTGGAGACTGAGAAATACTGGCTGGGGGTGGACTACATAGAACAGTTATAGGCTCAGGTCAGTTGTTCTCCACCTCTATTTGCTGGTAGGAGTGCATAAACGCAAGCATTTGGAATGGTCTGGAGGAATACTAAGGCAACAAGAGATTCCCCCCACCCCCACCCCTTCTCCCACTGTTTGCAAACCCTACTACCCTCAAGGATAGTCCTATCTATATTCTTCTATCTGTGCACACCATCAGGCCATCTTCCCTCCTGCTGGCCTACCTGCTCATCATATTCTGGGTCCTGGTTCCCTACCGCCCTGTACCTTGCGCCTCTTGCTAGCCAGATTGCTCAGCATGTCCCGGGGAGTGGGGAACTTGCTGGGGTCCCAGGTGAAGTAGCGTTTGCCATCCGTGTGTTCAATGTCCAGCCAGAGCACATCATAAGGGATGTCATGTTCATCGAAGCCAGCATCTACACCACGCACATCTTCCTCATCATTATAGTTCCAACGACACTGATGATACCCAAGGAGAAAAAGGGTGGGAAGGCCTGTGTGCCTGAGACAAAGAGACTCTGTTACTGCTCTCTACCCTTACTGAAGCCCCAAGAAGGAGGAGACTGAGTCTGAGAAATAGAGAGATAGTATTATTGCACACTACCCTAATGAAGCACCAGTGGAGAGGACACGGGGAAAGGTTGTGTTTGAGATCCATACTATGTTCTGCCTCTAATGATGCCCCCAAGGACGAGGAAAAGTGACTTTTATGGTGCAAGATTTCTACTAAGCCAAGCCCCTCAGGAACATCCTGCACTTAGTGAGGTCTTGCTAGAATAGTATCGGAAGTAGGTGGGGGGTGGGAGGGGTAGAAGGTAAAATTGCAGGCATAGCCACTCCGAGGACTGTGCAAGTAGTGCAGCCACACAGGGGGCAAGGGAAATGGGAGGGGGGGGGGGGTGCAAAAATCACTCTCCGTTAACTGTTTCCCTGCAGCACAGTGGGCTGGGTGGGAGAACTAGGAGGCATGTCACACAGGGTGTGATTCTGGCTCAGGATACTCCTGATCGCAAGTCATGGTGTTCACGGTTGCATGTTACCCATTAGACACACATAATATAACAGGTTCAAGGGTTATGCTTTACCTGTTAGAGATGCATACTGCCGGAAGACATCCTTTGCACTGGGTCCCATCATTAAGAAGACATCTATTATGCCACTCTCAGACATCCAGCGAATGTCTGTCTGTGGGGTCTCACCCCCTCCCTGTATGTAATCCAACATCTTCCCAAACAATGTCTGCAATGGGTAAATATGTGTTACACATTCTTCCATAGCCCCAGGGGAGCAAAATAACTACCCCAAGCCTTATTCTTTTCCATGCGTAATCCGTAACTCTTCTCACCAGCCCATGATTCTTTTTGGATCCCCACCCACCTCTTTAATCTGTCCCCCATTCTCTGCTGTAAACCCTTCCCCTATAACTCACCACTATCCCACTCCATTCCATTCCCTACTGTACCCCCTCGCATCCTTTCTCCATCCCCTACTCAACTTCTGTTCCATCCCCCACTGTACCCTTCCCCCCAGTCAACCTCTAATCTTATCCCTCGCTGTAATCAGTGCTCAACCTCTACCCTATCCCCATCCCACATTGTATCCTCCCCCAGCACAACCTCTGCCCCATCTCTTGTTGTACCCCCCATCTCTTGTTGTAACCTCTCCTCCATCCCACATAGTGCCCCCCTGCTCAACTTCTGCCCTATCCATTACCCCTCCCCCCACGCAACCACTCCCCTTATCCCCTGCTATACCCTCTGCTTAATCTCTGTCCCATTCCCTGCTACACTCTCCCCTCCATCCTTCACTGTGTCGTCTAGCTAATTTCTAACCTGTCCTTTGAGGTACCTCCAGTTTCTGCCCTGTGCCCTGCTGTACTCCTGCCCTGTTCCTTTCCTCTCTCTCTGTGCCCCAACTCAGTCTCACCTTGCCAGCCGTGTTTGAAGAAATATCCACCCAGGTCTCTGCAGCATTCAGCCAGAAGATGCCAAGGGTGCGCTGGCTATTGTGCGCCAGAAGGACAGGCACAGAGCCGTAAAGTGCCATTGGGTTATACAGCTCATACTGGAAAACATCCAAGTTATAGAGTCTGTACGGGTCACCACCTCTGTGGAAAAAATGGAGAAATTATGTCTTACCTAATAATTTTCTTTCCTTTAGTCCTACCAGACTAGACCAGACCCTGCAGGTTATGCCTGTCAATCAGTGGATTAAGTCAAAGAAACAACATAGTTCTGTGTGATTCGCCCTTTAAGGGCATTGTGCAGCCTTAGAATACTCAGTATTTTGAATGACCAAGCAATGGAGCTCATGTTCACATTTCTGATCCAATGTTGTATTCATCCATTACCTATACTAACCAGGTACCGTTGAACTTTGACACACAGTTCTCTGGGTCAGAAGCTGCCTCAAAATCCAATGAGAGATAAGTTAGAGAAATTGCAATATAGAAGGAACTTCGAGCTGCAAAATGATAAGAAAAAGGAGAACATTCCAGAGTGGAAACAAAGTTCATTAGAATTTAACTAGGGAGGGTTTCTGGACTGGTTTGGTAGGACTCACAACGAAAGAAAATTATCAAGTATAACAATTTCTCCTTCCTTCCAACCAGACCAGTTCAGAACCTGTGGGATGTAGCAAAGCAGCTCCCAGTTAGGGTGGGACTCCAAGCCCTTGGATGTATAAAGCCTACCCCAAAGGGTAGGAAGGTTGGAGGCATTACAGGGAACCAAACTCAACAAAATAAAACCACGCTCAAATGAGATAAAAACAGAAGGAGGCATATTTTCAAAGCACTTAGACTTACAAACTTCCACAGTAACCTATGCAACTTTGTAAGTCTAAGTGCTTTGAAAATGAGCCCCGGGGTGCCCTTACAATGCATCTTCAAAAACCAATAGACTGGTAGAAGAGTAAACAAATATTAGATGGACAGAATTTTCCTAAAGACAGAGAAGTAAGAAAAGATCCTCAAACACAATGGGAAGGAGTAGATGAGGTACTTGACATTCCTGGATTAAGAAAACATAGTTAGAATGAAAGAAGATCAACTGATCCCTCAGGAAATAGGATACAGTCCATACAGAACAGAGATGCGATAAGGACCCTCCTACATCTGAGAATGTGACTATACTCCAAGAAATCTTATTAATTAATTAAAATGCTCTGATCTTGAGATGAGAAAAATCATGGAGATTTCCCGAGGATGAGTAGGGTAACTCATCTTTCTGAATCCTCCAAGGATGTGAATACAAACACCCTTAGAAAATAATTCTCCTCGAAAGGAGAACAGTACCAGAAGGTGGATTCAGCCATGGGAAATCCAAGCATACAAAGAGGAAGAGTCAGGGAGGAGCGTTCTAGATGAAGACGGCCAAAGAAAAAAAATAAAGGAGAACTTGTAAGGATCTCCCAGCAGTTCACCCTTGACTTATCTCCTATGAAGAAAAAGCAAGAAAAAAATGTATAATACATTAAGTATTAACAAAAGTGAACTTCTAAGGCTTCTTAATAGTCTTTGAGCAAGAATGTCCAGAGATCACTGAACCCAGCACCAATCAACTTTAAAAGATTGAAAAGATTTTTTTTTTTTAATTGTATTTGAAGCAGTGAAGGGGTAAGAAAATCAGCCAGCAACACAAGAATAGAAGTGGCATTTGAAACCTGGGTTCACTGGCTCTGAGCTTACAGAACTGTTAGGCTATTCCTCTACTACAGGAAGTCCAAGTCCCCTAGAAGATGTAAAACATAAGGCTCTATAGCCCACTCTCCAAAAAAGGAGAGGCTGAAAATACTAATGACTGCTACAGCAAGACCAGCTTGCAAAGACACTGTTCCATAACTGTCAAACAAAGAATTTTTTCTCGCTTACTGATAGCAAGATAACTTGCTTTACAAGAACCTTTGTACGAAAAGAGCTGCATCATCTCTTCATTGACTCCTGGCTAGGGTACCAAAGTTTGTCTGTCAGGCATCTAGATATATAGTCAAAAGGAAGACATGCATGTCACAAAAAAAACACCCCAAACAGGATCCAGACTCAATTCCAAAGCTAGTCCTGAAACTCTGCAGCTATTAAAGGAAGGTATCCCAAAAGAGATTCCAGAGAAGTCTCATCACATGACTGCAAGAATGGAGAGAAGTCCAAACTGTAAAGAACTCTGGACAGTAGGAAATCGTTACCATTTGCTTTGTATGCCCTGCTACCCATGATTATTGTAGCAAGGTTCCAAGCAAGAGATACTACACCTATAGCAATCAATACCTAGTGGACTCACTAGAAAGGCAGCAAACAGGGACAGTCCTACAAGCAAACTCCGATTCCTGCTAGAACCATACTAGTGAACAAAAAAAACATAAGAATAGACATACTGGGTCAGAACAATGGTCCATCTAGCCCAGTATCCTGCTTCCAACAGTGGCCAATCCAGATCACAAGTAACTGGAAGAATCCCAAATAGTAGCAAGATTCCATGCTACCGATCCCAGGGCAAGCAGTGGCTTCTCCAATTTCTATCTCAATAGCACACTATGAAATTTTCCTCCAGGTACTTGTCCAAACCTTTTTTTAAAAACCAGATATGCTAACCGCTGTAACTACAACCTCTGGCAAAGAGTTCCAGAGTTTAACTATTCACTGATTGAAAAAATATTTCCTCCTATTCATTTTTAAAGTACAGTGCAATCCGCTTAAGTGCAAGGGTCTAGGAACAAAGAAATACATGCAGTTAACCGGAGCATGCACTTAACCATTGTGACCCAAAGAAGCTTGACATCTGATAAACATATGTACAATACTGTTTATTATACGTACAGTATACAGTCTCCGTTAACTGATGTTAGGCTTACTTGAAGTAATCAGTCATAGTCCTCTGTACACTTGTGTCTGTGAGTTCCATAGACTACGTCTGCCAGACGGTAAAACTGTCATAGCACTGACATCCAGTGGCCTCCAGATAGGCCTGCATGGTGTTGAGACTCTCCAGCACTCTTGCAAAAGTGACAGGAGGTGGTTGAATTTCGTCAGCATGTGCTTCGCTGCTCATTTCATCATGCTTCATCATCAGCCATTGCCTGCGTGTAGGCGCATATCTCGACATCAGTGCTGTTGTCAGCTGTTTGTAGATCGTAATCAACAGCTACGCAGTGTTGAAACTCCTCTTCAGTAACACCGGCTAGGATGTCAATAGCCTGTTCATCTCACGCGTTTGCAACAGCTGCATCTGTTTTGTCCCTCTTCACATCCCTAACAAAGCTTGCCCGCTTGTAGAAGTTCACAATGGTTGCCTGTGTAACATGATTCCAGACTTCTTTCTGCATATGTAGGGAATCCAACAGTGATAGATTACGAGCCAGTTCAACAGCACGTTTATCCTTGCCAATCTGGTCATCCATAACACTCATCAGACGACGTAGCATAAGAGCCCAATAATGTTGTTTGAAATTGGCTATTATGCCCTGATCCATAGGTTAGATCAGAGAGGTAGTGTTTGGTGGCAGGAAGACCACCTTGACGTTAGACAGCCTGACATCATCACTGTGTGCAGCACAATTATCACAAAGCAACAAAATCTGACGCTTTTGTGCCCGCATTCTAGTGTCTCACTTCTTTAGCCACTGCTTCCAAATTTCCCCAGTCATCCATGAATTTGCGTTAGCCTCGTATGACACAGGAAGTCGCTTAACATTCTTGAAGCAATGGGAGTGTTTGCTCTTTCCAATGACGAGTGGTTCCAATTTCTCATTCCCATCCATATTGCGGCAAAGGAGGATCGTCAGTCGGTTCTTCAATGTTTTACTTCCTGTAGTTTCGGCTTGTTTGAATGCAAGTGTTCCATCAGGAATCGCTCGCCAGTAGAGACCGTTTTCATCAGCATTGAAAATGTCACGAGGTGCAAACTAGTTCAAGATGGTAGGAAGAACTGAAACAACCCAATTTTCAGCACCAAAGTCATCAGCGTCTTGTTTTTCACCATGCTGTTTCTTGAATTTTATGCTGTTCCTCTCCTTCCATCTTTCCAACCATCCAACAGTGGCTTTGAATTCAGTTAGTCCAAGACTTTCAGCTAGCTGATTAGCTTTCTCCATAAGCAGTGGACCACTGACAGGCAACTGTCTGCTCCTGACTTGAGAAAACCATCGAAGAGCATCTTCTACATCCTCAGCTTTTCCTGCCCGTTTTCGTTTCCTGTGTGGATTTGTATTGTTTTGCCAGTCTTCCAGAAGCGGATCTTTCTGCTTCAAGATATGTGAAATTTGACTGGGATTGACACCATATTCTTTAGCAATAGATGCTTGACTTTGTTTGTTTTCTAATTTTTTAAGAACTTCTATTTGTTCAGCCAGTGTTAAAGCATTAAAGTTGTGCGACAACGACGACGACTCCAGTGCACACTCTAACAACATTCTTTCACTTATTCTGCCTGTGGCAGTTAACCAACGAGATTTCAAATTTACCGCCCCTTTTTCATGTGCCAATCGGCTTCCATATTCCGTGCGTGCGCTTATGTGCAGTCTTTCCTGCAGAGGAGCGGTCTTAAACCATGCATATAAGCGAATCTTGCACTTAGCAGTGGTGCGCTAAACCAAAGTTTGTCCCCATAGAAATTGATGGCACCAAAAACGGGTGTAACTTAATTGAGTGTCCCCTAGTCTTTGTGCTTTTTGAAAGAGAAAAAAGAATTTATTCATTTTTACCCATTCTACACCACTCAGGATTTTGTAAATCTCAAACATATCCTCCCTCAGCCATCTCTTTTCCAAGCTGGAGCCCTAACCTCTTTGGCCTTTCCTCATATATGAGGAGTTCCATCCCCTTTTTCATTTTGGTCACCCTTCATTGAATCTTTCCTAATTCTGCTGTATCTTTTTTGAGATAAAGTGATCAGAACTGCACGTAATATTCAAGGTAATGAGGTTGCACCATGGAGCAATACAGAGGCATTATAATATTCTTCATCTTATTTTCTCTCTCTTTCATAATAATTCCTAGAATCTTGTTTGCTTTTTGACCGCCACTGCACACTGGACAGAAGATTTCAGCATATTGTCTACGATGACACTTAGATCTTTTTTTTTTTGTGTGCAGACTCCTAAGGTGGACCTTAGTATCAAGTAAATATGATTTGGATTATTCTTCCCAATGAGCATCACTTTGCATTTGTCCACATTAAATTTAATCTGCCATTTGGATGCCTAGTGGGGAGACCTGTGAAAATTAGAAAAAAATGTTCAGGCCTAATAAAGGGTCCACAACCCAGATCGGAATATGGATATTGCTCTTCATTTCAGGATTTGTGTTCTGACTCCATCTAGAAGAGCTCTGAGATTTGGAAGCCACCTGCAATAAAACTGAAGCTTTCCCACACTGCATAGAGGAAGAAAGGCATGTAGTCCAAGAGAGAAGTAGAACACTCCTTCCTAGACTGGCCAAATAGGCTAAGGACTGCCCAAACCAAAAAGACTATGGTCGTTACCTTCTCGCACCAATAATGCAAAATGGCTCAATCAAGGAGGCTACTCAAGAAGGGACAAGAGATCTGTTTTCTTCCAAGAATCAGGTGGTCCAGCTGGATGCTTATTCCAAAACCAAGGATAATAGAAAACTCAAAAAGATTGATGCTGCACTCAACTGAAGGTGCAAAGAACCTTCCTGGAAGCTTAGGGATTAAGAACTTTACACCAATTACATGACTCTTGAGATACAGTATCTCTAAAACCTCCAGACATCCACCCCTGTAGCAGAAGAGGGACTAGAACTTTGAAGCCCAAAACAGCCAAGGTCCTAAGACTAGTGCCTCTGTAACAAAAAGCTAGAAGTTCTCAAAATTTCAACAATAAGAGACCACATGACAAGAGGAAGGGGCAAGATGGCACCTGGAAGGCGGTGTAAAGATTCCTCTCTCCAACTGCTGTTGAATATTTTCCTCCTTACAAGTCTGTCCTTAATTTAATATGATTAAAAGAAAGGAGAACATGTGTTCCCTGACAGCTGGACCGATGGATAAATTTGTCATCACTGGCAGGGAAGTTTCAGGATCTGTAGTCACACTGCAGGGAATGCAGAGGGAAGGAGAGTTGGACTTCTTGCTTGTGGTAGATACCACCCTGAGCCTAGAGGAGCGGTTCAGCCCCGCAGATCTAGCACAGCTGTTAGACGTGTTTCCTGGGACTTTGCTTGCTGATGATGCAAGCAGAGATCCAGTTGCAGGGGTAACGCAGCTTCCTGAAGCGTTGTTACAAACTGCTGAAGGGGCAGCTAAAATCATCTCTGTGGGATCAGCAGACCTTGAGGAAGGAGTAAGAAGCAGCTTGCTCGAAGGAAAGGGGAGTGAGGATACAGAAGGGCTCACCTTTGTGGTAACACCATCTCTTGTAACTCTGGATACAATTTGGGAGGCTTTCACTAAGTCTGAGTTATCCGTTTTGAAAAGGTTTTCCTTACTGACTGCTTTAACACAAAACTCGCTGAGAAATTATGTAAGCTTGGAGCAGAAGGTTACTACTGTTGAAGCTAAAGTATCCTCAATGGAAGTTTCCTCTAATTTGATGTCTGACCAGCAGCTGACAGTGATTAAACACACTGTGGTGCTGTATCATAAGCTTGAAAATTTAGGGATGTTTACAAAGAAGAACTAGCGGCTGTCCATGCCATTTCAGCACTAGCACATGGACAGCCACTCGCGCTGCTTAGTAAACCGGAGCATTAGACAACGTCATTTGTAGGAAAATGTTATGTCTTACTAACTTTCCTAAAATTCCTTTAGTAGATGCTTTGTTTACCTTTAAATGATATTTCTTGGAAATATTAAAGATTCGAAAACAATCTTGTCCACCTCTATCTAGAGTGTAATATATTCCAGTCCTGTTTTAAAATACTTTGCCTTACTCATAAAACGTTTCATTCTGGCTCTCCGGCCTATCTCTCATCCCTTGTCATACCCTATACCCCCTTTCCCATGCCCTCTGATCACTTGGTTCTCACTGGTTTGGTCTACCCTCATCTAAATTTGCTCACTATAAATCTACTCATCACTCTGCTTTGTTCTTTCTAGCACTAAAACTCTGGAATGATCTCCCTCCTGCTTTGCATTCCAAACTCTCTTTCTCTCACTTTAAATTGCTTCTTAAGACCCATTTCTTTACTCTTGCCTTTGATTTTCCACTTTCCGCGAGCTAGCAGTAGACACCAGTCTCACTTGTGCAGAGGCAGAATTATATTATACCTACTTTTTTCTTCTTTTTTTTATTATTTTATGTCTGTGTTGCTCTCATGTGAATGAGTCTTTCCAATCTGTTTTGGAGTTCCTTTCTCAATTTTTAATTTACTGATTTTTATAAACTGCTGCAATCTTCTGTTAGAAGTGGCGGTATATTAAGCACAATAATAAACAAACATTCCGCCTTCTGCAATGAAGGAAGGAGGACAACAAGAAGTTTTAGGATCTGAAATTTCTTCTGACTTTTTAAATGTTACTCAACTTGAAAAAGACGACAAAACTGTTATACCAGCTACTTTGATAGCTAACTTTGTTTTGGAGCCAGATAGAGACTAGGTGCTAAAGTTTTTCTTCCAAAACAGAGGAACACTTTTCCTGAACTGCAGGGTTCAAGGTTTTCCAGATGTCTCATGTCCCATACAAAAAAAGCCAATTTCTTTTATTCTGAAACCTCGAATGGTACAGCATGGTGCATTGTTTTGGTTGAATTATCCTTGCAAATGTGTTATCAAATATCAGTCTGTAAAGTTTGACTCGCATCTGTTATCTACTTTTTTTTTACTCCAAGAGTAGAGAATCTCCTCCCTTATCATCTGAATCAGCAAGAATTTCCACTCCATAGGAATAAAACACCGCCTAGTTACTTCCTTTTAGGTTATTTTGTTTTGCATAAATAATTTTCTGATATTGTCCTTGCCACCTCTTATTACTAGTGGATTGGGTTGAAGGGGTAATTAGGTTTTCCTTATCTATATTTGTATTTCTTCTTTACTGTTTGATACTTCTTCTTGTTTCTGTATCAAGATGTATCTTCTTGAAATATGTATATAAGCATAAAAAAATTGCAAGATTTCAACAATAAGGAAAACTCTCAACTCAGACTGGAAAGCACAGCTATTCTAACTGGCGTTGGCTGTTACTAGCCCTCTGGCTAAGAACGGCATTTCTTAAGGAAAGTTAGCGAAAGGTAAGATGACGTTGCTGCACAAAATAGTCAAGCCACAGGGCTGAATAGCTTGTGAAAACACCCTGACTGACAAACAACCAATTCAATCTAAACTACAGATGTGCGCAGGAATGACGACAATGAGAAACCCATGGAAATCCGTGGAGATGGGCAGGGACGGGAACCAGATTATGTCTCCATGCACACCTTGACTCAGAAACTTGACATCAACACCTTAGCTAAAAAAACAAAAATCAAAAGGGGAGCTACCTTGATGAAAATTGGTGCATGTGTTCAGCAATTTTGGCAACGAGGGGAGACCACTGATAAACAAACTGTTAAGAATATTCATCAGTTGGGGAGGAAGCCAAATGGCTGCCTAGCTCCTTAGCTCCTTCACTAACCCCACTACAATAGTGTCTATCCTACACCATTTGTCACTTTTTATCACCCAATACCATTACCTTGGTATCAATCTTTTGGGACATGAGCAAGTCAAAATCATTAGCCAGGAAAAAGAAAGAGCAGTAGGGCCACCAGGCTGCTAAGGGGGCTTGCCTCGCCATGCTTCTCTGGCACTGCTTTTCCACTCAGACTCTGTGCTGTCGGATATGCACCCTGCCTCTGCTAAATGGGGAGTCCTGAAAGACCTAAAGCAGTATCTTGTAGAGATCAGGGATGAGGTAAAAACCTCTAAAGAGGAAAACTTGGACTTCAAAGATGTGGTGAGCACGGACCTCTGGGAGTTGAGCAGCCGTGTGGACGAACTTGAAACCCCCGTGGATGAGTATATTGAACGGTTTACCTCCTCCGACATGCACCTCAGTCAGTTGTTCACCCAATATGAGGGTTTACTTATTTAGAGAACCATGGCGAGCAAAAAAAAACCTCCGCTTTTGGGGGGTTCCTGAAGGAGGGGCCATGGAAGATGTGTCTGTTATTGTGCACTCCTTATGAGCTCAGCTTTTGGGTACGGACACCAAATTCCCGCAG
The DNA here is from genome assembly GCF_901765095.1 of Microcaecilia unicolor. Taxonomy (NCBI): domain Eukaryota; kingdom Metazoa; phylum Chordata; class Amphibia; order Gymnophiona; family Siphonopidae; genus Microcaecilia; species Microcaecilia unicolor. The sequence continues at coordinate 110,858,775 of NC_044041.1, forward strand.
GCTGACTTAGAACGCTTCCTGCAGACCTTTGCCCTTCTTTGTCTACTACTTTTTATTACTGGGATGCCCTTTTTTAAAAACCTGATCAGATAGATATTTATTTATTTAGAGCGCTTATACCCCACCTTTTCCCACAGAATGCAGGCTCAAGGTGGCTTACAAGAGACTGGAAAGGCTAACGCCAAACCAGAAAAAATATACATATAATAGTTAAACAGAAAAAAAGAGGAGAGATAAAGAAGTCCAAAATGGTCTGTCCATTTGATGTTGTGAAGGGGGCGACACGCTGTGACAGAGTATGGTAGCGATGCAGCTCTCTTCAACCGCCAAAAACAGCTGACTGCCAATTGCTTTTAACCCCTCTAGGTCTCACCCCTGGGGTGTATTCTCATTGGGCCACACTGGGCTTGGCTTCCTGGGGCCAGCTTTTTGATGATGATGCCTTGCTCTCCTTCTCTACTTTGCAGCAGGATTATCATCTGCTCCCGACTGAGCGGTACGTTTACACTCAACTATGCCATTTTTTGTTACACTCACATATTAAAACTCAGGTCTTGTGTAAAGATTCCTTTTTGGAAGGCCTATGTGAGGATTCCAGAGATACTAAAGGCTGGATTTACTATCTGTATAAATACCAACAGAAGCAGCCCCACCCGTACCTTCTACACTGGACTAATTGGAATCGAGAACTGGGGCTGCATATTGAGAATGATGACTGGAAGGTGATGGAAAGGCTTTATTGAAGGTTTCTCTTACTATTCCTTTTAAGGAAAATGCTGTTAAAGTGATGTACCGATGGTATCTCACACCTGTGTGCTTGAATTATGTTTCCCGGTGTGATCGCTTTGTGATGGCAGAGTTGTGGGGAGCGTGATACCATGTGGCACCTGTGGTGGTCTTGTGTTAAGTCTAAAGCCTACTGAAAAGCCATCCAGCACCAGTTACAAGGTTGGCTGTCCCATCTAATTCGGTGGAACTTGACAGTGTTTTTGTTTCCCAGAAAGCCGCCAGGGCTTACTAAATCTCAATCTTTGTAGGTATGTCAAGCTATGAGTGCCACTTGGGTGATCCTGACTGTTCAATGGAAGCAACCTTGTGTGCCTTCCCTGGTGCACTGGGTGACCAAGCTTTGGTATATTTGTGAGCTGGAACATTTGGTGGCTGTGCACAAACATACATTGGCTAGATGGGAGTCTATCTGGAGCCCTTTTATATATCATTGTCCTTTTTGTTAGATGTTGATGTGGGCTTGGGTTGGGGGGGGGGGCAGGTAGATGGGCATTGCACTTTAGGGTGCATTGGATGCCTGTGCCCTTTCCTGGATAGATACTAGGCTTTGCGGGGGGGGGGGGGGGGGATTCTTTTCTGTGTTCTATAAATTCCAATATTTTTTATAAGTGTTCTGTATTAAGGTGTTCCATGGCTATTCTGAGACTTGCCATTATATCTCTTTGTTTGTTCGTTAACTGCCTCAGGGTCAGTGGCTTATTTAATTCCTTCTCGAAGGTGAAAGAATTAAATAAGCCACTGACCCTGAGGCAGTTAACAAAACGCTGGTCATCGTAGGACGTGGTTACATACGAAGGTGACAAAGAGATATAAGAAGGCAGCCAGAAAAGAAAAAAGCAAGATGCTATCTGAGCTAAGTACTTTAATAAATTTATTTGGATGGTTTAAGTAGCTTTGATAAAAAGAATGGTAAAAAGAATATACAGAGGTTTTTGGCCCATGATGTTGAAGCCCAGCCCCCTAAGCTAAGATACAAATACTAGCAGGGGGTTTTCTCGAGGCCTTTGCCTCTGATTTAAAGAAACTAAAAAAGGAAACAAAAAAAAGATTAAAAGAAAAACAAAAAAACATTTCTACATCAGACAAAGTATACTTTAGAAGATCTCCTTCTCTTGTCTAAATATTTTGTTAAAAGGGATATTACCTCTTGCTTGATGTTTGACTATATATCTACGCCAGTCTAGGAGCTGCACGGTTTGCCAGTAATCCAACCACTGGAGACAGAGAATTACTGAACATTCTAAGGCTGCACAGTGCCCCAAAGGGGTGAATCACACAGACTACTTTTACTTATTTATTACATTTGTATCCCACATTTTCCTGCAAAGCAGTAGGCTTAATGTGGCTTACAGGTTCCGGAGAAGAGAGTACTAATTCCGGGAATATATACAGAGTGGAAAATAGAGTAACAGTAGGTGCAAGGAAATTGATAAGGTTCCGGAAAAGAGAATACAACTCTGGGACGAATATATAGTAGTATATAGAGAGAAGTAATCCCAATGAGGCTGATAAGTCTCAGGGGATGGGACTACAGCTTCTAGTGAGCAATATAGAGTAGGATAAGGGTAGAAGTACACTTAATTATAACTGGAGTGGTAAAATTCGTACAGTATGAAATAATACGATTATGTGGAAGGGGTAGTGATCATTTCTTAGTTTGATAGATGTGAAGCATTGTTTATGAATTAGTTCAGGTCTGCTGGGTAGGCTTTCCGGAAGAGGTGAGTCTTGAGGTCTTTTCGGAATTTTAGATGGGTGTTCACAGTTCTAATGTTTCTAGATAATGCGTTCCAGAGCTGGGTGCAAAAGTAGGAAAAGCTGGATGCATATGTTGATTTGTATTTTAGTCCTTTACAGTTTGGGTAATACAGGTTTAGAAACGTTCTTGATGATTCGATGATGTTTCTAGTTGTTAAGTCGATAAGTTCGGTCATTTAGGTTGGGGCCAGGCCATGGATTATTTTGTGGACCAGAGTGCAAATTTTGAAGGCTATTCGTTCCTTGATTGGTAGCCAGTGCAGTATTTCGCATAGGGGTTTAGCACTTTCGAATCTTGTCCTTCTGAAAATGAGTCTACCTGCCGTGTTCTGCGCGGTCTGGAGTTTCCTTAAGATCCTTAAGAAACTGTTTCTCTGTCTCCATCCACAGGTTTTGGACTGGTCTGGTATGAATGATAAGGAAGCAGCAAGTACTAATTCTAGCACAAGAAGGATACGGCCTTACTGTGCTTATCAGCCAGTTATTTCCCTCCACGCTTACATGAAAGAGATCTAGCTGTACTGTGCATCATCATTCAGTCATCATCCTCCACACCTGTACAGAGGTGCATCAGATAGTCATTCCTTTCTATACCCCATAATCCAACTTTCTCTCATACTCAGAGTTCCAGCAGTGTACGCAAGAGGAAACAAGAATTACGCAGACAGCAGGTAAGGAAAAGGCAAGATTATACTACTTACTCAGTGTTTTTCAGTTTCAGGTTATCTGCATGCTCAGGGATCCCATATACATGCTCAAAGCCTGGCAATGAGAAATCTAACCCTACTGATGTCGGACCTAGGGGTAAGAAAGACAGAAATAAATAGATAAGGAGCCCTCAGAGTTTTCAGCACCTGGGACACCATCTGTCTCCATGCTAAGAAGAGAGAGTTTTGGAGCTGTCTATGCTGGTAATACGGCCCAATCCACCATTTTCTGTGAGCACAACTTCAAGGACACTGTGCTTGTGACCCCATCTACCTGTCACATTCCAGGTCAAGTAATGGGGAATCAGTGGAAATATAAGAAGCCATAAGAACTCTTACCATTGGGTTTGCTGTCTGTATGGGTCTTAAATGTCTCCTCCCATGTGCCTGGCTCCTCCTCCTCCTGAGCTTTTTCCTTCTCCTTCTCATTTTCTGAATCCACTGCCTGAAACAGATACATATTTCAGCCCACCTCCTTCAGTTCCCCTGTAACCCGCTTCACCACAATACCTGAGAATGTGCTTAATGGAAAGGCTAGGTCCTATGTCCTACCTACCTACCTACCTGCTGACTTTCCTCTGCCACTTGATCCACTGAGACAGAGTCGTCCTCTGTTTTGCTCTCTGGAGACTCTGTTGCCTCCTTTTCTTCACCCCTGAAAATAGCAAGTGAAGAAAGGTCAGGGCCCCCCCACATTCCCACGGCTCCACTTGCTCTCAGGAACAGAGCTGGAAAAGCTGCACCCAGATATGCTCTCAGCACAGCTAACTGGGCAGGACTGACCCAAGTAAAGGCAGCAAGAAGCAGAAAGCCACTGAACACGGAGCTCTGAGTCAGATAAACTATTGCTGAGTTTACCTGAGCTTCTGTTTAACAGGAAAGAATCACAATAAAATCACCCATATCAGTGCCAGGGCAAAATAAAGGGAATCAGCAGCAGGGCAGAAGCCCCCCCCCAAGACCTAAGCCACACACTTATGTGTCATTACTGTCCTCAAAGCAACCTGGTGGAAATACTTCCCCAGGAAAGAAAGGTCAGGAGAGAACTGTGGGAGACCTTAATACCAACATTCTTAATCAGGGCTGATGAGAGGAACCCCCAAACATATTCTACCATATACCACATGCTTCTTTGCAAGTCCCTAAACTTCAGCACCATCCAATCACGGATCTGGAACTATTATTTATTATTATTATTTCAAAAAATCTTTTATATACCACTAGCTAATTAAAACTATCCAAGTGGTGTCCAATAAAACCAATCCTCCCATTCCCCTCGTAACCCAATATGTCAATCATTACTTACAAATTAAAAACCCATATAAAATCTCAGGTGTCTAAGGTGATATCCAGTGTCTTTAATACACTGTGGAGGCTGAAGTGATTGAAACCTTTCTTTTCAAATTCAAGCATCCGTTCATTGGTTCAAACACTAATACTCTAAGTTTGACTATTGTAATACCGTTTACTCAGGTTTAAAGTATTCTTTAGTAAAGAAACTTCAAACAGTGTAGAACACCACTGCCCGTCTTATATGCAGAGTTCCTTGTTATACTAAGGCAACTCTCTCCTGGCTAAATTATATTGGCTTTCAATAAATTCTTGGATTACCTTTAAACTGCTTATACTTATTTATCAAATTTTGTATGGTTTATGACCTTGCTACATGCAAATCCTGATAGAAATACCTTTACAAAATGCTTTTCCTAAATCTAGGGACTAACTCATCCTTCATCACCCAAGTTGTAAGAAGCTTCATTATAAATCTATTCATAATGCAGGCTTTACCTATCAAGGTACAAAGATATAGAATTCTCTGCCTAATCCATTAAGATACATTATCGATTACCTCTTATTTCATAAGCTGTTAAAAGCATTTTATTTAGTAAATCCCTTACTCACACTTGTAATTGTTAGCGGTCAGGCATGCTTGGAACCCTGTTCTCGTTATTCAATAGTAGTGAAGTTTGTATACTGTATTATTACTATGTAAAGTAATATTAATTATATTGTACTTTTCACAAATGTTTATTGTTAGCCACATTGAACCCGAACTTATTTGGGATAATGCGGGATATGTCATATATAAATAAATCTCCTTCAACGTCAAACCACCGTAACATCTGAGATCACACTTAACCTCTCTACCCACTCACAAGGGACAGCAACTTTTTAAAGACTTTCCAAAATTTCATACATTGTCTTGTTTCAGGCAGCTCTAGTGGCAATTTATTCCACAACAATGAACCTACCATTGAAAAAACCCTCTCTCTCAACTGAGAGCCCCTATTAAGTCCCACTGCTGTGGCACTTCTAGTACTCAACTTCTACTAAAGCATTACAAATGAACAGTCCTATGTTTCATTAACATTTTTGCCAAATATATAAGACCCATCTCTTATACTGCATTAAACATTATAAGTAATCCCTTGAACTGAATCTGTTCTTCTATAGGGAGCCAATGCAGAGTGTGATAATGGGCGGCTGACATCCACTCAGGCACCTGATTCATTAGACAGGACACGGCATTTACACAGATATTTTAAAAGGCCCAAATACAAAGTGTTATTGTAGCGAAACAGGGGATTTTCCTGCTTGTTAACTGTATTATTTTTTAAGACATGTATTTCCCTTGTTTGGCCAGCAGGTGGTGTCTGTCCTCTGCTTTAAACGCTGTTGCAGGGGTGACTGTTTCTTTCCAGCTTAAGCCCTGAGGGAAATTAACCTGCGCTGCTATTAGCCAGAAAACCCTCTATGTTAATGCTCTGGGCTCTGATTGGCCCTGTAGTTCAAAACTCCAGCCAGAATATGCTGGAAAGCTTGGAGGGTAAAGATCTCTACACTGAGACCCTGTTTAAAACCTGTATTTTTTCTGAACTCCCCAGGTACTACTCAGGTAGTAGGAAAATGTCTAGTTAGTTTTACTGTTGATACCAGTTATTTTACCTGTTACTGTTTGCTAATTTCATCTATTTTTTCCACCGTTCCACTTTTCTGATAATAAACCAATTAGTTTATTAGCTCTGTTGTCCTGGACTGACTAAGAATCCTGGTGGTTTGTGTTTTGGGTCTGTGGGTATTTTCTAAGAGCTGTGGGAGCTCTAGGAATGTGGCCCTGGTGTCCTTAGAAACCGCCGAGGAAATAACTTGGGGGTGGGAGACTCGCCCAGAAGCAACAGAAACCCAAGTGCGGTGAGGAGGAGGGTACGCCAGAGTACAGCATGTGCACAGGTGCAGGAGGGTATGAGCAGTGCTGGGACAGACCCTTCAGGTGGCCTCACGGTTAACCCCAGGTGGGTGCTAGCACTTTGTGACAGTTATAATAGACCAGAATTAACACAATGATGGCCCTGAAACTCCCTGGGGCAACTGAGTCAAACATAACTGGGAAGAAAAAGTGACTAGTGCCAAGCCATAAATGCTAAAACTGTATTTTAAAAGGCCCCAATTCAGCATTATATTTACTATGGGCTGTCATATTGTCTGGATTATTTGCCATTCAAAAGATGCTAGTATGTTTGCTTCTCAACCCCCAAAATAATGGGGAAAACACACAAAAGTTTCAAGTTTATTGTGAACTTAATATATCGCTCTAGAGAAAACTATCAGAACGGTTTACAATACAATAATTTACAAGTTCATAAAGGCAGTTAATAAATCCCAGTAAATAAAATAAACAAGCAATGAAAGGAACTACAAAAATCCTTCAGTCAACAAATAAAATAATGGCTCCAGGGCAAATCATAAAACTAAACCAAACTAGGACACCAAACTGCCTGTCCAAGAGATATCCAAACAATGATAAAGGATAAGAAACTATTCCTTGCTGGAGCTACACAGCCAAACAGAAAATAACTTCTATTTCTGTGATCATCATTTTTCCACAGATGTTGAAACCTTTGCTGCTTTTCCTTCATCTAGCAATGTATTAGAGAGTCAGTGAACTTCTTTGCTAAGTTTTAATGAACTCTGCTCTGACAACAGTTTAAATTTCCCTCTCTACAACATCACTCCATAGTCTTATCTAACTGGTCAAAAATTAATGGCTATAGCTTAGTTTGTTTAAGCATTTATTAGGCTTACAATTGATGAAAAATTTTTTTCATATGCAGATGACATGTTTTTGTTACTACCTATTGATAAAGGTAGTTTCTTTATCTTACTTAATATCACATCATGCATAGAAAGAATTGAAAAATTAAGCACAGCTCATCGCTTTAAAGACAACACAAAATTATTATGGCTTAGCCAGAGTTGACACACTTCCTGTTTCTAGAATAACATTGACCAACGGCTTCTCTCTTGATATTGAAAAAGTTTCAAAAGTATCAGGGGTTTACTTGGATACCACTCTATCCTTGGTCCCATAAGTTAATTCAGTGGCAAAATCAGTCTTCTTCAAATTTCATCTGTTGAGATCTATTCAATCTATTTTTTTTCAGTAGACTGTTTTGCAGTATTGGTACAGTCCTTGATTCTGTCCCATTTAGACTACTGCAATAGCTTGTATTGTTTTTCTTCATCTACCTTGCTGTCCCGTTTATAGGTTCTGCAGAATACCACAGAATTTTTAGTTAAAAATATATATATATATGATCACGCGACTCCTTGCTAGTTCAATTGCACTGGCTTCCAGTAAAGGCCAGAGTATTTTTTAAGCTGGACTGTCTGGTCTATAAAATATTTGACGGCTATATTCCTATTTAGTAAGACTGTTTGCCTCTTCTCTCCTTTTTTTTTTTTTCTAGATCAGGAATTATCTATTTTCTGTATTTTTCTTTGTTAGTTGGTGTTAAATATAAGTTGCCATTAGAACTTTCTTTTCCTTATCAAGCGGTTAAGTTTTGGTGTTCTTTACCCGTTTCTCATACAATATCTGCAACATATTTAAGCTTTTGTAAACATCTGAAAACTTATCTGTTTCAGAAATTCTACAGTCAATTTTGTTTTATTCAATGTTCATTTTTTTTCATTTATTAAAAATGGTACCACAGCTTAGTAAAAGACCCCCTTAATAAGTAAACATTCTGGTACTTTCAATTGTAGATATCCCAGAAGATATGACAGCCCAAAAAATGATACTGAAAAGCAGAATAGAATTTCCTATATTATATATTTTCTAGCGTTCAGTACAACTTTTTTTTCCTGCAGAAACTACTAAACCACATCCCCAGCAGATCACAAATCTTTGGTACAATGACCTCCAGTGGGAACATGCGGGGATCAAAGATCCAGGATACCACCAAATCTTTCCTTTAAGATCTCTCTCACCTACTCCCATGCAAGATAACATCTGGAAATACAATTAACATTTTTCACCTTGCAAAATTGATCATAACTGTTCAGCCTGGCCAGCATACTAAACATTAATACCAAGATTGCACATTTGGACTCTGCAGGAGAAAACCCCTCTAAGATGAGTTAAAAATATAACAAAAAATTAAAATCCAAATACTAGATGTAATAATAATATTGTTGTACTGTGGTAGTGAGTGAACTCTAAGAGACTAAATAACTGCTGGAAATCATGAATTTATACAGATAAGTGGTAGATAGGATTTAATTCAGGATGATATTGGGGGTGCAGTAGGAAAATATCAGGAGACAGACCCCCAACCAGCTGCAGACAGAGTGACAGAGGCAAAAAGGAAAAGAGGCATGTTCTAACCAAAGCAAATTGCTGAAATCTAACAAGCTCTGAGGGCTGCAACGATCCAGAAGAGCTCCACAGCTGCTGAAGAGACGGCACCCCAAAACTGTGCTCTGACTGTATCAGCCATCCCCCCCCCCCCCCCCAGTTTGATGCCATGCCAGAAATCATAGTACAGTTACTGTCAGCTTCCCACAAAGTCAAAGCCCTGCCAGACTTGCCCATATGCCCCTTAACAAATCTGCACTCTCTTTCATTGTTCCTAACTCCTAGCACCTAACAAATCAATTACACTTCCTCTCTGCCCAGTGATCATGCTGCCACTTACAAAGAATGGGAATACTTCCTAGTAACCCACAAATCTCTCCTCACCTTCTAAAAAAGAGATCAGGAGTTCTCCTGAGCAAGTCCCTAACATCAACAAGTAAGAAACATACCTCCCACTTCCCAAAAATGATGCATTGTCTTGAGAATGGCTCCTAACTCCAACAGCTCCCAAAGCATAATCCTTCCCTTGGCTCCCATCACATCCTGCGTAGGAAATACACTAACATCCTAAGGGATAAGGCAAGTCACTACTTCTACTGCTTTCAACTTCCCTTCCATTGTTTCTGGTTTGCAAGCATCCTCAGAAGGTAAAAGGCAGATAGGGATAGAAAGACAGTAGTAACAGGTTAGTGCTGCAGAATGAGTATCCCACCGCCATGCAGGACCAGGAAGGAGCAAGGGAGGGAGAGAGGGATCTGCATCAGCTTCATTTGGTGCATGGGATCATTGCAACCCCTGATGGAGGGCACAGAATACCACAAGCTGTCTATTTAATAGAGAATAGCGTCTTGATCTTATCCCACATGCTACCGACCGTGCTACTACACTTTATCCGAGAAACTGGGAGAGGGAAGCAGAGGAGCCAGAGGAGGAGGAGGAAGGACAACAAAAAAACAAAACAAAACAGAAAATGAGTTTCAGTTCCTGCTCTTCAGAGACGCGTCAATGACACAAAAAGGAGCATTACTCTTTACACAGAATCCCCCTGCCCTGTCCAGTCAGAAAACAGACATTGAGCGGGAACAGCATGGGAGAGGGGTACAGAAATTGCTCCAGGGCTGGTACAAATTACCCATGCTACACCCAGCAGATCCAGAACCATTCCCTATAGCCCCTCCTTCTGGGCAAAGCTGGGTCTGCATAACTGTGAACTTCCCCACTACAGCCCAGTGCTCCTACTGGGAGACACTTAGGTTGCATGAGTTACAAATGCATCCAGCCACAGCCAGTTCACTTGAACCATTCCCTACAGGACCTCCTGCTGGGAAAGGCAGAAACTGCAGAAGCTGTAAGCTTCTTAATATAAACAGCTATGGAGCACTCCCCATGTTGACGTACATTCTTCCAATAAGTGCCTGGCCCTTTGGTACTCACGAGTCCTTCCTCTGTCGTATGTGCTCAACATCAGGAGCCTCACGAGAGTTGACACTTAGTACGAGGTCATGGCCAGCCAGCAGGTCCATGCGAAAGGGCTTGGCTGTGACTATAAGTTTCTGTTGAGTGGTGCCCAGAGTCAATTCCACGCTGTTCCCGTCCCTGCCAGACACTGTTAACCTGAAGGAACAAGACATGGGAAGTGAGACACTGCATCATTCCTTGAAGACTTTCCAGAAGGACAATTCATGGGCAGAAACTTACAGTGCTGGTAGAGGGCTCCTGGATCAGTACATCTGGCACTTCATACCGAGGTTTTCAGTGGGTTCAACTCATTTATCTTAATTCTCACCATGTTCCCATTCCAACCCGAAGATTTCAAGTAATAAGGAATCTAAAAGCCAAGAGGAAGAGATGTAAAATGGTTACTGCAACAGCCATATCATGAAAAGAGGGGGAAGATGGCAAGTGCAGAGTGAGAGGTAGATTTGCAGAGGGACAGCCCCCAAGTCAGTCCTATTTCTGGGCCGACATCCAGGGAAGAAACAAAGAAAAAGGGAAGGGTGTTTGTGCTGCTTCCCCCCCCCCCCCCCCCCCCCCCCCGCCAGCATACACTTACTTTTGTGACTTCATTGATGAGGTGCAGACTAACACTGCTTCACTCAGCTGCAGGGAGTCCAGCAATGCTCTGTATATAGAGTTCCCAGGCTTCAGGTTTCTCTGACGCCTGCATAAGAGACAAATACACATCATTCACCATAAGAGCAGACCTTCTCATGCTCTTCTCTCTTATATAATCCTTGCCCCTTTCAAAACATTGTCTCCTCTACCCACACTCACCCATACTACTTTAATATCTTGTCTTACTTATTGCAACCTTTTATATTTATGGTTGGCTAAAAAGGTCCTATGAGGATTTCAACTGATTGAAAAGATGGCCACTCAGTTGCTGGCCTCAGCTGGACAGATTGTGTTTACCCAGTTTTGACCAGCCTATGCTGGTTGCCAGTTATTACTACTACTTATTTCTACAGCACTACTAGATGTACACAGCACTGGACACATTACATGCAGGTACTTTCTCTGTCCCTAGTGGGCTCACAATCTAAGGTGTTTTTTGTAGCTGGGGAAACGGGAACTGCAGTGGGAATTGAACCCACTTCCCCAGATCTCAGCTCACTGCACTAACCATTAGGCTACTCCTCTATTCAGTGAGGCTCAGCTTTTTAGAGCTGTTTTATCCATACTTCACATCAGATCATTGGATTCCTGATGCAGGCATTAGTTGCCCAAACAAGGCTCGTGCCGCGTTCTTCTATATTGAATAAAGATCTCATTAAGAGCAAAGTCTTCTTGACCTCCTTTTTTTTTTGGTCATCCCTACTGTGCTCTCTTTATTTTAAACCTCCATGGAGAAGTTCTCTTTTTTGTCTAGTGGTATGTTCTAAATCAATTTGGGAATTTACTGGAGCTACCCTCAATTAAGGCCACACTACCTATGCCTTCTGCCCTTCCTCAATCTTCTGTAGCTGTTCCTGAGCTTTGGAACCAGGGCTGTAGAGTTGGAAGCGGGAAAAATGTAACAATTCCAACTCCAGATTCAAAATAAAAACTTACAACATTATATATATATTTTTTTTTAAACCATTTTGGTTACATTGTGCAGAGATATGGTATATCAAATGCAATAAATAAACACAGAAGTATAAAATTATAAATTTACCATATATTTTTGTCCTGGATCTAAAGTACTGGTAAATATAAATTCTATTTACCAATACTTTAGATCCAGAGCAAAAAATGCAAAGCCAATATCAGCAGGAGTTGGAGCCAGAGTCGGAATCAAAGGTTTGGTGTACTGCTCCACAGCCCTGTTTGAAACAAGCTTCTTTTTGACATTAGGACTATGTCAGACAAGCTTCAAGGTGTTCCAGAGAACTGAAAAAACATGGGGTCTGGGTGGGTTATATTGTATTGTACTGAGACTTTGAGCGATCATTATTGTCCTTAATGAGAATTGTAGCTATTTAATTTAAAATCTTACAAATATAAAATACACTCACTAGACCGTAAATGTAATGTTCCATCTCAAAGACATCCCTAATCAAAATCATACTGATGTTATATTATTCTCATTCCAATTGTTCCTTAAGCTAACCTTCAAAGACCTGTTGAAACAGGAAAGTTTTCAAACTTCGTTTAAACTCTGCACAGTTTGGCCATGCTCTCAATCATAGTGGTAATCCATTCCAACAGTTTTGGACCGATAACTTTAAACACTGAAGATCGATATTCTTCAAGTTCAATGGTTTTAAAAGATGGTATTCCAATAAATTCAAGTTAGATGACCTGAGTGTCCTGAATCTTGTAGCAATTATACAATAAATCAAATTATTTAGCACCTTAAACACCAATAATAAGATTTTAAATATAATTCTTTTGTTCTATCGGAAGCCAATGAAGTTCTTTCAGTACAGGTGTGATGTGACAAAACTGTGAAAAACCCAAGACAATTCTTCTGCAGTGTTTTGAGCTATTTGTAAAGCTTTCAACTAATTTTTATTCATTTCCACCAATAAACCATTACAGTAGTCAAAGCATGGCATTACCTCACTTTGAACAACCAATCTAAAGTTGGAAGGGCTAAGAAGATCTCATAATCTTCTCACCATCTTCAATTTGAAAAATACTTGCCTAATCATTTTAGTAACTTGTGGCTTCATAGATAAAGAAGAATTGAAAAGGGCCCCTAAATTCTGGACTATATTTATAAGAGGAACTGTTAAGTCCTTTATCACAAAATCTCCAGGTACATCATCACACTGATGACTCGTCAACAAGAGAATTTGTGTTTTTGCAATGTTAAGTGTTAAGTGATTTCCATATAGCCATTGATTCACTGCATTCAACCAAAGTCTTAGCATTGAAATGCATTCTCTACCGATTTATCGATTTCGATCAGAAATTGAATATCATCTGCATACAATCTAAATTTCAGCCCTAGACATCTACGCGTGTTGCCGTTTCCATCTGCTGAGTCTGTGTGTGGCAACAGCATTATTCTTCATTAGTTTGTGCTATTTCCAGCACTCAAGAACCTCTTAACTACTGCAGTACCGTTCAGGGGACGATGGACCTTGCTCTGGCATCCTACTGACATCACACACAGGCACCATATAAATCTTGCACTCAGCGGGCATTGCCTAAGGCACAAGTCAAGACACAATCCTTTGTGCAGCAACTGAGCAGTGACTGTACAGTGATTAATTGAGACTGTCACCGCCAGGTAGTCTTCAAATTATATATTTTTTGTATTTGTAATACTGTTTTGTTTTTTTAACATGGAGTGGATTGTATGTATTTAATATACCTAATGATGGTAAGGGTGGTTTTAGATGGTAAGGGTGGTTTAACTCATGAATTTAATTTCATTCCAATTATTCACTCTAACTACAGACATGTAAAAACGAATTATGCACCTAGGCAACTGGTTGAATTTTCACCTCACAAAACTGAGGGGAAACAAAGTATGGAATACCATTGCACCTTGGCTCAGCTGTTGCCCTTCTCAGTACATAAGTACTGCCATACTGGGACAGACCGAAGGTCCATCAAGCCCAGCATCCTGTTTCCAACAGTGGCCAATCCAGGTTACAAGTACCTGGCAACATCCCAAAACAATACAATACCTTTCATGCTGCTTATCCTAGAAATAAGCAGTGAATTTTCACCAAGTCCACTTTAATAATAGCTTATCAACCAGGTTGCATCTTTCTAAATGAAACATGGCTAACTTCAGAAGCCGATCCTTTAATTAGAGAAATTAATTCCCCTGGTTATAATGTAATTGTAAAATGCAGAGACAAGAAGAGTGGAGGTGGCACTGCATTAATTTTCAGACATAGTAATCCTAGATTCATTTACCTCATTAGATTTTGAAGTTATTGCTTGTCACGTTACAGAGTGTTCCTTGTTAAAATCTCCTACCTGTATGTTATTTTATGTTCCACCTGGTAACTGGTTGAAGATAAAGGATCAATTTTACGATCTTGTGTTTAGAAACTCAATTTATTCATCTTATAATCTCTTATTGAAAGATATTAATGTACCTTTAGTGGTTAGTAAACTGTTTGCTTATTTGGAGGCATTAAATTATATTTCGGGCCCATACATTACTCACAAGAAAGGCCACCAACTAGATTTGGTGGTCTTTACAAGAATACATGATATTGTCCCCAATATTTATATTTCAGATGGCAAATGAACCAATACTTTGTGGTCTGATCATTCTAAAATAGGTTAAGCCTAAAAAAGAGTGATTTCTGTATTATGATTTGAGCGAAAGCCAGTCTGGTTGGGGTGAAGTACATGAGTACGAGTGACAAAGTCTAACAACTGAGTGTAAACTAAAGATTCCACTAACTTGGCAGCAAAGGGAAGATTGGTTATTGGGTCATAATTGTCACAATGGCTTGAAGACTTGGAAGGTGAGTAGTGGAGTGCCTCAGGGATCGGTGCTGGGGCCGATTCTATTCAATATATTTGTGAGTGACATTGCTGAAGGGTTACAAGGTAAAGTTTGCCTTTTTGCGGATGACACCAAGATTTGCAACAGAGTGGACACCCCGGAGGGATTGGAAAACATGAAAAAAGATCTGCGGAAGCTAGAAGAATGGTCTAACGTTGGCAATTAAAGTTCAATGCGAAGAAATGCAAAGTGATACATTTAGGGAGTAGAAATCCAAGGGAGATGTATGTGTTAGGCGGGGAGAGTCTGATAGGTACGGACGGGGATAGGGATCTTGGGTGATAGTATCTGAGGACCTGAAGGCGACGAAACAGTGTGACAAGGCGGTGGCCGTAGCTAGAAGATTGCTAGGCTGTATAGAGAGAGGTGTGACCAGCAGAAGAAAAGAGGTTTTAATACCCCTGTATAAGACGTTGGTGAGGCCCCACCTGGAGTATTGTGTTCAGTTTTGGAGGCCGTATCTTGCGAAGGATGTTAAAAAAAATGGAAGCGGTGCAAAAAAAGCTACGAGAATGGAATGGGATTTGCGTTACAAGACGTATGAGGAAAGATTGTTGACCTGAACGTGTATACCCTGGAGGAAAGGAGAAACAGGGGTGATATGATACAGACGTTCAAATATTTGAAAGGTATTAATTTGCAAACAAACCTTTTCCGGAGAGGGGAAGGCGGTAGAACGAGAGGACATGAAATGAGATTGAAGTGGGGCAGACTCAAGAAAAATGTCAGGAAGTATTCTTCACGGAAAGAGTGGTGGATGCTTGGAATGCCCTCCCGCGGGAGGTGGTGGAAATGAAAATGGTAACGGAATTCAAACATGCGTGGGATAAACATAAAGGAATCCTGTTCAGAAGGAATGGATCCTCAGGAGCTTAGCCGAGATTGGGAGGCGGGGCTGGTGGTGGGAGGCGGGGGATAGTGCTGGGCAGACTTATACAGTCTGTGCCGGGGCTGGTGGTTGAGAGGCGGGGAAAATGCTGGGCAGACTTATACGGTCTGTGCCAGAGCTGGTGGTGGGAGGCGGGGATAGTGCTGGGCAGACTTCTACGGTCTGTGCCCTGAAAAGGACAGGTACAAATCAAGGTAAGGTATACACAAAAAGTAGCACATATGAGTTTGTCTTGTTGGGCAGACTGGATGGACCATGCAGGTCTTTTTCTGCCGTCATCTACTATGTTACTATGTAAGTTTAGGATGTACAAGCACCATCTTCCAAGCCCGAGGCATGTAGCAATCTGATAGGGAAGAGGCAATCATTGAGAAAATGCTAGCACAAAAGCCGTGAAATTTTATAAACGAATGGGCTTATCTTAGTGAAGAAATTTTAGAGGATTTGTCTCCTCTTCAAACCAAGACAAGAGAAATAAGGAATTCGGACAAACTGTCTGAATTGAAAAGAAAATGCAGAAAATTAGAATGAATTTGGCTCAGAATTTCATCTATTCTTAATAAATGAATTTGAAGACAAGCAAATAAAGAATATAAGACTGCTCTTAGAACTAAAAGGAAGGCCAAAGTTAATCATTGGGAATACTTTGGATATTAAGTCTCTTTTTAAAAAAAATTTCTGATTTTACAGATACAAAAACTTGCTCAAATTCTCTTCAAGATAAAAAACATTCTGAAATAATTAGCTAAATATTTTTGTTCGGATGAAGCGACTCTAACAAGTACTAGGAGTACGCAACCCCAAACAGTGTGCCACATTTCATAGAAGAAAGGAAGCAAGGCCCAGGAACCTTCAGACCCGCACCTAGTAAGAGAATCAAACTCCACAGAACAAGAAGAGACTCCAGAGTCGAGAGAACCAACTAACTGGAGTGCTAGTCTCTCCAGGAGAACCATGAAGAAAAGGGCAGCAGCATACCAGGGTACAACCGTAGAAAGAGTACTCCTCAACCAGCTCGCTCTGGACTTAGGGAAGAACAGAGCCAAGAGAGCAAAATGAGACAAAAAGAAAGAGAGTCGAGAGCCACACTGTGGAGAAAAGACCCCCAAGGTGCCAAGTAGCCACAAAATGAGCAGAGACTAATTCAAACTCCAGCAATGGAGAAGCTTCTCGCCAGCCACCAAGAGGCTACGGCAAGAAAAGGTGCCACAGGAATGGTTGCTAATAGGAGACAAGACAGCCTTGTCTAGAAGTCTAAACTGAGGTATGCCACAGCTGCTGAGAAATTACTGTATCAACCAGCAGAAAAAAAGCTGGGGTTGACCGACAAGGCAAAGGTGAAAATATGCTCCACAGTCACAGACTGAACTGTGCTCAAGGGACAGAAAAGAAGCTGCACTCATCAGGCAGAGTAGGATCCGTGCTCAACGAGAACAAACGGATTTGCATTCAAAGCACACAAACTGAGCCACGCACCACGGGCAGAAAAAGAGTTGCACACCTCTGGCAAAGATAGAAATGCACTGAACAAGCAGAGAAGAAGCTGAGAGTAACAGACAGAGAATGAGCAGTGCCCCATTGAAAGAGCTGGATGTTAGAGGTACCTGCAGAACTGAAGCAGCGGTAGCAATGGAACTGTGTATGTTTCAATAGTTTTTATTGATGATCAACAAGTTAAACAAACCGCTATATGTCTCCCCTAACAATTAAAGAACTAACCATGGTTATACATCAGAAGTTAAATCATGCAGCTAGATCATCATCAAGGTTTCACATTTTCTCCCCAACCCCATTTCCAACATGTTAAGTCATTTTATTGGAACCAGTTGCATCAAAAAAAAAAACGGACATCAGTATAAGCAAAAGCTTTCGCACAGATACCACAATATTACAATAAATTATGCAAAGAATTCACCCCAACAACTGCCCAAACTGGAAAGATCACTCCCACCCCCCCTACCTTCCCACTACCCACTTGTGAACTTTTTAAATATTCAAAATAAAGCTTGCAATGGAACTGTGTATAAAACGCAGACAAGGAGCTGCTTTCCACACGCAAACAAGGAGCTGCGCTCCGGATGCCAGAAAGGAGCTGTGCTCCTGACACCGGCAAGGAGCAGCGCTCCACACGCCGACAAGGAACTATGCTTCTTACATAGACAAGAAGCTGTGTAGCACCTGCAGTCACAGAGCTATGCTCCACTTCACCCAATTTGCAGAGAAATAATTGTGCTAAACATACAGAGATGGAGCTACACTCAACAGGCGGTGGAGCTGCACTCTGCACGCAGACAGGGAGCTGCATTCCATGTGCAAAGAGAGAGCTGCATGCCAGACACAGACAAGGAGCTGCATTCCACAGGCAGACACAGGACTGTGCCCCACGATGAGACCTGCAGAGAAAGAACTACACTCAACATGTGACAATGGAGCTGTGTTCAACATGCAGAGATGAAAGTTGCAGAATAAGCAGCGAAGGAACTTCACTCAACATGCATTGACAGAGCTGTCCTCAACATACAGCGATGGAGCTAAAGCCAACCTGGAACTGTGCCCAGCATGCAGAAATGGAGCCGTGCCGAACATGGAATGGTGGAACTGCATGGAATAATGAAGCTGCGCTCAACATGCAGCGATGGAGCCGTGCTCAACAAGCAAAATGCATAGATGGAATCCAGGGGAACAGCCAGAGAAGAAGGTGCTGCCAGGAGGCCAACAGGAAAGGAGCACAACTTGTGGAAATGCAGACCTGGCGCTGCACTCCCCTGGCCCAAAGGGTCTAAAACTACAAGAAGAGAAAGCCCCATGCCCAAGAGACACTCTCGGCCCTCAAGTGGTCTCTGAGCCACAATTACCGCTCTCCTAGGTAACCGATACGGAGCAGCAGTCAACGTAGAGAAAGAACTCCCGCCAAGAGGGAGGTAAGCATCACGGAGCTGGAATCCTCAGACCATAGGGAACAAAATGCAGCCGTAAGGCAGTGAGGAAGAAATAACTCTCGCCAGGCCAAGAACAAAGAGGAAGCTGGCCACTAACACCAAACTGAGGAAAAACCAGCTAAGAAAGAGTCAAACTCCAGACCTAGATCAGAGCCACTTCCCTGCAGAAAAGTAGAGAAAAGCGCAGAGCTAAGAGGCGATAATCCAGATGCACAGCAATAGATCTGCTCAGCAGGAAAGAACTGCACCCCTTACAGAAAAAGGAAGGAGTGCCAAATGTGCCAGGGGAGAGGCGCCTGAAACTAGAAAAGGCAAAATCCGCCTGTGCCAGGCTAAAACTCCCGCCCGAAAGCAAGGAACAGCTGTGGCAAACTAGTCCTAAAAAGGCACATTCCTGTAAAGAGACACTGAACTGAGTCCAAGCAAAAGACTGGCAAGAATGGCGCTCCCAAGGGTACTCAGAAGAGGGATTTGAGCTAGCAGTTGCACACCAAGGGCAACTCGGACCCCCACCAGAAGGAAAGTACCCTGCAGAAAAACCAGAGCAGAGAGGAGGGATCCACGGGGATGAGAGAACCAGAACTTCCCTAAGGAAGGGAGGAAAAAACTGCTGCCAAAACAAGAATCAAATAGCAGGGGCGCTTCAAGCAAGATGCCTGAAGCAGCAGAGACCGGACGGTCTAAAAAAGAACTGACCAACAGCCAGGTAAGGCTAACAGGAATGAAAAAATAGCCCTGGACTAAAAAGACCGAGCCTGCAGCCAAACAGAGCCAGCGAGAGACTTCCCTCACTTTGGAAATGGCAGACTAAGACCTCCGAACCACAAATGTACAAGTTCCAGCAATGGGGCCGCCCTCTGAACCAGCCACCATCTAGTACCATGAAGAGGAGAAAAACAACTGAGTTTCGTGATCCAGACATGAGCCTTGCCCCACAAAAAAAAATCAAAGCAACTGATACCAGCTTGGAAGGGTCCAAGTTCAGAATCAGACTCCATCCAGCGAAATTCAAAGAAACTTTCAAGTGACCCCCTAGAATGCATTGCCAAAGGTGGGAAAATAAATCAGATAACAGGCAAGAGAAAGAAGGAAAAACAAAGTTTCTTTTTTTTTTTTTTAAACAACCTTCTTCACTAGTAACAGAAATTAATAAAGGTTTACCTCAGAGGCAGAAAAGGAGGGAAAAAACAAGTTTCTTCTTCCTTTTTTTTTTTTTTTAAACAACCTTCTTCACTAGTGACAGGAATTAAAAAAGGTTTTACCCCTCAGAGGCAGAAAAGGAGGGAAAAACAGTTTCCTTTTTTTTTTTTTTTTAAAACAACCTTCTTCACTAGTGACAGAAATAAAGGCTTACTTCAGAGGCAGAAATTCAGATATACCTACCACCACACATAGGTTCCCCGTATAAGAGGCTTGGGGAGGCTAACCGTGACCGTCCCCTGGCTGCTGCCCCCACAAACGCAGTGCTGGCACAGCGCTGCAGCCAGGCAGCTCTCCGACGGTCCCTCCTTCCTTCCCGCCCTCAGCTCCCCAACCGGCAGCCCTCCTCCTCTCCGTTCCTCCCTCCTCCGCCCCCTCCCCCGCACCTGTGTGTGTTTTAACCCTTTTACTTTCTGTGGCAGCGACGTCAGTGACGAAGAAGGCACTGCAGGCTCATCTCCGGCTCCAGCTTCTCCCTTCCCTCTTCACACAGTGTCCCACCTTCTGCGATGATGCATTTCCTGTTTCCACGAGGGCGGAACACCGTGTGAAGAGGGAAGGGAGAAGCTGGAGGCGAGCCTGCAGTGCCTTCTTCTTCACTGACGTCGCTGCCACGGAGAGTAAAAGGGTTAAACGCGTGGGGAGGGCAGGAAGGAACGGAGAGGAGGGCTGTCGGGGAGCTAAGGGGGGGCAGGGAGAATCGTTGGACATGGATGGGAGGAGGGGCAGGGGGAGAAAACAGATCGCTGGACATGGAGAGAAGGGGAGGGCAGGGGGCGAGAAGAGATCACTGGAGAGTAGGGGAGGGAAGGGGGGAGAGGAGAATTGCTGGACATGGATGGAAGGGGGGCAGGGGAGAGAGGAGAATTGCTGGATATGGATGGAGGGGAAGAGAGGGGTGAGAGGAGAATTGCTGGACATGGATGGAGGGGGGGCAGGGGAGAGAGGAGAATTGCTGGATATGGATGGAGGGGTGGACAGGGGTGAGAGGAGAATTGCTGGACATGGATGGAGGGAGAAGGAGAGAGGAAATTTGCTGGAGATGGATGGAGGAGAGGGCAGGGGAGAATGGAGAGTTCCTGGACATGGATGGTTGGAGGGGAGGGCAGGGGGAGAGAAGAGATCACTGGACAGGAGAGGAGGGGAGGGCAGGGGAGAGAAGAAATTTGCTGGAGATGGATGGAGGAGAGGGCAGGGGAGAATGGAGAGTTTTTGGACATGGATGGATGGAGGGGAGGGGAGGTAAGTCAGGAAGGAGATGCACATGGATGGAGGGGAGGGAAGAGAGGAGAAACACTGGACATGAATGGAGTGGAGGGCAAGGAAGAGAGGAGAAATGTTAGACAAGAATGAAGGGGAGGCAAGGAAAGTCAAAGGAAGGAGATGCACACGGATGGAAGGGAAGGGAGAGAGGAGAAATGCTTGACATGGATGGAGGGGAGGGAAGACAGAGGAAGTAGATGCACATGGGTGGAGGGGAGGGGAGTGAGAAGAAGGGAAAATTAGGTTTTTACCGTGATAATTTTCTTTCCTTTAGTCATAGCAGATGCAGCCATTACAGATGGGTTGTGTCCATCAACCAGCAGAGGGAGATAGAGATCACACTTTTTTCAGTGCCTCATACCAGCTTGCTCCACTGCCTCTCTTCAGTATTTGAAGCTTCCAAAGCAGTATGGCAAACCGCAATGGGAATAACATGAGCTTTCCTCACAGCGAACGATGACCCTACAACAAAGGGCATTAACTCAGAATGGAGGGAATGAAACATCCTCCAGGAGGGCATAAACTCATCCTCCACTGAGACATAACTGAAGGGAATAAACTCATCCTCCAAAACATGAAACTGGAGGGAATTAAGTCATCCTCCTTTAATTGAACAAGAATCCTGAAGACTGTTTTCCGACTTTCTCCCAAGGACGGAATCTCCCGGAAACATGAACAGATTTACAGCAGATAGCATTCAGACAGGGAGGGATCATGGCTGCATCTGCTATGACTAAAGGAAAAAAATTATCACAGTAAGAACCTAATTTTCCCTTCCTTGTCATCAAGCAGATGCAGCCATTACAGATGGGATGTATCAAAGCAATCCCTAGATAGAATGGGAACAAGCCACACCACGCGCCAGCACTTGCGCTCCAAAATGTGCGTCCCTCCTGGCAGCCACATCCAGCCTGTAATGTCGGGCAAAAGAGAGCTTAGAAGCCCATGTTGCTGCACTACAAATCTCTTGAAGAGAGAGTGCTCCAGTTTCAGCCCAAGAAGAGGAAATTCCTCTAGTGGAATGCGCCTTAAAGGCATCAGGCAGAGGCCGGCCGGCAAGCAAATAAGCTGAAAAGATAGCAAGCGGGCAATAGTGGCTTTAGACGCTGGAGACCCTCTGCGAGGACCTGATAGCAAAACAAACAGATGATCAGAGGTCCTGAAAGAGTTAGTAACTCGCAGATACTGCAGCAGAGTCCTATGCACGTCCACCAGGTGCAATTGCCCAAAAGATTCCTCCTTGACAAAGGAGGGCAAGAAAATAGGTTGGTTTAGGTGAAACGCTGAAACCACCTTAGGCAAGAAGGAAGGCACGGTCCGAACCGTGACCCCGGACTCTGAAAACTGCAGAAAAGGGTCTCTACAGGACAGCACCTGGAGCTCTGACACCCGTCTCGCCGAAGTAATGGCCACTAAAAAGACGGCCTTCAGTGTCAAATCTTTCTCTGAAGCATGCCGAAGCGGTTCAAAGGGAGCACCCTGAAGGGCCTTCAGCACTAGCCCCAGGTTCCAAGCTGGAGAAAGTGCACGCACGGGAGGACGAAGCCGAAGCACCCCTCTAAGAAACCGTGCAACATCCGAATGAGCAGCTAAAGACACGCCTTCAACCTTGCCATGCAAGGAGGCCAACGCTGCCACTTGCACCCGCAGGGAATTATAGGCCAAGCCTTTTTGTACACCATCCTGCAAAAAGTCCAGAATCGGCGAGACAGGAGCCCGCAGGGCTCTTTGGAAGCACACCAGACTTCAAACTTGCGCCAAATCCTGGCATAAGCCACGGAAGTGGAACGCTTGCGGGCTTGCAGGAGAGTGGTAATTACTTTATTGGAATAGCCTCTGCCTCTCAATTGCGCCCTCTCAATCGCCAGGCCATAAGACCAAATCGGCCGGCGTCCTCCATGGTCACCGGACCCTGTGACAACAGGTTGGGAACCAGAGGTAACTGAAGGGGATCCTCTACGAGCATCTGTCAGAGGTCCGCATACCAAGGCCTCCTGGGCCAATCCGGGGCGACGAGAACCACTTCTCCTGGATGCAGCCGAATCCGCAGGAGCACGCCCTATCAAGGGCCATGGAGAAAACACATACAGTAAGCCCGGAGGCCAGGGTTGAGCCAAGGCATCCAACCCCGCCGCGCGAGGATCTCTCCGTCTGCTGAAGAAGCACGGGACTTTGGCATTGGTGCTTGTCGCCATTAGATCCATCACGGGCTTGCCCCACTTGGCACATATCTGCAGGAATACTTCGTCTGCAAGTTCCCACTCCGCTGGATCGATCTGATGCCTGCTTAGATAATCGGCATGCACGTTGCTCTGACCTGCAATGTGAGCTGCCGACAGAAACTGTAGATGCAGCTCGGCCCAGTGGCAAATTTGTTCGGCCTGCGCGGATAGAGCTCTGCACTGAGTGCCGCCTTGTCGATTTATGTAGGCCACTGCTGTCATGTTGTCCGACATCACTCTGACAGCCAATCCTTCCAGGGTCACTTGAAAGGCCAGAAGCGCCTGAAACACCGCTTTCAACTCTAGGCGGTTGATGGACCACTCCGACTCCTCAGGTGTCCATAGACCCTGGGCATGCTTCCCCTTGCAATGTGCGCCCCAGCCTTTCAGACTGGCATCTGTCACCACTAGGCACCAATCGGGGAGCGCCAGCAGCATTCCTCGCCGCAGCATGCTGTCTGAGAGCCACCACTCCATGCTGAGTCGGGCCGCAGGGAGCCAAGAGAGTCTGCATTGTTAATCCTGAGATACTGGAGACCATCTTTGGAGTAGAGCAACTCTCCTGGCTGTAGAGGTCTCAGGTGCGCTCTCGCCCAGGGCACCAGTTCCATGGTGGCCGTCATCGATCCAAGCAGCTGGACAATGTCCCAAGCTCGCGAGCGGGGCATCCTCAGGAGCAGACGGACCTGATTCTGAAGCTTGCACCGCCTTTACTTGGGTAGGTACACATACCCCGAGGCTGTATCGAACCTGGCCCCCAAATATTCTAGAGACTGCGAGGGGGTCAGGTGACTTTTGGCCAAATTGACGACCCAGCCCAGAGATTGAAGTACTGAGACCACTCTGGCTGTTACATGCTGACTCTCTGCAGCAGAGTTTGCTCGAATGAGCCAGTCGTCCAGGTACGGGTGAACCCGAATACCCTCTCACCTTAGAAAGGCAGCTACTACCACCATAACCTTCAAAAAGGTGCGGGGGGCTGTGGCGAGGCCAAAAGGCAAGGCCCGGAACTGGAAATGCTTTCCCATCACCGCAAACCTCAGAAACTTCTGGTGCGGTGGCCAAATTGGAATGTGCAAGTAAGCTTCTTTTAGGTCCAGAGACGTGAGAAACTCTCCTGGCTGTACCGCCGCAATGACGGAGCGCAGGGTTTCCATGTGAAAATGCCGCACACTCAGGGACTTGTTTAATTCTTTTAAGTCCAGAATAGGGCGAAAAGACCCACCTTTTCGCGGCACCACAAAGTAGATGGAGTAGCGGCCGCAGCCGTGTTCGGCGGGAGGTACCGGGGACACAGCCCCTATCTGAATCAGACCTTGTAAAGTCTCCTCTACCGCCGCCCATTTGGCGGCAGAACCGCACCGGGACTCCACTAACACGTCTCTTACAGGGGCGTCGAATTCTATTCTGTAACCGTCTCTGATCAGGTCCAAGACCCACTGATCTGAGGAAATGTTGGCCCACTCCTCGGCAAAGAGGGAAAGACGTCCTCCGATGACAGGACTCGAGGAGAGGGCCGGCGCACCATCATTGAGAGGGTCACCCCTGAACTCCAGGCCTTGAGCCAGTGGCTGTGGAACGTTTGTCTGAGCGAAAGGAGTTCCTCTGCTGAAAACGGGCATGAGAAGTGAACCCAGCAGAACGCCCCGGGCGGTACCTTTGAGCTTCACGGAAGCGAGGTCTTTAAGAGGAGTGGACTGCCGCACCCTTAGAGGAAGGCCGAGGCCTATCTTCGGGCAAGCGCTGGGGTTTAGCCTCACCCAGGCCCTTCACAATTTTCTCCAACTCCTCACCAAACAGGAGAAGGCCTTGAAAGGGCAACTTCACCAACCTTTGCTTAGAAGCCATGTCCGCCGCCCAATGCCGTAGCCAAAGAAGACGGTGAGCCGCCACTGCTACTGCCATGTGTTTAGCCAAAGCTCTGACAATATCATAAAGAGCGTCAGCAAGAAAGGACAAGGCCGATTCCATCCACGGAACCACTTCTGAAAAGGGCTCCGCTCCATCCCCGGGCTGTTCCACTGCCTTCAACCAAGCCAGGCAGGCTCTAGCAGCATAACAACTGCATGCAGACGCCCGAATAGTGAGACCTGCAATTTCAAATGACCGTTTAAGTGCTGATTCCAGTCTACGGTCTTGAATATCCTTCAGGGCAACACCTCCTTCAACAGGGAGGGTAGTTCTCTTTGTCACAGCTGTGACTAGGGCATCCACTTTAGGCATAGCAAAGCGAGCCATATGCTCCTCACTCAGAGAGTATAATTGCCCCATAGCCCTGGAAACTTTCAAAGGTCCCTCGGGGTCAGCCCATTGAGCCGAAATAAGCTCTTGGATGGAGTCATGCAAAGGAAAGGCTCGAGCAGGCTTTTTGGTACTAGCCATCCTAGGATTCACAGAGGAGGCTGTGCCACTGGCAGGGTCCTCAATAGAGAGAGCCTGCAGGGCATCAGAAATAAGCGCTGGCAGCTCATCACGGTGGAAATCCTCACCGCGGAGGGATCGTCCAGATCCTGAGTCACTTCTGCACCAGACTCTGGCTTCTCAGACCATGAAGGCCTGCCAGAGTCCTCCGAATCCTCGCAGCCAGACCACGGGGGGGGGGGGGGGGGGGGGGGGGAAATGGAGGTGCAGCACTCTCTGAAGGAGAATGAGCCCTTCTGCGCTTCATATTCTGCCAGTTATCAGGGAATAACGCCTCAGAGGGCATACCCAGGCTAGAATCCACTGGAGGGGGCATTAGAAAAGGTCCATGCCGGGCTTTGTGGGAGAGCTCTTTTAAGCATGTATGCTTTATGCATTAATAAGACAAATCAGGGGAGAAAAACTCACCCTGGGCACCCGGATCTCTGCCGGGGCTAGTAGCTCCCATATCAGCCTCACTCTGAGGCCTCCCCCCGGGCTCAGGACTCTCCGTCTCAGCGGAGGTCGTGCCATGTGGTAAATTCAAAATGGCGTCCGCTGCCAGCTCAGAGAGCGAAGAATCATCGCTCGCCATGCTCGGGCCGGCTCTAACGTCTGTACAGCACGATTTACAGAGCCCCGCTTCTGATCTGCGCTTGCCACACTTGGAACAGCGCTTTACTGTCTCCGCAGCCATCGCCGAAAATGGCGTTAAAATTCAAAATGGCGGTTCGCACCAAAATCGCCCCGATCGCGGGCCCACCCCGGAGGAGTCAGAAAACACTCTTATCTCACCGGACCAAGTATCACAGCTCCGGTCCCATAGAAGAATCAAAGGAAAACCTCTGTTCCATTTTTTTTTTTTTTAACGCTGTGAGGAAAGCAGAGGTAAATAGAACTCCGGAGGCTCAGGTGAGTGGGAAAGGCAGGGGAAAGGGAGAACCTATGTGCCTGCATCCACTGTTGGTGGGGAAGGACAGGGAAAGCTAAGCAATGTATCCACATCCACGGAGGTATGGGTAAGGCAGGGAAAGGGCGAACCTATGTGCCTTTAAAGTGAAGCTGCTATAGCCTCCAACACCCCTGCTAACAACTGGCAAAAGCACAGGAGCAACCTCCAGGCAGATTTTAGATGGAGCTCGAAGAAGCTGCAGCCACTCTGCTAGGGGAGATAGAGAATACTGAAGACAGGCAGTGGAGCAAGCTGGTATGAGGCACTGAAAAAAGTGTGCTCTCTATCTCCCTCTGCTGGTTGATGGACACAACCCATCTGTAATGGCTGCATCTGCTTGATGACAAGGAAATGCTGGATATGGATGGAGGGAAAATTGCTGTATTTAAGGGCTGGATCGGAACACTTTAAGGGCAGATGTTGAAACTGGAGAAAGGATAGGGACAGGGCCACAGATGGTAGACAGGACGCATAAGGACACAGAAGGATGGTGGACACGGTGAGAGAAAAAATATCAAATGGAAAGAAGACACTGCATAAAACAGAAGACACTGGGACCAAAGCTAATAGAAAAACTAAATGCTCAGACAGCAAAGGTAGAAAACATTTTTTTATTCAGAATTTATTAATTAGAATATGTCAGCTTTTTTAAATGTGCATCTGTGATATTTTGCATGTAAGTTTCAATTTTTCTAGTATTGCTGCATGCTGAGTCTGACTTCTTGAGGTAACTTTCCAGTTCAGTATTTTGCCTTCATATCTGTTGTGTCATGTGTTTTTCATGTGTGATCAAGATGCAGTATTCTGCTAGCGTGTAGCATTTGCAGCCCTTTTTGTTTTGTTTTTTTTGTTTCACTAGCTTGAGTACTGGTGTTTTAGAGCCCAGTGTAATTATAGTGCTGCCTTTCCACGTATAAGGTTGTAGCTCGTCCTGTCCTTGGAATTAGTGCTGTTATGGTTTGGTAAGGTTACGAGTGTGTTTTTGCACAAGTTTGTGTATAGTGCTTTGCAGTGGAGAGATTGTATGTTGGCCTTACTGAGGTGGCACCAAAACATCAGAAAGGGTGTAGAGCCTAAATCATGACACACTACCTCTTGAAGGATCTACATATGGTCGTTAATAAAAGGAGCTCATTGTGAACACTATCCACCCTAAAAGGGTGTTTTGTGATATTATGATCCCTTGTTTCATATTGTTAATGGTCTGCATTTTTCGTATGGGTGGTATATTGGTGTATTAGGGTCTGCCCAGTGTAATATTTATGGTACAGTAAGGTTCTGAGTGTGTTTTTGCACAAAGTTGTACATAGTGCTTTTAAGTTGAGCGATTGGGGCTTCGAGCAGCCACTTTATTCTTTGACATATGATACATATCTAATATCTAAATTTAATAAAAGGTATTGTGACTATTTTATTTTTACTTATTTTTTTTCCTTTGTGTTGTCAGACAATTATGGATGTAAGCTCCACCCCCTGGTCCCACCCCTAGCCCCGCCCCCTTTAGCCTCCCCAAACAGTTGAGCCACCGATTGCCTATGCCACCACAGAAGAGAAGAACCCCACAGGGG
The DNA here is from genome assembly GCF_901765095.1 of Microcaecilia unicolor. NCBI lineage: Eukaryota > Metazoa > Chordata > Amphibia > Gymnophiona > Siphonopidae > Microcaecilia > Microcaecilia unicolor. The sequence goes on from NC_044041.1 coordinate 110,887,062, forward strand.
AGACAAGTTACTCCATGCCATATCAACCATCACCCCGCTAGAAAGACAGCCAGGGGAGGTAAGGGAACCAGGATCACTGGATATCACCCTAGCTGGCAGATGAGGAATTCAGGACCAGAGTATCATCTAAAACTAGCCCCAACATGGCTACAAGCACACCCCTGGCTCCACTGTCACCAGAAGAATCTGGGACAGGAGCTACCAGCCAGCAATCCAGAGCAGCTGCACGATCCGTCCACCATCCGCTAGGAGACAGAGAAAATGCAGAACATTCCAGGCTGCACAATACTTGGAACTATTTTCTTTGTCTCCTTCCGCTGGTAGATGGACACAACCCATTAGTCTGGACTGGTCTAGTATATATGACAAGGAAGAAAGCAATTTGTCAAAAGCGAGTCTGTACTACTATGGATTTACAGCCTGTCTCACTGACACAGACTACTCAATAATTACTGTGGATTCTTTTGGATTCGTATTAGGTAAATGAGACCTTTATTGGAAGTGGAGTGGATGAGTGGCCTAGTGGTTAGGGTGGTGGACTTTGGTCCTGGGGAACTGAGGAACTGAGTTTGATTCCCACTTCAGGCACAGGCAGCTCCTTGTGACTCTGGACAAGTCACCTAACCCTCCATTGCCCCATGTAAGCCGCACTGAGCCTGCCATGAGTGGGAAAGCGCGGGGTACAAATGTAACAAAAAAAAAAAAAAGTGCCAAAATATACGATTAAGCTATATACACACAATGATTAGCTATATAACTAAAACGAAACAATGCCTATCTATAAACAATCATTACATCACTGGTCTCTACATCTAAGCAATGCTAAGAGTTCTTAGACCAGAAAAAGAAGCAATAATACACTATACATACAACATCACTGGTCAGGAATTTCAGGCCCTTATCTCATCAGCCGGGAGGCCCATTATAGCGAAAGCCCAAAGTCTCTTTATGACCAGGAACAAGTCTTTTCTGCACGATGTGTCTACCCACATATAAGCCTCAAAGCTCTGCTGCAACAAGCCCCCCTTTTTATTAAGCTAAAGCTTATTTTCAGAGCCAAGGAAAATTATAGAATGCTTGAGAATAGGTAAACAAGGCATACTGTGGGAATGTGGTCACATGTTTCCAAGTCCAGGTGGCCAGTCTGAACTTCGAAAACAAGCACCATCCTCCTCTTCACATACCAAGTTAATTAGAGCTGTGTCTTATCTTCTGCATTCCAACTTATTTTCACACAAAGTTAAACAATCATTTTTAAACAGAATTACTTCTAATCAACAATACAGACCCCAAGTGCATTTGTTAGTCAAGGCAAATAGAGTTGAAAAGCAATCTTAAAAATCATTTTTATTACAGAGACCCTGTGGGAACCACCTGTGTATAGTTGCTCTCTGATTCCAGCGGATAAAATTTGGTCACAATTCGCTCCTTTGGAATGGTTAAACATCAACACTCTTTTTAGTAAATATGTTATATCCTATTGAGTATTGGATAAATGCCCCCCTTACATTCTGAAAATTGCATCCTTAGTTTAGAAATCTACTTTTCTGTCAGCTGTAACAATGTTTATCTATAGGATTCTCTCCTTCGAATCTCGAGATATTATAGTTACCCTCATTGTAAAAAAAAAATCAGAAAGAATCCAATAGTTTAGTTACAAACTATAGACCAATAGCTTTGACTCCACTTTTTATAAAATTAATGGAAGGATTAGTAGCACTATATTTGGATCAACACAATATATTGCACCTGCCTCAATCTGGCTTTAGATCTACATTATTTTTTGTTACATTTGTACCCCGCACTTTCCCACTCATGGCAGGCTCAAGCACTGAAACTGTAATTGGTTCTTTAATGGATTACATTTGTCAATTATTTTGTACTGGTAAAAAAAAGGCACTGGTTCTTCAATTTGACCTATCCAGTGCATTTGACCTGGTAGATCATAATATTTTATTACAGATTTTGGATTGTGTGGGCATTTCTGGTCAAGTATATAGACGGTTTCAAAGTTTTTTTAACACATCGATCGTATAGGGTTAAGATGCATAATGGTTTTTCACATGGCTGGAGTAACCCTTGTGATATATGTTCACTCGTTTGGTTTTAAATTGGAAAAATTAGGCATTTGTTTTTCTACGTATGCTGATATTAGTTTTATTGCCAGTATATACTTCTTTGTCATCAGAATCTAATACAATTGTTAAAGTCATTAGCACTAAGAAAAATGGATGACAATGCAAAAGCATCCTGCTTCCAACAGTGGCCAATCCAGGTCACAAGTACTTGGCAGAAACCCAAATATTAGCAACATTCCATGCTACCAATCCCAGGGCATGCAGTGGCTTTGCCATGTCTGTCTCAATAGCAGACTATGGACTTTTTCTCCAGGAACTTCTCCAAACCTTTTTTAAACCCAGATACGCTAACCGCTGTTACTACATCCTCTGGCAAAGAGTTCTAGAGCTTAATTATCCGTTGAGTGAAAAAATATTTCCTCTTATTTGTTTTAAAAGCATTGCCATGTAACTTCATTGAGTGCCCCCCCCCCCCCCCAAATGCCCTCTATGTTTTCTCCTTTACCCATAAACCCAATGCCTCTTCCTCTGCCCACAGACATCTCTCAGCTCACTCTATGCGAAACATCTGGCCCACATTCCCCCTCAATCCACCCCTCCTTTCCCTACTCTACCTTCAGCCATCTTCCCGCATGCTTCCTCTTTCTACCCATCCCATTCCCTATTCCACATTCAGACCCCCATATGCTCCATCATCTAATCCACATATCTCCCTCCTCATGTCCTCCTCTAACCCCCCTCACATGCTATTTTACCTTCAGCCCCTTTTGCATATTCCCTCTTCTATCCAAAGTATCCCCTCAATAATTCTCCACCTCTAGCCACTGACTCCACCACACCTCCCTCTCTCCTTCTTGTACTCACCCGCCCTATCCTTATTCACTCATTCCTCTATCCACACTCCCATGTGCTCCCTCTTCTAATCACATCCTCCTCTGCACCCCATTAACAGTTCTCCTCAGTGCTTCCTCTTCTAACCACAACGTCCCATGCGCTTTACTCTTTCTACATCTCTCCCATTTGTTTCTCTATTCATACGTCCCACAACATACCTTTTCCCTCCCTTACCCACAAACCTCACTCCTTTCTCTTATCTTCCCATAATCTCTTTTCCATTCTCCCTTCGCATGTTTCATGCCAGGTTAACCAGACTGCTTGAGAGAGGCAATGAACAGCAAAATAACAGGACAAGACTACCCCCCCCCCCAACACAAACACACACATTCTCATCCTCCAGAAGACTCAGTAACATAACCATAAGAATTTATATTCCACTACTACCAAGCGGATTATTGTAAAAATAAAACTAGGACAATGCTAGTGAAGAACGTAATTAAAATCGTCAAAAGTAAATCCCAATTAATTAGACTGTTAAATATTTGACAGGACATCATATATAACAATGAGTGATAGTGCATAGAAGACTCTCCTCGGGGGGGGGGGGGGGGGGAAGGGAAGGGAGGGAGTGGAAATTAAGATAGTGGAGGGTAGAGAGAACAGTTGGGTAGTTTATTAATGTTAAAATATAAATACTTGGCTGAAAATTGCATGATAGAGCAATGTGTATATTCTAATGAACCATTCAGCAATAAAGATGATTTACACATAAAAAAAATCCCAATTAACATTCCATACAGAAATTAAAGAAAAATATACTACTTAAATGCTGCATGATACTCAGTAAATCAAAATTAACTTTAAAACAAATGTACTAAATAAGTTTCTAAACAATTACGAAACGTATAATAGTGGGTAATAGCTTGTAGAGATCCCTTGGTAGATCATTCCAAACTTTCAAAACTTTGTGAAGAACATAGCGAAATTTAAAAGTAATTCTCACCTCAATTGGTAGGTAACCTGTGTAGCTTCTGACAGAACACAGACATACTTGCCCCTTTAGGTAGCGAAAAGATCCATCTAATGGACATACTATGTATAGTTTGCAGTTTTCTCATTACAATTTTTGAACAGCCCAGAAAAATTATGTCACAATAACCTGTGATAACAGCAAAGCCTGATGACTGCACAGTGCAAGGAATATTTTTGTGGGCAAGCAGAACAGCTCTAAACAAGGGCAGAAAATGTTTGGAGAATGTAACTATGTAACTACAATTCCACAGACTACAACTAGAGAAAAAACTTACGTGCAGAAGGAACTCTGATTACAGGTCTTAAAATTACTTCTGTCCACGGTCAGAGTTGCTGTAATGCAAAAGCATATCCAGCTGACAGCTAAGATTGAAAACCTAAAAGGAAACAAAGAAGAGAATTAGGAGCTCGAAGTATCACAACTACCCCCATCTCTTTGTATTCAGCTCCTGCCCCTCCTCCCCAAGACACACTCAGGAAAGTGAGAGACTCAGGCCCTCATGATCAAAAGCAAACGCCGGCGCTAGAGGCTGTTAGCGCCATACTAGCACCGGCGTTTGCTACCGCCCCATGATTAGAGCCCTCGACCGCGTGAAACAACGCGCTCGAGGGCTCTTTGCACAAGTTGCATGCTAATGCATGTTATACAGGGCTCAGTGCATTCATCACCAATGATCAGCGGCCAGCGTGCCATAATTTGGGTCGCTGGCTGCGGCAAACCCTAAGCCTGCTCCGAGCTGGCGTTAGAGTTTGCAGATCATTGGGGAGGAATGGTGAGCCCTGTCCAGCATGCAGTTGCATGCTGGCAGGCCCCCATTCCCCCCCAAAGCAAACCTGCCAACAGGGGGCTGGAGGTCCGGCGGACCTCCATTCCCCCCGACGATCCTACCCCCCCCCCCCAGGTTCAGGGAGGGCTGGAGATCCGGTGGGTCTCCAGCCCCCCCCCTCCAAACCCCCAGAAAACGGTCCCTGGTGGTCTAGTGGCTGCCAGCCAAGCCCCCTCCTACCCTCCCACCCAGCGAGCGACAGGGGGGGGGGGGGCTGGAGGTCCGGCAGACCTCCAGCCCACCCCAACTCCCCCCCCCCCCAGCGTTGTCTGACCAATCCCTGGTGGTCCAGCGTAAAAGACAACCCCCTCCCGGCCCCCCTACCTTAGTTGGAGGAGGGAGAAAGCCTGCCTCCCTCCTCTTCCTTGGCTTGACGTCGCAAAATGGCGGCGCCCAGCCCTGCCCAGTGCATCCTGGGATGTGCTGGGCGGGAGGGGGTTTGACCGGCTGCCACTAGACCACCAGGGACCATTTTCTGGGGGTTTGGGGGGGCTGGAGACCCACCGGATCTCCAGTCCTCCCTGAACCTGGGGGGATGGGATTGTCGGGGGGGGACCGGAGGTCCGCTGCACCTCCAGCCCCCGTTGCTCGGGACAGGGGTAGTCAGGGCCAGGTGGTCCCATGGACCTCCAGCCCCTGTGCTTGCCAGGTTTGGGCTTTTGACAGACCAGACCTGTCAAACAAGTGCAGGAGGATTGTGCTGAGAGCATGCTCAGGCACAATGTGCCCGCACTTCTACCCCATGATCAGAGATAATTGCGCTGCTTAAATTTGCATGCATTATCTCTGATCATCGGTGCGGTAAAGCCCCGTGCTGTTCCAGTGCTATTTTAGAACGCTGTTTGGAACAGCGCGGGGCTTTTGATCATCTGCCTGTCAAAGCACTATAACTCACTCCTCCTCCCCAAGACTCACCCAGAAGAATGAGGGGCTCAAAGCATCATAATCCTCCTCCCAAGACACACCCAGGAAAGTGAGAGGCTCCAGAGTATATAAGTTCCCCCCACCCCACACACACACAGAACAAAGGTTTAGAATTGTGAACAGTCAGGCTCCAGGTTTCCTGGGTAGAAGCAAAGTATGAGTTTAGCTAGATACAATGCATGCTTCCTCCAAAGGCTTGAATGACTGCTGTATCTACGGACAATGTCAAGCTCTCTTCTACAAAAGAGAAACAGGAGAAGAACACAATGCTCCACAGAGAACAGAAACAACAAAAAACAGAGATAGCCAGGGGGATAATGTCGTCACTGGAGCCATACTCTGGTTATTAATTTTACCGTTGACCAAAGTTCTCTTCTGCAGCAGCAAGTGATTCTAAATTTTCAAGTGTCACAAAGTCCAAGAGCTGCAAACTCAGCAGTGAAGCCTACACGAATTACAGAACCCCAGCCTCTATTCCAACAATGCTCCTGTAACTTATACATCAGAAATACATAATCCCTAGATATTGCTACTAAGAGCATCAGCTAGATCTCTTAGCTAAACAGATAGAATTCTCAGAGCAAGGCCCAACCCTCTTCTGCTCAAATGAAGTCTCAGGGGTAGACTTTGTTTATTTGATTTACAAGCAGCCCTGCAAATGTACCTGAGCTCTCACAAACTTGCCATACGCAGTCTGAAAGTTCTTTCTGTCCATGCAAGTGAAAATAAAATAGAGGAAAAACTTCCAGAGACATCATCGCACAGTATACTTTGTAATTCTGATACAAAAACTGTAGAAATTCAATACATATTTTAAAATAAATAAATATATGAAGGAGACCATTAGCAGCCCATTTACTGACCCCCTCTCATTCTCAACCAGACCTTTGGAGGGAGGTGGAATCCAGATCCAATTAAGAATACTTTAAGCAGTCATCATACAAAAGGGAAAGGTGACAAAGAAGCAATACGACACATCAGAACAGTGACAAAGGGGGAGAAAGGCACTTTGGGGCTGAATATATCACACAGTACAGACCCATGCATGAGGGGAAGACAGATGAAAGACCATCACAAAGGGTAATTACGCAGACCTAATTTTATTAAAATGTTTCTATACATATACTACAGCATCAAACTCAAAGTAAAACTGACTTTTGACCTGTTTACATTACTTTATTCTTAAATTCTACTTTTAGTTTCTAATGAAAGGTGCTCAGTTGACAGTGATATGCACCAATTATCCACAGAACAAGAACAGCACAGGAAGGGCGAGCTTCTCTCACACAATGTCCCATCACAGAACAGAAGCAGCAAGCATCACTCACACACACAGTCCCACCAGAGATCACATACAGCAACAGTGTGTGTATATAAGTCAAGCTTCCCTCACAAACACACACTACCCCACCAAAGAATGGGCAACAGCAGTGCAAGTTTCCCTCTCAGATATAACCTCCCTCCCCCTGAAAAGAAATAAGCAAAACAGGCAGCAGCAATGCAACCTTCAACCCATAAAAAATTTGCAGCACATAGATTTGCATGAAGTGGGGGACTCGATATATGCAACCTGTCCCATGCATCTTGATTATGGCTATCCAGAAAATCAGACTGAACAGGCGTGCCTCCAGAACAAGGGCTGGGAACTACCCGCAATAATTAATTTCTATCACTTAGCTTTTATTCCAGCCCTAGATGTACACTACATTAAGACTCTGGCAGGTTTATTGTATGAAATGAGCTTTCTGGTTCTAAGATAAATATATTTAACTCTTTCTATGTTCCCCCATGGGAACATCTCTGACTTTTCCTTAACCTGATGCTTCCTTGGGAGAGGACGGGTTGGGGAGTCAGTCACAAGAACAGGTGCTGAGATAGATTTAGGGATGCTTGGTATACCTTCATATTGTACAGAGTGCTGCTGGGCGGGTTACAACAGTAACGACAAATCAATGATCAGAAGTGAGGGAAATAATATTACCATCTTTAATAGGAAGAGAAGCAAAGACCACCGAAAGAGGAGCAATAAACCTAACAGGAAGGAATAGAATAGAGAAGTCAGAGGAGGAAAGGGGAATAAATGGGAAGAAGGGAAGGAGTGAAGGGGCATAAAGGAGATGGGGTGGCTGCCTATGCAGTAAGGGAAAGGGGAAAGGGAATAGGACTTGATATACTGCCTTTCTGTGGTTTTTGCAACTACATTCAAGGGGGTTTACATAGTATAAACAGGTACTTATTTGTACCTGGGGCAATGGAGGGTTAAGTGACTTGTCTAGAGTCACAAGGAGCTGCAATGGCAATTGAACCCAGTTCCCTAGGATCAAAATCCACTGCACTAACCACTAAGCTACTCCTCCACAGCAGGATCAACTGGTCGATTGGAAGAGGCAGGCCTTACGGAAACTTTAATTTTTTGTATGACATTTTTTTGTAGATATGAGCATATAGTAACATATAATAAATTACAGCAGATAAAAGACCTGTACGGTCCAGCCAGTCTGCCCAACAAGATAAACTCATTTTACTTGGTATGTGATACTTTATATGTATACCCGAGTTTGATTTGTCCTTGCCATTCTCTGGGTGCAGACCGTAGAAGTCGCACTCTTCTTATACTAAAAGTTCTGAAGCTAACATCAAAGCCCCTTAAAATTTACACTCCAGTCCATCCATATCTATTCAACCACAATCAGGGAACAGAGCGTCGAAGTCTGCCCAGCACTGATTTTGCTTCCCAATTACTGATGTTGCCTCCCAATCTTCACTAAGATTCCGTGGATCCATTCCTTCCAAACAGGATTCCTTTGTGTTTAACCCACGGATGTTTGAATTTCATTACTGTTTTCATCTCCTTCACCTCCCACGAGAGGAAATTCCATGTATCCACCACCCTCTCTGTGAAAAATACTTCCTGACATTACTCTCGAGTCTGCTCCCCTTCAACCTCAATTCATGTCCTCTAGTTCTACCGCCTTCCATAGATGGGGTTCTAGGTAACAAAATGCAGTAGTCATAGGTGATTATCTAGCCATAATTAAGAAGAGGAAATGAGAGCAAATAAGGAAGCTTGAAAAGAAGCCAGGTAGTCTGGTGGAGAAAGTATAGGGCCATCAAAACATATCAATCACTTTCATTGTCTTTAGCCACATTACTCTTCAGTTATGTGTAGGCGTATTTCCAAAGCTACATTGTAACCTACAGAACTCTGTAAATCTAAGTGCTTTGAAAATGAGCCCCATAGTATCACAAATTACTTACAACTCCATTTGGATTTCAAGGTATTCACTATAAATAGACTTCCTTCTATGTTTAAATTGTACAGCGCTGCGTAACCCTAGTAGCGCTTTAGAAATGCTAGTTAGTAGTAAATACTGTAACCATTAACATTCAATGAATGCACATAAACATATCTCATGAATACTCATTATGAAAATCTGTAGAAGACTAGCAGTATTAGTCTGTAGCAGCAAAAACAAGAAACAGCACATTACAGGCTAGCCACTAGTCCTTTTATTTATGTAAGAGCTTTTGGGTCCACTGTCATACATCTGAACTCTATCCTCAAAAACAAACAAAAAAAAAACAGCGGTGCAAGATAATTTCAGGCTCTGAAAGGGAAACCGAGAGGTTAACATGGGAGCCAACTGTACTCTGGCAGGCTGATATGGGTCGTTTTGCATCTGTAGACTTGGAAGTCCTTCTTTCCTTCCATTAGAAACTAGAATAGCAAATCCGATAGACCTAAATCAACTAACGAGGCTAAGCATTATCCCAAGCTCTGCTTTACACGGCCTGCTTGTTGGAACTTAGTTTCTACCCAGCCCAGGGGTCCTCAACTATCCATAATTAGGACATCTCTCAGAGAACCACAGTGATACATGCAAAGCTCCATCCTCTATTTTATTCAATACGGGATTTCTTAATACTCCAGGGTAGGAATGAGCCATTTAGAACACATCGAAGCTCTGACCTTATATCCCCCACACCCATCCTCCCACCGTGAAGTCCGCTCTCGGTCCCGTTACCCCGGAAACCCGCTCACCTCCCAACCACCGCCGCCATCTTGGAAAGACACGTGATCTTCCAGCACCCCTCCCTATTCCCCCACCAGCGTCAGACACGTCGCCCGATGCCCCAGTTAGTTCCGCCTTTTCCTGGAGAGGCGGCTGCAACTTCTCTGTGCTACTGTGCTCAGATGTTGATGAGCCCAGTCCGTTCATTCGGGGTGGGTGTGTGACGTTTAAAAATGCAGGTTTATTGTCGGCCTGGCAGCAGAGAGAGGGAATGCGAAGAACAAACATTCCTAGGACCAATTTAGATGTAAGGTTTTATTAATCTCGTTCACACGAAGATTAGATCAAAATAAATGAGACAGAAATCGTTGCACATTTGATCGTTAAGAAAGCAGCTCCTTTGTTAACCTCTCAGGCCCAGATGATCCAAAGCCTCAGGCTGTTCCGACCAGCGCTCTAAAAATAGCACTCGAACAGGGCAGGGCTTTTCTGCATGATGATCAAAGATAATGCATGCAAATCTAAGCAGCGCAATTATCTTTGATTATCATGTAGAAGTGCGGGAGAAATCCTCCCGCACTTGACAGGTCTGGGCTGTCAAAAGCCCAAACCTGTCAAACAGCCTGCCCCAAGGCCCAAACAACGGGGGCTAGAGGTCCAGTGGGTCTCCAGTCCCCCCCCTCCCAAAACCCCCAGAAAATGTTGTGGCCATCGCCAGCCAAACGCTCTCCCACCCAGCGACAGGGGTGGGGTGGGTGGTGGAGGTCCGCTGGACCTCCAGCCCACCCCAACTCCTCCCCCCAGCGTTCTTTCAATCCTGGTGGTCCGTGGTGGGTGACAACCCCCCTCCCAGCCCCCCTACCTTTCGTTGGAGGAGGGACGCAGCCTGCCTCCCTCCTCTTCCAGTCGAAGCCGCCACAAAATGGCGGCGCCCAGCCCCGCCCATTGCATCCTGGCTTCCAGGACTTCCAGCGGCAGTCTCGCAAGACTGCTGCAGAAGATCATGGCAGCCATATTGAGATTGGAACCAGCCTAAACAGGAGCGACTGGAGATTGAAACCAGCATAAGCAGGAGCAATCTCCAGTCGCTCCTGCTTAGGCCGGTTCCAACCTCAATATGGCTGCCGGGACCTCCCGCAGCAGTCTTGCGACATTCTTGTTGGGAATCTTCAAAGCCATTTTGAAGGAGAAACTGGCCACATGCAGGAACAAGTGGGGATCATTCCTGCGCCCACTACCCATAGATGACGATAGGTCCAGGAACAGGCTGCCGGTGGGTGAGGGGGGCTGCCGCTAGCAGGTGGGTCCAGGAGGGGGAGAGGTCAGTTTTATTTTCATCTTCAGTTTCGGCCAAAACCAAGCGGTCAATTTCGGTCACAGATTCAGTTTCAGAATAAGCCAAATATCCAGGGGTTTTTTGGGGCTCTAGTCCAGGTAGGAGTAATTTGTGTTGGTTTCCTATGCCCCTAAGACTTTTGCTAATTTGGGGATGAATGATGGATACTTTCTGCTCACTTTCTTGCATAAGCTTATGGTAAAATTATGTATAATCATACCTGATAATTTTCTTTCCATTAATCATAGCTGATCAATCCATAGACTGGTGGGTTGTGTCCATCTACCAGCAGGTGGAGATAGAGAGCAAACTTTTGCCTCCCTATATGTGGTCATGTGCTGCCGGAAACTCCTCAGTATGTCGATATCAAAGCTCCATCCGCAGGACTCAGCACTTAGAGAATTACACCCACGAAGGGACACTCTGCCCAGCTCACCACCGCCGAAACGGGGGAGGGGAATTAACCCAGCTCATCCCCACACAAGTGGGGGAGGGGAATCCGTCCAGCTCATCCCCGCGGAACGGGGGAGGGACACCACACCCGCCGATGCGGGGGGATCTGGCTTATCCTGCAACCGCAACCGCGGGAGGAGCTGACTGACCCTAACACCGCCGAAGCGGGAGGGGTACAAAGCTGCCCTACAGCCGCACGAAGCGGGAGGGAGTGCCGGCAGAATTTATGTCTCAATCCAGCCCCGTAAAACGGGGGGGAGAGGAATGCAGCAGCTCACTGTAACACAAACTCGTCTCAACTCTTGAAGAATCCAAGTGAAAAAACTTGAACACAAAGTCTTTCTGAAGTAACTGAAGACTAAACTTGAACCTGAAATGCAACCAGAATAAAAACAGTACAGATATCTGGGAGGGGCTATGGATTGATCAGCTATGATTAATGGAAAGAAAATTATCAGGTATGATTATACATAATTTTACCTTCCATATCATCAAGCTGATCAATCCATAGACTGGTGGGATGTACCGAAGCAGTACTCACCCAGGGCGGGACATTGAAATCCCTGACCTCAACACTGAAGCTCCAAACCGGGCCTCCGCCCGTGCAGCCACCGTCAAACGGTAATGCTTGGAGAAAATGCTTGGAGAATGTATGAGCCGAAGCCCAAGTTGCCGCCTTGCATATCTCTTCCAAGGAGACGGATCCGGCCTCTGCCATCGAGGCCGCCTGAGCTCTCGTGGAGTGAGCCTTCAGCTGGATAGGCGGCACCTTCCTTGCGGCCACATAAGCCGCTGCAATGGCTTCCTTGACCCATCTTGCCACTGTAGGCTTAGCAGCCTGCAGACCCTTACGAGGACCTGCAAACAGGACAAACAGATGATCCGATTTCCGGAAATCATTGGTCACTTCCAAGTATCTGATGATGACTCGCCTCACATCCAGATATTTAAGAGCAGAGTACTCCTCTGGGTAGTCCTCCCTACGAAAGGAAGGGAGACAGAGCTGCTGATTCACATGGAAGCGAGAAACAATCTTGGGCAGAAAGGAAGGCACTGTGCGAATAGTCACTCCTGCCTCAGAGAACTGCAGAAAAGGCTCTCGACATGAGAGCGCCTGGAGCTCGGAAACTCTTCTGGCTGAAGTGATAGCCACCAAAAAGACTGCTTTCCACGTCAGGTCTTTCAGAGATGCCCTTGACAAGGGTTCAAAAGGCGGCTTCTGCAATGCTCTTAGCCCCAGGTTGAGATTCCACGCAGGCACCACTGAGTGCAGAGGAGGGCGCAGGTGATTAACTCCCTTGAGAAAGCGCACCACATCTGGCTGCGAAGCCAGGGAAGCACCCTTCAGGCGGCCCCTGAATCAAGCCAGAGCCGCTACCTGGACTTTAAGGGAACTGAGCGACAGGCCTTTCCCCAGACCTTCTTGCAGGAACGCCACCACTGAAGAAATTGGAGCAGTGAAGGGAGAAAGTGAGCCTGCTTCACACCACGCTGCAAAGATACGCCAAACCCTGGCGTAAGCAGTAGAAGTAGAGCGCTTCCTCGCTCTTAGCATAGTGGCGATGACCTTGTCTGAGAAGCTCTTCTTCCTCAGACGCTGCCGCTCAATAGCCAGGCCGTAAGACCAAAGGGGGAGGGATCCTCCATCACCACGGGACCCTGATGTAACAGGCCCTGCTCCACTGACAGCCGCAGAGGATCGTCGACTGAGAGCCTGATCAAGTCCACATACCAGGGACGTCTGGGCCAATCCGGACCCACCAGGATTACCCTGCCGGGATGCTTTGCCACCCGGTCTAGCACCCTGCCCAACATGGGCCAGGGCGGGAACACATAGAGGAGCTCTTGTGTCGGCCACTGTTGGAGAAGAGCATCTACTCCCAGGGATCGAGGGTCCCATCCTCTGCTGAAAAAGCGCGGCACTGACGCCATCAGATCTAGGCTCGGCTGGCCCCAGCGCTTCGTGATGTCCAAGAACGCCTGAGCAGATAGTTGCCACTCTCCGGGCTCCAAGGTATGGCGACTGAGAAAGTCCGCCTTGACATTCATGACTCCGGCAATGTGGGCCGCTGAAAGCTGCTCCAGGTTCGCTTCCGCCCACTGGCAAAGATTCATAGCCTCCTTGGCTAGAGGGGCGCTCTTGGTACCTCCCTGGCGGTTGACATAGGCCACAGCTGTGGCATTGTCTGACAGGACCCGTACAGGCTTCAACACCAGTACCGGGATGAACTCCAAAAGCGCCAACCGAATGGCTCTGAGTTCCAGGAGGTTGATAGACCACTTTGCCTCTGCAGGAGACCAGAGCCCCTGCGCTGTCCTTCCCAAGCAGTGGGCTCCCCAGCCCGACAAAGAGGCGTCCGTCGTGACGACAATCCACTCTGGGGTCACCAGAGGCATTCCCGCAGACAACTTGTCTGTCTGCATCCACCAGCTCAGCGCCTTGCGCACTGCTGGGTCCAAGGGAAGTCACACAGCATAATCCTCCGACATCGGAGTCCAGCGCTGCAGCAAAGAGTGTTGAAGTGGTCTCATATGAGCCCTGGCCCAGGGCACTACTTCCATCGTGGCCGTCATAGAGCCCAACAGCTGCACATAGGCCCAAGCCCGAAGAGGAGAGGCTACCAGGAACTGGTCCACCTGAGCCTGAAGTTTGACAATCCGATTGTCTGGCAGGAACACTCTGCCCACTTGGGTGTTGAATCGAACTCCCAGGTACTCCAGGGACTGAGTCGGGCGCAGCTGGCTCTTCTCCCAGTTGATGATCCATCCCAGGGAGCTCAAAAGAGCAACTACCCGGTCCACAGCTTTGCCGCACTCTGCATAAGAGGGGGCTCGGATCAACCAGTCGTCCAGATAAGGATGGACTTGTACCCCTTCCTTTCGCAGGAAGGCCGCGATGACCACCATTACTTTGGAAAAGGTCCGCGGAGCAGTAGCCAACCCGAAAGGGAGGGCTCTGAACTGGAAGTGTCGTCCCAGGACTGCAAAACGCAGAAAGCGTTGATGAGGAGGCCAGATGGGAATATGCAGGTACGCTTCCTTGATGTCCAAGGATGCCAGGAACTCTCCTGCCTTCGCTGCCGCTATAACAGAGCGGAGAGTCTCCATGCGAAAGTGCCGCACTTTCAAGGCTCGATTGACCCCTTTGAGGTCGAGGATAGGCCGGACAGAACCTCCTTTCTTTGGTACCACAAAGTAAACGGAGTAACGTCCCCTGCCAAGCTGACTTTCTGGCACCGGAACGACCGCGCCCAGGCGGATCAGATTGTCCAAGGTCTGCTGCACTGCCACAGCTTTGACCGGAGACTTGCAGGGAGAGAGTACAAACCCGTCTTTTAAGGGTCGGCAGAACTCTAGTTTGTAGCCGTCTCTGATGACTTCCAGCACCCACGCGTCTGAAGTTATTGTGGTCCACTCGCCCAGAAACGAGGACAGCCGTCCTCCAATCTGCACTGGGGCGTGGACCAAGACCCCGTCATTGGGTACGAGACCCTGGGGGAGGACCGGAGGGAGCACCTCCGGGACGGCGGTCTCTGCGAAAGGAATGCTGCTTGGGGGAGAAATTCCTCTTGAAGGAAGAGGGGGCAGAGGAACCCGACTTGCCCGGGCGGTACCGACGGGCTTCCTGCAACCGTCCTCTGGAGGTACCGGGACGAGTACTAGCCCGAGCCCTGACCTCTGGTAATTTCTTGCCCTTAGACGTGCCGAGATCGGTCACGATTTTGTCCAGCTCGACCCCAAAGAGCAGCTTGCCTTTAAAAGGCAACCTAGCCAGGCGGGATTTAGAGGCGTGGTCAGCAGACCAATGTTTCAGCCAAAGCCACCGCCGCGCAGAGATTGTCTGAGCCATGCCTTTCGCTGAGGCCCTCAAGACATCATACAGCAAGTCTGCCAAATAGGCTAAGCCCGATTCCAGGGCCGGCCAATCAGCCCTCAAGGAATGATCCGAGGGGGAAGCCCGCTGCACCATAGTCAGGCACGCCCTGACCACATAGGAGCCGCAAACTGAGGCCTGCAAACTTAAAGCAGCCGCCTCAAAGGACGACCTTAAGGCCGCCTCCAATCTTCTGTCTTGGGCGTCCTTTAGGGCCGTGCCACCTTCCACCGGCAACGCCGTTTTCTTAGTCACCGCAGTGATTAAAGAATCCATGGTAGGCCACAGATAGGCCTCACGTTCACTTTCAGCCAAAGGATAGAGGCGGGACATAGCCCTAGCCACTTTCAGGCTCGCTTCTGGGACATCCCATTGAGCCGAAATTAAGGTGTGCATGGCATCGTGCACGTGGAAGGTTCTAGGCGGGCGCTTAGTCCCCAGCATAATGGCAGAGCCAACAGGGGCTGAAGGAGAGACGTCCTCCGGAGAGGAAATCTTCAAAGTGTCCATGGCCTGTAACAACAGGTTGGGCAAATCCTCTGGGCTAAAAAGCCGCGCTGCAGAGGGGTCATCCGCTCCATCCGAGCGGGGATCTATCTCCTCCAAGGAATCCGCAAAGGACCGTTGGGAGACCTCAGACACGCTGCCCTCATCTACATCGGAGGAGACAAAGTCCTCCAAGGCCTGGGAATCAACCCGAGGGCGTTTACCTCTGGGAACCTCAACCTCTTTACCAGAAGAGGGAGCAGGGGCAGCGTTTTGCATGAGGAAAGCCTGATGCAGCAGCAAAACAAACTCGGGGGAGAAACCCCCAGACTGTGCACTTCCGCAGCCTGGGCAACAGCCCTAGACGCACCCTCAACCGGCGCTCGCAAGAGCGGGGGAGAGACATGCTGCGCATCCAAAATGGCGTCCGGCGCGACACTCCGCGAAGGAGCCGCGCGGGAAGAACGGCGCTTAACTTTAGCCGCTTTTGTGCCGTCGCCCAAATTAAGGGCGTTCATGGCATTAATGTCTCCAACCTCAAGGGCGGCCCATGAAGAAGCCGTCCGAGCCGCGTGGCCGGCCAAGATGGCGGAGGCGAGGAGCGGGGGATGGGCGTTTATGGCGGGAAAAACCGCCACGCCAGAGGAAGGACCGGGACATTCATCGGTCACTAAACTGTCACCCATCCAGGGCGAATCAGGCTGTAAAACCCCCGCATCCCCTCTAGAAGCGCTCCAGCGATCCGGGGAGCGACCCTTTGCGCCCTCACCCTCCGCCATATGCCACGAGGAGAAGAATCGGGGAACCCCCTGCCCGCTATAAAAAGGTAAAATTACCTGCTTGCCGCTCCGAGCTGTAACGAACTGGTGTCCCAGTGAGTAGCTGCAATGAACGTTTAAATAAACGTCAAAATAAACGCCTTTAAGGACGTTTAAAAATTTTTTTTTTTTTTTTTAAACGGAGCCAGCGGGAGGGGGGAGAAAAGGAGGGACCTGGCACCACCAGGTTTGCACTTGCTCAAAAGAGCCCTCAACCCCAGGCCTCAACAAAACCTAAGGATTAGGCTTGGAGGCCTAGCCAGAGCTGCTGCTGTGTGTGACCACCACCTGCTGAGATAGAGAACATACAGAGGAGTTTCCGGCAGCACATGACCACATATAGGGAGGCAAAAGTTTGCTCTCTATCTCCACCTGCTGGTAGATGGACACAACCCACCAGTCTATGGATTGATCAGCTTGATGATATGGAAACCCCTATTGGCTTAGCAGATCTGCAACTTTTAAAAATACCCTAGGATTATTTTTGTGGGTTCTTTTTATAACATTTTGAGAACTACTGTAATGTTTTGCTAAGGTTACTTGAATTTAAGTTATGCCAGAGGCACCAGCTCTACAAGTGCTGAGCAGCCCTAGTATTGACCAAGCTCTTTCATTGTGTCTAGGGAGGGGTAATTTGTATTAGGTTTGTCATCCCCTATTATCTTGAAATGTTGGCACCTATGGATCATGCCTTTTTCAGGAGCAGCTCCAGGCCAGTTACTTTATGGCACTGTTTCCCAAGTCAGTCCTGGATATCCTGAAAACCTCTTGCCAGTCAGGTTTTCAAGATATCCACAATGAATATGAATAAGATTGATTCGCATATATTGCCTCCATTGTATGTAAATCTCTTTCATGCATATTCATTGTGAATATCCTGAAAACCTGACTGGCAAGGGGGTACTCCAGGACCATCTTAGGAAACACTGCTTTAAGGTATGGTTGATATTTCTCTGTCCCAAAGAGCTTACAATATAAGTACCTACATAAGCAAATGGGGGCTTGCCCAAGATCATAAGGAACACCAGTGAGACTTGAACCCTGGCTTCCCTGATTCTTAGCAACAAAAACAGAAGCAAAACACTCTGCAAACACACAAGCAACAACACAAAACGGAAGTAGGCCAGAGAAGAAGATTCAAGTTCAACCACAAGTAGAGTTATTGAGAAATTTTTTTTTGTTACATTTGTACCCCGCACTTTCCCACTCATGGCAGGCTCAATGCGGCTTACATGGGGCGGTGGAGGGTTAAGTGACTTGCCCAGAGTCACGAGCTGCCTGTGCCTGAAGTGGGAATCGAACTCAGTTCCTCAGTTCCCCAGGACCAAAGTCCACCACCCTAAGCCACTCCTCCACTCCAATTGACCCGACTCGGCCAAGTTTCAGCAGTCACGCCTTCCTCAGGGGTCAAAAAACAAACTTCTTTACACACAAATAAGTGGCACAAGTATACACTCATCCAATATGGATCAAGAGCACATACTCGCTGTGCTGTCAGTGTCACAATGCATGGGGTTCATTTCTGCAATAACAGCATAGTGAGTATTTGCTCTTGATCCGTAGTGGATGCATGTATACTTGTGCCACTTATTTGTGTGTCAAGGAGAAGTTTGTTTTTTGACCCCTGGCAAAGGCGTAAGTGCCGAAACTTGGCTAAGTAAGGTCAATTCTCAAAAAATCCACTTGTGTTTAAATGTGAATCTTCGCCTTCTCTGGGCTACCTCTCCTTTCCCTGATTCTTAGCCCACTCCTCTAATCACAAGGCTACTCTTCCACTGGTTAGATAAATTGGTCTAATGATGGAATATTCTTTTTGGATTCAACTCATACCTTTATGAGCTGTAGCTCCAGGTCAGGTACAATAAGTATTTCCACATCCCCAGAGGGCTTACAATCTAAATTTTGTACCTCAGGAAATACAGTTAAGTGACTTGTCCCAACATCACAAAGAGTAGCAGTGGGATTTGAACTGACTTGCCTAGTGGTCAGAGTGCTCATACATTAGGGCCGGGTGAGAGGAAAACAATGCCCTGCTGAAGACTCTGTCACATCTGGCCCACAAATCCTGTTTGTAGAGCTTCACAAAAGAATGTCAAGAGGACCAAGTTGCCGCAAGGCAGATGTCCTCTGGAGAAATAGCTCGAGTCTCTGCTCCTGGTCAAGTGTATGCGCAGACCTGCCGGAGCCAACTTATTCGCCCTGATCCAGCTAACAATAGAAGCCTTAGACACCACCTCTCCTTTGCACAGACCATGAAATCAAACAAATGGTCCGTCCTCCAGAACTCACTAGTAACCACTGGATACTTTAACAGCACTCTATGAATACCCAATTTACAGAGCGAATGATCTGCCTCCTGTGTGGCTTCCTGAGAAAAAGAGGGCAACAAGATCACCTGATTCAAATGAAAAAGAAACCACCTTTGGAAAAAGGAAAGCACAGAACATAACAATATCATCTAACTATGGCAAATAGAGATCCCAACAAGAAAGAGCCTGGAGCTTGGAAATTACGTAGGCCCAGCAAATGGCTACTAAAAAGGCTGTATTAAGAGAAAGATCCTTCAAGGATGCCAGTCAAAGCACTTCAAAGGGAGCTCCCACCAGCAATAACAACACTCACAGAAGACCTCACTGCGGCAAGACCAGATGAAGCAGAGGCCAAAGCTGTTTAACCTCCCTCTCCTGCAAGAGCCAACATCAGACATAGATGCCATAAACAAGCCAGGGCCACCTCCTAAACCCAGAGAGTTCAGAGTTAAGTCCTGATCGAATCCCTCCTATAAACAGTATCAAAGGGATATCCGTCTTCCACAGGAAGAGAGATCTCTTGCCACACCTGGTCTCAGAAGGTCCTCCACACTCTCATATATACTAAGGTTCTCCAGGCCCAAAGCAAAGTTTCCAGCACTCTTGCTGGGTAACGTGCTTTCTCCTAAGAGCCCAGCCCACCAGAGGCCAAGAAGAATCCACATATAGCAGAAACCGGCAATTCTCTCCAGAGTCAGATAGACTCGCCCCTGGGTGGCTTCTTTCAATGTGGCGCTTCACACAGTTGATCAACTAGATAAGGTTCTCCAAGACCTGCATCACCACCTAACAGTCCTCTGCTGAGTCAGCTCGAATCAGCCAGTCATCCAGATAAGGATGCATCTGCGTACCCGCCTTGCAAAGGAAGGCAGTACCACCAAAGGTTCAGGGCACTGTGGCCAGACTGGAACTGAAACTGCCTGCCCAAGACACCAAAGCATAAATACTGCTTGTACTCAAGGTGAATGAGATGGGAAAGTACGTTTTGTCCAGATCCAATGAGAAGAATTCTCTCATGCAATCCTACGTGATCACCAATCCGAGAGTCTTCATGGAAAAACGAGGCACTTGCAAGGCCACACTAACAACCTTGAGGTCCAAGCTTGGCCAAAAGGACCCCCTATCTTAGGAATCATAAAGTAGACATAGTGGCCCCAAACCCACTCTGCAGGTGGTACCGCTTCCACTGCTCCCAGCTACATGAGGCAAGCTCAACTCACCTGCACCACCTGTCATTTGAGAGGAGGGATCTGCAGGGGGAGACCATAAAGGCATCTGAAATGGTAGATACAAATTCTTAGGTGTAACCTTTGTGGACCACATCCAAGACCCATTGATCATAGATGATGAAGGTCCAGTCCTGGACAAAGAGACCAAGACAATCTCCTACTCATACTGATCTGGGGGAGAGCTCCTGACCTTCACTGGGCTGCTTTGAGGAAGGTGGGAAGGGAATCGGTGGTCCCCTCCCCCCACCATCTTTGACACACTTCCCTCCTCGAAAGGGCTGCTCTTTCTGACCCTTGAGGCCAGGCCCCCCCCATGTCAACCTTCTGGAGTGGTAACAACTCCCTGTCACATGGCCAGTTCCAATGTCCTCAGACAGTCGCTGAAGCAGTGAGCTGCCAATAACTTTTACCAATTTCTCAAGATCCTCACCAAACAGAAGCCCACCCCTTAAAGGTAACCTGCTGAAGCGGTCCTGCATCCGCCACCCAATTCCTCAGCCAAAGCCGGTGGCAATCCCCCATGGCCAAAGCGACCAAGTTGGAAAAAGAATGAAACAAATCATAGAGCAAATCATCTAGATTTGCCTGGATTTTAACAAAGCTGCTTCCAGGGAGGGCAGGAGCTGCTACACCTGCAGCACCACTCAGGTCACATAACCCCCCAGTTAGACACTTGCACCTCCAGGGCCATGGAACTGAAAAGCTGCTTGATTGGTATCTACATCTTACAGTCATAGGGAGTTCTTGAGGGCAGTTACGCCTTCTACCTGGACAGTGGTCTTCTTAGTCAATGCCACAACCAGTGTCAACTTTAGGGAGTGGGGGAAAAAATTGATTAATTTCCTCACAGGGGAGCGGATAAAGCCAGCTGTTCAGTACCTCTCCACTCTTATTTCTCCCTACACTCCTCCCCAGGAACTCTGTTCATTGGGTAAATCTCCCTTTGTTGTACCCTTCTCCTCCACAGCCAACTCCAGACTCCGTTCCAGGTTCAATTCCCACTGCAGCTCCTTGTGACTGGGGGCAAGTCACTTAACCCTCCATTGCCCCAGGTACAAAATAAGTACCTGTATATATGTAAACCGCTTTGAATGTAGTTGCAAAATACCACAGAAAGGCAGTATATCAAGTCCCATTTCCCTTTCCCCTTTCCCTTTTAACTTGCAGCACCATATGCCTGGAATAGACTTTCTGAGTCAGTACATCAAGCTCCTTCTCTGGCCATATTCAAATCTATGCTAAAAGGCCACCTTTTTGAGGCTGCTTTTAACTCCTAACTTCTATTAACTTGTTCAGTACTCAGTACCCATGTCTGTTTTAATCAATCCCACCATAAGTAAATTTCATAACCCCTTATTTGTCCTATTTGTGTGTCTTGATTAGAATGTAAGCTCCATCACGCTGGGTTTAGTGTACAATACTGTGTATATCTAGTGGCACTATAGAAATGCTAAGTAGTAATAGGTCTTGTCCCCTTGAGGCAGACAGAGCCCTACCAAGCCCCTCTGAAATAGTGCTTCCATAATAGGCCCCAAGTCCCACCCCAAGACCCTGAGAAGGAACCCTCCTGCTTGCTCAGCGCTTGGGGATCCCAAGGAAAGCACTCTTATGATCCTGAAGGTGCCCCCTAAACTCTGTTCTCTACAGGAGCCATGCTGCTAGATTCCAAAATGGCTGCTGCTCCCGCCAAAACCCACGTCTGTGGTATTTTGGCCTTGGCCTGAGCCTGGGGGCTGCTCCACTATAATTGTGCTCTACACAGGCTGCTCCGGGAAATTCCTGGAAGCCAAGCATTAGCATCCCTGATGGCCCCACCCACAGTCTGGGTAAGTAGGACTGGCGGGGTACCCAACAGCTGCCATAAGAACTGCAGCACTGCGCAGGCATGCAGGCTCTCTCACCCCACACTCAGCATAGCACAACAGGAGGGGGAAGATCCCCCTTTGGGTCTGGCCCAAGGTTGTAGATGCATCTGTATTCTTGCTGCAGAGCGAGCAAGGAGAGACTGGCTTTTAGTTTTGCTTTCTTCTTGTTTTTTAAATTTGTTTTTAACTCTATACAGTTTAAAACAAGCTGCTGCAGCCATCTACTCATGACCTTTTTTTTTTTTTTTTGGGTGGGGGGGAAGGCTCTGGAGGTAGAGGAGGGAGAGGGTGAAAGGTGAGCAGAGGCTCTGGCCCATCCCTGCAGGCAATGGCCCCTTAAGGCCTATGCCAAAAGCTCAAGGGCCCTGGCCCACAAGCAGGAGCCTTGAGCAAAGAGAGGGCTCCAATCACCCCGAACTCAAGCAGGGGATAGTCCATGGACCAAACCCTAAGAGAAAAACATGGCTGAAAACTTAAAACACCAAGCTGCCACCTCAAAAGTTTAAAAAAAAATTAAAAAAAACAGCTGCACCAGTCCAACCTGCACCATCTGTTGGAAGCAGAGAAATATTGACTAGCTCTAGACTGCAATAACTGTTATAATGGTGATGGCACTGGAACTTGCCATTTTTATTTACTGAGAGTACACAACGAGCAGTGATCTCTTCTTGAAGTGCAAAGCTCTTTTGAGATTCCTTTCTTCAGGATATTCTAGTCCAAGGGCATCTAACATGGAGCCAAATACGCTCCACTTGACCTTGGGATATGGCTTGCTTGAGAATTTTAGCAAAGATTTGTTTTAACCTAATTTATTTATTTGATTTTAATTAGCTAGCACACTTGACTGTTAAGTACAGCAAGGCTAAATGGAGAAGAAGTCGCAATTTCAGAAAAAATGAACAAACCTTGGAGTACACATCATGTTACAACAGGATAAAATTCATGCAGCCCACACACACAAACATCTGATCACATGGCTTACTGTTAAAAAAAACAAAAACTGGAAACCCCTGAAAGGGTAGACTCGGGCTAATTTTCTGAAATTCTGAATTGCATTTGCATAATTTTGCACATTAAATAAATATATTTTGCAGAATAAAATTAAAGTGGGTTTTCAGCCTTACTTTGCTTCTGTATATTTTATTCTTTAAGCAGTCCTATGGGTGATGGATCTCAGGGAATGCCGAGGAACAGATCTTGACAATGGAAAAGGAGAGGGAAGTTTACAGCTCCACTTCCTCTCCCCGTTCACCCAGCCCAAGCCTCTCTTGTGCCTGTCAATCCCCACTACCATAGTTATAGAAGTTCCCCCTCCCCCATCAATATCCAGAGAGAACACAAACTCACTTCTAAACCCAGTAATCCCATAAAAAAATAATTTTATACAAACTAAATATCCACTACATATCCTCTTTTTATTTTGTACTCTGCAAATTTCTGCCATCAATGTGACACACCAAACTCCCTGCATCAAGCCCTCTCACAATCTTTTAAGTTTCCAGTGAACACTCTACTCCCTTGGCAAAGTGTGAAGAAGGAGCAGGGAGCATCACGTTCAGTCCTGTCTGCTAGACTCTGTCACTTCCAGCATCCTACTGAAGTTTGGCTGCAATTTGAGGTCCTAAACTTTGGGATGCAAGGAGCCTTACTGGCATCTCTGTTGCCAGGTGGACCACTATTCACTTCTGAATATTCCTTTCTGAACTCCCTCGCACACTTATCTGTAGCATTCTGCTCCTGTTATCCCAGAAACAGCCAAAATATTCAAGGATATGCTTGGAGCCTGCCAGATAAGAGCCCCAGTCTGTCAATATTCTTGTGGAGAACACTGTGTAGGACATTCAGGTATTTCCCAATGTCTCCATCACGAGCAAAGTCCCTGAAAAAGAGGCCTCTCTCAGCATTAAAAGTAAATTTTTGAGGCAGAGGGCTGTTGTCCTTCAGGTACTCCCAGACACTCAGGAGCAGCAGGTGTACCTCAAATGGAGTCAGCTGGCTGAAGATCTCATGCATGTTGCTAAGCACGGGTGGCAGGAGGTAGCCTTCCCCCATGCAAGCCACCAGAGCACAGGAGGCTTGCAGGTGCCATGGAGATTTTGTGGTGTGTTCATCTCTGGAGCCTTCCCAGTGAGCCATCAAAGTGGCCAGCAAGCCACGCAGCAAAACTGAGCAGTAGCAGAGGGCTGGCCGTCCCAAGCCAACAAAATACAGTAGCTGGAAAAGCAGCGGGTTCTCCTTAAAACGCTTGTATATCTGAATGTCTCTCTCCACAGTGTTGCGTGTGTGCTCCTCTGGAGGCCAGGCCAGTTCGCTGTTTGTCACATCTGGACAAATGAGTTCCACCAGCACCACTGCTACGGTTTTGGCAGCCTCAGGATTTACAAGTACCTCGTGAGGCTGCAGCTGGGTGGGGTCCACGTGGTATCTTCCCCCACTGCAGCACTGGATGATGAGGCTCATGAACTTTTGGGTATTATAGAGGATTTCCGACTGCTCCTGCTCTTGCGAGGCATGACAAGGTTTCAGGCCATGCCCAATGATGCCTGCATGGAACACTGACCAGATGCTGCCTGAGAAGTTGACAGCAGTGCCAAATCTCTGGTTGATGTCCAGCAGAGAAGTCTTATTACTGTCTTCCAGGCTGTTCATCTCCCAGGTCCATGCCTCAACACTGCCCCCAAAGAGTTGGATGTTGCCCCTGTGTAGGGCACCTTCTACCAGCTGTTGCAGGATAGCCTTCACACTGAGTGAGGAGACACCACTCAGCCGAGCAAGGAGTTTACTGGTATATCCAATCCCAGTGGCACATTTCCTGTGCAGTACTAGAAAGAACTGATGAACCGCTGAGCGAATGATGACTAACAACTGGGCAGGTCTAATAGCCTTTGGCAAGGGGCAAACCGACAACAGCAGAGTTACAGCCTTGGAGACATCTGGGTTCTGGTGAAGCAGCAACTGACCAAAGTCAAAGAGGTGTGACGACACACTTAGAGCCAGATGGGAGCTCATGGAAGAGGGGCTCTCCTCCCACTGTATAAGCAGCGCCAGGTTACCAAACAGCTGGATCAAGTGCTGTTCTGAGATGCTTCCAGAGTGGATCTGAGACACACATTTCTTGATGGTTGTGGGCAGCAGGTTGCTTACAGAGGACGTTAAGACAGCATAGAGTTGGGCTGCCAAACTCAGTTCTTCCTGGCTCTTAGCTAAGGTCATCATGTAGAAGAGGGCATCTGGAGCACAACTGGGGTTACAATAGATGGAGAGCAGACCCAGGAGTTGGTGCTGCCAGAGGAACCTCTTCCTCTCCAATCTCAGAGTCTCCACACACAGGTCCTTGATGTGGCGCTTCAGCTCATCGAGGAATGGAACTGGGCGGGGTGCAGCATCAACAAGGGTGGCAGAGCTGCGGCTGTACACCAGTTTCTGGAGATTGAGGAGCAGAAGTTGGATGATGCGGTCACAGGCTTCCCGCACACCATCATGTACCGCTAGCCCTGGCGTGGTAATAACAGAAGCAGGCATGGCAGTGTTGACCAGGAACTGCAAGATACGATAAGCACCATTGGACATCTGGGAGATGAGGTGGACGATGAGGCTCACTATGTTCTCCAAGTCCTCTCTGGGCAGGGTTGCAAAGTGCTGGTGCAGTTGGTTCAGGACACTAGGCTTCAAAGAGTCCACCAGCTCTGCTGAGATGATGCTAAGCAGCATGGGGGACATAACCGCCAGCTGGAGTAGGAAGGGCACAGTGGCTTTTTGCTGCTGATCCCGTACCAGCCCTAAACTATCATGGAACATTTTTAGCAGCTCCTGCTTAATGCTTTCAGAATGCCTGGAGGCCAAGTGTCCCAAGATTCCTACTACTGATGCAATCTTGGGGATTCGCTTGTCAGCAGCTGTAGGGAAGAGGGCATCAGGCGGTGCCATCCCATGCATGCAGAAATCTTTCAGGCCACATGACAGCACACGGCTAATGATAGTGTTAGGGAACGAGGAGCCAATATGAGCCACCACCCAGTCAAAGTGAGGTGAGTGCTGGACAGAGGTATCCAGGAGCGCATCCACACAAGCATCAGGGCAGGTGCTGATCATGGAGGAGAGACACTGGATGTAGCTGTCCATTAGCATGCGGGTGGCCTTGCAGGACATCCAGAGCTGCAGGAGCTCATTCAGGCTGCTAGCATGGGGGACGCTGTGCCGGCCAGCATATTTGCTACTCAGTTGTCCCATAAGATCAATGGACCAGGCAGACACAATAGGAGCCCACACCTTAGGGTTGACACGTATGAATTCGGACAGCACACTCTGAATCTCCTGAATAATATCATCCAGGCTGGGCCCTACTATGGGCCGGGCCCCGCTTTCACTCTCCAGTTCCACCAGGTAGCCACTGACGTATTCATCGAAGACACCACGTAGATGGTCCAATGCAGCATTGCGTGCAGGTGGCAGATTCCAAAGAAGAACGATAGCACACCGGGCATGCTCCTTCAGTGGGAGTTTGTTACCATGCACAGGATCCACCCCACTGATAAATGCTTTGATCTCCTGCGCCAGCTCCTGGGAGCTGAAGGGGAATAAAGAATAAATCATTCAGAAAATGGAAATATGGATTTATTCTAATAAGATCAATAAATCAAAGATAACTATCCACTGCTGACAGCACCCCATCCCCCCCCCCCCCAGTGAACCCACTGTAAGAGATCTGCATGCCCTCTGCTACAAGTGCCCCATCTTCCCCCAATGAGCCCACTGTAATGGATCCTACACACTTGCTGTTGGTACCCCATCCTTACCCTTCCCCATGAGCCCTGCTACAAAGGGTTCCCTAAGTATCTGCTGCTGCCAGCGCTCCATCCCTCTAAGGGGTTCCACACCTCCCACCCCCCGTAAGGAGCCACGCCTGCTTTATTCTTCCCCTGCGAGACATCATTAAAAGGTCTTGCACACCTGTTACCAATGCCCTGTCCTTCCCTGGGAGCTCTGCCATAAAGAGTTCCACACATCTGCCGCAGCCAACTCCCTATCCTCTCCCTGCACACCTATTTTTGAGGGTCCTCCACACCTGCTGCCAGTGCCCTGTCCTCTCCACAAGCATCTGTAAGGGGTCCTGTACTTTTCCCACTGCTTATTTTGAACCATTTGACGGCTGGAGAATGACCTTATGGGTACGTTACATTTGTACAGATATTTTTACGGGCAAAGACCGAGATCCTGGAATCTGAATTTGTAGATCAGTAGGGGCTGGCTATGAAGGAAAAGGTACGTTGTACGATTCAATAGGAGCTGGTTATTGATGACAAAATAAATGTTGATGTAATATGGAGATTTAGGACTGAGATCTTATTGTTCTTTTCCTGTTTGCAAATTGCATTGTCCAATTTTTGTCTAGTAGTAGTTGAATGTTTTACATATATCATATTTTATGGGTTGTGTGGTTTTATTTGCATTTTTACATGGTCACAGGAGCACCTTGTTAGGAAAGCAAATAAGCTTAATTTATAAACAAAATGAATAACCCCTTCAGAGTTATGGTGGCACCAAGGAACACTGTCCTAAGGTTCAGCATTACATATGGCAAACATGCTAGATGCAAAACATATCCTGAGGTAAGCATTATTCAGCTGTGTTAACAGAATTATACAGATGCTTGGAGCTCTTACAAAACAGTATGTAGAGAGGTTTGTCTTCTTGACAGTTTTACAGTGGGGGTTAAAATGCTTTCTTGGACTATATGGGGGCTTTGGCTGTCCCTGAGCACTTCAGAAGGGATTTGGAGTAACATGAACAATCCGTGTATAAAGGGAAAGACGACAAAGAAACCATAAAACTTAAAAGAGACTGCCAGTGAGCGGACCACAAGCTCCATCTGGAGTCCTTGACCCTCTTTCCATTTCAGCTCACAATGCCCTGTGCAAGCTCCTGTACCACACAGATTTTCTACACATATGTATTTACTTGTTCTGTATGGATCTCTGTATCTGTATATAGAGCTCTATATGTTATGTGTATAAACATTTAAATAGGTAAAAAGTGGGATGTTTGACCACGGAAATACAAATCCTGGAGACAATATCATAAAAGCTTCTTTATTGAAGAAAAGACTTGACAACTGTTGTGTTTCGGCCTACAGGCCTGCATCAGGAGTCTCCCGCTATGACGTAGCGTATATGAATCTGAAATGCCTGAAACACGATTTGGTCCGTGTGACGAACCAAACGTAAAGTGATTGGCTATATTACAAAAGTGGTCTTGAAAAAGACCTTTCATGGTAAGCTTGTCTGTAGCGGGTCACTAGGAGTGCAGCATGGAACGTGAAATCTGAATGTATAATAATGTAAACATTTTACATTATACCCATAAGTGACCATATCTGGGAAAAGGTAGCTAAAGTCTCTAGAAACAAAAACATGAGGTTTTAATTAATCCTGTTGGAGAAAACAATTTATAATACAACAGTTAAAACCCCATCCTTTTATGTGAAAAAGTAAAGAGTTACAGAAGTTCAAATATGTAACTTTGTAGACTGCTTATGGAGCCATGACATGAAAAAAAAATCTGCTATGCTCAACATTTTGGATCTGCTACTTTAGTCACTTTTCCCCAGAGAAGGTCACATATAGGTAACATTGTCAATGATGACAGATAAGCACCAAAACTGCCCATCTAATCTGCCCAACTAAAATTAATCTGCTTTTGGAAGAAGCGTAGCTACACAACTCTACACCAACTTCTCCCTAAATCTTTTGCTCCTAATCCTACCACTCCTTATTCTCCCAAACATGCCCACAATCTTTTAGAGCAATGGCCTCCACTAGTGGTTCATTTTAGGCCCTGCTATCTTTAATTTAGCTTAAAGATTGATGTTGTAGAAGTAAACACCAAGGCCTCCTCCATTTTAAACCTGGGCTCCACATGCTCACTGAAGTCACTCTAGGCAGGGTCCCTCAGCCTTCTTGGAAGCCTCGGTTTCTGTGCTGTAACCATGGCTCTGTGGAGATTACGCCACTGTCTTCTTGGAAGCCCAGCGCTGTCTGTGGGGGGGTAAGCACTGCTCTGTGGGGATTACTCCCAGCCTTTCTGGAGGCCCAATGCTGTTCCTGGGCTGTAACCACTCTGTGTGGATTATCTCATTCCCTTTTTGGATCTTCTATGAAAATTTTATTTTTATTCTACTACAATTTTTGCTTGCACCACTTTCTCTGGGAGGGTATACCAAGCAAATACCACACTTTCTGTAAAAACATATTTCTCAATGTTATTACTAAGCCTGGAGCTTCATATCAGGACTCCTATAGCTTATTTTCCCATTGAAAGAGATTAGCTTCTAGTGCAGTAATATCTTTCTTTGATATTTGAATTTCTTTGCAACGTTCCCTCCTGCCTCTCCTCTAAGGTGACAGGTTAAGTCCTCAAGTCTGCCTTGCCTTGCTGCTATTTAGAGAAAGATGGGTAATCAAGTTTTAACAAATAAAGAAATCTTATCTGGCTTTTGGTGTAGATTTGCCATCATTTTGGTTGTCTTTCTCAGAACCACCTTCAGCCCTATTACATCTTTTCTGAAATACAGTCTCCAAAACTGAACACAGTATTCTAGATCAGTGGTTCCCATACCTGTCTTGGGGTTTTCCTAGCCAATTCAGTTTCAGGATTTTCACAACGAATATGTTTGAGAAATGAGCATGAAATGGATTCAGAGTTACCATACGTCCAGTTTTACCTGGACATGTCCTCTTTTCCAGGACACAACCAAGCAACCGGGCGAGTTTTGCCAGCCTGCCCGTTTTTCTGGATTTGTGGACGAATAGGCAGGCTGGCATCCTATCCTATCCTCCTTTACCTTAGTGTGGTGCCCTGGTGGTCTAGTGACCTCTTGGGGGCAGGAAAGAGCCCCCTCTTTCCTGCCCGGCACGTCTGCAGACTGACTTTCTCCCAGCACCGATTCAAAATGGCTGCAGAGAATTCAAGCAGCAGCCTTACGAGACTTCCGCAGAAGTCTTGCAAGGTCACTGCTTGAACTCTCGGCAGCCATTTTAAATTGGCGCCAGGAGAAAGTCTGCAGACGCACCAGGCAGGAAAGAGGGGGCTCTTTCCTGCCCCGAAGAGGTCACTATACCACCAGGGCACCACACTAAGGTAAAGGAGGGGAGGGATAGTGAATGGGGAGTCATGTGGTTGGAGGGAGGCTGGAAAATTACTACTACTACAAATCATTTATATAGCGCTACCAGTCGTACGCAGCGCTTCACAATTGAACATGAAGATAAAAGACAGTCCCTGCTCAAAAGAGCTTACAATCTAAATCAGGACAGACAGACAGGACAAATAAAGGATAAGGGTAAGACAGACAGGTAAGACACATAGGGAAAAGGGACTATTGAAGAGAGGAAGACAAGATAAAGGTTACGAGCAGGTGACAAGTTAGGAATTAAAAGCAGCATCAAACAGGTAGGCCTTTAGCCCGGATTTGAAGGCGGCCAGGGATGGAGCATGACTTAATGGCTCAGGAAGTCTATTCCAGGCATAAGGTGCGGCAAGATAAAAGGAACGGAGTCTGGAGTTAGCGATGGAGGAGAAGGGTGCAATTAGAAGAGATTTGCCTAGTGAACAGAGTTCCTGGGAAGGAGTGTAGGGAGAGATGAGGATGGAGAGGTAGTGAGGGGCAGCACAGTGAATGCACTTATAGGTTAATAAGAGGAACTTGAACTGTATACGGAAATGGATAGGGAGCCAGTGAAGTGACTTCAGAAGAGGGCTGATATGGGCATAGTGACTTTGGCGAAATATTAATTGTGCAAATTAAAATCAGGGAGGGAATCTACATGGGGGGGGGGGGAGAGAGGGAATCTGGCTTTCTCTGGGGGGGGGGGGGCAAAGTGACAGGGGGTTAAGCATGTGTCCTCTTTTTTCTTAGGGCAAATAAGATGCTTTGAGTGAATTCTTTCAAAAAGGCGGTAAATAAATCCTAATAACCCTGCATTGGAAGCAGTGCATCCATCTCATGAATATTCATTGCAGGTATCCTGAAAACCTGACTGGCTGGAGGTCCCCAGGACAGGTTTGGGAACATCTGTTCTAGATGAAGCCTCACCAATAAACTGTACAGAGGCATTACCACCTCCTCTTTTCTGGTGGTTATATCTCTCCCAAAGCCTCCTAGTATCCCTCTAGCCATCACCTTATCACACTGTTTCGCCATCTTGAGATCCTCAGATTTGATCATTCTAAAGAGTCTCTCTAGTTCGGTACACATCAGTATCTCAGTTCCTATCATGTACTTTTCCTTTGGATTTCTGTTCTGCAGGACTCTGCATTCTTCATGAACAAGCAAGATATAATCACCCATACACATGGGTTGACATCATCCTGTTGGCTACAGTTTGGATCCTTTCTCTCACAGCCAAAGACAGCTCAAGAGGTTGGAACTAAAAATCCAAGCTTAATCTATGGGTCGGTGACATCACGGGCTTGAGCGTTTGGCACCCTGTAGCACCAGCGTCCTGAGCCAGAGCCTCACCTGGTCCAAAGGTTGAGCCAGCTCTGCCCACAGCCTACCAAAGGTTATAAAACTCTCTGCAATGGGTGGATGATCTCTTTCAAGGAACCGGCGCCCCTCCACCTCTTCTCTTCTTTCTCCCTTCATAACTTTTTCTTTTACAGCCTTACCCTTATTTATGAATAATTGTCTTCCAGCTTCTCAAAGCTCAGTTCCTATCACTTCCCATCATGCACCACTCTTGGATTTCTATTCTTCAGGATTCTGAATTTGTTATACAGAATCTTATCTGTCAAGCAACTTACCACTACTCAATTTGTTCTAGATCTTTCTAATTCTGTTTACACCCTCAGAGGTGACCACTCTGTTGCAGATCTTTGTGCTGTCCACAAAGAGGGAAACTTTTCCATCTAGCTCCTCCACAATATGATCCACAAAGACAATAAGCAGAACCAGCCCCAAGATCGATTCCACTCTTTCCTCAAAATTAATTCCATTTATCACTTCCCTCTGTTGTCTATAACTCAACCAGTTTGTAATCCAATCCACCATCTTGGGACCCTCCAGGCTGCTCAGCTTATCAATGAGCCCTTCTTGGCGTGCAAGTGAGCAGACACTGGTGTGTTCTGTAAGAGCTTGAGATGCTAAAGACTAAATCTAATCCTCTAGCCACTCAATCAAAGAAATCAAATCAGATCTGTTTAATATACTGCATTGGATTCTACAACCTGCTGGAATGTAGAAATGTTGTTATCCTTTTGTTCACTAGCCTCCACTATTTGCACACTGCCAAGGCTAGGCTATCCATCCTGTAGCTTCCAATCTCCTCTCTGTTAACATCTTTATGAGATGGACCATATCCACCCTTCTCAATCTCACAGGTACACTCCTATTTCCAGAGATTGAACAACCATTTCATATAATCTGCCAGGACCATTACAACCTCCGTTAATATCCTAGGATGTATTCCATCTAGCCCCATGACTTTCTCCACTTTCAATGTCGCTATTTCCACACAAACATGGAGTAGTAGCCTAGTGGTTAGTGCAGCAGCCCGAGAACCTGGGTTCAATTCCCACTGCAGCTCCTTGTGACTGTGGGCAAGTCACTTAACCCTCCATTGTCCCAGGTACAAAATAAGTCCCTGTATATGATATACCACCTTTCTGTGGTTACAATCAAAACGGTTTACATAAGTCCCATTCCCTTTCCCTTTTTGGGAAGTGTGCAGCATCCACTCCTCTTCCATCAGGGGTGGACAACCTTTACACACAGAGGGCTGCACAAATGTCAGTACTATCCCTGGCGGGCTGCAGCATTATGTCAGAACCAAAAATAAACAGAGCTTTATAGACCTATAATACATAAGTAAAAATGTAACTAAAAATGAAGGAAACAAGCTGCTAGAATAGACATTCTGAAAATAGTTCCAAAACACAGTATCTAAAATTGCCAAAATTCTGGTTAACAATGTTTTCTTTATATACTTCCCCATGATCTCACGGATCACATAAAATTCAATGGTAGGCTGCAGGTTGCCCACCCTTGTCAACCATTAGCGCACTCCTTCTCTATTCCTTTCTTCAGTGAACACTAAATAGAAGTATTGGTTCAACATTCCTGGTCTTTTCTTGGTCCCGCTCAATAAACCAAATGGGATTAGCCCAGAAGGCATCTACTAAAATGGTCAATGGTTTTGTTAAGCAGATGGGGACAAAGATCCAGTATACCCTGGATGAAAAAAAGGGGAAAGGGAGATATGATAGATACACTGAAATACTTCAAAGGTATAAATGCACAGAAGGTGGGTCTCTTTAGATGGAAAGGAGGCTCTGGAACAAAAGTCATGGAGTGGAAGCAGATAGACCCTGGAGTCTCACAATGGAGCTGTCAGAGACAAAGACAGTATTTGATTTCAAGAAAGCATGGGGCAAGCAGAGAAAAGAAAGTATGGAAGAGCTAAGCAGTTAGTGTGCATGGGTAGACTACATATGCCATATGGTTTCTTTTGCTGTCATGTTCTCTATTTCTTTATTATAATTCCACCTCTTCTTTTTCTCCTTTCAGTGACATACCTGAAAAAGCCTGGTCACCTTGCTGTACACCTCTTAGCTATTTTTAACATAGCTTATGATTTTTGCCATCATGGCTTCTTTTCCCGCATCTTGATAACACCATATATATGAAAATAATAAACAATATAGTAGGTGACAGCAGCAACAGGTAGTCTGGACCATTCAATCTTTTCAGTTACTCCTGATCATACCGCTAAGGCTATTATCACAACTGCCAGCTATAGAATGAGTATGCAGACCTTGCTACAGCAGGCTCACAGGAAAAGGATGAGGTGCTGCTAGTGGATGTGTGGGATTCTTTATATCCAGGAAAGCAGGGAAAAGATGAGGTGCTAGCATTGGGTGTGCAGGATCCTTCACAACAGTAGTGGTCTGGGGTTATACATGAGCTAGAGTAGGATGCTTTGGGTAGTTTCCATGTGCTGGGGAAGGTGAGCAGGGGAATAATTTGGAGCTGTGCTGTGGAGGGGTCCAGAGATGCAAAGTCTCACTTATTTGAAGGTCATCTCACTCTGATACTCTGAGTCCCTTCTGTCACTCATTAGAGTCTCAATGCAAGTGCACTGATCCTGATCAGTACTTTAAGAGGGCAAACCTTCCAGGAGAAAAGCAAAGTGACCCAAGCAATAGGAAGAAATCTGAGCATATTTTCCTGTGTATTTACCTCCCACTGCCATATTGCTTTTCTCTGTATTTACATATGCTCTAAAAACTATGCACTTATTACAGCCACTGAACGAACAGCACCTTTCAGTCTGTAAAATTTAAGCAGGTAACTGCTTAGTGACTTTGAAAATTGTTTTCATGTTGCCTCCTCTCTATATAAATATGATTTCAGTGGCACCAATGAAAAGCAATTACTTTATGCTGCTTTTTTTCATTTGCAAAGCGATATGACACTCAAATCTTTCTAGATTTATACCCTGGAGATACTTTCTTTAAAAAAAAATTCTACCAGGAAGAATAATTAAGCTGTGCCAGATCTTTCCCTGAATTAAAGATAGTCTTGTACCATTTGATTTCCCTGCTGTCACTTCTTGTTTGTTGTTAGTTCTTATTAGCATCAACTGTTAAAACCTTTGCATGTATATATTTTGTACTTTTTTTTGTATACAATTAAAAAAGAAATGTACCCCCCTCCCCCCCCCAAAAAAAAAAACCCTCATAGTTAGGTCTTCAATCTCATTCTTGACATCTCTGGGGGTCTGAACTGTGCACGTGGGTTGGAGAGTACCAGGAATCAGCAATGTTCTTTCATCATCCCATTATATGATCCAATCAAATGCTAGTTTGTAATCTTACAGTAGTGAACAAGAAGCTAGCAAGTTCCTCCACAAGGAATCTTGAAATATAAATGTAACCGAGAGCTGTGCAGTTCATGAAGCATATACACTATGCTTAAAAGAACCACAGTACAGGGTGCCTTAGCTGGGTAACAGGCATCTGGCAGTTCTCATTAATATGCAGGAGACAGATTTACATATACTAGATCTCACAGAGCCAGACCGATAAAAGCAAATTTCCATCCTCCACATTATCCATTTGGGGTTTCCTAACAATCAAGGGTAGAAAAGGGCCGTTTAGAACACACAGAAGCTCCCACGTTGTATCCCCCGGCCCCGACCTCCCCCACCGCGGAATCCACTACTCCCCGACCAGGTTACCCCGGAAACCGGCTCACCTCCCAACCACCGCCGCCGCCATCTTGGTACAACACGTGACCTTCCAGCACCCCTCCTCCCTATTTCTTCGGTAGCGCGTCAAGGAGGTTTGATTTAGAACAATCTAGCCGCCTTGGGTTACAGCGTCAGGCCGCGAGTCACCTGACACCCATTGGTCCCGCCCAAGTAGTGCCCAATCAGGCTGGTTCCTTGCCCGAGTTGCGGGAAAGTTAAAGCCTTTGCGGCTTTGGGTAACAGAAAATCGCAGAAATGGCAAAATACAGATCGAAGTGAACCACTATTTTAAAGAGTGTTTTTATTTTGCGGTTTCAATAATATAGCTGCATCTCTTTTTTTATTTATAGCGTTGAAAACACAGCTTACAATATAAAACAAAGGTGGGGGAAGACCACTTATGGTAATAATATAATACAAATATGTAGAAAATATAATCATTAAGCTTCTGTAGCTGCATCTCTTGTTCACAGGGGCCATATCCAGTCGCTCTCGCTGCTTTCACTTCTCTCATATTCTGCCTCGAGAGATGATAGTATAGTATTAGTAGTAAACAAGGAGGTTTAATAGACAATGGAAGTGAGCCTATCTAGTCCACTGTAAGGAAGCCAAATTGGTTAATTTCTGTTTCCTCTCCCCCGCGCAGCCGTCATTGTCATTCACTCAAAACAAAGTAAGCAAACCTATGAGCTGCTGCATCCACGTTGTGGTTCTTTATTGTTGGTCCATCTGTAACAAGTCTAAAGTTGTTTCATTTGGATAGGCAGTGCCTTAAAAGGTGGAGGAGATAAGAAATAACAATGGAATATCACTAAAACAGCTTCAAAATTATTGTAGCTGGTAGAAACAGCAATTATTTATTTTAAATATCTTTTATTGGATTTCAATATAATACAATAGAAGCAAGAGCTCACCACAGTTCAACAAGCAACATTTACAAATCATGGCAAAACTGGAGCTCACATTTAAGAAACAACTATCCACAACTAGAATCACATTAAGAAACAGCAATTATAAACTCTGTAATTTGTGTTAATTTTTCTTCACTGTTCTTCTATGCAATACAGATGGCCAGATTTCCTTACGGGTTCATCTTAATTGTTGTTGTAATCTGCTTTGGGAAGCCTGGTGTAGAAATTAAATGGAAGTAGAATTAAACTCTCCTTCCATTGGAGCACATGGAATCAAATCTTCATCTGCTTTGTAGAAGTTTATCTTTGAGATACACAAATGGATTATTCTGTTTTGAACATGTTTCAGGGGCAAGTGGTTTTATAAGTCAAAATAAAAATAAATATTTTGTTTCATGCAGGTCCTCTTTTGTTTAAACATAAATGGGCCATAAGCCCTTAATGCAGTCTATTGGTTTTCTTATATTTTGTTCTTGTGATGACTTATACTGTGGCAAAAGTGTAAACTCTTCTATCTGGTCGATAATGAAAGGAACACTATCCACAATAAAATATTGTTTTGTGGCTGTACATGACGAGTGGCCTAATGATTAGTGCAAGTGGAGGAGTGGCCTAATGGTTAGTGCAGCGGGCTTTGATCCAGGCAACCTGGGCTTGATTCCCACTGTGACCTTGGACAAGTAACTTAACCCTCCATTGCCTCAGGTACAAAAACTTAGATCGTGAGCCCTCTAAGGACAGAGAAAGTACCTGCATATAATGTGTACAGTGCTGCATACATTAGTAGCGCTATAGTAGTAGTAGTAGAAATAAATAAGTGTATGTTCCCAACTGAGAAAACAAGAAGACAGACAATCCGCAAAATCCAATGTGGAAGCAAACAGAAGCGGATCAATCAAGGTATAGTGTACAGCTTTATTCTAAAAAAACGCCTGACACAGACTGTGTTTCACTCACTAGGGCTGCAACAGGGGCTTGAAAACAAAAACAGGTTCACAACGGAGCAAAAAAACAGCATAATGCGTTCCTCCAAAACTAGCTCAATCCATGCACCTGGTGGATGGGCATCATGTAACCGCATCACTTTAAATTTTGCCGAAAATGGACGTGTGGCAAAATGAAAATTGCCACGCTTCCATTTTGGGTCTGAGACCTTACCGCCAGCCATTGACCTAGCTGTAAGGTCTCATGTGGTAGTAATGGTCTATGTGCATAAAACGCCAATTACAGCCCACATGCCAGAAAATAAACATATTTTCTGGCACACAAAGCAGACATGCATCAAAATTCAAATTACCGCAAGAGCCACGCGGTAGCCAGGTGGTAACTCAAAATTGATGCGTGTTGGGCACACATAGGCACCTATGCGGTTTAGTAAAAGGGCCCTAGTTTTTTCAAAGAACTTAGACTTATAAAGTTACATATTAACCTAAGGAACTTTGTAAGTCTAAGTGCTTTGAAAATAAGACTCCAGCTGGCCAGTCTGTTTTTCAGGATATCCTCAATAAATTTGCATTATTTCCTCCCTAGTTACACTTTATGTTCAAAATGACCCTTAAGTAACTGTATACGTTTGTTTTCCCCTTTATTTATATCAACAATGTTTAATAAACCTTTTCAATACATACATTGCCTAACGGTCTTACTACATCCATCCTTTCCTCTATCACTCTTCCAATCCACTCTCTCCTTTCACTCATATACCATATATCCTTCTATTACATTTGACCCATCGGGGCCCAAAGTGCACGGGATCAAAACTCCTTATCTTATTATCATTTTCTGAAAGGGGATTCTGCACAAAATCCAAAGTTCTATATCTGTCCAGATTAATACTCGGTACACACTGTCCTCTTCTTTGATGTATCTTCTTTTCTGTGTACTACCTCCGACCTTGTATCAAAAGTCTTCATTTCATGCTAGTGCTCATTGAAAATATTCTCTTTCATTCCCGTGTCACTCCAGACCCTTAACGTCTCAATGTCTGGTTTATGTGCTTCACATCACCAACTTTCAATCACCAACTTAACCTCAGTTGGTCTCCTGAATGAACAGCACCAAACAGCGTCAAACCCTACGCAACTGATGCATTTCACCCAGTGGCGTCTTCAGGGGTTTAACTATAAGAAAACAGACATACAAACCATAGGTGTATCCTCTCTCTAAGTCTACTAACATTTTATTCTTTTATACTTCAATGCTTTACTGACTACTACCATCAAAATCAGAACGGCTGCTTCCACAGGCATGATCTCCCTCAGGAGTCCCAGAATAATGGCGCTGCATGCGCACTCTAAATATGGGGGAACAATAGCGCCATCGAAGGAAAAAAGAACTCATATCCCAGCCCACTCCACTTCCTTATTAAGCCCTGTCGGGTGCACCGTGCGCCATTCATATATTAATCGTTGTTCTTTACACAGCAAAAAAGAGGACAGTGTGCACCGAGTATTAATCTGGACAGATATAGAACTTTGGAGTTTGTGCAGAATCCCCTGTTCAGAAAATGATAATAAGATAAGGAGTATTGATCCCGTGCACTTTGGGCCCCGATGGGTCAAATGTAATAGAAGAATATATGGTATATGAGTGAAAGGAGAGAGTGGATTGGAAGAGTGATAGAGGAAAGGATGGATGTAGTATGACCATTAGGCAATGTACAGTGGTGGAAATAAGTATTTGATCCCTTGCTGATTTTGTAAGTTTGCCCACTGACAAAGACATGAGCAGCCCATAATTGAAGGGTAGGTTATTGGTAACAGTGAGAGATAGCACATCACAAATTAAATCCGGAAAATCACATTGTGGAAAGTATATGAATTTATTTGCATTCTGCAGAGGGAAATAAGTATTTAATCCCTCTGGCAAACAAGACCTAATACTTGGTGGCAAAACCCTTGTTGGCAAGCACAGCGGTCAGACGTCTTCTGTAGTTGATGATGAGGTTTGCACACATGTCAGGAGGAATTTTGGTCCACTCCTCTTTGCAGATCATCTCTAAATCATTAAGAGTTCTGGGCTGTCGCTTGGCAACTCGCAGCTTCAGCTCCCTCCATAAGTTTTCAATGGGATTAAGGTCTGGTGACTGGCTAGGCCACTCCATGACCCTAATGTGCTTCTTCCTGAGCCACTCCTTTGTTGCCTTGGCTGTATGTTTTGGGTCATTGTCGTGCTGGAAGACCCAGCCACGACCCATTTTTAAGGCCCTGGCGGAGGGAAGGAGGTTGTCACTCAGAATTGTACGGTACATGGCCCCATCCATTCTCCCATTGATGCGGTGAAGTAGTCCTGTGCCCTTAGCAGAGAAACACCCCCAAAACATAACATTTCCACCTCCATGCTTGACAGTGGGGACGGTGTTCTTTGGGTCATAGGCAGCATTTCTCTTCCTCCAAACACGGCGAGTTGAGTTCATGCCAAAGAGCTCAATTTTTGTCTCATCTGACCACAGCACCTTCTCCCAATCACTCTCGGCATCATCCAGGTGTTCACTGGCAAACTTCAAACGGGCCGTCACATGTGCCTTCCGGAGCAGGGGGACCTTGCGGGCACTGCAGG
The DNA here is from genome assembly GCF_901765095.1 of Microcaecilia unicolor. Classification (NCBI taxonomy): domain Eukaryota; kingdom Metazoa; phylum Chordata; class Amphibia; order Gymnophiona; family Siphonopidae; genus Microcaecilia; species Microcaecilia unicolor. The sequence continues at coordinate 110,926,859 of NC_044041.1, forward strand.
ATTGCAATCCGTTATGTCGTAATGTGTTACCAATGGTTTTCGTGGTGACAGTGGTCCCAGCTGCCTTGAGATCATTGACAAGTTCCCCCCTTGTAGTTGTAGGCTGATTTCTAACCTTCCTCATGATCAAGGATACCCCACGAGGTGAGATTTTGCGTGGAGCCCCAGATCTTTGTCGATTGACAGTCATTTTGTACTTCTTCCATTTTCTTACTATGGCACCAACAGTTGTCTCCTTCTCGCCCAGCGTCTTACTGATGGTTTTGTAGCCCATTCCAGCCTTGTGCAGGTGTATGATCTTGTCCCTGACATCCTTAGACAGCTCCTTGCTCTTGGCCATTTTGTAGAGGTTAGAGTCTGACTGATTCACTGAGTCTGTGGACAGGTGTCTTTCATACAGGTGACCATTGCCGACAGCTGTCTGTCATGCAGGTAACGAGTTGATTTGGAGCATCTACCTGGTCTGTAGGGGCCAGATCTCTTACTGGTTGGTGGGGGATCAAATACTTATTTCCCTCTGCAGAATGCAAATAAATTCATATACTTTCCACAATGTGATTTTCCGGATTTAATTTGTGATGTGCTATCTCTCACTGTTACCAATAACCTACCCTTCAATTATGGGCTGCTCATGTCTTTGTCAGTGGGCAAACTTACAAAATCAGCAAGGGATCAAATACTTATTTCCACCACTGTATGTATTGTAAAGGTTTATTAAACATTGTTGATATAAATAAAGGGAAAAACAAACGTATACAAGTAGTTGCTTAAGGGTCACAATAAATTTGCATGAGATAGATTTGCACATAATGAAGCCTAGAGAGAGCCAGTTTGTGGCCAGGGGCTGTAACTGTGATAGCTGGACTATTATGTCTGGTGGAGAGATAGTCATGTAGACAGGCTTACGGTACCATAGCCCCAGTGACATAGAGCAGAGCTTCCCAAACTGTGGGTCAGGACCCCAAATGAGGTTCTCCATAGGTGCATCATTATTCTGCACCTCCTGTGTTAGGACGTGCTAAGCCTGTTTCATAGCACATACTACTACTACTTAATATTTCTAGAGCACTACTAGGGTTACGCAGCACTGTACAGTTCAACAAAAAAGGACAGTTCCTGCTCAAAGGAGCTTACAATCTAATGGGCGAAATTTCAAGTTGGGGCAGTCTAGATTTCCTGAATAGAGGTATGGTGGTTAGGTGCCGAAGGCGACATTGAAGAGGTGGGCTTTGAGAAAGGATTTGAAGATGGGCAGGGAGGGGGCCTGGCGAATGGGCTCAGGGAGTTTATTCCAAGCATGGGGTGAGGCGAGGCAGAAAGGGCGGAGCCTGGAGTTGGCGGTGGTGGAGAAGGGTACTGAAAGGAGGGATTTGACTTGAGAGCGGAGGTTACGGGTAGGAATGTAAGGGGAGATGAGGGTAGAGAGGTAATGAGGGACTGCAGATCGAGTGCATTTGTAGGTTAATAGGAGAAGCTTAAATTGTATGCGGTACCTGATCGGAAGCCAGTGAAGTGACTTGAGGAGAGGGGTGATATGAGTGTTTCGGTCCAGGCGGAAGATAAGACGTGCAGCAGAGTTCTGAACGGAGTGAAGGTGGGGATAGACGGCAAAGTGGGAGGCCAGTGAGGAGTAGGTTACAGTAGTCAAGGCAAAAGGTAATGAGAGCCCCCTGAGTAAATAAAAATAAAATAATGGCAGACACTTTATTGATTGATAACTTTAAAGGTTACTAAATAAAAGATGGGAAATACACACTTTTTATTGAGCTAATTTATCACATTTTTTTACTGGCTTTGGCTTCCAAAAATCTAGTAAAAAAATATATTTAGTCCATGGTTTTTAATTAAGGCTATTTATTATTTGTCATTTTGTATTTCTAGCTCCACTGTTGACATCTATTGGGGGGGGGGGGGGTTCCATTTGATTATGTTGGGCATGTTTAATAAAGTGTTATCCTTTCAGAAAATTTGCTCCCATGTGCTTTCTTTCTTTATGTCTCATGTATCGTTTATCATTTATTTATTTACTATACCGTTTCTAATTGCATTCACAAAGAATGGTTTACATCTTAAAAATAACATATTATAGTAAAAAATATATAAGAAATCCATTAGTTTGATAGAAAAGCACAGCAAACTAAAACATCCATTCTAAAAGATATAAACAACAATGTGCAATCATTCAAAACTAACTGTATAAATAAGCATTTTTTTTTTTGTTACATTTGTACCCTGCGCTTTCCCACTCATGGCAGGCTCAATGTGGCTTACATGGGGCAATGGAGGGTTAAGTGACTTGCCCAGAGTCACAAGGGGTTGCCTGTGCCTGAAGTGGGAATTGAACTCAGTTCTTCAGTTCCCCAGGACCAAAGTCCACCACCCTAACCACTAGGCCACTCCTCCACTCATTTGTTACTGCATATTCATTCTGTCTGTTTTTCATTGGTAAAGCTGTTTTTCATTGCTTTTGAGAATTAGCAAAAATTAAGATGCAGGAAACAGGCATAACAATTGACAGCAGGGACAGCCAGTTCATCACAGGAAGGACAAGTATTTCTGTATTCATCTGCTGCTCTTTGAACCAGCCATCTGCTAATCAGATTGCACACATGCTCAAAATTTTCATGACATCACTGAGTAGCTCTCCTGGCTGGTATGCTATAAGAGGAAAATTTAGCTTCAGGTTCCCTCTAGGGCCTTAATCCTGATCAAGACTACCCCCCAGGAAATGAGCCAGGCTGAGGTTACCACAGCTTCAAACACTCTTCAGTTTTTGGCAAAAAAAAAAAATAAGAAAGAGAGCATTTCAATGTGTAAGGGCTAAATACTAGAATAGCATAGGAGACTGAGGAGGGGTGTTGAATACTCCCTGCTCTAGTACCATAAGGTCAGGATGGAGATGCATTGGCAGAGCAGCCTGTGAGGATCTCAGTATCAGAAAAGCAGGTAGTGCAGCAGGGCAGGCATAAGGTGAAAGTGCATTGTCAAAATGGGCAGGGGGTGGAACTTAATACACATAATGCAATGGTAAAGGAAGAGTGAGGATTCAGAATTGTTGGTGGAGTCAAAAAGAGTACCTTGCTTACAATAATGGAAAGAAAAGGAAGAGATTAACTCACATCAGGGACAAAGCTGTCTTAAGGTCTCAAGAATAGCTGCTGCCAGTATTCAGCAGTGTCTGAGGGGAGAAGTGAACCCCAGAAGTATGAGTCTCAACTCTAGGAATTCAATCCTGTCTCCGCCAGAGAACAGCAAGACCCTAAAAAGCAGGTGCAGGTGATATCATCAATAGCAGAAGAACAGGCCTCCCAATGGATGGACTCTCACAGTATCTCTCTGTTTTAGTGAGCTGCACACATCCAGCTTGTCCCCAAACTCCACTGCAACTCGCACTGCTAAGGAGGTGAGTGTGAGGCAGTGGGCAAAGAATAATTCTAAGAAATCATATTAAGGGTTAATTTTGTTTAAAGGTGCTCAAAATACTATTTTAAATTCTCAGTCCTGCAAATGAAGGGATGCAAGCTGGAGTTAATTATTTCAATGTCTGGCTTGGCTGAGCCAAAGGTTAGAAAGGTCAGAGACAGGAATTTCTTTCACCCTTGTGATTGATGGATTGCTAAGCAAACACATATGTATTCTATTATGAGCCGGCATATTGCAGGCAGTTTGTTTAGGATTAAATTGAACACTGCTTAGAAGGAAATAGTTAGATTCTAAATAATTCTAGATATAAATGAGTTAGAATTTAGAAGTTCTTGATATGTAGAATATGTTTTATAAGGATGCTTACTTTAGAATATGCTGTATTCTGTGTAAACTAATAATTCTGTGTGGAATGTTTGTTCAACTCTCTGTCTGACGTTCTGAGTAGGGCTGCAGTGAAGAGGCCAACATGTGTTTTAAGTTATCTGCAGTTCTGGCTGGTTCAATGTATAAGCTGATAGGTGAAAGAGGTCAGGACTAGTCAGCTCTCTTCTCCTTGATTAATTATAGGTAAAATGTAGAAATGGTCTTGAAAGTAATAACCTGATATGTATGCTATTAAGTAAGATTGGCCCTTGACCCCTTTAATGAATACCAGAGTTTAGTTAGCAGTTAGTACTAGGAATATGAGAAATCAATCATAATAACATGTAAGAGACTGGAGCCCAAATGTCTGGTGTAAGGGGCCCCAGGTCACAGGTCAGTTTAGGATGTCTGGAACCTATGTAACTGATATTTGTATGGAGCTGATTGGTTGAGGCAAGGTAATCAATCTATTCCTTAACCAATTGGAGAGTAAGGGGGCTAGGCTAGGCTAGATAGAACTGTATTTAAGTGGGAGCAGAAGCAGGTTACGTCAGAAGAAAGGAAGAAAGCTGGAAGACAACAGGAGAGACAGCAGAAGAGAAGCAGCTGAGACAGAAGCCACATGACACAAAAGAGCTGAGAGAAAGAGAAGAGAGCTAGAACTGATGTCCTGCTTTGTTTGCTGGCAAATAAAGAAGATTACTCTCTCATACTGGTGTGTGCTGTCTGACTCCTGAAGTATCACAAATTCCTATCTCAATTCCTGCAACAATTCTTGGTGGCAGCGGTGGGATGAATCCTGCATTAATCCCAGCACCCAACTGACTGGAGAACATTCGCCGGGTATGTATTTTGTATTCTGTATTATAATTCTAGCTAGAAAGTTGTAAACCAGCCCCCTCAAAAATTGAGGGAAGGAGAGCCTGATCAACTCTCAGCGAAGGCCCTAGTACCTTCTAATCTAGAGGAGATTAGAAGCGAAAACGCTTGAGCTTATCTGTATCTGAGAAATCTGAAATTGTTGGGTGGATTTTTTGTGCAGAATGTGTGATGCTTGAATGTTAAAAGAGTGGGGACCCCTTACCGCAAATCCAAAAACTCCCTCCCTTTTGTGTGTTGTAACTGTAAGCATTATGGGTGGGACATCATCTAGACAAATTGCTACCCCCCTAGATTGTATGCTTAAGAATTTTAAAAAAGGATTTTTAATTAATGACTATGGACAGACTTTAAGCTCAAGTACTCTAAGAACCTTGTGTGAAGTTGAGTGGCCATCTATGGGAGTGGGGTGGCCCCCTAGTGGCAGCTTAGATATTGAAGTAATCCGGAAGGTCTACAGCATAGTTGTAGGAGAACCAGAATATTCTGAACAACTCCCTTATATAGATTCCTGGGACAGCCTTGTGACTGACCCTCCCTCGTGGTTGAAAACTTATATGGGATCCCCAGTAAAATTCACGTTAGGCCAAGTTCAAAGAAAGATTAGAAAATCTAAACTAGAAGAGGGAAAGAGCCCCAGGAAGCCTACCACCCAATCGGTGGCTTCCGCCCCTACCCTGTCCGAGAAACCCATACTCTCTGATGACCCCTCAGACCTTGAGCCACCACCTTATGGCCCATTGTTGGGGTTCCGTGCCACCCCTAGAGATCCACGCCGCCCAGCCCAAGCCTCTCCAGCACAGGCTTCTCCGGATAGTTCTTCCCCTCCTGTGCAAAACCTGCCACACCCTAGGTTGGACTTTTCACCCAGTCTCTACCCTCCTCTGCCACATCCTCTCCTGTTAACCTCCGAAGACCCACTTTGGGCTCCACTCCCTGACTCCTCAACTCCTGACAGCCCAGCCTCTCCCTCTAGTACCCCTACCCACTCATCAGGGGCCCGGCATCCCTTTCAATGGACTGAATCACCTGTGACCACCTCTCAGTCTATGAGTACCCCTCCCCATCCCTCAGGGTTTCAACCTACCTCCCCTGAATGGGTTAGACCTGCTGCAATCACCTTTGAGCATGATAGGAGGGTAGCTCCTAGCTCTACCTCAGGTTCCATTCCCACCTCCTCGAGAGTTCTGCCACTTCGTCAGGTAACTACCACTCGACCGGATCCTAATAATCAGGGTCAGGTTATACAGGCACAGGCCTACCAGTATGTACCCTTCACAACCACCGATCTCCTGAATTGGAAGACGCATTACCCCTCTTATACTGAAAAGCCTCAGGCAGTGGTGGACCTAGTGACTAGCATTATGGCCACCCATAACCCAACCTGGACTGATTGTCAACAACTTCTCCTGACCCTC